>NW_026991289.1:2456354-3070443 GCF_036370855.1 Dromaius novaehollandiae | reverse complement strand
CATGATCTCTTAGAGACCAAGGGCTGGATTTAGGACTCCCCCATTGGTGTCCAGTGGCAGTGGAGGGATGAATGGTCATGGATTTGCATACCCAGAGCTGTCACACATGTTAAGGCCCAGTGTCAGATGCCTGTCCTGGAGGGGAAGCTGTAGCTGCCAGGAGAGCACAGGGGACCTGCTAGGACAGCATGTGCCTGGGGTGGGCAGTAAGGGGAGCGTCACAAAGGGAGAAATCCTCCAAGGTGGAGTCATTTAAAGGTAAAGCACCAAACCCAGGTATCCATGGGCATAGGAGGACTTGCAATCCCAGAAGAGGCAGTGGGGACCCAGCTGTCATGAGGAAGGGGGACTGGAGAGTGATTCATGTCCCCCTCTATGAAATACCGGGGGCTGAATCTAAAGGCGGACCTGGACACAACTAGTAGCTTTGGAAATATTCCATAGTCCCTCCAAGCACCTGCTACATCTGCAGTCCCCTGGAGGGATTAGAGGCCCTGATCCCCATTTGGTTGGATCTGCCTCCGACCCTGACCAGCACGGCCAGTGCAGAGTCACCCCGTGGCCCTGCGGCCTCACAGCCTGCTCGCTCTGCAGAGCAGCACCGTTAGCTGCGGGCCCTGTGGCAGAACAGGGGAGGAGGTGTGGGAATGGCCAGCGAGATCAGAGGAGGGCCTGGGAGAGATGAGAAGGAAGTGGAACTGGGCTTGAAAGTGTCTTGGAGAGAAAAATGCCAGCTTTTAATCCAAGACAATGTTCAGAATGTGGGTACACTACAGCGAGCTCACGGTGCAGAGGCAGAAGCCCTTGCTGTCCTGGCCCTTCACATGGCCTGGGCAGTGCCTGAAGAAGGATTAGTGCTCCCCACCCTCCCAGCTCGTGGTGCCGTCATCCCTCCTGAAGGGAGGCACCAAAAGGGAGGCTGGGACTCTTTGTCAGAGCTTGCGTTGAAGGAAGCAGGACTCAGAAGCCACATCAGTTTGCTGCTGTCCCTCAGGCCCTGTCCCCAGCACATGTCCTTGAGACAATCTCCCCCACCTTGCACGATGGTCTTCACCCCAAAAGTCACCCCCAGACAAGGCTCATGCCCAGCTGGAGGACTGAGTGTCCAGCTGTGAGCCCTGGGAGGACAAGTGCTCTCCTGGGTCCTCTGTAGGGCTGGTGGGAAGCATGCAGAGGCCCTGGGACCATCTGCTGGGCCTGTAGACCATCCTTCTCCCATGGGAGCCCTCAAGCAGGGTGTCTCAGGGCAAACATGCAGCAGAACTCGTTGCTGCATGAACAGAGAGGAGAAGCTGTCCCAGGAAACTCCTCACACACCCAGTCCCTGCTACCAGCCATTTCCAGCACTGGCCATTCCCCATGGTCCGGGTGAGGGCTGATCTTTGAATGTGACCAGCTCCATCTGCCTGCTGGGCTCAGCACCTGTATGGGGGCAATGGCCACCCTGCCTGGCCTCTCTCCCTGGGTTCAGACCGCAGCAGTCCCCAGAGCATGGCCTTCTGCTAACCCCAGGGAGACAGGATCAGGGCTGGGCAGGGGCTGGGGACTGGTGGGAGGCTGCTGGGCAGGCGGGCCGTGGTGGCCAGGGCAGCGAGGGCTGTCTTGGGGACCATGCTGGGGGGATGTTTCCCTACTCCTGAATGCACTTGGTCCTGTGCAGTGCCTGCACAGTGGGGCAGTGGGGCCACGTGCAGGGCAGCAGGGCTTGGCCAGTGGAGGGATGAGGCGCAGATGGGAGCCACCCCACCCCAGGAAGGCTGGCAGGGTTGGGGGTCTCTCAGGGGCTGCAGCTGCCAGCACTGCCTACCAGTACTCCCAGATCCAGCACAGGTGGTCAGTGCCAAGCACCGCAGCTCACGGTGCCCCCCGTCCTGTGCCACCATCCTCCCTCAGGAGCACCGTCAAGTGTGTCACTCCCTGACCAGGTGTGGAGAGGAGCTGCTGGAGGTCTTCTCTTCTCACGCCTGCTGGTCCCAGCTCTTCCCTGGTGTCAAGCCACAGGCTTTGCCTTGGGTCATGTTACGTCTCCGTACACTCTCCTCTGAGACCACGTAGGGACCTGCAGCACATAGCTCTGCTTTCAGCTGGCCACCACAGCCCACCTGCACAGTCCCAGGAGATCCCAGCAAGGCTGTGCTTGGAGATGAAGCTGTGATTGTCCTTGATCAAAGTAGATGGGATGGTCTGGCTGGAGGCCAAGGGGAGGAAGGCACAAGAGACAACAAGGAGAAGATGCAGTAAAGCAAAATTCAAAAGAGTTTAATGAAAAAATAAAGAAATAACCATGAGAGCTGAGCAGCATTGGGGCAGAGGCCCGGAGATTTTTAAAAACTCTCCTCGAGAAAGCACTTACCAACCTGATCTAACTGTAAAGTTAGCCCAGCTCAGAGCAGATCTCCAGTGGTCCCTCCCAATCCAAATCCTCTAGGAGGAAGGGGCTGGAAAGTGGAGTCCTGGGCAGGGGACACTGCTGTGGGGTTGAGGCCTTGCCAGCATTTGTACTGCCTGGGCAAGCCTGTCCTCAGAGTTACACAGTGAGTGAGTTCATCCTCAGGATGGTCAGACAGAGGTCTGTAAAGAGAGAAGAGGCAGAGGAAGAAGAAAGGACAGAGAGGCAGAAGAAGGGATTTGGAACCTGCCAATTTAATTAAAGTAGCTCCTCAGAACAAAGTTTCTCCATGCAGAGTGTTGGTAGCAAATGTATTTTGATGAATAATGTGTATATCTGTATGTACACTTGCATAGACCGACTAATGACTCTAGTGCATGAACATGGCACTGCCAATTAATAAGAAAGAAAAAATATGTGGCAATGGTAAAAAAAAATGTGTGAAGTTTTGGAAATGAGGATTTTTTTTTTTTATCAATCATTGAGTTATTCTTTGAGAAGATTTCAGCTTATAACTAGACTCTTACTTTTTGGGCTTGATTCATTTGGCCACATAGAGAGGCTACTGCTGCCTGAGATGCCCTGGGGTAGCTGTGTTCCCATGTGGTGCTGGAAATTTTTCATGTCTCCTATGGGACCTCAGCTTGTCATTAGAAAATGTATCTCAAAACAACTGAGTTGAGACAACTGATTTCCCTCCATAGACTGGAAAGGGAAGCCCGGACAACTGGATTAGACAGAGACATCTGCAGTGACGGGGTCTGGAACGGGGTGAAATCAGCCTCTTCCCTGTTGTCCCCTAAAACGAAGTTGCACTTCATTGACCATGCAGGGAAGGGAGTGCGGCGAGATGTTTTGGGGACTCCTTTAAAACACCACAGTAACACAGGTATGTTGACCATCCAAACATAGAGCATTTCCTTGAAGCTGGTCTCTCTGCATTCCCCATCAGTTGAGAGAGCCCGACACCACAGTGTGACTCACTCTGTGCAAAGAGTGAGGGGTGGCATGGAGAGCCTGGTCCTTACCCCAAAAGTCACACATATTTTCTATAATTTAGTTGCTTGTACACCTTAGCTGTCAGTTAAGCTAATGCCTGAAAGGCATGTCCAAACCTTACCTAAACACTGGTGGCACCAGCACCACATCTCTGTCAGTCAGGGGGTGGAGTGCAGTGAGAACACCTGCGGGAGATCTGGTGAGGAGTCGGGACTGGCAGAGTACGTGATCGCAGCCCCAGCGTGTGCTCTCTGCACTCTGACCAAAACCCCTCAAGGCCAGATATGCATACTCCATTTTGTCAACCATGTCTAGCTGCTTTGCAGCCAGAGCTCCTCAAGGTTAGCACAGCTGAGATAAGGAGATAGTTCTAGGAGATAAAAGGGGCCCTTAGGATACACAGAGTGAGTCCCGCCTGGGCGTCTGACCCGTGCGTCCAGCAGCCTCCCATCAGTGACCCCCCCACACAGTTCCCAGTTCATTAAATCTACTCTGTTTAACCCCTCATGAACCTCATGTGTCTTTCTACACCTCCCTTTCCTGCCTTGTGGTCACACCATCTTCACACCCTCTCAGAAAAAAACAGCACATTTCTGTTTACACTTTTCCCATGGGCCTTGGTTTTGTTTGCCTTGCACTCTCATTTCATGTTTCTGAGATTATTGCCCTGATCATTCCTATTTCAGCCAGGAATTCCATTGAGCTACAACCTCCTTTTATTACTTGGGGTGTCCTGCAGTTCCTCATGCTGTTATCTACTTAGAGGCAGCACAAGTCAAGGGGAGCCATCTGCACACACACACATTAACAGCTGACACAAGAGAGCTTCAGTCTGAGGGACCTTTAGAAACCTGAGGGTTTGGCCAGCAAAAACCTCAGGAAGTTTTACAAGGAGAAGGGGCAAGTCCTGCACCTGGAGAAGGATAACTCCATGCATCAGGGCAGGAAGGGACATTACCAGCTGAGGAGTGAAGCTGAGGAGATGGGCCTGGGCATCAGGAGAAATGCCACATGAGCCAGTGTGGCATGCTCACTGCGAGTAAGGCCAGATGACTGTGGGCTGCATTAGGAAGAGCTTGGCCAGCAGACCAGGGGAGCCATTATCCCCCTTGACTCAGCACTGGGGTGGCCACAGCTGCAGCAGTGTGTCCCAGTGAGGGGCTTCCAGGAGCTTCCCTTGGTAGTGGGAAACAGCATGAGAAGGGGAAACAGCCACAAACTGCAACTTGGGAGGTTCAGGATGGACGTTAATGTAAATAAATGTCACTCAAAGAGTAGTGCTGTGCTGCCAGAGATCACCCAGAGGGAGTCTGTGATCAGCCCCTGGCTCTGTGTTTCAAGGAACAGCCAGTGCGGATGGAGAGACACCAGTAATGGGAGGGAGATCCCAGAGTGAGAGCAAGGTGGGGAAGCAGGTTTACAATCTGCAGAAACAAAGCAGCAGGTGTAGGACAGTGCAGGACAGCCTGTGGTGGAGATAGTTGAGGGCACAGGCAAGCCTGAAGGCCACTTGCTCCCCAGAGGACCCCAAGAGGCATTGTGTTACTGTCCTCCATTCGGCATTGCGCACCCCCACATGCAAACTGCCGCCAGGAAGAGCCCTGGGATACGTGGGAGAAAAGGATCTGCCTTCCCAGGGGCTGGGTGTCCATGCTTGCCCATTTTGATTGATCAAACCCATTAAGCTTGGCATTAGAAACACCTGCACATTTCCTTTGCCTGCCTGTAGTTGGTGATCACAATTTTCTGCTCGAATCAGCCCTCAATGAGTCTTTGTTGCTTATGGCCCTCAGTGGGACCCACTAACACTCAGAGAAACTTTGGGCTTTCCTTCTCACTCTGACTTCTTGAAGGTTTTGTTCCATCTCCTCTCACTAGCTGTGGTTCATGGATTCAGCACCAAATACACCATGGGGATCATTAAAATGCAAAAGCCCTGATGAATCACGTCTCTTCCTACAATTTTCTTCAAGTCTTGTATGGCTAATTGCAGAGGTTTCGGGAGTGCAGCTGAAAGACAGAGACTTCAACAGTATACAAGTATTTCAGCTTTTAAAGTGTTTTTTAGCATTACTATTTTTCAGCTTTCAGAATAAGGGACAGCAACATTCTCCAGGTGAGATTGATCCAGAGTGCCTCCTCAGGAAGTCAGGACATGTAGGAAAAGCAGTGTCCCGGAGGTCAGATACTGTATGGACAATCCTCCTCTCCATCTCCCCAACCCTGCCATTGCTCTCCTCAGCCACCTGGGACTTCCATCACTCTTGCTAAAAGCTAACCTTATTCCACTGAAGTCTGCAACTGAATGTTACAGCTCATAGGCCCCAATTCCCACCTGCTTTACCTAGAAAACTGGCTGCAAATAGACAAAGAAGGTGTTTCTTTCAGTAGCAAACAAAGAATAAAGCATGATATAATTGCAAAAACAAACAAACAAACAAACAATATGCTAAGTCCAAGCTGCCTCCAAATGAGCTCCACTTTCTACAAGGGACTGTCTTACTAGAAACCTTTTGGACAGATAGGAAACAGTAGATGTATACACAATTAATGCCTTGGCTAACGGGACAGACTACTGAAAGACAGATCAAGCTTTAAATGTCCTGAAGTGGAACTCAGCAACTAGGTGTCTGAATGAACCAAGAGTAAGGGGAGGAGGAAAACTGAAAAAAGTGGAAAGTTGCAATGTCCAGCTAGGGTGCTATAAAGGTGATGGTAGAAATTGTCCATTTAATCAGGGCACGTGGAAACAGAAGAGAGAGCCACACAGCTCCTGGGGGGTCCCGGGCCATGACAGGGGCTGTGCTGCTATTAGGGATCCTGGACTGGGCTGTGTTTCTGTATCAAAAGTCTGGAAAAGCCTTGATGCGAGGCCCTAGAGAAGAGGGATTTTCCTGGGTGCTCAGAGACAACCACACAGGACTTGGGACATGTGGAGGGAAACCCCTCCCACTCAAACCAAACACATCCTGGGACCTTCCTGGGTGCTCTGACCCAGAGCAGGAGGGAGTGTAGGGGCACGGACATGTCCCAGACTAGCTTCCATCAGGCCTTCAGCTCCACAGCATGTCTCAGCTTCAAGGGAGCTCTCTAAAGCAACACTTCTGTCATTTGAAGCCATGTCCCTGATGCAGAGAGAAGACTTTGGGTAGACACGCAGGAGACGGGGGAGAGAAAGGGCAGACCCCAGGGTGCAGTGCTGGGGTCACAGTATCAGAGAGGGTGGTGCCGGAATGAGCAACCCAAGGAAGGAAACGACTCCTTCCTTTCACAACTCAGAAAGCCTCATTTCTGACAGTATTCAAGGGAGATGGAGTCTCCCTTCTGCAAGAGTCACCCCAAGACGGTGCAGAGATGAGGAAGAGCAGGAAGGCTGGTGGTAGGGACGTTCTCAAACTCCAGCAGCTGCAGAGCTGGGACATGGTCATCTCACAAACTTCTGAGTGAGCCAAAATGCAGGTCTTGAGGCATTGCACTGCCTTCCAGGCTCTGCACCGGAGCCTGGCAGCAGCCCTGCAGTGTGTGGGCATGTCCTGAGAAGCCCAGGGTCCAAGCTGTGGGAGATCCAGGGTGCCAGAGCTGTAGAGTGTCCTTGGGAGAGCCAGGGTGCCAGGGACTGTACCCAGGGGACAAGCACAGCCCCGAGGTGACGCTGAAAAGGCATTTACCAAATGGGGTCCAAAACAAGAATTGGTTTCTCCAGGCTCAGCCAGAAGGAAAGCAGGGCAAAATTCAGGGGAAATGGGAAAACTTCCTGGGTTTGCTACCTGGTCTGGCCCATGGCTTTGGAGCATGGCAACCTCGGGGACCAGAGTCCCAGATAAAGCCCTCCGGATGATGTGTATTAAGGGCATGTTTGCTCTTTTCTGGCATATCATCTCTATCTTAAGCATCACAGACCAAGAAACCTTGCTGAAGATTTTGAAAAGCTAAGAGTCTGCTTTGGTGCCTCAAGGAGGAAGGCTACGTCCTGTCCCACATTGTCCTGCATTCTACTGCTACAAAAAGGGCAACCCACAGGAGCAACCAATTTTGAGGCTCACCAGAGCATCTCAGCCGGTGGTGATGCTTTGTGCTCTTTCATCCCACATGACTTTGATTGTGACTTTGAAAAACACCAACTCCCAAACCAACTCCCAAGCCCCAGGTCTGCCCAGGGCAGAGATCTGTCAATGCAAGGGCATAGAAGTGATCTCTCCAGTGCCCCATTTGATATATTTCACACCTTTGGCACTGTCTGGAGACGTTCTTGAAGGTTTTATCAGAAATTTTTGGAACACAGCTGGGGTGAGAGGAGGTGACTGCTTTCCTGGACGTGAGGGGAAATCTCTCTGCTCTCTCTCCGGCTGTGCCATCTCCCTGGCAGTGACCTACTGTGCCCCCAGGTGACACGAGCTGAGGTCACAGTGGGATGTGCCGCATCACAGGGAGGTCTCCCTGGTGCTGCCATGGCAGCGTCCTCATTTGGCTGCAAGACCTGGGCATTGCTGGGCACTGCTCATGTGCTCCCCAGTGCTGTCCTTTGGAGCCGCTCCATGACAAGGAGGAAGGACAGGAGGCAGCGGGGCTGGGTTGGAGCTGCTCACCGACAGGCAGAGGAACAGGGACATGTTGGAGAGGAGTTTTGGGTGACAAGATGGGAAGAGCGTCCTTCTTCCCCGTCTGGGAAGGCACGCTGATGAGAAGGGGGCAGGCTGCATTGACACCATCAGCCCAGACCGCAGTTCCTGGTTCCCAGCGCTCCTGCAGCTCTCCACCAAGGGTAAGGCAGCTCCCTCTCGAGGTGTTGCCCAGAGACTGTTAACTGCAAAAACTGCTGTGGGTCCAGGGCTGCAGGGGTGGCTGGACAGAGCTGGGGGCTGTCACAAGAGCCCTGCCTGAGGGTCCCATCTGGCTCAGGGGACAAAGTGGCAGTCAGGACTCCTGGGTCCTGGAGCCTCGGGACGACCTGAGCCCCAAGGCTCCTCTGGGGCCAAGTCCATCCCGACATAACAGGGGGCAATACCTAGCTAGGTTTCCTGGGAGTGGGTCCCCCTTGGTGATCTGGCTCTGGCAGGAAAGGGGTCCTGTGTTCTGGAGGCTGGGATGTCCTGCAGCTCCTGTGGGGCTCTCTAGAGTCTGCTGGAAATGCCCGTGTTGGAAATGGATCCTTCACCTTGTAATAACCCCAAGGCATCTACTGTTGCAGGAGAAACTCTGTTCCTCCCCTCTGCATCCTTTTACCCTTATAAAATGGCAGAACATGTTTTGGGCTCAGAGATATTTTCCTCTCATGGCCACAGCTCCTGTCCTCCTGCAAATGGGGGTCCGACCTCTGCACCCAAAAGACAACTTGTTTGGGGGAGCAGCTTGGGAACAGGTGGGGGTGCCATCGCCACCCCACAAGTCCCTGCTGACCCCAAGCCTGTTTCTCTGAGCCGTGGGGGGCAGTGCTGGGGGGAGCCCAGCAGGGCCATCTCCCCCACCCCCTCCCGGCCCCACACCTCCACTGCCCAGCACCAGCAGTCCCAGAGCTGCTCTGGCCCTGGCTGCCCTGGGGCCCCGGGGCTCCTCAGCCCTGCGGAGTGACGCACCGGGGCCCAGCCCGGCCCTGCAGAGAGCAGCCCCTGCCTGGCTGCGGCCCAGCCCTGCCGGGTGCAGCAGGAGAGCTGCTCCCCCGCGCCCGGCACGGCCCCCGGGGCACAGGGCAATCAGGAGCCCCGTGGGGCCCCTGCGGCAGAGCCCAGACCCTGTGGGGCAGCGGCCAGGCCCCGGGGCCCCGCACTGCCCAGGCACACAGTGCCGGGCTGCCCCCAGGCCCCGCCACGCCCCCCCACACCCCGTGCTGCCGCCCACAACATGGCGCCCCACCGCAGCGCAGGCGGGGAGGTGGAGGAAGGGTCAGAGCTGGCTGCCAGGGCAGGAGGCTGTAACGTTCCCCTGGCAATGCCCTAGTGCTGCCTCCTATTGGCTGGTGGGAGAAGGAGGGCAGGGCTGGGCTTGATTGGTGGCTCTGTCAGTCAATCAGACTGCAGCATGTGGAAAAACCTGGATCTGGAAGCGAGGCAGGAGTAAAGTGGGAACGAGGGGATAGGTGTGAGCGGGTGCGAGTGGGGCTGGCGGGACTGCGGCACGTCCCGATAGCGGCGGGTGCCCTCCCGCCGGGGCGGGGGCAGCGGTGCTGCCCCGGGGCTGCTTTTCTCCCGGAGCTGCAGCAGGGGCTGGTGGGGCCGGGAGCACGGGACAAAGCGCCCTGGCCCCGGGGGAGCTGCCCTGCGAGCCAGACGTGCCAGCTGCCCCCGAGCAGCTGGGCCAGGGGGCTGGGGGGGTCTGGGGGCAGGAAGCTTTGCCCCTGCCCTGGGCCTGAGACCCGTTTTCCAGGGTTTCCCTGAGCTGCTGCTGCCACTGCAGCCCCCAGGTGCTGCTCAGAGCTGCGTTTGGGAGCTGCTGGGCAAAGTCACGTTGTGCCTTAGCTGTTGCTTTTGCTCCAGGCCTCTTGCTTTGCCCCGAAACCTGCAACCCTGGAAGCAGGCTGAAGGGTGTTTCCAGAGCAGCTTGAGCTGTCTTGCTTTTCAGGGGCCTTGAAAGTGGATGAACAGCCAGTCCTTGTGCTTGCTGTTGTTATTAGCCCTACTCCTAGGTCAGGGTGAAGAGTTGCTGAATCCCGGCTCTGCAGGTTTCACCAGCTGAGATAGATGCCCTTGCTGGAGACCTTCCCCATGTCTCAAATTGCCAGTGCGTAAAATAGGAGAATGTTTGTTGTCCTGAATGTCTAGAGGATTTGCTGGGTGTGTTCAGCCCTGGGGAAGGAGCCAGACTTCTGAGCTGCTGGGACATGAGGCCCTGCTGTCTTCAGCTGCGTGATCGCTGCTCCCGTGCAGTCTTCCCATTAGAAGATGTTGCCCAGAATTACTTGCAGGCCTTTCTCCAATTCTTAGGTTTCACAGGCTAGGTGTAGGCACAACCCAGGCAGAAGCTAAACTTTTGTTGTAGTACCTGGTACCTGAGGGGTGTTTGGCTGCCCTGTGAGCATGGTGAGGGGATGATGTGAATCTGTGCTGTCATGATGTGACTCAGGGAGGCTGTTCTGGAGCTGGCTCAGCCTTGGGGAGGGCAGGGGGAGCTGCAGGGGCAATAGCTGCGTGCCTGCGGTGTGGGCAGTGAGGTCACGACTGTCTACAAGAGCTATGCCAGAAGATCACCATCGTCAAATCAATTCTTTGTCAGTAGCTGACAGGCCATCAGGAGGCACATGGCTCAGCTACTGATGATGAGGTCACTTCTGCTGGAGTAGCTGATAGGCCAGCTGCAGGACCAAGGCTTGGCTGTTGATTGTGAGGTCACTTGTGACTGATGAACTGCTTGGATGGCAGCAGAGCTGTGGCTGGAAAGGTGCCTGTGAGGTCACTTCTGCCTGAGCAGTTGGTGGGGCAGCAGCAGGTACCTGGCTGGGATCTGTGCTTTTGAGATCACGCTGCCTGAGCAGCTGGTAGGTCAGCATTTGTCTCACGGCTGGGGAAGTTACTGTGAGGTAGCTGCTGTTCCAGGGGCTTATAGGCCAGTGACAGGCACATGGCTGTGAAGGGGACTGTGAGGTCATCTCCTTCTGAGGCCCTGATAGGCCAGCAGCAGGCCCTGGCTGGGAAGTTCCTTGTGAGGTCACTGCAGACAGAGCAGCTGGCAGGCCAGCAGCTGGCACCTGGCTGGGAACTGACTCTGAGGTCCCTCCTGTCCCAGCAGCCTCGAGGGCTGCGGCAGGCGCCTGGCTGTAAAGGTGCCTGTGAGGTGCCTTCTGGGTGAGAAGCCGATAGGCCAGCAGCAGGCTGTGAAGTGGGGAATGTGCTGGTGAGGTCAGCTGTGTCTCGGTACGTGACAGGCCAGCAGCAGCAGGCCCCTTGCTGGGAATGGACTTTGAGGTCATTTCCTCCAGAGCAGCAGGGAGGCCAGCAGCAGGCCCGCGGCAGGGACAGTGTTTGTGAGCTCAGCTCTGTCTCAGTGCCTGACAGACTGTGTGGAGGCAACATTGCTGGGAAAGTCGCTGTGAGGTCACTTCTCTCTTCAAGGTTCACACTTGGCTAATGGCTTGGGTATTTGCTTGTGAGGTCACTTGTGCCTGAGTCCCTGCTAGGCCAGCAGCAGGCAGATGGGTGTGGAAGCAGATTGTGAGGTCTCCTTGGCAGAGTAAATGGTAGGGCAGCAGCATGTTGGTGGCTGGGGAAGGTATTTTGAGGAAACTTGTGTCTCTAAAGCCACAGGCCATCAGCAGGCCCCTTGTGGGGGCATGCACTTGTGAGGTCACTTCTATCCGAGCAACTGCTAGGCCAGCAGCTGTTGGTGGTGAGGTGACTTGTGGGTGTGGTGAGTGTGCCCAGGAGGGACTGACTGACTGTTGCTGTGAAACCTGTTCCCCAGAGCCAAGAACACCGTGTATGCAAAGGCCAAAGTTCAGCACAGAGACCTGCTGGCGTAGAGTGCAGATAGCAACAAAATGATGATATGAGGCACCCACTAAGGGAGCAAACCCTGCAGTACTCAAGGCCAGAGAGAAACAGAGCTGGGCCATGCAGCCGTGGCAGGAAAAGTGTTTTGTACCCAAGGTGACTTTGCAGCACCTTGGGGCCTGTGACGGAGGTGACTGGATGTCCAGGAAGGACAAGGTGCCACTGAGAACATCCTTGGGCCTGAACAGCCTGCAATCTAGCCACGCTGTAGCTGCATCATTAGTACGGTCCCTGTTCATATCACTGGGGGGTGAGAAAAGCTTTAGGGAGAGGAGAACTAGATGGATTGGAGAGTGTAGGCATATGTGTGGAGACCTTGGTGCAAAGTACCTTCCATCTTTGCAGCATGCTTGGATGTAGATGCGATAGACTTTGCATAAAGGCAGTGGTGGGAATCCTTTGCTTGGGAAGAGGTAGGAGACTCGAGATGCCCTGGGGCTTTTGTCCAGCTACCACTCCAGAGTGGCATGATTTTCCTGTAGGTCCTGAGCTGTATCTGCTAGAAACATGGTGGTTGTGCTGGACACCCCATGCATGTGACATGGCCCTGCAGGCCTACTGTCATTGCATTAAACCAAACATGTCTTGGACCACCTCTGACACTTCAAATGTCAGAAGCTGTTTGTGTATGACCAGCTGACTCCCACCCTCCATCTCCATTGATTACAATGGGAGCTTAGACAAGAAGCAGACAGTCACACTATGCACCCCAAAACTTGGGCAAGGGGAATCCCACCTCCTGTGAGGCTGTGGAGGGCATGAGAGGGAACTGAATCCTACTGCATCCCGGGATACCAAATCGGTATTTAATGCCTAGCTTGACTCCTCTAAACTAATTGCTAAAGCATGAACAAATGGACTCCCTTCTTGTCCCTGGCTACGTGTCCTGTCTTCTTATGACATGGGAGCAGGCCCTTCCAGAGTGGGACATTTCCACCTCTCTTAGATAACCATCCTCTGGTGAGAGCAACTGCTATGCTGGAATCAGTCTCTCTCCCCTGTTTAGTGAGGGACAATCGGTAATTATTTTAGTCTACTTCAGTGGGCATTTTCCAGGGGTGACCACATGGTCTTTCAGGAGATGTCAGCCCTGGGGCCCCAGGAACTTCTTGAAGGTGCACGGGGCACAGAGAAAGTCACGTCTTTGCTGGGCCTGGCTCCTGGGACTGCAGGAGCCCATGGCAACCTGGCAGGTGCTGCAGAGAGACAGCTCTGTCCTGATGCAGCTCCTCTTAAAGGAGCAGCAAGACTCAGGGTGCTGCCTGCAGGCGCCAGGATGAGATGAGCGACAGTCGGGAACAGGAGGATGGCTGAGAGTTCACTGTGAGCAGAAATCTTCACCGCCCTTGACACAGTAAGTCTCTGGTTGCAGGTAATGCTGCTGTGGTTGCCAGAGGGCTCTTCTGCAGCTGGCACCTTCCAGAGCTGATAGGGTCTGTCAGGGCGGCTCTCCCAGCTTCTCCTGTTTGGAGCAGGTGGTGCTTTAGAGCGGAGATTCCCAGCCACACCGTCAGATTGACAGGGCATCACAGCTACATTCTTGAGGGGATGGTGCAGGGGTGTGAAGCCAGGGAGGGCACCCAGATCTGCCCAGTGCTGCATTTCAGAGCAGTGTCTTTCCACCCCAGGGTGCTGTGTGCCTGGGGCAGTGACTCTGCTGCCTGTGAGGGTCAGCACTCAGCCTGCCCAGGGAGCTCCCTATGGTGCTGCAGGGAGAGGCTGTGGGTGGAAGGAGCGACCTGCATCAGGGCAGGTTCATTCTCCTGCTGAGAGGGTGCTGCATGGCTCAGGGCTGCTCTCAGTGCTAGCTCACCCCCAGGACATTTTCTGAAGGGGACTTTTCAAGAGGAAGGTATATGCTGGTCATACCTGCAAAGGGCAGAGTTTTCCTTCATGAGTCTGTGCTTAAGCATTCCTCCTTTTGACAGGTTTGGAGACAGATTTGTTTAGTTTAGACAAGAAACTATGACTCAACTGTAGGGAACGGCGATCGGAAGATCTCGCGATGGCACGGAAAGAGGAAGGAAGAGGAAGGATATGACGTAGAGATAGTAGTATGCTTGTAGGTATATAAGCGAATACATGCGTACAATAAACGCCATTTGCAGCATCCTCATATTGGTGTCAGTGCTCATTGGCCCGGAGGCTGGGGGAGCCTCCGTGCCGTCTCAGGCGAACGGGAGATTGTCGCATCAGAAGGCGACAAGTGGTGACCCCAACGTGATAGCTGAGACGGCGGACCGCAGGCGATCGAGAGGATCCGGATCATGGACGCGGTACTTAAGGTTGTACGCGTGGGTGCCCGGGAATGGGTGCTCTCTATGAGAGCGAATGCAGTTGCGAACTGCGTCGGGCGGCTCCTGAAAGATGGAGCGATAGTTAGAACAGGGGACATTTTTTCCCCTTCTAACTGGGAGAAGTGCACTCGAGCACTTGCTCAGAGAGCTATGGCCACTAAGAAGGCCGCAGAGCTTAAGACGTGAGGAGATATAACGATCATTTTACAAAGGACTAGGGAGGAGCGTGAGACCTGGCAGGCTGCCCGCGCGGCGCTACACATGTCCGCGGAAATGGCGACACAGACAGCAGCGAACGCAGAGGAGCGAACGGAGGAGATAGAGGGAGAGACAATAGTAGGGGATGAAGTGAAAACGGAGAGTGTGGAAACAGACATAAAGGAGGAGGCGGTTAATCAAGAACCAGAGCGGGGAGAGGGGGAGGCAAAAACTCCAGAGGCTTACCCAATAACGCCCTCTTCTCCGCCACCGCCGCGGTATCCGTGGAAAGAGATGAGGGCGATGGAAGGGGGAGAACCAGGAGACCTTTGTGGAGACAGAGATATGAAAAAGCCAGTGGCGGGTAGAGGAAAAGAAAGCAAGGTGAAAGTGGAGGAGGCAGAAGAAAAGGAAAGACCGATTATAGTGGATGATCCCCGAGACTGGCTACCGGGGGGCCATGATTCGGGTGCAGTGGGAGGACGAAAGAAGAGAAGAAGCAGGGGAAAGACCAGAAGCAGGGGAAAGACCGAGGGTGCCGCACCCGGGAAAAGATGGCGCTGGCCGAGAGAGGAGTGGGCGTCGACCAGCATTGCGGGAGGAGGAGACTGAAGACTCAGGTACAGACGCTGACTCCTTAGAAGGAATAACAACGAAGATGCAGCAACTAGGGCGGAGCTCCCCGCGCAGTCAGAGGCGGGAGGAAAAAAAAGGGAGGAAAGTTACAAGAGATATGGAGCAGATGTTTATGCTGCTTACAGCTCTGGAAGAAGAAATAGCTAAACAAAGAGGGCTATTAGAGGCAACAGCTAAACAAAGAGGGCTATCAGAGGCAGCAGCTAAACAAAGAGGGCCATCAGAGACAGCAGGTTTCACCCAAGCGGGAGGGGGAAAAGAAATTCCCCTAACAGACTGGAAACTGACAGCGACGGAATGTGCCCTGAGTGGCCTCAAGTTTCGTGCGCCAATAGGGGCCTTCCCAGTACGAGTTGCCCCGGGGGGGGGGGGGGGCAGTGGAATGGATGCCCCTCGACCCAAAGACGGTACAACAGCTATTGAAAGCAGTGCAAGAACAGGGCCTGCGACACCCGGTGACACAGACGTTGCTGGACGCGGCGCACGCGGGAGGCCTAATACCGTGGGATTGTCGCGCCCTCGCGCGACTGGTTTTATCGCCCACGATGGTCCTTATGTGGAAAGAAGCGTGGACCTCGCGCTTGCAGCAGGCATTGATGGCCGCACAGGCAGACCCGCAGAACCCACTGGGCCAATCCACCCTACCGCGGTTAAGAGGAAATGATGCGGCCATGGCTACACCCCAGCAGCAGGCAGCGGGCCTGAGACCTCGGGAGATACTGGTGACAACAGAAGCATCTCGAAAGGCCTTTGATGATATTGGGCCACTGGTGCAGCAGGCAGAGCCATGGACGACTGTGAAGCAGAGAGTGGGAGAGCCGTTTGACAAGTTTTGTGACAGGCTACAGGCAGCAGTAGAACTTGCATCTTTACCAGACGCTGCAAAAGGAGCGGTGATGTTGGAATGTATCAAACAACAGGGCAACGAGTTGACAAAAGAAATCCTAAGAACAGCGCCTAAGGGAGCAAGTCTAGGGCAGACGATCAAGTACGTATTAGAACACCGGGACAAGACCACAGCCCTACAGATTGCTGCAGCAGTTATGGCAATGCCGGAGGTTAGAGCTAGAGGAGGTCCAAAGGGAGGCCCATGCTTTGGCTGCGGGCGAATGGGCCATTTGAGAGCACAGTGCACGAATAAGGGAAGTTACGCGCGCCCAACAAGGGGTATGGGGAGCCTTACATGCTGGGCCTGTGGAAAACCAGGACACAGAGCACGAGATTGTCGGCGGTCGGGAAACGAGAAGCGGGGAGGGCAACTAGGGGGCCACCCCTCCCCGGTGAGCCGGCTTCAAGTAGCCCCTGTCAACAACAACACACAGCTGATGGACAGCTCCAGCGACCAAACTCCGAAGGGAAACCCCGCGTGGCCCTGGTCTTAGGGTGTGAGAAGAGACCCCGAGTGAAAGCGCATCTGATAGGCCCACCAGGGGCGGGTCCTCCTAGCATCCCCTTAATAATGATGCTAGATACGGGGGCAGATGTTACATGTGTGCCCTCGTGGTTGTGGCCATCGAGTTGGCCAGCAAAAGTGGCAAGCTCGTTAGATGGAGTGGGAGGCAGGGCGGAGGCTATGATTTCTGAAACCGATATCACAATTGTATTGGAGGACCCGGATAGGCCTGCTCAGATCATCCGTGTGCGGCCGTACATAACTGCCATAGGGGAACCATTGTTAGGGCGAGATGCCTTATTGCAAAGCGGCTTTCACCTGACAAATTTAGGGTAAGGGCCACTGCCTACCTCCTCGGGGCTCATTTCGCTGTCCCGCTGACATGGTGCTCCAATGAGCCTGTGTGGGTAGAGCAGTGGCCATTGACAGCGGACAAATTGGCGGCTGCCCGACAAATAGTAAGTAGAGAATTAGAGCAGGGACACCTGGAGGAAAGCCACAGTCCCTGGAACACTCCTATATTTGTGATACACAAAAAGGATAAGTCTAAATTTCGATTACTGCACGACCTACGAGCGGTAAATCAGCAGATGGAAGCGATGGGTGCCCTCCAGCCAGGGTTGCCACTACCATCAGCAATACCAAAGAATTGGCCAGTGGTGGTGATGGATATCCAAGATTGCTTTTTCTCTATACCATTAGCCCCTCAGGACAAAGCTCGATTTGCCTTCACACTGCCCTCAGAGAATCTGCAGGAGCCAGCAGCGCGATATCAATGGACAGTCCTCCCGCAGGGCATGAAAAATTCACCTACGATTTGTCAGGCGGCAGTAGCTAAGGTATTGCAGCCGGTAAGAGCGCAGTTCCCGCGCGCGCTTATCATCCATTACATGGACGACCTCCTAATAGCTGCAGAGACCCAGCAAGAAACCGATCAGGCAGAACAGGCAGTAATTAACTGCCTAAATGAAGCGGGATTGTACGTCCGGAAAGCGAAAACGCAAAGGGGAGAATCTGTCGACTATCTGGGAACCACCATCCTCCCCAGAGCTGTGGTCCCACAGCCGATAAAGCTCAATAAAGAGATACGAACGTTGCATGATGTACAGCAATTGGTTGGAGCTCTCCAATGGCTGCGAGGGCTGATAGGTATTCCCAAGGAGTGGATGGAGCCACTGCTCGAGTTGCTCAAGGGCCACAAACCATGGGAACCGAGGCAGATGACACCGAACGCGTTAGAAGCCCTCCGGAAAATAGAAGATCTCATGGCAAAGGGCGGAGTAACGAGATACGACCCGGCCAGACCAATCAATCTGTACGTGGCAGTTACAAGAACAGGAGCCATAGGCGTTCTAGGACAAGGGACACCGGAGCGTCCGGAAGTCGTATGGTGGATAGTGTCAAACCAAATAAGTACGGCATACGTCACAATCGTAACAGCGTTGGCACAGATGATACAGAAGGGACGAACCGCCACCGTTCGGCACTTCGCGAAGGAGCCTGAGTCCATTTACCTGCCGGTAAAAAGGAATCAATGGGACAGCGTGGTCCAGAAACAAGATAGTATAGCAATAGCTTTAGAAGGATTCCCAGGAACAATCAGATTATCACCTGTGCTGGAGATGTATACACACCTCACCGTCCTTCGGCCCCATCTGAAAGCCCGAGTGCTACAGCGACCTGCACCAGGGCGCACAGTGTTCACCGACGCGTCATCGGTGACCAGGGCAGCGGTCGTTGTGTGGCAAGATCAAAAGGCCCAATGGCACCGAGTGAAGATCAGCAAGCCGGACAGTAGCGTACAGCATCTAGAGGCCCGAGCTGTGGCGCAGGCATTGCAAATGTGGCCAGAAGAGCATTTGAATGTAGTGACAGACTCCATGTTCGTCTTTAAATTGTTACACAACATGTCGTATCCCGGATGGGCCGGATCGCCCATTGCGCTAATGCTAGAAGAAGCCCTACAACAACGGCGGGCCACTGCCTCCATTATTCATGTTCGGAGTCATGAGGCAATCCAAGGAGTGTACCAAGAAGGCAACAATAAAGCCGATCAAGCGGCCAAAGGTGTGTGGACAGTCGCAGAAGCAAGGCAGGTGCACGACCTTCTCCATGTTGGTGCAAAAGCACTGGCAAAAAGCTGCAACATCCCCCTCACCACGGCTCGTGAAGTGGTTGCGACTTGCCCGTATTGCCAAAAAAACCCCCTGTGGGGCGCCGGCATCAACCCCAGGGGGCTGAAAGGAAACCAAATATGGCAAACGGACTTCACAATGTGCCAGCGACTTCGACCACGGCCCTGGCTGGCTGTCACAGTGGACACACACAGCGGTATCATCGTTGCGACCCAACATAAACGAGTCACAGCGCGGGCGGCACAGTTGCATTGGCACACGGCAATGGCCTGGCTGGGTGCCCCAGAAACTATTAAAACAGACAACGGCACATGTTTCACAGCGCAAAGCACGAGAGAATGGGCCGTACGGTGGGGAATTAAGCTAGTGCACGGTATTGCCTATAATAGCACAGGTCAAGCCATTGTCGAGCGAGCAAACCGCACTTTAAAGCAAAGGATCGAGATTCTTGGGGAGGGGGAAGGATATACACAAAGAATCCCCGCGCACAAACAATCAGAAATAATTATGCGCGCCTTATTCGGTCTGAATCAGTTCATCAGGGGGGAGGAGAACAAGACGCCAGCGGAAAAGCATTGGGCGGTCCGAGCGATGCACGAGGGACCAGACGTAAAGGTTCGAATCCCGGAAAAAGGGGAATGGGAAGAGGGGTGGCAGCTGGTAACCCAAGGACGAGGGTATGCAGCGGTCAGGCAGGGAGAAATGGTAAGATGGGTCCCTATGAAGTGGGTGCGCCCAGACCTCAGGGCAAGGACAAGACAGGAAGCAGAGAGTCAGGTGAATTAATGAATGTCTGAGTTTTATTGCAGGGGAGGACCACCCTGAAAAGCTGATGATCCCTTCTAGCAGCAAAGACAGCAGACAGGAGAAGAAGAACAGATGAGAAAAGGCGCGTGAAACCACAAGAAGAACGCGTAACCAGAAAACCCGAGAAGATGGCAGGGGGGAGCAACCCAAGTAGCTCTCCTTGTAGCGATGCTGGGACTGGAACTCCAAGGGGTGAAAGGCGAACCAATGTTAGCGAAATGGGGTAGTAACAATCTATGGCTCACCTGGCAAACTGGACAGGAAATAAGCAATTTTGCCTGACGTTGGTGGGTGCGGGACAGCCCTTTTAAGACATGCTTAATAGGGGTCCCATTGAATTTGACCGTAGACCTACCAAAGCTGAGAGAGCATTGACACGCTGAATGCGTCATTGCCCTGGGACCCTCAAGAGCTTGACCTTCTGGGTTCAGTAGTGGTAATTGGCTTGGGCTAGGACCATGGGCCAGGCAATTACTAATAGAAGAGTTGCACCTGCTGCTGATGCTTGTGCTAGGCATATTAGCATGTAGACTAGTGTTTAGATGCTTGGTAAGACAACTGCTAGAAAAAGGGGTGGTCCCACCCACGCCCACACTATGAACGCTTAACCCGCGACACGGCAATTTAAAGCAAATAGCATAGTCAAAGCATGGGGAGGGGGAGATGTAGGGAACGGCGATCGGAAGATCTCGCGATGGCACGGAAAGAGGAAGGAAGAGGAAGGATATGACGTAGAGATAGCAGTATGCTTGTAGGTATATAAGCGAATACATGTGTACAATAAACGCCATTTGCAGCATCCTCATATTGGTGTCAGTGCTCATTGGCCCGGAGGCTGGGGGAGCCTCCGTGCCGTCTCAGGCGAACGGGAGAGTGTCGCATCAGAAGGCGACAGGGCCCCAGGCCAAAGGCTCTATCTCCTCCTTTTTTTGTTGCCTGTACCAGAGGCTTAGTAAGTTCTGCTAACCCAGGAATCCACGGTCGGCAGAATCCTACAGCTCCTAAAAATCCCCTAAGCTCTTTTTTTGTTACAGGACGAGGCATATCAAGAATTGTCTTTACTCGTTCTGGATCAACTAACCTGTGTCCTTCTCTTAAGATAAAACCCAAATATTTTACCTCTCTTTGACACAGCTGGAGTTTAGACAGAGATGCCCTTTTTCTGCAAGAGCGTTACATAGAGAAACAGTATCTTTTAAATGTGTCTCATAATCTTTACTTGCTAATAACAAATCATCTACATATTGTATTAATACAGAATGTCCTGGAAGTTCGATATCTGAGAGGTCATTTTTAAGTATACGCAAAAAAATAGTCGGAGACCCACTAAATCCCTGTGGCAGCCTTGTCCAAGTTAATTGTTGTCCCTTCCAAGTGAAAGCAAAGAGATCTTGGCTATCTTCAGCTATCGGTATACTAAAAAAGGCTGCTGTTAGGTCAATCACAGTAAAATAAGTTGCCCAATGGGGTATCTGTAGTAAAATGGTTGATGGGTCGGGGACTACTGGATGTGGAGCAACTACATGTTGGTTTATAGCCCTTAAATCTTGTACAAAGCGATACTCTGGATCACCATCAGCATCTTGCCTGTTCTTTTTAACTGGCAGAATTGGGGTGTTATATGGGGATTCACAGACTCTAAGGATACCCAGTTTCAGATAATGATCAATTTGTTTTTGGATACTCTTCTCTGCTTCCTTTGGGATAGGATATTGTTTAACTGCAGGAGGCAACCCCCCCTTTGTTTTTATCGAGACTGGACTAGCTGATTTCAGTAGTCCCGCATCCATTCCTGAAGAGCTCCATAATTTTTTAGAAACTGATTCTAAACCTGTGGGAATTTGCAGATTAGTTGACTCTGGTTCTGGTGTCTTAGCCAGAACACAGGAACCCATAATTATTAGCTTTATCCCTTCCGGCTGTAAGCAGATCTGAGTATCCAAGGCTTGCAGGAGATCTCTCCCCAAAAGGCATATGGGTGCGTCTGTGGAAATTATAAAACGCCCCCACACTGTTTTACCCCCAATAGTGAGTACTAAGGGCTTAGATAACATTCGTTTGCCCTTTCCCATCACTCCTTGCATCACTATTTTATCTGATGATTTGCATCCTTTAGGCTCAAAATTTAAAAGGGAAAGGGTGGCTCCAGTATCCACTAGAAAGGGAACTTCTAAACCTTCTGTATTTGCCATTACGTGACCCTCAAAATCCAAATCTACATCCCATAAATTTACTCCAATTTCCACAGTATTTTCTGAGTCTCCTGTTTCCTCTCATTGTGGATTGACTGGGAATCGCCTGGTCTCCTCCTTAGTGTTTGATTGTCTCATGCCGGTTCCTCTGTTCCTAACTACACGGGGCCTCACTGGGCACTCCTGCTGCCAGTGTCCTTGTTCCCCGCAATAATAACAAACTTCATTAACTCCTGACTGTACAGCACGTTCACTTTGACTCCATCTATCTCTCCTGGCTCTTTCACCTCCCCTCCCCCTGGGTCCTCTAAATCCATCTCTTAACACAGCTGCTAACACACTAACTACTTCTTTTTTTTTGCTGTCTCTTTTCTTTTGCCCTCTCCTCCTCTCGACTATTATAGACAAATGTGGCTAAACGTAATATTTCATCCATTTGCTTTCCTGGCCAGTCAGGGACATGTTTGGAAAAATACTTTTTAAAGTCCGGGGCTGCTTGGTCTACAAATGTAGAAATCATTAACGGCCTGTTAGTCTCAGCTTCTGGGTCTAGTCCTCCCCCATACATTCTGACTTGCTTAATTAGCCTAGCAAAGAAAGCCGAGGGGTGTTCCTCTGCCTGTTGCTGACACTCCCTTACTTTAGACCAATTTGCAGTCTTTTGTCCTGCCAAAGGTATAGCTTCTTCTAAGCCCTCTCTGGCTAATTGCAACTGCCTGTAATCTGCATCTACATTATGATTCCACCCGGGGTCCACAGCTGGCCAGGCTGTTTGAGCAGCCCCAACACCCCCCTCTGCTGCCCAAGGGCGGTTTGCATCCAAAATTGAGCACCTTTCATCTGGAGTGAACACAGATTCAAGGAGTGTTTGTACATCTCCCCAGGTAGGGTCATACGCCCGCACAATTCCCTTTATGATTTGTAACACTCTCTCTGGATCATCCCTAAGTCTGGGGAGCCGTTGACTCCATATAATTAAATCTTGGGGTCTCCAGGGTCGGTAGACTCGTGTAGTGGCGACCCGAGGTACCCCTTCCAGATCGGGTGGGGCCGCTCCTGGCACAGGAACGATTTCCAGAGGAGCTTGAAGGACGGGGGCGGAAGGCAAGGGGGGGTATAGGGAAGCTGAAGCAGGGGGTGGCGCATAGGGTGGAATAGTTTCCACAAGCGTTTCAGCAGCTGCGGTACTTGCAGCATTCTGAGGAAAGATTCTCTCTTTCCCAGGCGCCTCTTTTCGTCTAGCAAATGCCCAGTTGTCCCATACATACCAGTAATCCATTTGAGTGGGGAACCTGTTCTCCAAATGATGACGCAGGAAAGCAAGCTCCTGGTAACCGAAGGCCCCCTGGGGCGGCCATCGCTCTGCCAGATTACCTTCCTTAGTCAGGAACGGCCAATCCTCCTGACATAATTGGACTAACCTTTTTCTCCCTAAATTTTTGGTACCATCAATTTTACTCCAGTTTACCAAAATTTCGGCTAAGGGCGTCCCCTTGTCTATGTCAAGATTATTTCCCATACTGAGTTTCTGGAAAGTGCGTCTTAAGCAAAGCAGGCAGCGCACTTCCTTACCGGTAATACCAGTCCCTGTAGCTGGTGTGATCACACACTTTCACACTTTCTTTCTCTCTCTCTCGCTCGCTCGCTCCCTGGAAACCCCACTCCCATCACCCGAGTCTTTAACTGCGAGGACTGCTGTCCCTTCGCAGCGGGCAGCTTTTCAACCGACGGGTGCCCCAATCGGTTCCCAGGCTACACACACATACACATACACATACACAGTACTGTTTAAACTCACACCAGTCACAGTGACTCCAATTTTCAGTCTCAAAGTTTTGCAGTGCGTCTTATGCTGATCAGGCTGCGCACCCCTTCTCTGGCCGGACCGAGCTGGGACTTACAACCCACTCTAACCCTGGGGATGGGAGTCCTACCTATCCCCCTGGGGATGGGACTCGCACCCGTCCCCCTGGTATGCCTTACGGTGGCCAGCCCGCATACCCCCTGCCTGGTACGCCTTACGGTGATCCGCCCACGTACCCCTTCAGTGCACTGTTCCCAGACCAGAATTTAGAATTTAGGCGGGAGTTTAAGACTCACCTTCTTGGTGCCTCTCATTGCCAAAGATCCCAGGTGAACTCACCTGATGGCGCCAGATGATCGTTTGGAGATGAGAGGCCCCGACAGTGGTTGCCTAGGGTTCTATCTGGGTCACCAAACTGTTATGGAAGTTAGGCTTGTCGGCCTCCATAACAGGGCTCGACCCTAGGTTCCCATAGAAAAGTTCAGAGCCAAATCAAACAAATCAGATAATTTTAATCACGTGCTTGCCGTAATTACAGCTCAAGCTGGGTGTCTCCAAAGAGGGACCCCAACATAAACAAATCCTGGGTAATTATAGTCTTTTCGACTTCCATTTCCCACCCCTCACGTAGTAGTTAGACCAATAGTAATTTTTTGGTCTGTGGTCTCCTGCTCCTCATTGGGTCTCATCGTCATTCTGAGGCAAGCTGGTTTTCTCCTTATTCTTGTTTTTTGCGGTCTCTGATGACGGTTGTACCTCTGTTTTTGTCGGGTCTGGCAGTTGTCTCCCAAGGTCTTATTTTCCCAATTGTTTTGGCGTCTTCCCTCTCGGAGTCGGTGACACAGATGCGCAGACGGCGTGTGGCTCCCTTATCTTCCCAGCCTGAACGAGCTCTGAGGCACTATTTCTTATTAAGCTAAGTAAAGATTCGTTACTTTTCCCATGCTCAGCCTAAGGCTTCAGCAAATCTAGTCACTCATGCTAAGCAAGTTTTATATAAGTTGTGCTAAGCAGCTATTCCTAGACAGTTTTAATTCACTTTTCTTTAACACATGGTGCTGCCAATTAACAGGAATGAAAAAATAATTGGCAATGGTAAAAACTGTGTGAAGTTTTGGAAAAGAGGATTATTTTTTTTTTGTCAATTATTACATTGAGTTATTTTTTGAGAAGATTTCAACTTATGACTGGAATCTCCATTTCGGGCTTGATTCGTTTGACCACACAGAGAGGCTGTTGCTGCCTGAGATGCCCTGGGATAGCTGTTGTGTTCCCATGTGGTGCTGGAGATTTCGGAGGTGGCTCCTATGGGACCTTAGCTTGTCATTAGGAAATGTAACTCAAAACAACTCAGTTCAAGAAGCTTATTTCCCTCTACTGACTAGAAAGGGAAGTCCAGACAACTGGGTCTGATATGGGGTGAAATGAGCCTCCTCCCTGTTGTCCCCAAAAATGGAGTTGCACTTCATTGACTGTGCAGGGAATGAAAAGGGAGTGTGGCTAGATTCATTGGGACACCTGTAAGGGATGGCTATAACACAGCTATGTGGAGATTTGTGCCATGGACCCTCTCCTGAACTAGCAGCTGCTTCGATAGAAGTGACCTCACAAGTCCATACCTCCACCAGTGGCCTGCTGATGGCCTATGGGCTTCCCCTGCCATGAACATGCTGCTGCCCTGCCAGGTACTCTGACCCAGGAGAGATCACGATCTGCTTCCACACCCATCTGCCTGCTGCTGGCCTACCAGGGACTCAGTCAGAAGTGACCTCATCATCAACAGCTGAGTCACGTGCCTCCTGCTGGCCTGGCAGCTACTGACCAAGAACTGATCTGACACTGGGGATCTCCTGGCCCAGCTCTCACAGACAGCCGTGACCTCCCTGCCCACACCCCGGCCACGTGGCTATTGCTGCCTGCAGGTCCCCCTGCCTCCCCCAAGGCTCAAAGCGGCCGCCGTGATTCACCCCGAGGCCTCACAACAATCACAGTGCAGCAAAACACCCATTACGCACCAGTTACTGCCCCAAGAAAGCGTCACCTCCTGCTTAAGTAGCACCTACACCTGGCCTGTGAAACTTAGCAATTGGAGAAAGGCCTGCAAGTAATTCTGGGCAGCGTTTCCTAACAGGAGGATTGCATGGGAGCAGTGACCATGGAGCTGGAGACAGCAGGGCCTCATGGCCCAAGCAGAGGCAGAAGCCTTCCCACAACTCCCAAGTCTGGTTCCTGCCCCAGTGCTGAACACACCCAGCAAATCCTCCACACCCCCAGGACAACAAGCACTCTCCTGCTTGGGGCCTGACACTCTGAGACACGGGGAAGGACTGCGGCAAGGGCATCTCAGCGGGTGAAACCAGCAGAGCCGGGATTCAGCAGCTCTGCAGCCCCACCTGGGAGCAGGGCTAATGGCACCGGCCAGGGCAGCACTGGCCGCCCAGCAGCTGCCAAGGCCCTGCAGGAGCCCAGCAGCTCCCAGCACAGAGCTGCTCTGCAAACACCCTCCCGGCTGCTGCCAGGGCCACAGGGCTGCGGCCCAGCAAGAGGCACGGAGCAGCCGCAGCGGCTGGGGCCCGGCGGGACCCGCGGGGACAGCCTCTCTGTGAGCCCTGGGAAACGCACTGTTCAGGACAAAAGGGAGCCTGAGGCAGGGCCCTGGCGAGGCCCCCAGCAGCCTGCTGCACTCCCATTGGCTGACGGAGCCATCAGTCAAGGCCAGCCCGCCCTCCTCCCCTTACTGGCCAATTGGAGGGCAGCACTGGGGGCGATGCCATGGCAACGCTGTGGCCCTCTATGACCCGGCAGGATCCCCCCCCCCCAACCCACGGCGGGGCGCCATGTTGTGGGCAGCAGCCCCGGGGCTCGGCAGCCCTCGCGCTGTGCCCGGCAGGGCTGGGCCACGGCCAGGCAGGGGCTGCTCTCTGCAGGGCTGGGCTGGGCCCTGGCACGTCACTTCGCAGGGCTGAGGAGCCCCAGGGCCCCGGGGCAGCCAGGGCCAGAGCAGCTCTGGGCCTGCCGGTGCTGGGCAGCGGAGGTGTGGGGCCGGGAGGGGTTGGGGGAGATGGCCCTGCTGGGCTCCCCCCAGCACTGTCCCCCACGGCTCAGAGAAAGAGGCTTAGGGTCAGCAGGGACTTGTGGGGTGGCGATGGCACCCCCACCTGTTCCCCAGCTGCTCCCCCAAACAGGCTGTCTTTTGGGTGCAGAGGTCGGACCCCAGGTTGCAGGAGGACAGGGGCTGTGGCCATTGGAGGACAAAATCTCTGAGCCCAAAACATGCTCTGCCATGTTATAAGAGTAAAAGGATCCAGGGGGAAGGAAGAGAGATTGTCCCAAACAAGTAGGCACTTTGGGGTTATTACAAGGTGAAGGATCCATTTCCCATTTGGGCATTTCCAGCAGGCTCTTGAGAGCCCCCCAGGAGCTGCAGGACACCCCATCCTCCAGGACACAGGACCCCTTTCCTGCCAGAGCCAGATCCCAAAGGGGGACCCACTCCCAGGGAAACCTGGACCTGGATTACCCCCTACCATGAGGGGATGGCGCCAGCCCCACAGTAGCCTTGGGCTCAGGGCATTGGCAGCCTCAGGACCCAGGAGTTCTGTCTGCCACATTGTCCCCTGAGCCAGATGGGACTCTGAGGCAGGGCTCTTGTGGCAGGCCCCAGTCCTGTCCAGCCACCCCTGCAGCCTGGGATCCACAGCCATTTTTGGAATTGACAGTCTCTGGGCAAAACCTCGGGAAGGAGCTCCCGAAGCCCTTATCCTTGGTGGAGAGCCTGAGGAGCATTGGGAACAAGGAACTGCGGTCTGGGCTGATGGTGTCGGTCCAGCAGCACTCCATCTCGCTTGCCCTTTTGCTCTTGGCTCACCTGTCTGTCTGGGGAAAAAGGACACTCTTCCCGTCTCGTCACCCGAAACTCCTCTCCAATGTGTCCCTACTCCTCTGCCTGTCAGAGAGCAGCCCCAACATGACCCTGCTGCCTCTTGTCCCCATGCCCTGTCGGGGCAGGGATGACGGCACCACGAGCTGGGTAGCACTAATCCTTCTTCAGGCACTGCCCAGGCCATGTGAAGGGCCAGGACAGCAAGGGCTTCTGCCTCTGCACCGTGAGCTCGCTGTAGTGTACCCACACTCTGAACATTGTCTTGGATTAAAAGCTGGCATTTTTCTCTCCAAGACACTTTCAAGCCCAGTTCCACTTCCTTCTCATCTCTCCCAAGCCCTTCTCTGATCTCGCTGGCCATTCCCACACCCTCTCCCCTGCTCTGCCACAGGGCCCGCAGCTAACGGTGCTGCTCTGCAGAGCGAGCAGGCTGTGAGGCCGCAGGGCCACGGGGTGACTCTGCACTGGCCGTGCTGGTCAGGGTCGGAGGCAGATCCAACCAAATGGGGATCAGGGCCTCTAATCCCTCCAGGGAACTGCAGATGTAGCAGGTGCTTGGAGGGACTGTGGAATATTTCCAAAGCTACTAGTTGTGTCCAGGTCCGCCTTTAGATTCAGCCCCCAGTATTTCATAGAGGGTGACATGAATCACTCTCCAGTCCCCCTTCCTCATGACAGCTGGGTCCCCACTGCCTCTTCTGGGATTGCAAGTCCTCCTTTGCCCATGGATACCTGGGTTTGGTGCTTTACCTTTAAATGACTCCACCTTGGAGGATTTCTCCCTTTGTGACGCTCCCCTCACTGCCCACCCCAGGCACATGCTGTCCTAGCAGGTCCCCTGTGCTCTCCTGGCAGCTACAGCTTCCCCTCCAGGACAGGCATCTGACACTGGGCCTTAACATGTGGCACAGCTCTGGGTATGCAAATCCATGACCATTCATCCCTCCACTGCCACTGGACACCAATGGGGGAGTCCTAAATCCAGCCCTTGGTCTCTAAGAGATCATGACATGATTATGAGCTTTTTGCTCTTGAACCCATGGACAACCCTGTGCAGTAGGCCGTTCTGGGGTGCAATTCCTTGGGCCTATTCTTGACACCAGCTTTGGAAGAAGAGCCAGCCTTCAAGCACTGCACCAGGAAGAACCTACTTTATTGCAGAGGTACTGCGAGGGAGTCAGCTCTGACCCAGTGTTGAACACAATGTAATGTAGGCACCAGGTGAGACAGAGCAGCCTCAGTAAAAGTGGAATGAATCCAAACATTTGTGCAGGAACATGATTACAAATACTACTAATAATAGTACCAATAGTCATACTAAAAATGAAGTGAACAAACAATGCTCAGTCCTGGTATGGGATACTGTGGGAGTCATTTGTGGAGAGCAATGGCAGTGTTGCCACTGCTGCAAAATGTCCATGAAATCACTTTCCTCAGAGCATCCTGGAGCTCCTTGTTCCTCATGCTGTAGATGAGGGGGTTCACTGCTGGAGGCACCATTGAGTAGAGAACAGCCACCACCAGATTCAGAGCTGGGACAGAGACAGAGGGGGGCTTCAGGTAGGCACAAAAGGAGGTGCTGATAAACAGGGAGACCACAGCCAGGTGAGGGAGGCACATGGAAAAGGCTTTGTGCTGTCCCTGCTCAGAGGGAATCCTCATCACGACTGTGAAGATTCGCACGTAGGACAGCACAATGAAAATGAAACACCCAAATCCTAAACAGGCACTAACCACAATAAGCCCAACTTCCCTGAGGTAGATGTCTGAGCAGGAGAGCTTGAGGATCTGGGGGATTTCGCAGAAGAACTGGTCCACGGTGTTGCCTTGGCAGAGTGGTATTGAAAATGTATTAGCAGTCTGCAGAAGAGCATTGAGAAAACCACTGGCCCAGGCAGCTGCTGCCATTTTGACACAAGCTCTGCTGTCCATGAGGGTCCCGTAGTGCAGGGGTCTGCAGATGGCCACAAAGCGATCATAGGCCATGACTGTGAGAAGACAATATTCTGCCGTGAACAAGAATGCAACCAGGAAGACCTGGGCAGCACATCCTGTGTAGGAAATGGCCCTGGTGTCCCACAGGGAATTGGCCATGGATCTGGGGACAGTGGTGGAGATGGAGCCAAGGTCGAGGAGGGAGAGGTTGAGGAGGAAGAAGTACATAGGGGTGTGGAGGCGGTGGTCAAAGGCTACAGCTGTGATGATGAGGCCGTTGCCCAGGAGGGCAGCCAGGTAGATGCCCAGGAAGAGTGAGAAGTGCAAGAGCTGCAGCTCCCACCTGTCTGCAAATGCCAGGAGGAGGAACTCACTGAGGGAGCTGCTGTTGGACATTTTGCTATCTCCGGGCATGGGGGACTGTTCAAAGAAAAAAAGACATTGAGAAGTTAGGAGAGAATCTTCAGGCAAAAAAAAAAAACAACAACAAAAAAACAAACAAAAAAACCCCTGTTGTTGCAGTTCTCATACAACCCTCCACTTTGCCTCTCTCTTTACTGAGAGCATCTTTGTGCAGCTCCCTTGCTTGGGCTCCACTTTGCACTGGCTGAGTGTGCTGCTGTGAGGAGCAGGGGCCTCTGCCCGTGGGGTCCAGAGGAGTCAGTTCTGCTGTGCAGTAGTGGGAACAGGGGAATGGGAGTGATTAACTCTGACATTCACCATTTCCGTCAGCTGAAATACACTCGTCATGTAGAAGGGCTTTCCAGCATCTTCACTCCCAATTCTAAAGAAAGAAGCTTGAGGAACAGAGTTTCAGGGATTTTTTTATTTTCTTTGAGATGTCCTTGTCACCCCCGGGGAGTGTTCCTCAAAGGTAGAAATCCTTGGCATTTCTACTGTGAGTCCTGAGAAAAACAGATTCACTGTCTCTTGTTGCAGCGTGAGGACAGCGTGTCTGTCTATTAGTCTTGTTCCCAGCTGTCCTGTCCTCCCACCTCATTGAGCTGGTGGACAATCGTACCCATATGTTGCCCTAAAAGAAAACCAGCCTTTGCTGAGAGCAGAGCAGTCCAGTTTCAAAGTGCAGGTCTCCAACCTTCTCACCCTTTCTCCAGGCACCAGAGGGAGGTCTCCACACTCCCCTTCTAGCCAAGGACACACAGGGCTCTTTTCAGATGCCCATATGCAGCCTCCCACCATCATCTCCATACTCTCAGCATCTCTGTACTGTCTTCACAGTCTCTCAGATATTACAGATATGTTATGAGACAGCAGTGCCTTTTTGGAGGGCAGCTCATAGCCTGGCAGGACACCACAGGGAAACAGTCAAAGGACCATTAGGACTGAAGATGGTCTCTCCTTAAGGGAGGATCAGCTCATTTCCCAACCCCACAGACTGCATTTCCTGGAGCCTCACAGCTTAGAAGGGGGCTGCAGACCCCTCCCTTCCATGCAGACCCCTCTGTTGCCCAACTCACAGTGGTGGTGTCTGAACTGCAGCTGAAAACTCATCCACCCCGGACACCCTGAGAGAAGAACAGGAGCAGGATGGACAGGAGAGGAAACAAGTAGCAACAGGATGATCCTGCTGCCAAGGGAGGCAAAGAGAGAGACAAAGGGACACTTGGGAAAACCTTCACCTTACCTGTGGGGCATACTACCTGGCAGATGGCGAAGTTGCAGGGCAGTCACTCTCAGCCCCTTTGCTGGGCAGCACTAAACAGGCCCCTGGCAGGAGAGATGCCCCTCTCCTCTGCTGGAGGTCTGGCTGCAGAGGAGGCAGCTCATGGCCTGGACTCCATGGCTGTCAGGGCAGAGGCTCTGCTGGGTGGGAGCAGAGACATGGGGGGCTTGCTCAGTGCAATGTGTTTGCATTGGAGGGACTGACCATGACTTGCCCAAATCCATCCTCCCAGGATGCTTCTGTTAGCAGTTCCCTCTCCTTCCCTGCCCAGCTCTGCTGCCTGGAGCAGTCCCTGCTGGGACCTTTCTCTGTCCCAACATCATTTCCAGTCAGTGCTCACAGACCACATCACCCCTTCTGTGTGCTCAGATCTGCCCTACAGAAACCTCCCAGGACAGTGCACTGTCCAGAGGTGTCTCTGTGCCTGCAGTTCGTAAGGAGCAGGTACCATAAACCCCAGGGAGACCACACAGGTGATGCTGATGCTGATGCTGTCTCCAGGCTAAGGTGCGGCTGAAGGAGTTTGCTGCGCTTTCTCCCAGACCTCCTGATCTCTGAGAGGGAAGGTTTGTGAGTCCCAGATCCTTGCCAAAACAGAAAACTCTTTTTTTCTCCGTGCTAAAATTAGGGAGAAAAACTAAAGCACAGACACTAGAAGGAAAGCTCCTTCCCTTGGAAGTAGCCCTTCTCTTGATGCTCCTCTTGAAAAGACCCCTTGGACATGTCCTGTGCATGAGCTAGAGCTGTGAGCAGCCTTGACCGATGCAGCACCCTCTTGACAGGAGAATGAACGTGCCTGGCCGGGGGGTCGATCCTCTCACGCAGAGCTTCTCCCTGCAGCACTGACCCTCGCAGGCAGCAGAGTCACTGCCCCGGGCACACAGCACCCTGGGGTGCAGGGATGCTGCTCTGACTCATGAACCTGGGTAGACCTGGGTGCACAGCCTGGGTGTACACAGCCATCCCTGGGAGAAAGCAGGATGCCCTGTCCCTGTGATGCTCTGGCAGGGAATCCCTGCTCTGAAGCATCTCCTCCTCCTGCTATGTCCTGGATAATCCAGGAGAGAGATCATTAAAAATCCTATCAGCCATGGTTTGGGCTGGGTTCCGAAGACCCCTCCAGGAACCTCAGCAGCACTGCCCTGCAGCCAGAGACTTACCATGTCTAGCGCTGCGAAGATTTCTCCCACAAGGAGCTCTGCTCTGTCCTCCCACTCCACACTGCCTTCCACTTCTCTCTGCCTTCTCTCATCTCCTGTCAGCAGCAGCAGGCAGTGTCCGCAGCCCTGCTGCTCTTGGCAGAGGAGCTGCTCCTGCACACAGCTGTCTCCGGGCAGTGCTGCCAGGTTGCCATGAGCTCCCTCCATCCCAGGAGCTTGGCCCCACTCAGGAGCAGAGGCCCAGCTGAAGACACAAATTTCCCTGTCCCTTGTGCTCCCTCCTCCTGGGAAATGTTCATTGAAGTAGACTAAAATAATCACTGATGGTCCCTCTCTAAACGCTGAAGGAAGACTGATTGCAGCATTGCAATTTGTCTCATCAAAGGATGGTTATTTGCAAGAGGTGGAAACGTCCCACTCTGTCAGCCCCTATTCCCATCTCTTAACTAGGCAGGACACTTGGATGGGGACAAGAAGGGAGTTCACTGACACATGGTTCAGGTGTTGATTCAGATGAGTCAATCTGGGCATGTCATGATGGTTTAGAAGTCTCCGGGCTGGAGTGGGATTCAGATCCCTCCCATTATATCCACAAACACACAGGAGCTGAGATTCCCCTTGCTAAGCTGAAGCGTGCACAACAGAGAGATCTGTCCACGATCTCCTTGTCTAAGCTCCCTTTGGAATCCCTGGAGATGGAGGATGGGAGTCAGTTGCCCACACACAAACACCTGGTGACATGTGAAGAGACAGAGATGGTACAAGGCACGTGCCAGTGTCTGCTTGCTCTGTTGGAGTGACTGTGTGACCCCCATCCTTCTGGAGCCTCAGGTGGGGCCAGATGGGGAATTTCCTTGGCCATCTCAAAGGACACTAGATGCCCACTACTATTCGAGCACCACTCACTATGAAGCTGAGACACATGGAGATGCCTGTAGTGCAAACTGCTAATGTAATTCAGTGCAGACACTTGATATAAAGACATCAAAATAGTCAGGCAGGTCCATGTCAGATGCCTGGGTTTCTAGCACAGCCATGTGGGTGGGACCTATGGGAAAACAATGCCCTTTTGGAGTGCTTGCTGGGCAAACACCCCAGGTTATCTCAGTTTTTCTACCTGTGCCCAGGCAACAGAATCGCACCACTGTCTTTAGGCAAAATCCATCTCGTCTGCATTAGTGTGCTGCATAAATGGGAGGCACATCCCACCAAGGTCTCCGCTCTAGCCTCTGCACCCTCAAACCCTTCTTGCTCTCTTCCACATGAACCTCCTCTTGCCCCCAGATGACATGGGCTAATGATGTTCACAGGGTGCCTGGATCACAGGCTGCCCAGGCCCAGGGACTTCTTCAGAGGCACCTTGTCCTGCCTGGAGATGGATGCACTTCTCTCACAGGCCCCATGGTGAGTCAGCTCAGGCAGCAAACCCCTCTCTTGCCATTCCAGCACAGCCCAGCTCTGTTTCGCCCTGGCCTTGGGCACTGCAGGGTTTGCTCTCTTAGTGGGAACCTCCTTTCACCATTACATTGCCACCTGCTACCTATGCCAGCAGGTCTCTGCTCTGAAGTGGGGCCATTGTACACACAGTGTCTTTGGCTCTTGCTAACCTGTTTCACCATGACCAGTGTGTTCTCTGTGTCACAGCTGAGGCTCTGCAACCCAAATGTATGCACATGCAGGCACCCTGGGGTACACACAGGAACAGCTGGAGATGCACAAGCTGTCAGAGGTCTGAAACATTGCTGGAATGACGGAGATGTGGTGGGATCACTCACAAGATGGGAGGGCGATGCTTGTAGGCTACAATCTCTTCAGGAGAGGCTGCCAGGAAAGATGAGCAGGGGTGAATGCCCTTTATGTGAAGGGTCGGCTCGGGTGTGTGGAGCTCTTCCATGGGATGGATAGGGGTTTGGGTGAGAGCTTGTGGGTGAGCATCACAGTAAGGGTGACATCATGATGGGAGCTACAGACCACCCAATGAGGGTCAGGAGGTGGATGCAGTCTCCCATAAGCAGTGTGAGAAAGTCTGTTGATCACAAGCCCTGGTTCTTGTGGGGGGCACTGTAATCCCCCTGACATGAAGTGGAAGGGCAAACTGCAGAGTGCAAGCAGGCCAGGAGGTTTCTGGAGGGCATCAAGGACAACTTCTTTGCACAGCTGCCAGATGAAGAGATAAGGGTGATGCTTTCTTGTATCTGGAAATGTGAAACAGGGAGCAGCTGATCAGGAATGGGATAGTAAGTGTGAGCCTTGCCTACCGTGACCATGAAAAGGTAGAGTCCCAGATCCTGAGGGGAATGAGGAAGGACAGTAGCAGAGTACAGACCCTGGACTTCAGAGGAGCAGACTTCCTTAGCTGTTCAGGGGACTGGTGGGGGATGCCATGGGAGGCAGCTCTCAAGGGCCCAGGAGATCCAGAAAACCAGCAGGTCTTTAAGGACAGACGTGCCAAGCACAAGGATGGGCCATCCCGATACTCGCTAAAACCAGCAGACACCTCAGGGGACCAACTTGGCTAAACAGGGACCTCACACCTGAGCTCCAGGGTAATAGGGCAGCATGCAGCAGGGGCAAGAAGGGAGAGGCAGAGGAGGCATTTAGAAATATTGTCCAGCATCATAGGCTTGGTGTTAGGGAAGAAAAAGCTCCCGTAGGATTGACACTTGCAAGGGACGTCAAGGGCATGAAGATGAGCTGCCACTGCTCCAGTAAAAATCGAAAAATAAAAAGGAATATATGGCCTCCCTGCTAAATGGGACAGGGAATCCTCTAGCAGCAGATGCAGATAGGTCTGAGGAACTCAACCCCTTGTTAGCTTTTGTGTCCACAAGCAAGGTCTCCCAGGATGTTGTGCCTTGAGTCAGGACTCCAGAGGAGAAAAACAGCCAGTGGTGGATGAGGTTAGTGAGGGATTCCTTGTGAGAACTCAAACTACACCAGTCAGTGGGGTTGGATGAGCTGCATAGGAGGATGCTGTGAGAGCTGACTGCTGTCACTGCAAGGCCACTTGCTACCATCTTTGCAAGGTTGTGGAGATGGGGTGAAGTCCCAATGACTGCAGAAAGGCAAATGTTGCATCCATCTTCAAAAGAGGCTCCAAGGGCAACCTGGGGAGCTGCAGGCAGTGCAGCCTCACTTTGGTGAGGAGTGAGTTATGAAATGAATCCTCTCAGATCACAGTTCTGGGCACATGAAGGAGAAGAAGGTGCCTGGGAACACTTAGCATGGATTTACCCAGGGTAGATTGTGCCTCACCAACCTGATTGCCTGCTATGAATAAATAACTGCATTTGTGGATGGAGAAGAGTAAATGTCTTTTACCCAGACTTCAGCAAGGTGTTTGACACTGTCTCCCCCAATATTCTTGTTTATCCTCTGTATTGGTTACATGCAGGAGGCAACACTTGTCATGCCTGTAGATGACCCCAGACTGGAAGCGGGGAGCCCAGCCATATGCTTGAGGGCTGCCATGCAGAGGGAGCTAGACAGGCAGGAGGAATGGGCTGTCAGGAACCTCAGGAAATTCAACAAGGACAAATGCCAGGTCTTGCACCTGGAAGAAACCAACACCCTGCAGTGTTACAGGCTGAGGCCTGAGGAGCGGCTCTGTGGAAAAGGACCTGAGGGTTCTGGTGGAGAGGCAAAACATGAGCCAGCAGCGTTCCCTGGCAGCAAAGAAGCCAGAAGCATCGTGGGCTGTCTGAGCAGGAGCACAGCCAGGAGGTCGAGGGAAATGATGATCACCTTCTAGTCAGTATTCATTGGACCACATAGAGAACATTTCATTCAGTTTGGGATTCCCAGGAAAAGAAAGAGGCTGATAACTGGGAGCGAATTTGGCCGAGGGCCCTCGCAGCAGTTGGGGAGCTGGAGCACTTGCTCTGTGAGGAAATGGGGCTGGTTCAACTTGCAGAAGAGATGGCTTTGGAGGGATCTCATCACAGCCTTCCAATGGCTACCAGGTGGTCATCCAGAAGATGGAGCCAGACTCTTCACCAGGGTGCATGTTGGGAGGACAAGAGACAAAAAAATGGGCATAAGTTGAAAGAAGAGAAATTTGTGCAAGACATGAGGAAAAGCTTTTCCGCTATGAGGATGGTCAAGCATTGGAAGTGGTTGCCCAGAGAAGCTGTGCAGCCTCCTGCCTTGGAGGTTTCCAAGACCAGACTGGATGAAGTGCAGAGCCACCTGATCTGACCCCAGAGCTGACGCTCCTCTGACAAGGAGTTTGGGCTAGAGACCTCTTAAGGTCCCTTCCGTCCTGAAGGTGTCTGTGATTCATCCCACTCTCGATTTTCGCTTGTTGATGTCAGGGAAAGGACACAGCTTCCCTATGACAGTGGAAGTAAACCTTCTGTAGCCTGTCTGCCTCCTTGTCCCCCTGAGAGCTCAGGAGGAGCTGTATCCTTGCCCGCACTCGGCATCGCGCACCCCCACCCATACACTGCCCCCAGGAAGAGCCCTGAGCAATGCATGATGGAAAGCATCACCCTACCAGGGGCTGGGTGTCAGTGCCTGGCTGCTCTGCTTGATAACACACATCCAGGTTGACTTGGCCTCAGAGCCACCTGCACATTGCCTTTGCCTACCTGCAATCAGGGCCTCCAACTTTCTGCTCTAATCAGCCCCTGGGGAGACTTTGTTGTTAATGACCCTCAGTGAGACCTGTTAACGCTCCAAGAAACTTGGAATTTTCTTCTGTATTTAACTTCTGGAGAGGTTTCTTCTGTCTCCTCTCGGCATCTGCGGTTTGCAGGCTGAGCACCAAATATAGCCGAGGGGTCATTAAAAAGCAAAAACACCTAAGGAACCATGCATCTTTCCATAATTTTCCTCATTTTGTCAATTCTTGTGTGGCTAATTGGGAAACTTTCAGGAGAGTATTGAAATTAGGCAGATTTCAATGAACACCTGAAAAAGACAGATGTCTGCTTCTGAAGCTTTCTTTATTCTCCAGTTTTCAGAATAAGCCATACCCACATTCTCCAATTCACACTGACCCACTGGGTCTCCAGATGAAGTCTGGACATGTAGGACAAGCAGTATTTTTGATAGGAGACATGTATGGACAACCTTCTCTCCCAGCTCCCCAGCCCTGCCATTTCTCTCATCAGCCACTGGGGACTTAGATCACTCCGGTTAAAAATCTAACCTTTTTCCACTCAAGGCTGTAGCTGAAGGTTACAGCTCCTGTGCACCAGTTCCCATCTGCTTTCCTTAGAGAACTAGCTGCAAGCAGACACAGAAGGATTTGTCTTAATTGCAATCAAATGAAAATAAACATTATCCAGTTTCATAAGAAATAAAATACAGTCCTCAACTTTATGTCAACTCCACATTGCCTGTAGTGAGGTCTAGAGTCTACAAGGAAATGTTCTTGACAAATAGATAGGAAAGGCTGGATAGACACACAGTGAAGGAGTTTGTTTAAGAGACAATGAGCCTGCTGAAAGACAAGGCAAGCTTCAGACTCCCCGAAGCTCAGAGCAGCAACTGGAGAGTTGAGAGCTATCTGAATGATAAAGAGCAAGGGGAGGAGGAAAATTGGGAAAGTATGGAAAGTGCATATGTCCAGATCATCTGATGAAAAGATGCCTTTATAAATGATCAGTTTAATCAGGATGTTATGGAAGCTAGGCCTGTCGGCCACCATAACAGGGCTCGACCCTAGGTTCCCGCAGAAAAGTTCAGAGTTTCCCCAAGTGCATCTATTATCAATTGGTGATCTTTTTCATTCATTTTTTTCCCATTCAGGTAATATCTCGGATGAAAGCCATTGGTTAGTTCCTAATGCTAATAAAGAAGACCTCAATGGATGTTTTAATCTGTATAAGTCACTTCTTGTTGTGCTCAGTTTATTTACGAGTACTTCAGCAGCTATACTGTTTAGGACTCCCAATCCTGTTCCTATGATACCGGACACATCTCTCCTTGTTCGTTTTGGAGAGGTGAGAGTTCGCCTATGTAACCACGCCGTCCATCCCATGTAGGACGTACCTAAGAATGGTGAACAGGTTGGTTTGATTGTAGAGATATTAATTTGCATTAATAGCTCTACTCGTTTGAGAGACCATGATGGATTAAATTACACTTGTTGGCCTGTATTTCTAATCACATACGGTCCAATTTCAAAGATTTGTGGGGATAAGGTTTTCTTACTCTTCATGGTAACAGAGTTATTTATATTGGTGGAAATAATTGTAGTCAGGGTAGGTATTGCTGTGCTGGGCTCAATAACGCCTATTTTAAATTTAAATGATAGTCCCACATTGTGGTGAGCCCACAGATAAATTATTAAAACAGGCTGCTCTAAGGTAAAATTGTACCAACAATCCAGGTTTTCAGTGGCACAAATTTTCCTTTCTTTTTCATTTGATTTGATTTTAGTGAGAGATTTGAGTCGCCTTCTCATGGGTGGACCCGTTGATCATTCGACACCCTATCTTTATTTCCTTTCCTGTCCCTCCCAGGAGTTGGGGAAGTTGGTTAGTATTATCCCAGCTCCATTCATTTTCTGAGTATACTTCAGTTCCGTGCATGACCAGGGTTGAGAGGTTTAAATTTTTAGTAGAATTTAATCCCATACTTCCGGTATACTTAACACGGGCCTGGGACCATGGCCACTCTAAGGTTCTTTGACCACAGGTTAGGGAAAGTAGCATTGCCAGGGTTTGAAACAGCAACATCAGCACGGCACTTCTGCCTGCCATCCTGCACGGTGCAGTAAAGGGAGAGAGATTTGTGTTAGTGAGGCCAGTCCAAACAGATTACCCTGGGGAAGTTGTGTATCCCATTGAGCTTTACGTGGTTGTTTTCATTGTTCTGCTGCAACCTCTGCTGTGCTTCCTTCTTGGACTGTCACTCGTTTCACGTGAGAGTGGTGAATCCAGTTCTCTTTTCCTAGAATTTTAACAGCGTAGTAAGAACTTAACAATACAGTATAGGGTCCTTCCCATTTTGGTTCTAATTTTGTTTTTCGTGAGAATACCTTTATCAACACATTATCTCCAGGCTGTATATCATGTGCCTGAATGTCTGATGGCACCAGCTGAAACCACTGAGCCTGATTTTGCAAGGCCTTAAACCGTTCCTGTAAGGCTAGTACATATTGTGTCACTTGTTCATCTCCGTCTAATAGGCTGGTCTTAGCAGGGATAGAAGTCCCTGGTATCGCTAAATGTCTCCCAAAAAGAATTCCTGCTGGTGTTAGTCCTATGGGTTGCCGTGGAGAATTTTGAACATCCCATAGAGCTAAGTTTAATGCCTCTGGCCATTCTAGGCTAGCATGTGTGCATATTCTTGCTATTTTCTCTTTTAATGTTCTATTCATTCTTTCTACTTGTCCTGAAGATCGTGGGTGATAAGGAGTATGTAGGTTTCTTTTTATTCCTAACGATTTGTATAACTGATTGATTATGCTTGCTGTAAAATGGGCAGCCCTGTCTGAATCAATGGCTTCTGGGACCCCATACCTGGGTATGATTTCTTTCAGTAAGGCTTTTACCACTCCCCCTGTGTCGGCCTTTCTTGTTGGGAAAGCTTCTACCCAGCCTGATAACTGATCTACTGTCACTAACAAGTGTTTGTATCCATCGACAGATGGCATATGCGCATAATCTATTTGCAGCTTCTGGAAAGGGAAGTAAGCCCATGGTCGCCCCCCCAAATCTGAGCTTGGCTTGTTATTTGAAAACTTCTGGCAGGTCGGGCAGCTATTTGTTATTCTTTTAGCAGCTGCATAAATTCCTGGAGCAGCCCATACTTTCTGTACCTGCTTAGCTATTGCCTCGGCTCCCCCATGAGCTTTATCGTGAAACCACCTAGCTATAGTAGTTAAATATTTTTTTGGTAGAATTGGTTTTTCCCCAATTGTCCATATTCCATCATTATTTTGTTTTGCTTCCTACTGTTCCCATTGTTTTTTCTCTTCCACTGAGCAGTCTTTTTCATACATAGTTTTGGGGTCTATTAAGTTTGGCCACTCACTCTGGTCCATCCTTGGAACTGCCCCCATACATTCTCTCAGAGGTTGTCGAGCTGCAGCCCTCGCAGCAGCGTCGGCTAAAGCATTTCCTCTGCTAATTTCTGTAGTGTCTTTAGTATGGGCTGGCCAGTGTATTACCGCAATTACTTTGGGCAGCTGAACTGCTTCCAGCAAATTATGCATTTCTTCTCCATTAGCTAATTTCTTCCCTGATGACAAAAAGAATCCTCGCTCTTTCCATAACATCCCTGTTGCATGACACACTCCAAATGCATATTTAGAGTCGGTATAGATATTTACCCGCAAGCTCTTACCTATTTTTGCTGCTTGGGTCAATGCTATTAATTCTGCTCCTTGAACACTTACTGATGGAGACAAAGGATTGGCCTCGAGCACCTCAAAGACGTTAGTGACAGCATAGCCGGAGTGACATCTTCCGTCCAAATAATAGGATGATCCATCTGTAAACAGAACTAAGTCTGGGTTCTCCAAAGGTTCATCTTTAAGGTCCTCCCGGGGCTTGCTCGAGCTGACGACCACCTGCTCACAGGAATGATGTGGCTCTCCGTCCTCCGGCAGAGGCAATAGTGTTGCTGGATTCAAAATATTGCATCTTTTTAAAGTCACATTATCTGCATGCAGTGTTATCAGTTCATAGCGGTGAGCTCTCTGTGGGGATAGTGCTTGAGTCGCGTATTGTTTCATTAACAGTTCTACTTCATGTGGCACATACACAGTCAATGAATGACCCAAAACTGCAGGTCATGTTTTTTCAAGAAGAGCTGCAGTAGCTGCTACTGCTCTGATGCATCCTGGAGTGCCTTTAGCTACCTCATCTAGTTGCATGGAGTAATAGGCCACTGGTCTACGGTGAGGGCCTAGTTTTTGGGTGAGTACCCCACTTGCTACTCCCTGTCGTTCATGGACAAATAATTCAAATAGTTTGCTATAATCTGGTAACCCGAGAGCAGGGGCTGAAACCAATGCTTTTTTCACAGATGTAAAAGCTTTCTCCCTTTCTGGGCCCCAGGCCAAAGGCTCTATCTCCTCCTTTTTTGTTGCCTGTACCAGAGGCTTAGTAAGTTCTGCTAACCCAGGAATCCACGGTCGGCAGAATCCCACAGCTCATAAAAATCCCCTAAATTGTTTTTTTGTTACAGGACGAGGCATATTAAGAATTGTCTTTACTCATTCTGAATCAACTAACCTGTGTCCTTCTCTTAAGATAAAACCCAAATATTTTACCTCTCTTTGACACAGCTGGAGTTTAGACAGAGATGCCCGATGCCCTTTTTCTGCAAGAGCGTTACATAGAGAAACAGTATCTTTTAAACATGTCTCATAATCTTTACTTGCTAATAACAAATCATCTACATATTGTATTAATACAGAATGTCCTGGAAGTTCGATATCTGAGAGGTCATTTTTAAGTATACACGAAAAAATAGTCGGAGACCCACTAAATCCCTGTGGCAGCCTCGTCCAAGTTAATTGTTGTCTCTTCCAAGTGAAAGCAAAGAGATCTTGGCTATCTTCAGCTATCGATATACTAAAAAAGGCTGCTGTTCGGTCAATCACAGTAAAATAAGTTGCCCAATGGGGTATCTGTAGTAAAATGGTTGATGGGTCGGGAACTACTGGATGTGGAGCAACTACATGTTGGTTTATAGCCCTTAAGTCTTGTACAAAGCGATACTCTGGATCACCATCAGCATCTTGCCTGTTCTTTTTAACTGGCAGAATTGGGGTGTTATATGGGGATTCACAGACTCTAAGGATACCCAGTTTCAGATAATGATCAATTTGTTTTTGGATACTCTTCTCTGCTTTCTTTGGGATAGGGTATTGTTTAACTGCAGGAGGCAATCCCCCTTTTGTTTTTATCGAGACTGGACTAGCTGATTTCAGTAGTCCCACATCCATCCCTGAAGAGCTCCATAATTTTTTAGAAACTGATTCTAAACCTGTGGGAATTTGCAGATTAGTTGACTCTGGTTCTGGTGTCTTAGCCAGAACACATGAACCCATAATTATTAGCTTTATCCCTTCCGGCTGTAAACAGATCTGAGTATCCAAGGCTTGCAGGAGATCTCTCCCCAAAAGGCATATAGGTGCGTCTGTGGAAATTATAAAACGTCCCCACACTGTTTTACCCCCAATAGTGAGTAATAAGGGCTTAGATAACATTCGTTTGCCTTTTTCCATCACTCCTTGCAACATTATCTTATCTGATCACTTGCATCCTTTAGGCTCAAAATTTAAAAGGGAAAGGGTGGCTCCAGTATCCACTAGAAAGGGCACTTCTAAACCTCTGCTGCCCAACGGTGGTTTGCATCCAAAATTGAGCACCTTTCATCTGGAGTGAGCACAGATTCAAGGAGTGTTTGTACATCTCCCCAGGTAGGGTCATATGCCTGTACAATTCCCCTTATAATTTGTAACACTCTCTCTGGATCATCCTTAAGTCTGGGGAGCCGTTGACTCCATATAATTAAATCTTGGGGTCTCCAGGGTCGGTAGACTCGTGTAGTGGCGACCCGAGGTACCCCTTCCAGACCGGGTGGGGGCACTCCTGGCACAGGAACGACTTCCAGAGGAGCTTGAAAGGCGGGGGCGGAAGGCAAGGGAGGGTATAGGGAAGCTGAAGCAGAGGGTAGCGCATAGGGTGGAATAGTTTCCACAAGCGTTTCAGCAGCTGCGGTACTTACAGCATTCTGAGGAAAGATTCTCTCTTTCCCAGGCGCCTCTTTTTGTCTAGCAAATGCCCAGTTGTCCCATACATACCAGTAATCCATTTGACTGGGGAACCTATTCTCCAAATGATGACGCAGGAAAGTTAGTTCCTGGTAACTGAAGGTCCCCTGGGGCAGCCATCGCTCTGCCAGATTACCTTCCTTAGTCAGGAACGGCCAATCCTCCTGACATAGTTGGACTAATCTTTTTCTCCCTAAAGTTTTGGTACCATCAATCTTACTCCAGTTTACCAAAATTTCAGCTAAGGGCGTCCCCTTTTCTATGCCAAAATTATTTCCCATATTGAGTTCCTGAAAAGCGCGTCTTAAGCAAATCAGGCAGCACACTTCCTTACCAGTAACACCAGTCCCTGTAGCTGGTGTGATCACACACTCTATTTCTCTCTCTCTTTCTCTCGCTCTCTGGGAACTGCACTCACACCACCCGAGTCTTTAACTGCTAGGACTGCTGTCCCTTCGCAGCGGGCGGCTTCTCAGCTGACGGGTGCCCCAGTCGGTTCCCAGGCTACACGCACTCACACACATGCACACAAACACACAGTACTGTTTACACTCACACCAGTCACAGTGACTCTAGATTTCGATCTTATAGTTTTGCAGTGTGCCTTATGCTGATCAGGCTGCACACCCCTCCTCCGGCCAGACCGAGCTGGGACTTAAAACCCACTCTAACCCTGGGGATGGGACTCCTACCTGTCCCCCTGGTACGCCTTACGGTGGCCAGCCCGCGTTTCCCCCCCCACACCTGGTACGCCTTACAGTGATCAGCCCGCGTACCCCTTCAGTGCACTGTTACCAGACCAGGATTTAGAATTTAGGCGGGAGTTTAAAACTCACCTTTTCGGTGCCTCTCGTTGCCAAAGATCCCAGGTGAACTCACCCGATGGCGCCAGATGATCGTTTGGAGATGAGAGGCCCCGACAGTGGTCGCCGAGGGTCCCATCTGGGGTGCCAAATTGTTATGGAAAATAGGCTTGTTGGCCACCATAACAGGGCTTGACCCTAGGTTCCCACAAGTGAAGTTCAGAGCCAAATCAAAACAAATTAGATAATTTTAATCACGCATGTGCCGTGATTACAGCTCAAGCTGGGTGCCTCCTTGAGCTGGGTGCCTCCGAAGAGGGACCCTAACGTAGACAAATCCTGGGTAATTATAGTCTTTTCGACTTACATTTCCCATCCCTCACGCGGTATTTAGATCAATAGTAATTTTTTTGGTCTGGGGTCTCCTGCTCCTCATTGGGTCTCATCGTCATTCTGAGGCAAGCTGTTTTTCTCCTTATTCTTGTTTTTTGCAGTCTCTGATGACGGTCGTACCTCTGTTTTTGTTGGGTCTGGCAGTTGTCTCCCAAGGTCTTATTTTTCCCCATTGTTTTGGCGTCTTCCCTCTCGGAGTCGGTGACACAGGAGCGCAGACTGCCTGTGGCTCCCTTATCTTCCCAGCCTGAACGAGCTCTGAGGCACTATTTTTTATTAAACTAAGTAAAGATTTGTTACTTTTCCCACGCTCGGCCTAAGGCTTCAGCAAATCTAGCCACTCATGCTAAGCAAGTTTTATATAAGTTGTGCTAAGCAGCTATTCCTAGACAGTTTCAATTCACTGTTCTTTAACACTCACAAGCACAGCCAGCAGCCAGGGGCCTCCCTCTGGCCTACGAGGCACTGAGGCTTCTCTGACCTCACAAGCACAGCCAGCAGCTATGGATCTCACACTGGCTATCAGGCACTAATACTGCTGTGACCTCACAAGCACAGCCAGCAGACAGGAGCCTGTCCCTGGCCTATCAGGCAGTGAGGTTGCTGTGACCTCACAAGCAAAGCCAGCAGCCAGGAGACTCCGTTTGGCCTATGAGGCACTTAGGCTGCTGTGACCTTACAAACAGCCAGCAGCCAGGAGCCTGCCACTGCCCTGTGAGGTACTTAGAAAAATGTGACCTCACAAGCACAGCCAGCAGCCAGGGGCCTGCCACTGCCCTATGAGACACTGAGGCTGCTGTGACCTCACAAGCACAGCCAGCAGCCTGGGGTCTGCCACTGGCCTATCAGGCTATAGGACTGCTGTGACCTCACAAGCACAGCCAGCAGCCAGGGGACTCCCACTGGCCTATGAGGCGTTCACCCTGCTGTGACCTCACAAGCACAGCCAGCAGCTATGAGCCTGCCAGTGACTTATCAGACACGGAGGCTGCTGTGACCTCACAAGCACACCAAGAAGCCAGAGGCCTGCCACTGGTGTTTCAGGCAATGGGAGTGCTGTGACCTCACAAGCACAGCCAGCAGCCATTGGCCTCTCACTGGCCTATCAGGTAATAAGGCTGCTGTGACCTCACAAGCACAGCCAGCAGCCAGGAGCCATCCCACTGGCCTATCAGGCTATAGGACTGCTGTGACCTCAGAAGCACACCAAGAAGCCAGAGGCCTGCCACTGCTGTTTCAGGAAATGGGAGTACTGTGACCTCACAAGCACAGCAGGCAGCCGTTGGCCTCTCACTGGCCTCTCAGGTACTAAGGCTGCTGTGACCTCACAAGCACAGCCAGCAACCAGGGGCCTGCCACTGGCCTATGAGATACTGAGGCTGCTGTGAGATGACAAGCCCACTCAGCAGCCAGAAGCCTGCCACTGGCCTTTCAGGCAATGGGACTGCTGTGACCTCACAAGCACAGCCAGCAGCCGTGGGCCTGCCACTGGCCTATAGGGAACAGAGGCTGATGTGACCTCAGAAGCACAGCCAGCAGCCATTGGCTTCCCACTGGCCTATGAGGCGCTGACCCTGCTGTGACCTCACAAGCACAGCCAGCAGCTATGGGCCTGCCGCTGATGTATGAGGAACTGGGACTCCTGTGCCTTCACAAGCACAGGCAGCAGCTGTGGGCCTGCCACTGAACTGTGAAGCACTGAGACAATCATGGCCTCACAAGCACAGCCAGCAGCCAGAGGCCTGCGACTGCCCTATGAAGCACTGAGACAAAGGTGACCTCAAAACACAGCCAGCAGCCAGGGGCCTGCCACTGCCCTATGAGACACGGAGGCTGCTGTGACCTCACAAGGACAGCCAGCAGCCAGGAGCCATCCCACTGGCCTATCAGGCTATAGGACTGCTGTGACCTCACAAGCACAGTCAGCAGCTATGGGCCTGTCAGTGACCTATCAGACACGTGTCGCGGCCCGAAAGGAGTCCTTCAGGACGACCTCCATCCCCTTAGGACCAGCGACCAAGTTTGTGATGCCCTTGGACTGAATTAATGTGAAAACGACACCAGCCAACCAATTTAAGATTTATTAAGGCAAAATGGAATCAACTAACTAGACACGTCCCGCATCACACGTTTAGGGAAAAAGAGAGGAAAAGGGGAAGAGACAGAGAGAGAGAGAGAAAGATATCACCACCCGTGAATCCAGCGGCGTCCCGTTGGTCCTCTTCTTTTGGGAGTCTCGGCGGCGGGGGGGGGGAAGCTCCCGTCTGGTTCCGCTGACTCTGCTCGAGTTCTTCAGTCATCGCAAGCAAGCCCCCCCATTCACACAGTCTGCAGTTTTTATAGGTTCTTGCCCGGCCTCTGGGAGGTGCTTCCTCGCTTCCCATGCAGATTAACCGTCATGCGCAGTCCACCCTCTCGGAAGCCTCCAGAAACGGGCTGGGGCATCTGGGGGTCTCCTGCTCATTTGCAGATGGCAAATGAGTACGTGCGGTTTGTGCCCTAGAGATGGCCTTCTGCCCTTTTCGTGCCGTTTTCACCCCGTGCAAGTACACGAGGTTGTTCACTTCGCGGAGGGCTCCCAGGGGCGCCAGTGCGGCATTACCCGACGCACTTTGGCAGCGGCGGCTTTGCAGCAGCAGCAGCAATCTTGAGACAAAACCGCATTTAGTACTGGTCCTCTGCAACACGGAGGCTGCTGTGACCTCACAAGCACACCAAGAAGCCAGAGGCCTGCCACTGGCGTTTCAGGCAATGGGAGTGCTGTTGTTACAAGACAACCCTGGGAAGCTCAGAAAGAATGTTTGAACTAGGTAGATTAGGATGACTTCTAACATTAAGTATAAAACTTGCTTAGCATGAGTAGCTAAATTTGCTGAAGCCTTAGGCCACACTCCTAGTTCAGTAAGAAAGGGCCCCAGAGCTGGTGCAGGCTGGAAAGATAAGGGAGTTACAAGCAGTCTGCATTCCTGTGCCCCACACTCCGAAAGGGAGGATGTCAAGGCTTTGAAATAAGGCCTGCTTGGGCACCAGGACCTCGGGAAGCAAAACCTCCTCTCACTGCTGAAATAAAGTTAATTAAGGGGTCTGGACTATCTCCCCCTTGTCAGGACTTTGGGAGATAACACCTACTGTTCCTGCTGGGGCAGTGTTAATTGATCTCCCCTCATCAGGACCTTGAGAGACAGGGGTGGGACCCGGGGAATGACAAAATCACTAACCAATCAGTGTAAAAGGGAAAATTGCAAATCTGGCAATTTGTTTGTATAAATGCTACTTGAAAAGTTGGGGGGGTGTGCTCGATTTGTGGGAAACCACCGAGCACCCAGGCTCGCGCAACTCTGAAATAAATAAGCCAATGTCTCTCCTGAGTGTGTAATTATTGGCTTATTGCACACCGGGCAACGAATCCGCTTTTCAGACAACAGTTTTCTGGCGACCCAGGTGGGACTCTCGCTGTAAAGCCTTGCCCGGATCGTCTTGCCAGTTCCCGGCGGGGAGACGCTGCTCATCGGACTCCAGCGCACACCGACCGTTTTGTTCGGATTAAATATTTTTGGGGTAGAATTGGTTTTTCCCCAATTGTCCATATTCCATCATCATTTTGTTTTGCTTCCCACTGCTCCCATTGTTTTTTCTCTTCCACTGAGCAGTCTTTTTCATACATAGTTTTGGGGTCTATTAAGTTTGGCCACTCACTCTGGTCCATCCTTGGAACTGCCCCCATACATTCTCTCAGAGGTTGTCGAGCTGCAGCCTTCGCAGCAGCATCGGCTAAAGCATTTCCTCTGCTAATTTCTGTAGTGTCTTTAGTATGGGCTGGGCAGTGTATTACCACAATTACTTTGGGCAGTTGAACTGCTTCCAGCAAATTACGTATTTCTTCTCCATTAGCTAATTTCTTTCCTGATGACGACAAGAATCCTCGTTCTTTCCATAACATCCCTGTTGCGTGACACACTCCAAATGCATATTTAGAATCGATATAGATATTTACCCGCAAGCTCTTACCTATTTTTGCTGCTGGGGTCAATGCTATTAATTCTGCTCCTTGAGCACTTACTGATGGAGACAAAGGATTGGCCTCGAGCACCTCAAAGACGTTAGTGACAGCATAGCTGGAGTGACATCTTCCGTCCAAATAATAGGATGAGCCATCTGTAAACAGACCTAAGTCCAGGTTCTCCAAAGGTTCATCTTTAAGGTCCTCCCGGGGCTTGCTCGAGCTGACGACCACCTGCTCACAGGAATGATGTGGCTCTCCGTCCTCCGGTAGAGGCAATAGCATTGCTGGATTCAAAATATTGCATCTTTTGAAAGTCACATTATCTGCATGCAGTATTATCAGTTCATAGCGGTGAGCTCTCTGTGGGGATAGTGCTTGAGTCGCGTATTGTTTCATTAACAGTTCTGCTTCATGTGGCACATACACAGTCAATGAGTGACCCAAAACTACAGGTCGTGGTTTTTGGTTTTTTCTTTTTTCTTTTTTTTTTTTTCAGTAGGAGCTGCAGTAGCTGCTATTGCTCTGATGCATCCTGGAGTGCCTTTAGTTACTGCATCTAGCTGGGTGGAGTAATAGACCACTGGTCTACAGTGAGGACCTAGTTTTTGAGTTAGTACCCCACTTGCTACGCTCTGTCATTCATGGACAAATAATTCAAATGGCTTGCTATAATCTGGTAACCCTAGAGCAGGGGCTGAAACCAATGCTTTTTTTCACAGATGTAAAAGCTATTTCCCTTTCTGGACCCCATGCCACAGGCTCTATCTCCTCTTTTTTTGTTGCCTGCACTAAAGGCTTAGTAAGTTCTGCTAACCCAGGAATCTATGGTCAGCAAAATCCTACAGCTCCTAAAAATCCCCTAAGTTGCTTTTTTGTTACAGGACGAAGCATATTAAGAATTGTCTTTATTCATTCTGGATCAATTACCTGTGTCCTTCCTTTAAAATAAAACCCAAATATTTTACCTCTCTTTGACACAGCTGAAGTTTAGACAGAGATGCTCGATGCCCTTTTTCTGCAAGAGCATTACACAGAGAAATAGTGTCTTTTAAACATGCCTCACAATCTTTACTTGCTAATAACAAATCATCCACATATTGTATTAACACTGAATGTCCTGGAAGTTCGATATCTGTGAGATACTCTGGATCACCATCAGAATCTTGCCTGTTCTTTTTAACTGGCAGAATTGGGGTGTTGCATGGGGATTCACAGACTCTAAGGATACCCAGTTTCAAATAATGATAGATTTGTTTTTGGATACTCTTCTCTGCTTCCAGCTGAAACCTTAAGCAGGTAGCTGGGGGAAGCCTCATGGTCAGAGATCCTGGTTCTCACAGAGAAGTTTAACCCCCTTGAAATCTGCTGGAAGGGCAGTGGGCCTGGGCACAAGCAGCCCAGGAGATTCCTGGAGAATTTGCTGAAAACGATTTCTTGGCACAGGCAATCAATGAGCCAACAATGGCTGGACTCTGTCAGTCACAAGCAGAACAGACCTGGATGGGGATGTAAAGGTTGAGGGCAGCCCTGGCTGCAATGATCATGAGCTGGTGGAGAAGTAAGACAAGAAACGGAATCACAGCCCAATACTGAAGGAGAGACGATTTCAGCTCATTCAGGATCTGCTTGGCAGGATCCCCCAGGAGACTTCCCTGGAGGGCAGAGGGGCCATGAGGCCTCTGTAAAGACAGACTAGGCAGAGGAAGAGAGGACGGAGAGGGAGAAGAAGAGAGGAGACATGTCAATTTGAATGCAGTAGTTTCTCAGAAGAAAGTTTCTTCATTCAGAGTGTTGCCAGGAAATGTATCATGAAGAAAAACATATATATATAAACATGCAAACTCACACAGAGTAATTACTGTAGTGCACACACATGGTGCTGCCAATAAGAGAAAGAAAGCAGACATTAGAATTGATAAATAATGTTTGAGGTTCTGAAAAGAAAGATTTTTTTTTTCAGTTGTTGCATAGAGCTGTTTTTTGATTAGATTTCAACCTATGAGAACTTAACATTCAGGCCTTCTTAGACACCTACAGAGGCCATGGCCGCCTGAGATGCCCTGTGTAGCTGTGTTCCTGTGTGGTGCCATGAAATGTGACCCAGGAACTATGGGGACCTTTTTGAAGCATTAGCTGGTCACCAGGAGAAGCATCTCCAGACCTCTCAGTGGGACAACTTTTTTCTTTCTGTTGACTAGAAAGGGAAGTCTGGACAACTGGGTTAGCCAGAGACATGTGCACTGAACGGTCTGGCATCAGGTAAGGAAATTCCCATCCTTGTTGTCACCTAAAACGGCATCACACTTCATTGACCATGCAGGGAATGAAAAGGGAGTGTGGCTAGGTGTTTAGGGATTCCTTTAAGGCGTCGCTGTCAGACAGGTATGTGGAGATTGGTGCAAATTAGGCCATCGATAAATAGAGCATTTCCTTGAAGCTGGTCAAGCTGCTTTCCTCTATCAGTTGTGAGAGCTCGACACCTCATGATGCGATTTGCTGTGTGCAAAAAGCGAGAAGTAGCAAGGAAGATCCTGGGCAGGGAGTGGTTTGATGGGCACTGGACTTGTGCAAGACACAAAACCAGCTTTTTTAATAGTGTAGGCCCCATTATAAAAGAAATCTTTAGAAACTGTCAATAAAAATGAAACAAGAAAGAAACTAGATAAATTGATAAATTATCTAAAGTGAAAAAAATGTTTTGTTACACTTCTCATCTTTTGAAACTTCTTTGTGTTCTTATTGCCTTTTGTTGTTTGGTTCTTTTTTGATACACTGGTCTTCTGGGGAGATCCTTTTTCTTTCTTTTTCTTTTTCTTGAAAGGGAAAGTGATTTTCAGAAGTGGGATGGGATGTAGTCACAGGGACATGAATGGCAGGTGCCTTTGCAGGTGCCCTGGTGCCCTCTGCCCAGCCTCCCTCTGCACCTCCAAGGGGCTCTGGTCTCCTGCCAGTCCTCTCTGAGAGCTGCCAGGCCCAGGCAGGTCCCTCGGAGACACCAGGGCCTCTCCAAGTGCCACTGGGTGCTTGTGGTTGGACACCTGAGCTCTGCCTGGAAAGGTGAAGAAGAACTTTTTCACTGTTTAAAAAAAAAGTATGAGCACATTTTCGCGAGTTGAAATGACTGCCTAACTTTCATAAAAATGTCAGTGGTTCTCCATGATGACGTAATGGAAATTTTGAGGCAGGGTATGACTCTCAGGAGAAGAACTGTAGATCTGCCCCTGAAATTCTGTTACCGCTGCTCTGTCTCTTATGCTGCGTACATAATCTCAGTAATTTTCTACGTATTTTCACACATCCGGATTAAATGGATCATTTCTAAAGGCATCTTTGCATCAGATGGTCTGGGCGTATTGTCTTTCCCTTGTTTTCCTCCTCCCCTTACTCTTTTTACACTCTCATACTCCTATTCATGGAGATTTCTCTACCCTCTCTGCTTTGAGTTTCTGCTTTGAGCTTGAGAGCATCTAAAGCTTGCTTCATCTTTCAGGAGTCTCCTTGTCTCCTTAGCCGACAGCTTAATTGTGTTTCTCTCTATCCTTTCCTGTCTACCCATCTGATGCATTTCCACGAAGGTTATTCCTGGTGGCAGCTTGGACTGGAGGCTGCACTGGAGGCAGCTTGGACTTAAGGGACAGCTGAGAAGTGCTGGACATTAAGTTTATTGAACTCTATGATGTTTTATTTTTGCTTGATCACAATTGAGACAGATCCTTCCGTGTCTGTTTGCAGCTAGTTCTCTTAAGGAAAGCAGGTGGGAGCTGGTGCCTATGTGCTGTAACATTCAGTTACAGACTTGAGTGGATTAGAGGTTGGATTCAGAGCTGCCTTCCTTTGTCCAGCCCATGGAAGAGCTCCATACATCCAAGCTACCTCTTCACACATAGGGAACGCCCCTCCTCATCTTCTCTGGTGGTCTCTCCTGAAGAACTTGCACCCTGCCATTGAAGGAGTCCAGTCATGCAAGTGATCCCATCAAATCTCCTTTATTCCAGCCATGTGGCAGTCCTGTGACAGGCTGCATATGTGTGCATATATGTTGGCTTCAGCATCTCAGCTGTGGTGCCGACTGAAGATCTGTCACAGGCAAACATGGTACCAAGGACCTCATGTATGCAAAGGCTTTGACTGCAAATGATGACATGCTGGCATGGATAGCAGGTGGCAATGTAATGGTGAAAGGAGGTTCCCACTAAGAGAGCAAACCCTGCAGTGCCCAAGGCCAGGGAGGAACAGAGCTGGGCTGTGCAGGAATGGCAGGACAGAGGTTTGCTGCCTAAGCTGACTCTGCAGCACCTTGGGGCCTGTGACAGAGGTGAACCAATCACCAGGAAGGACAAGGTGCCCCTGAGGAAGTCCCTGGGCCTGGCTAGTCTCTGATCCAGCCACCTGAGGTCATCATTAGCCCAGACCCTGTTCATATTGTCTAGCAGGGTGAGAAGACATTGAGGGGGAGGAGAGCTAGAAGGGTTTGAGAGTCCTGAGACTAGAGTTGAGACCTTGATGTGATGTGAATCCCATTTATGCAGCATGCTTGGATGTAGACAGGATGGACTTTCCCTAACGGCAGTGGTGGGGTTCATTTGTTTGGGCACAGGCAGGAAACCCAAGACACCCTGGGGCACTTGCCCAGCGCCACTCCAAAGGGCCATGGTTTTCCTGTTGGTCCCATGCTGTATCTGCTAGAGGTATGTGTTTGTGCTGGAAACCCCAGGCATCTGAGATAGCCCTACTGACCTGTTTCTGTGTCATTAAATGAAGTGTCTGCACTGAATTATATTAGCTGTTTGTAACATTGGGATCTTCATGTGCCTCAGCTTCACAGTGAGTGGAACACTAGTTCTCTTAGGCATCTAGTGTCATTTCAGATGGCCAGGGAAATTCACCACCTGGCCCCCACCTGATGCTCCAGAAGGATGTGGGTCTCCCAGTTGCTCCGTCAGAGCAAGCAGACACTGCACATGCCTCGGACCACCTGTGTCTCTTTAACCGTCTCCAGGTGTTTACGTGTGAGCAACTGACTCCCACCCTCCATCTCCATTTACTATAATCGGAGCTTAGACAAGGAGCTCGCGTGCAGACCTCTATGTTGTGCTCACTCCAGTTTTGGCAAGGGGAATCCCACCTCCTGTGTCTTTGTGGAGTTCATGGGAGTTAGCTGAATCCCACTGCATCCCAGGGGCTTCTAAACGGGCATGAGATGCCCAGACTGACTCATCTGAATGAAAACCTGAACCATGGGAAAAGGAGCTTCTTTCTTGTCCCCTTCTAGGGGTCCTGTCTAGTTAAGACCTGGGAGTATGGATTTCCAGAGTGGGACATTTCCACCCCTCGTAGATAACCATCCTCTGATGAAACAAGTGACAATGCTGTAGCTGGTCTCTCTGCATTGCTTAGAGAGGGACCAAAGCTGATTATTTTGCTTTACTTCAGTGAACATTTCCCAGGAGGAGGGAGCACAAGGGACAGAGAAAGTCAGGCCTTCAGCTGGGCCACTGTTACCAAGTGGGGCCAGGCTCCTGAGATGGAAGGAGCTCATGGCAACCTGACAGCAGTGCTGAGAGACAGCTGTATTCAGGAGCAGCTCCTCTGCAGAGAGCAGCAGGGCTGTGGGCTCTGCCTGCTGCTGCTGATATGAGGAGAAACAACAGAGAGAAGTGACAGGCAGTGTGGAGTGGGAGGACAGCTGGCAGTATATTGTGGGAGAAATCTTCACAGCCCTTGACACGGTAAGCCTCTCGCTGCAGGGCAACGCTACTGAGGTTCCTGGAGAGGTCTTCTAAAGCCAACCCATCCCATTTCACATCTGTTTGTTAAGGCTGTCTCTCCTGGTTTACCCTTTGCACAGGAGAAGGAGATGCTTCAGAGCAGGGATTCCCTGACACACCATCACAGGGACAGGGCATCTTGCTACCTTCTTCCAGGGACACTGCAGGGCTGTGGAGCTGGGATGTGCAGCCAGTCTGCCCAGGGCTGTGATTCAGAGCAGTGTGCCTGCACCCCAGGGTGCTGTGTGCGCAGGGCAGTGGGCTGCGAGGGTCAGCACTCAGTGTGACCAGGGAGCTCCCCACAGCACTGCGAGAAGCTCTGAGTGGGCAGAGTGACCCCTGGCAGGGCAGGTTCATTCTCCCATTGAGAGGGTGCTGCATGGGTCAGGGCTGCTGGCAGCTCCAGCTCACTCCCAGGACATTCCTGGAGGAGACTTTCCCAAAGGAAGGTCAAAGCAGGGGATACATGGAAGGGAAGGAGCTGTCATGAGTCTGTGCTTTCAGTTTGATTCACTTTGGGTGGGGTGAAATGGGATTGGATCTGTCAGGTTTAGACAGGGGACTGAGACAGTGACACGGAGAGGGGAGCAGCTCTGGGAGGCACTCAGCAAATGCCTTCATCCACCCCTCAGCCTACAGACAGAGCCAGCAGCACTCAGCAAGGTTTGTCTCCCCTGCTCCATAGCACCTGCAACCACGGAGGTGCCCTGGGCAGTGTCCTGCCCCTGGGAGGTTTCTGCAGGGCAGAGCTGAGCACCCAGTGGGTGGGATGGGGTCTGTGAGCACTGACAGGGGACAGATGTGGGGACAGAGAAACAGCTCCCCGCAGGGACGGCTCCAGGCAGCAGAGTCATGGTCAGAGTGTGAGAGGAAACCATCAACTCCGGCACCTCCTATCCTCTGCCAGCCAGCACAGCCCTCTGCTCTCAAGGCTGTGGGGTCCAGGGCAGGAGTCGTTTCCTCAGCAGCTGGACATCCAGGAGAGGAGACACTGCTGAGTGCCCCTCTGTGCCTGCCTGTCCCTGCCTCCCTGGGCACAAATATCATGGTATTGCTCCCTGTTTCCCACCTGCCCTTTCTGCCCTTGTCCTTCCCCTTGGACTCTCTGAGCAGGGGGTTTCTGATGCAGTTCAGACAACACTGTCCCTGCAGGTCCTGCCATGCAGACGTGTCCTTGACAGTGAGGTGCCCAAGTGCCCCTCTAGCCTGTGGGGCTCTGGGCAGTGCAGTGTGTGTGTGTGGGGAGGGGGCTGGGAATGAGCCAACTCTCTCGTCAGGACACCCCGTCCTTAGGACATTCCACCATTTCCCTGGGGTGTCTGGCTGGGCTGCAAGCTGCCCTCCAGAAGGGCCCAGCTCTCCCGTTGCCTCTGGGTGTTATGTAGGTGCCCCAGGGAGAAGCCACCTAGATACTAAGGCCACAGAAATGCTTCTGGGCATCTGGATGTGGACAACTGGAATGCATGCATTATGTTCTTGGCTAAAAGGGGAGGGCTGAGACCTCCCTCAGATACTCTGAGCAAGAGTGCTGGGTCTGTTGATCTGCTTTTTGAAACTGGGCTCCTCTGCTTTCAGCAGTGTCGTTTCTTTTTAGGGTAACATGAGTGCAAGTGTCTTCCACCTCGGAGGAGCAAGCGCAGGACAGCTGGGAAGAAGACTGATGGCCAGGCCAGCTCTCCTCCCTCTGCACTAAAGCCAGAGTGAATCCTCTTTTCCTCTCAGGAATCACAGTTGTTTACACCAAGTGCAATCGCAATGCTGAGGATCTCTACCTGCAAGAATCTTCTTCAGGGATGACAGAGGAATCTGAAAGCAAACAAAGAAATTCTTAGAACTGTTAATGAACCCCCACTGTTTGGATTTGGGAGTGAAGATGCTGAAAAGCCCCTCAACGTTATGAGTGGATGAAATCTCACTAAAACTGTGAGTATAAAAATTTAGTCACCCGTGTTCCAATTTACCGACTGCTGTAGGTCAGGGCTGACTCCTCTGGAGCGCACGGGCAGAGGCCCCTGCTCCTCATGGCAAACTCAGGCAGCGCAAACTGGAGCTCAAGCCACAGAGCTCAAGGATGGTCTTGCTGAGGACCTACCTCTCCCTGCTGGGGAGAGGTAATGTGTGTGTGTGTGTTTGGGGAGGGCGGGGGTTATGAGAAATTCTTGCTCGGAGAAGTTTGTCTTAACTTGTAACTGTCTCTTCTCCCTCAGGGAATCCTTCTATGCCCGAAGGGAGCATAATGTCCAACAGCAGCTCCCTCAACAAGTTCCTCCTCCAGGCGTTTGCAGACACACAGGAGCTGCAGCTCTTGCACTATGTGCTGTTCCTGGGCGTCTACCTGGCTGCCCTCCTGGCCAACAGCCTCGTCATCACAGCCATAGCCTGCGATCATCATCTCCACACCCCCATGTACTTCTTCCTCCTCAATCTCTCCCTCCTCGACCTTGGCTCCATCTCCACCACTGTCCCCAAATCCATGGCCAATTCCCTGTGGGACACCAGGGCCATTTCCTACTCAGGATGTGCTATCCAGGTCTTTTTCCTCTTTTTCTTACTTTCAGCAGAGTGTTTTCTTATCACTGTCATGGCATATGACCGCTTTGTTGCCATCTGCAAACCGCTGCATTATGAGACCCTAATGGGCAGCAGAGCTTGTGTCCAAATGGCAGCAGCTGCCTGGGCCAGTGGTTTTCTCAATGCTGTGCTGCACACTGGGAACACATTTTCAATACCACTCTGCCAAGGCAATGTCGTGGAGCAATTCTTCTGTGAAGCTGCCCAGCTCCTCAAGCTCTCCTGCTCAGACTCCTACCTCAGGGAAGTTGGCCTTGTTGTGGTTAGTGGCTGTTTATTCTTTGGCTGCTTCATTTTCATTGTGGTGTCCTACGTGCAAATCTTCACAGTTGTGCTGAGGATCCCCTCTGAGCAGGGCCGGCACAAAGCCTTTTCCATGTGCCTCCCGCACCTGGCCGTGGTCTCCCTGTTCATCAGCACTGCAATGTTTGCCTACCTGAAGCCCCCTTCCCTCTCCTCCCCAGCTGTGGATCTGGTGCTGGCTGTTCTGTACTCGGTGGTGCCTCCAGCAGTGAACCCCCTCATCTACAGCATGAGGAACAAGGAGCTCAAGGAGGCACTGAAGAAACTGATCCAATGGGTACAGTGTCAGCACAAATAACTATCCCATGTGCATCGTCTCATCGTTTCCAGGGTATTTGTGGTCAAGGCTGTGGGTTCTTCATTTCTTTCTCTTTTCTGTTACATTCATGTCAAAAGGAAAACACTTAGGTTCATACTGCTTCTCCTCAAGAATCTCTCATTTGAATCTGACCCAGAGACCCCGTTGAAGCAGGAAAACAGCTTCCTCCTCCATCAGCAGAGATGGGAGAACCTCAGAGCCTGCTAGTCTGAGCTCCCTCGAACCACCCCCAGTGCAATGAGGAGAGTTTCCCTTTGCAGCGTCTCTTTCAGCACTGACACCAAGGGAGCTCAGGGCCATGGAGCCAGGCTTGGACAAATAGAGACAGGGTGAGACCATGGGTCCCATGTCCATTAGGAGAGCTCAGCTCCCCTGGCCACAGTCACACCCCTCTTCTGTGAGGGTGGCAGCTGGCTGTCACCGTGGGCTGGTCCCTTCCCCCTGTAGTGCTCCAACACTCACAGCAGAGCAGGAGTGGAGGAGCGGAGAGTCTGGATGCAGCCTATGGGGACAGACATTCTGCTCCTCAAGACCATTTCCCCACTACCACAGCAAGATTTTCTTTGCAGCAGCCTTCCTTTGGGGGCTGCAGCTTTCCTGGAGACATTCCCACCAACCGCACCAACACTTCCTCCTGTCAGGGCTGCTCTCCTCACTTCCACACTGACCTGCTGTGAACTGATGTGTGAGTATGGCCTAAGCACTCTCCTGACATGGTGGTGGTAGGGTTGTGCTTCCCTGCGCATTCCTGTGAGAATAGGCAGGACCAGGCACTGGGAACCCTTATGCCCGAACTGGCCTCCAGAATAATGTTTCTATAATAAAAGGGGATCTCCTCAGTGCTGTGCCTGACGTCTGCCCTTTCTTCAGAAGATGGAGTCAAAAATATGCACCACAAAAATATTGCACCACAAACGGGCCTGTTGCGAACTCCGTGGGCTCTGAGGGATGAGGTCAGAGTCCCAGTGTGATCTGTTAGGAACAGACGGCTGGATTTGGGGCTCATTTCTTGCTGACCACTGCCAGTGGAGATGGTGAATGGTCTCTGAATTGCCTGCCTGGGGCTGTCCCACAGGTGACCGTGCTGATGACAGATGCCCATCCTTCTGGAGCCCCCAGGAGAGTTCAGGAGACAGTGTGTGCCTGGGGGTGGGCAGTGAGTGGAGCCTCACAAAGTGAGGGACAGCCCATGGTGGAGTCACCCAAAGGTAAAGCACTAAATCCAGGTATGTGGGCAGAAACGAGGGCTCTGCAATCCCTGGAGAGGCAGTGGGGACCCAAGAGGCCCAGGGAAGGGGCACTGGAGAGTGATTCCTGCACCCTCAGTGAAACACCACAGGCTGGAGCTAGTGCCCACCCAAACACATCTCCTGCCATTGCAAGTGCCCTGGGGTCACTCTGAACACTGTCCATGCACACACATGTGCCAGCAGTGTCAGGGGTGTCGAGCCACGTCTGCCTGGGTCTTCTTCCCACCCCAACCAGCACAGCCAGTGCAGTCAGGAGTCACCCCGAGGCCTTGTGGCAGGCAGCCACGGAGGGGGATCACCTGGGCACCAGAGCAGTGGAGACTGAGAGTTACCAGTGTCATTGTGGGACCTCCTCCTCTTTGCTGGGGAGCTGCTCCCCTTGTTCTTGGGCCTGGCCTGAGCTACGCTTGGACATGCCTGTGCCTCGATCTCCACCTCACGGGTCTTGACCTGACCCTGTCCCTGTCCTGCTGGCCTGACTCCCCATCTCTGCCTCAGACCTGCCTCCACATTACAGTCAAGAAAGCCTTGGCAAGGGAAGCTGGGATCCGAGCAGAAGGTAGCTGTAGGTCCAGAAGGTGACCCTGTATCTGAAACAGCAATCCTTGCCTGACAGTCCATTTAAAGGTGTAAGGAGTACTTTGGTTTTGGACCCCCTACCCAGGTACCACTGCATGCAGAGTCTTAGCTGTGAGGGCAGCCACTTGGGGATTGATTTTATGATGGGTAGTTAAGAGGGCAGGCTTTTCTCTATCACAGCTCAACTGTTTTTGCTACAAAGATTATGCTGTTGGGAGCAGCAAGGGCGAGACTGCTCTGTATGGGAAGGGGAACCAGGAGCTGAGGGTGACGGCAAGGCAGGAGGGCAGTGCCCCCATGGTGAGAGGTGCCATCCTGCAGTGCCTGGACAAGAGGAGCAGAGCAGAGCAGGTTTGGGGATGGTAACCAGGGTCAGGCACAGTCCAGCGATCACCAGAGAAGACTGTAGGGCTCCAACCAGCCTTGCTTTGCATGGGAGGTTGGACTAGAGACTGGGAGAGGTCCCTTCCCACTGAAACTCCTCTGCAACTCCATGAGTAGAAAGACCCCAGTCTGGGGAGATGCCGGCGTCCTGATGCCTGGCTGGGGCTGGATCCCTGGCATGGGGAGAGGTGGGGAGGGCCGGGGGTAGGGGAGCTGCAGTGCAGGGCTGTTGCCTTTGCCTCCCTCACAAAAGGTCCTGCACTGCCCCCAGGCAGGACCAGGCTGCTCCCCCATCGCCGTGCTGCCCTCCCAGCAGGATGGGACATGCGAGGAGGGGCTTGGCCTGCTCCGTGCTCAGGGCCAGCTCCTCGGGGCTGGCACAGCTTGGCTGGAGGCACCTCCAGCTCTTCAGCCTCTGCTCTGGCACAGTCAGAGATGAGAGAGATAAGAGTTCCTAGAGCAGGGCAGAATGAGGCCAGCTGGGAGAGCAGCAGGGGGAAGATCCAAGGGTCCCTGGCTCAGCCCCAGGCTTTGGAAAACTCCCTCACGCATCTCAAGAGGCTCCGTCTGCTTCTTCCACTCTGCTCTGTGCTCCCCTCCCATCAGCCAAAGTGGAGTCCAGCATCCCCTGGGGACTCTCTTCCCCATGGGGAGGAGAGGGAGGGCCTTCACCAGCCCCACACTGCCTTTCCCACCCCTGGCCTTTGCAGTTGTATGTGCCTGGCTCCATCCACTTGCCTTCACCACAGTCAGGGCTGCACTGGAAGCCCATGAAAATCCCAGTGCTCCTACCCTTGAGCTGGCATGCACCCCACACCTGGAGCCTGGCTGGCCACAGAGGCATCACCCATCCAGTGTCCTGGCCATGAAGCAGAGGGAAGGGGTCTTTGCCCCAATTTCCCTGCTCCTCCCTCTGCTCCCAGCACTGTTGCTGCTGTGCCCATGTCAAACCTTCCTGGTGCCAGACTGCCCCGGGGCCAAGGCAGCTCCAGCTCCCTCCAGGGCTGCACTGAAGCCTTTCAGGAGCAGGCTGAGGTGGGGCTGGCACTGCCAGGGTGGGTTGGGAGAGGGCAACTCCCCTCTGCCATGCTGGGGCTGGGGCTGGGGCTGCGGCTGGGGCTGGGCACAGCTTTTCCTTGGGGAGCTCCCTGAGGAGCCGCTCCAGGGGATCCTCTACCTCTGCCCCGGCAGCAGCACCAGTGCTCCGGGTGCTGGGGTGGAAGTGCACAGAGGGGGAAGGGGGATGGGTTGCCCAGGGGGAGCATCGAGACCTTGTCTGTGCATGCAGGGATGGAGTGAGGGAAGCCAGAGCTTGGCTGGAGCAGCCACCAGAGACCTCGGGCATGGAAAGGGCTGAGGTATTATTAAATGACTACTAAATGATCTCCCAGAGTCTGAGAGGTCCAAGCGCCCAGCCCCTGCCCAGCCCAGGCTGTGCCCAACGTAGGGGTCTGCAGACACCGTGCTCCAGGATCTGCCAGGCTCTGGTGCAGAAGAGAGGCCATGCAAGGCTGGTCTTCTTCCCCTCTGTTGGGATACGGAGACCTGCAGGAGCATGGAACTGGCCATGGACCACCCCAGAGCTGGGTGAGCAGCCAGGACTGGAGAGGGGTGATGTGAGGGGCTGCTCGGCTCTGTGCTCCCACACTGCCGTTCACACGCAGTAGCTGCCTGCTGGCATTTGTCCTCTCCCGGGCCCTGTCCAGACCAGCCCAGACCCTCCCCAGCTCTCCCCACCTCCCCTGCCCTCTCCCCAGCCCACCCAGCAGAGCAGCCCAGGCTGGGGTGGCCCCACAGCAGTGCCCGCCGCAGGGCGCTGCAGAGCTCTGGGCACTCACCCCACAGCCCCAGCCCCTCTGCAGGGCACAGCAGCTGCTGGGGGGACAGAGAGGGGTGTCAGCCTCCCCATCAGCCCCACACCTGGGGGCCAGCAATGGCACAGGGAAATGGAGGCCAGGCACCCCATGTCTCCACTGCTCTCATGACCAGAGATCCTTAACCCTGGCTGCCTGCAGCCCCTCTGGGCAGCCCTTCTCCCCAGGACAGCACCAGAGTCCTGGCCCCAGGGCTCCTCCGGCAGCTCCAGTGACAGAGCAGCCAGCCCAGAGCTGACACAGAAACAGGTTTTCATTTATTCCTCCCCACAAGCACACAGTTGCTCTTTTGCTCTTCTCCGGAGACGTCCCTGTTCCCCAGAGAGCCTTTCTCAGGTCAGTGTGTCCATGCTGGCCTGGCTGGCCATTCCTGCACCCCTCCCCTGTGCTCCCCGCAGGGCCCCAGGCTGGCAGTGCTGCTCTGCAGGGCGAGCAGGCTGTGGGGTCCCAGGGTGACTCCTCACTGGCCTTGCTGGTCAGGGCAGACCCAGCTGGACCAGCATCACTGCACCTGACAAACCCTCCCCAGGGTCTGCGGCTGTGGAGGATGCTTGGAGCAATCACAGGCCATTTCACATTGCTCAGGAGGTGTTCAGGGGTGTCATTAGGCCCAGCCCACTGCCTCTCCTGAGACTGCAGAGATTGTGGTGCACTCCTCGGTTTGGCCCTTTACCTTCAGGTGACGCTGCTTGGTTTTGGGAGTCTCCACTCACTGCCCACTGCAGGCACAAACTGCCCCTGGAGATCCCCTCTGCTCTCCGGGTGGCTCCACATTGCCTTCCAGAAGGATGGGCATCTGTCACCAGCCCGGTAATATGTGAGACAGTCCCCAGCAGACACCTCTTGACCACTCACCCTCTCCAGAGGCACTAGGTGCCCGCTGGGCACCCTAACACATCACCCTAGAAACGCATCTCCCTTAACCCATGGAAATCCCAGGCCTTTTCAGGTACAATTGCCTGAGCACATTCTTGGCTCCAGCTTGGGAAGAAGAACCCAATCTTCAGGCACAGGACTAAGGAGATCCCCTTTTATTACAGAGATGCTACTTGGGAGGCCAGCTCTGACACAGTGATAGGCAGATTTACAGAAGGCCTCTGGGTCACACAGATGGGGCTTGTGCTCCTGGAGAAGTGGGATGAATTCAAACATTTGTGTACAAACATGGCTATCACAGACAGAACTTCCCAAACACAAGAGCTGTCTGAGGTAAACTGGAAATTGCTTGTGAAGAGAGATGGGCAGCTCATTGCTGCTGAACTAGCACCAGCTGAATCAGTTTCCTCAGTGCCTCCTGGAGCTCCTTGTTCCTCATGCTGTAGATAAGGGCACAGCACTGAGGAAATCCCCTTTTATTAGAGAGAGGCCAGCTCTGACACAGTGATAGACACATTGACAGAAGGCCTCTGGGTCAGACAGGCTGGGTTTGTGCCTCTGGAGAAGTGGGATGAATTCAAATACTTCTATACAAAGATTATTATCACAGATACAATGCCCAAGGCGTAAGAGTTGCCTGAGATAAATTCAAGTCAGTTACAAAGAGGGATGGGCAACTTCTAGCTGCTGAACTGGTACCAGTTGAATCAGTTTCTTCACTGCATCCTTGAGCTCCCTGTTCCTCATGCTGTAGATGAGGGGGTTCACTGCTGGAGGCACCACCGCGTACAGAACAGCCAGCACCAGATCCACAGCTGGGGAGGAGATGGAGGGGGGTTTCAGGTAGGCAAAAAATGAGGTGCTGATAAACAGGGAGACCACAGCCAGGTGCGGGAGGCACATGGAAAAGGCTTTGTGCCGGCCCTGCTCAGAGGGGATCCTCAGCACAACTGTGAAGATCTGCACGTAGGACAGCACAATGAAAATGAAACACGCTGAAGCTAAACAAAGACTAACCACAATAAGCCCCACTTCCCTGAGGTAGGAGTGTGAGCAGGAGAGCTTGATGATCTGGGGGATTTCACAGAAGAACTGGTCCACGGCGTTGCCTTGGCAGAGTGGTATTGAAAATGTGTTCCCAGTGTGTAGGAGAGCATTGAGAAGACCGCTGCCCCAGGCAGCTGCTGCCATTTTGACACAAGCTCTATTGCTCAGCAGTGTCCCATAGTGCAGGGGTCTGCAGATGGCAACAAAGCGGTCATAGGCCATGACTGTGAGAAGAGAATATTCTCCTCCAAACAAGAAGAAAAACAGAAAGACTTGGGCAGCACATCCTGAATAGGAAATGACCCTGGTGTTCCACAGAGAATTGGCCATGGATTTGGGGACAGTGGTGGAGATGGAGCCAAGGTCGAGGAGGGAGAGGTTGAGGAGGAAGAAGTACATGGGGGTGTGGAGGCGGTGGTCAAAGGCTACGGCTGTGATGATGAGGCCGTTGCCCAGGAGGGCAGCCAGGTAGATGCCCAGGAAGAGCGAGAAGTGCAAGAGCTGCAGCTCCCGTGTGTTGGTGAATGCCAGGAGGAGGAACTCATTCAGGGAGCTGCTGTTGGACATTTTGCTATCTCCGGGCATGGGGGACTGTTCAAAGAAAAAAAGACATTGAGAAGTTAGGAGACAATCTTCAAGTGAAAAAAAAAAAAATTGTTGCAGTCCTCATACAACCCCCCCACATTGCCTCTCTCTCTACTGAGAGGATCTTTGTGCAGCTCCCTTGCTTGGGCTCCACTTTGCACTGGTTGAGTGTGCTGCTGTGAGGAGCAGGGGCCTCTGCCCGTGGGGTCCAGAGGAGTCAGTCCTGCTGTGCAGTAGTGGGCACAGGGGAATGGGGGTGACTAGCTCCGACATTCACCATTTCTGTCAGCTGAAATACACTCATCATGTAGAAGGGCTTTTCACCATCTTCACTCCCCATTCAAAAGAATGAGGTTTGAGGAACAAAGTTTCTGGGATTTTTTATTTTTCTTTGAGATGTTCTTGTCACCCCTGGGGAGTGTTCCTCAAAGGTAGAAATCCTTGGCATTTCTACTGTGAGTCCTGAGAAAAACAGATTCACTGTCCTTTGTTGCAGCGTGAGGACAGCTGGTCTATTAGTCTTGTTCCCAGCTGTCCTGTGGTCCCACCTCATTGAGCTGGTGGACAATCGTACCCATATGTTGCCCTAAAAGGAAAACAGTCATTGCTGAGGGCAGAGGAGTCCAGTTTCAAAGTGCAGGTCTCCACCCTTCTCACCCTTTCTCCAGGCACCAGGGGGAGGTCTCCACATTCCCCTTCTAGCCAAGGACACACAAGGCTCTTTTCAGATGCCCATATGCAGCCTCCCACCATCAACTCCATACTCTCAGCATCTCTGTACTGTCTTCACAGTCTCTCAGATATTGCAGATATGTTATGAGACAGCAGTGCCTTTCTGGAGGGCAGCTCATAGCCTGGCAGGACACCACAGGGAAACAGTCAAAGGACCATTAGGACTGAAGATGGGCTCTCCTTAAGGGAGAGTCAGCTCATTTCCCAACCCCACAGACTGCATTTCCTGGAGCCTCACAGCTTAGAAGGGGGCTGCAGACCCCTCACTTCCATGCAGACCCCTCTGTTGCCCAACTCACAGTGATGGTGTCTGAACTGCAGCTGATAACTCATCCACCCCAGAAAGCCTGAGAGAAGAACAGGAGCAGCATGGACAGGAGAGGAAACAAGTAGCAAGAGGATGATCCTGCTGCCAAGGGAGGCAAGGAGAGAGACAGAGGGACACTTGGGAAAGCCTTCACCTTACCTGCGGGGCATACTACCTGGCAGATGGTGAAGTTGCAGGGCAGTCACTCTCAGCCCCTTTGCTGGGCAGCACTAAACAGGCCCCTGGCAGGAGAGATGCCCCTCTCCTCTGCTGGAGGTCTGGCTGCAGAGGAGGCAGCTCATGGCCTGGACTCCACAGCTGTCAGGGCAGAGACTCTGCTGGGTGGGAGCAGAGACATGGGGGGGCTTGCTGAGTGGAATGTGTTTGCATTGGAGGGACTGACCATGACTTGCCCAAATCCATCCTCCCAGGATGCTTCTGTCAGCAGTTCGCTCTCCTTCCCTGCCCAGCTCTGTTGCCTGGAGCAGTCCCTGCTGGGACCTTTCTCTGTCCCAACATCATTTCCAGTCAGTGCTCACAGACCACATCACCCCTTCTGTGTGCTCAGATCTGCCCTACAGAAACCTCCCAGGACAGTGCACTGTCCAGAGGTGTCTCTGTGCCTGCAGTTCGTAAGGAGCAGGTACCACAAACCCCAGGGAGAGCACACAGGTGATGCTGATGCTGATGCTGTCTCCAGGCTAAGGTGCGGCTGAAGGAGTTTGCTGCGCTTTCTCCCAGACCTCCTGATCTCTGAGAGGGAAGGTTTGTGAGTCCCAGATCCTTGCCAAAAGAGAAAACTCTCTTTTTTTCTCCGTGCTAAAAATAGGGAGAAAACCAAAAGCACAGACACCAGAAGGAAAGCTCCTTCCCTTGGAAGCAGCCCTTCTCTTGATGCTCCTCTTGAAAAGACCCCTTGGACATGTCCTGTGCATGAGCTAGAGCTGTGAGCAGCCTTGACTGATGCAGCTCCCTCTTGACAGGAGAATGAACGTGCCTGGCCGGGGGGTCGATCCTCTCACGCAGAGCATCTCCCTGCAGCACTGACCCTCGCAGGCAGCAGAGTCACTGCCCCGGGCACACAGCACCCTGGGGTGCAGGGATGCTGCTCTGACTCATGAACCTGGGTAGACCTGGGTGCACAGCCTGGGTGTACACAGCCATCCCTGGGAGAAAGCAGGATGCCCTGTCCCTGTGAGGCTCTGGCAGGGAATCCCTGCTCTGAAGCATCTCCTCCTCCTGCTATGTCCTGGATAATCCAGGGGAGAGATCATGAAAAATCCTATCAGCCATGGTTTGGGCTGGGTTCCGAAGACCCCTCCAGGAACCTCTGGAGCATTGCCCTGCAGCCAGAGACTTACCATGTCTAGCGCTGCGAAGATTTCTCCCACAAGGAGCTCTCCTCTGTCCTCCCACTCCACACTGCCTTCCACTTCTCTCTGCCTTCTCTCAGCTCATGTCAGCAGCAGCAGGCAGTGCCCGCAGCCCTGCTGCTCTTGGCAGAGGAGCTGCTCCTGCACACAGCTGTGTCTGGGCAGTGCTGCCAGGTTGCCATGAGCTCCCTCCATCCCAGGAGCCTGGCCCCACTCAGGAGCAGAGGCCCAGCTGAAGACACAAATTTCCCTGTCCCTTGTGCTCCCTCCTTCTGGGAAATGTTCACTGCAATAAACTAAAGTAATCACTGATGGTCCCTCTCTAAACGCTGAAGGAAGACTGATTGCAGCATTGCAATTTGTCTCATCAGAGGAGGGTTATTTGCAAGAGTTGGAAACATCCCACTCTGTCAGCCCCTATTCCCATCTCTTAACTAGGCAGGACACCTAGATGGGGCCAAGAAGGGAGACAAAGGGAGGCAGCTGTGAAGGGCAGAGTTGCTCAGGGATTTGGACAACAGAAACATGCTGAAGATCTGCAAGGAGAAGTGGCAAGGTGTGCAGAGGGGGCATGCCAAAATAATCACCGATGGTCCCTCTCTAAACAGTGGAGAGAAACCGATTCCAGCATTGCCTTTTGTCTCATCAGAGGATGGTTATCTACGAGAGGTGGAAATGTCCCACTCTGGAAGCCCCTCTTCCCATCTCTTCACTAGGCAGGACACCTGGATGGGGACAAGAAGGGAGTTCACTGACACATGGTTCAGGTGTTGATTCAGATGAGTCAATCTGGGCATGTCATGATGGTTTAGAAGTCTCCGGGCTGGAGTGGGATTCAGATCCCTCCCCTTATATCCACAAAGACACAGGAGCTGAGATTCCCCTTGCTAAGCTGAAGCGTGCACAACAGAGAGATCTGTCCACGATCTCCTTGTCTAAGCTCCCTTTGGAATCCCTGGAGATGGAGGATGGGAGTCAGTTGCCCACACACAAACACCTGGTGACATGTGAAGAGACAGATGGTACAAGGCACGTGCCAGTGTCTGCTTGCTCTGTTGGAGTGACTGTGTGACCCCCATCCTTCTGGAGCCTCAGGTGGGGCCAGATGGGGAATTTCCTTGGCCATCTCAAAGGACACTAGATGCCCACTACTATTCGAGCACCACTCACTATGAAGCTGAGACACATGGAGATGCCTGTAGTGCAAACTGCTAATGTAATTCAGTGCAGACACTTGATATAAAGACCTCAAAATAGTCGGGCAGGTCCATGTCAGATGCCTGGGTTTCTAGCACAGCCACGTACGTGGGTGGGACCTATGGGAAAACAATGCCCTTTTGGAGTGCTTGCTGGGCAAACACCCCAGGTTATCTCAGGTTTTTCTACCTGTGCCCAGGCAACAGAATCGCACCACTGTCTTTAGGCAAAATCCATCTCGTCCGCATTAGTGTGCTGCATAAATGGGAGGCACATCCCACCAAGGTCTCCGCTCTAGCCTCTGCACCCTCAAACCCTTCTTGCTCTCTTCCACATGAACCTCCTCTTGCCCCCAGACGACATGGGCTAATGATGTTCACAGGGTGCCTGGATCACAGGCTGCCCAGGCCCAGGGACTTCTTCAGAGGCACCTTGTCCTGCCTGGAGATGGATGCACTTCTCTCACAGGCCCCATGGTGAGTCAGCTCAGGCAGCAAACCCCTCTCTTGCCATTCCAGCACAGTCCAGCTCTGTTTCTCCCTGGCCTTGGGCACTGCAGGGTTTGCTCTCTTAGTGGGAACCTCCTTTCACCATTACATTGCCACCTGCTACCTATGCCAGCATGTCTCTGCTCTGAAGTGGGGCCATTGTACACACAGTGTCTTTGGCTCTTGCTAACCTGTTTCACCATGACCAGTGTGTTCTCTGTGCCACAGCTGAGGCTCTGCAACCCAAATGTATGCACATGCAGGCACCCTGGGGTACACACAGGAACAGCTGGAGATGCACAAGCTGTCAGAGGTCTGAAACATTGCTGGAATGACGGAGATGTGGTGGGATCACTCACAAGATGGGAGGGCGATGCTTGTAGGCTACAATCTCTTCAGGAGAGGCTGCCAGGAAAGATGAGCAGGGGTGAATGCCCTTTATGTGAAGGGTCGGCTCGGGTGTGTGGAGCTCTTCCATTGGATGGATAGGGGTTTGGGTGAGAGCTTGTGGGTGAGCATCACAGTAAGGGTGACATCATGATGGGAGCTACAGACCACCCAATGAGGGTCAGGAGGTGGATGCAGTCTCCCATAAGCAGTGTGAGAAAGTCTGTTGATCACAAGCCCTGGTTCTTGTGGGGGGCACTGTAATCCCCCTGACATGAAGTGGAAGGGCAAACTGCAGAGTGCAAGCAGGCCAGGAGGTTTCTGGAGGGCATCAAGGACAACTTCTTCACACAGCTGCCAGATGAAGAGAGAAGGGTGATGCTTTCTTGTATCTGGAAATGTGAAACAGGGAGCAGCTGATCAGGAATGGGATAGTAAGTGTGAGCCTTGCCTACCGTGACCATGAAAATGTGGAGTCCCAGATCCTGAGGGAAACGAGGAAGGACAGTAGCAGAGTACAGACCCTGGACTTCAGAGGAGCAGACTTCCTGGGCTGTTCAGGGGACTGGTGGGGGATGCCATGGGAGGCAGCTCTCAAGGGCCCAGGAGATCCAGAAAACCAGCAGGTCTTTAAGGACAGACGTGCCAAGCACAAGGATGGGCCATCCCGATACTCGCTAAAACCAGCAGACACCTCAGGGGACCAGCTTGGCTACACAGGGACCTCACACCTGAGCTCCAGGGTAATAGGGCAGCATGCAGCAGGGGCAAGAAGGGAGAGGCAAAAGAGGAACTTAGAAATATTGTCCAGCATCATAGGCTTGGTGTTAGGGAAGAAAAAGCTCCCGTAGGATTGACACTTGCAGGGGATGTCAAGGGCATGAAGATGAGCTGCTACTGCTCCAGTAAAAATCGAAAAATAAAAAGGAATATGTGGCCTCCCTGCTAAATGGGACAAGGAATCCTCTAGCAGCAGATGCAGATAGGTCTGAGGAACTGAACCCATGGTTAGCTTCCGTTTCCACAAGCAAGGTCTCCCAGGATGTTGTGCCTTGAGTCAGGACTCCAGAGGAGAAAAACAGCCAGTGGTGGATGAGGTTAGTGAGGGATTACTTGTAAGAAATCGAACTGCACATGTCAGTGGGGCTGGATGGGCTGCATTGGAGGATGCTGTGAGAGCTGGCTGCTGTCACTGCAAGGCCACTTGCTACCATCTTTGACATGTTGTGGAGATGGGACGAATTCTCAATGACTACAGAAAGGCAAATGTTGCATCCATCTTCAAAAGAGGCTCCAAGGGCAACCTGGGGAGCTGCAGGCAGTTCAGCCTCACTTTGGTGAGGAGTGAGTCATGCAATGAATCCTCCCAGATCACAGTTCTGGGCACATGAAGGAGAAGAAGATGCCTGAGAACACTTAGCATGGATTTACCCAGGGTAAATTGTGCCTCAGCAACCTGATTGCCTGCTATGAATAAATAACTGTATTTGTGGCTGGAGAAGAGTAAATGTCTTTTACCCAGACTTTAGCAAGGTGTTTGACACTGTCTCCCCCAATATTCTTGTTTATCCTCTCTATTGGTTACATGCAGGAGGCAACACTTGTCATGCTTGTAGATGACCCCAGACTGGAAGCGGGGAGCCCAGCCATATGCTTGAGGGCTGCCGTGCAGAGGGAGCTAGACAGGCAGGAGGAATGGGCTGTCAGGAACCTCAGGAAATTCAACAAGGACAAATGCCAGGTCTTGCACCTGGGAGAAACCAACACCCTGCAGTGTTACAGGCTGAGGACTGAGTGCCTGGGGAGCGGCTCTGTGGAAAAGGACCTGAGGGTTCTGGTGGAGAGGCAGAACATGAGCCAGCAGCATTCCCTGGCAGCAAAGAAGCCAGAAGCATCGTAGGCTGTCTGAGCAGGAGCACAGCCAGGAGGTCGAGGGAAATGATGATCACCTTCTAGTCAGTATTCATTAGACGACATAGAGAACATTTCATTCAGTTTGGGATTCCCAGGAAAAGAAAGAGGCTGATAACCGGGAGCGAATTTGGCCGAGGGCCCTCGCAGTAGCTGGGGAGCTGGAGCACTTGCTCTGTGAGGAAATGGGGCTGGTTCAACTTGCAGAAGAGATGGCTTTGGAGGGATCTCATCGCAGCCTTCCAATGGCTACCAGGTGGTCATCCAGAAGATGGAGGCAGGCTCTTCACCAGGGTGCATGTTGGGAGGACAAGAGACAAAAAGATGGGCATAAGTTGAAAGAAGAGAAATTTGTGCAAGACATGAGGAAAAGCTTTTCCACTATGAGGATGGTCAAGCACTGGAAGTGGTTGCCCAGAGAAGCTGTGTAGCCTCCTGCCTTGGAGGTTTCCAAGACCAGACTGGATGAAGTGCAGAGCCACCTGGTCTGACCCCAGAGCTGACCGTCCTCTGACAAGGAGTTTGGGCTAGGGACCTCCTAAGGTCCCTTCCGTCCTGAAGGTATTTTCCCGCTCAGGTGTGTAGCTGAATGTTACAACTCATGTGCTCCAATTCCCACCTGCTTTCCGTAGAGAACTAACTCCAAAGACACACAGAAGGATTTGTCTTAATTGCAAACAAACCAAAATAAAATGTGAAGGAGTGTCATCAGAAATAAAATACACTCCTCAACTGTATGTCAAGTCCAAGCTGCCTCCGGTGAGCTCCACTGCCCACAAGACATAACCTTCCTTGAAATGTTTTCGACAGATAGATAGGAAAGGATAGACAAGAAGCAGAACAAAGGAACTGGCTAAAGAGACAATGAGACTGCAGAAAGACGGGGCAAGCTTCAGACTCCCAGAAGCTCAGAGCAGCAACTGGAGAGTTGAGAGGCATCTGAATGATAAAGAGCAAGGGGAGGAGGAGAACTGTGAAACTATGGAAAGTGCCTATGTCCAGAGAGTCTGATGCAAAGAGGACTTTAGAAATGATCAGTTTAATCAGGAGATGTGGAAATATGTGAGAGATCATTGAGATTACACCCACAGCCTAATAGACAGAGCAGTGGAAACACAAGGTCAAGGGCAGATCAATATTTCTCTTCCCCAGATTAAGACCCTTCCTGAACGTCTCCACTATTTCATCACAGGAAAACATTGACATTAAAATTAGCCAATCATCTGAGCTGATGAAAGCGGACTCATATTTTTTTAACATTGAAAACAGTTCTTCCCCTTTCCAGGCAGAGCTCAGGTGTCCAACCACAAGCACCCAGTGGCACTTGGAGAGGCCCCGGTGTCTCTGAGGCACCTGCCTGGACCTGGCAGCTCTCGCAGGGGACCTGCGGGAGACTGGAGCCCCTCAGAGCTGCAGAGGGAGGCTGGGCAGCGGGGAGCAGGGCACCTGCAATGACACCACATGTCCATGACCCTGTGACTGCATCCCACCACAGCTCTGAAAATCACTTTTGCTTTCAAAAAAAAAGAAAAAAAAAAAAAAACCACTCCCCAAAATATCAGTGCATCAAAAAAGACTCAAACAAAAAAGGCAATAAGAACTCAAAGAAGTTTCAAATGCTGAAAAATGTAACTAAACTTTTTTTTCTTTAGATAATTTCTTTCCTTCTTTTTTATTGACAGTTTCTAAAGATTTCTAGCAGAGCCTAAGCTATTAAAAAATCTATTCTCATGACTCACACAAGTCCAGCACCCCTCAAATGACTTCCTGCCCAGGATCTTCCTTGCCACTCCTCGTTCTGTGCATGCAGCAAGTCACACCGTGAGGTGTCACGTGCTCACAGCTTATAGAGGAAAGCAGGCTGATCAGCTTCAGTAAATGCTCTATTTACCCATGGCCGAAATTGCACCAATCTCAATGTACCTGTGTTACGGTGATGTCTTAAAGGAATCCCTGAATATCTAGCCACTCGCCCTTTCCATTCCCTGCATGGTCATGAAGTGCGACTCCACTTTAGGCAACAACAGCGATGGGAATTATATGACCTGATGCCAGACTCCTTCAGGGCAGATGCCTCTGGCTAATCCAATTGTCTGGACTTCCCTTTCTAGTCAGCGGAAAGAAATAAGTTGTCGCACTGAGAAGTCTGGAGATGCTTCTTCTGGTGATCAGCCAATGCTCCAGAAAGTTTCCCATAGTTCCTGGGTCACATTTCCCAGCATTGCATGGGAACACAGATACACAGGGCATCTCAGCCAGCGATGGCCTCCATATGTGTCTATAAAGGCCTGAATGTAAAGTTCTCAGCATTGGTTGAAATCTATGCAAAAAATAGCTTTAAGCGAGAACTGGAAAAAAAAGAAAAAAATCTTCATTTTTCAGAACTTCGAACATTCTTTATCAATTCTAATGACTATTTTTTTTTGATTGGCAGCACCATATGCATATACTACAGTAATTACTCTATGTGAGTGTATATATTTATATAAATGTACAGCTATTCAATGCAATAATTTTCCTACCAACACTCTGAATGGAGAAACTTTGTTCTGAGAAACTACTGTATCCAAATTGACATGTCTCCTCTCTCTTCTTCTGCCTCTCTGTCCTCTCTTCCAACTCCTCTCCTGGCATTCCCACACAGCCCAGCTCTGTTTCTCTCTGGCCTTGGGCACTGCAGGGTTTGCTCTCTTAGTGGGAACCTCCTTTCACCATTACAGTGCCACCTGCTATCCATGCCAGTATGTCATCACTTGCAATCAAAGCCTTTGCATACATGAGGTCCTCGGTAACATGTTTCCCTGTAACAAATCTTCAGTCAGCACCACAGCTGAGGTGCTGAAGCCAACACACATGCAAACACATGCAGCCTGGGGTGCAGCCAGGAGCAAATGGAGATGCACAAGCTGTCACAGGAGTGCCACATGGTTGGAATACCTGAGATGTGGTGGGATCACTCGCATGACTGGAGTCCTTCAATGGCAGGGTGCAAGTTCTTCAGGAGAGACCACCAGGGAAGATCAGGAGGGGGCAGCTTGGATGTATGGAGCTCTTCCATGGGATGGACCAAGGGAGGCAGCTCTGAAGGGCAGAGCAGCCCAGGAAAGCTGGCAGGTCATTAAGCACCCATCAGGTACAAGAATGCTCCATACGAACAGTTTGTAAAATTAGTAGACATCTCTGGACCCATGGAGAAGGCCATGGACATTACAAGTGATGCCATATGAGCCTGTGGTGCACGCTCACCACAAATGAAGCCAGCTGCATACAGGACTGCATTAGGAAGAGCATGGCCACCCAGGCAAGGGCAGTTCTTATCCCCCTCGACTCAGCACTGCTACGGCCATGTCTGGAACAGTGTGTCCCAGTGTGGGCTGCCCAGTGCTGGAGGAATGGGGAGCAACTGGAGAAGCTTCAGAGGAGGTGTGTCAAGATTAGGTTGGGGGCCTGAAGCACATGGCCTGTATGGAGAGGCTGAGGGACCTGGGCTGCTTTAGCTTGCTGAAGGGGAGGATAAGATCAGTACAGTAGTTGCCTGTGACAGGGTGTTTTCAGAGACGATGGAGCTTTTCTTGGTAGTGGGAAGCAGCATGAGAAGTGCCACAAACTGCATCTTGAGAGGTTCAGATTGCCCTTTAGGAAACAAGAATGTCACTCGTAGGGTGGTGCTGTGGTGCAACAGGACACCCAGAGGGACTCTGTGATCAGCCCCTGGCTTTGTGTCAAGGAGCAGCCAGCAAGGACAGAGGGACGTCAGTAAAGGTGGGGAGATCCTGCAGTGAGAGCGAGGTGGGGAAGCAGGCTGGGTGTCTACAGGCTGCAGAGAAACAGGTGCAGTTTTGGGAGAGACTAGGACAGGTTGTGGTGGAGATGACAGAGGGGAATGCCAAGGCTGAAAGCCTCCAGAAGAACTGAGTTCTTTGTCCCCTTTGCTATGGCTAGCATCTCTGCCATTGAGGCCTATGAGAAGATGATGTTTCCTTACAAGCCAGGGAGCCTGTGGCCAGGGAGCTCAGGAGGCGCCAAATTGTTCTACTGCACTCAACATTGAGTACCCCCACCTACCCTCGTACTGCCCCCAGGAAGAGCCCTGAGCAACATGTGAGGCAAAGGATCACCCTACCCTGGGGCTGGGTGTCAGTGCCTGGCCATTCTGCTTGATAACACACATCAAGGTTGACTTGACATCACAGCCACCTGCACATTGCCTTTGCCTACCTGCAATCGGGGCCTCCAACTTTCTGCTCTAATCAGCCCCTGGGGAGGCTTTCTTGGTAATGACCCTCAGTGGGACCAATTAATTCTCCTAGAAACTTGGAAACTTAGCTTCTGACTTCAACTTCTTGAAAGGTTTGTTCAGTCTCCTCTCAGCATCTGAGGTTCATGGGCTCAGCACCAAATCCACCCAAGGGGTCATTAAAATGCAAAAAACCCTAAGGAGCCATGCCTCTTTCCATAATTTTCTTCAGCTCTTCAATTCCTGTGTCGCTAATTGGAGAGGTTTCAAGAGTACATTTAACAGAAGATTTCAATGAGCATCAAGAAAAAAAAAAGATTTCTGCTTTTAAAGTTTTCCTTATTTTTCAGCTTACAAACTAGAGTGATAGCCACATTCCCCAACTGAGACTGATCCAGAGTGTCTCTTAATGAAGTCTGGGCATGTAGGAAAAGCAGCATCCTTGAGGTCAGACATCCATTAGAAAATATTCCTCCCCAGCTCCCCAGCCCTGCCAGTTCTCTCATCAGCCACTGGGGACTTAGAGCACTCTTGGTAAAATCTCACCTTTTTCCACTCAGGGCTGTAGCTGAATGTTGCAGCTCATGTGCACCAATTACCATCTACTTTCCTTAGAGAACTAGCTGCAAACAGACGCAGAAGGATTTGTCTTAATTGTGATCAAAGAAAAATGAACATGATCCAGTGTCATAAGAAATAAAACATACTCCTGAACTGTATGTCAAGTCCAAGTTGCCTCCAGGGAGGTCCACAGTCTACAGGGAATAACCTTCCTTGAAATGTTCTCCACATACAGATAGGAAAGGCTGGATAGACACACCGTGAAGGAGTTCGTTGAAGAGACAATTAGACTGCTGAGAGGTGAGGCAAGCTTTACACTCCCAGAAGCTTAAAGCAGCAACTGGAGAGCTGAGAGCTATCTGAATGATAAAGAGCAAGGGGAGGAGGAAGACTGGACAACTATGGAAAGTGCATATGCCCAGATCATCTGATGCAAAGTTGACTTTAGAAATGATCAATTTAATCAGGGCACATGGAAATAGGGGAAAGATTAGTGAGGTTAAAGCCACAGCATAACAGAGAGAGCAGTGGCAATGCAAGTTAAGGGGCAGATCAACATTTCTTCTCCTGAGATTCATGCCCTTCCTCAAAATTTCCATTATGTCATCATGGGAAAACACTGACATTTTATCAAGATCATTCATTCCTTTCAGATGATGAAAATGTTCTCACATATATATGTGGAGGACTGGCTTGAGGGCAGAGGTCATGTGAAGATTGAACAAATAAAGGAAGCAGAACTAAGTACATATCGCACACAGTTGATGTGAGCTAAGTCACGTACGAGAGTAAAAACAGCTAGAGCCAAGGACACATTGTCCTTGGCTTCAATGTGTTACCAATGATTAGTCCTGGGAACTTGCGGGTGATGTAATGCAGAAGGCGTTGGGGTAAACAAAATTGCTATTACCAATAAGGAGCTCAGCTTTTGCAATATGTATGAGCCTGATTAGTCCTGTGCTATATAAAGGAAGATCACGCCTAATAAAGATGAAGTATGCTGATCACTCATATTGAGCGTCTGGGTCTTCCCTCCGTCGGCTCCTCCCGTGCAAGTTTCCAACAAATGGCGCCCGAACAGGGACCCTGCCGGTCAGGGACTCGGTGATTAAAAACTCAGGAGTCGACAGAGTACTAGGGACAGCTGGTCCTGCTGTGCTAAAGGCGACGAGACACAAAAGGGGGTCTACGTGCCAGAGTTACAGAGGAGGTGGAGAGGACACAAACAAAGGGGGTCCGCACCCAGGACGAGAAGGGGTCCTGCCAGAAAGTCTCGCCGCAGGTCTTGCAAAGGTTGCAATGGTAAGTGAGTAACCATGGAGCGACAAGCGGCTTATGATTTGTTAAGATGCTTTTTAGAAAAGCGGGGTACTCAAGGAATAGAATGTCATAAGGAACTCCCAGGGCTATTAGCTTACGGAGTGGCTAAGGGGTGTTTTGTTAACCCAGATACCGTGTTTGAACAAACTGAATGGAAAAAATTTGGGGACAAGTTGTTTGATGAAGTAATAAGTGACAACAAGACAGCAAAAAAGCTGATGAAGCCGTGGAGGGCAGTTACTAATGCTCTCGCACCTCAAAAAAAAAAAAAAAAAAAAAAAAGTAGCTGTCGCCGCCGTGGAGCATTTGGGAAGCCCCGATGGGTTCAAGGAACCCCCGCATGCAGAGGTGTCCCCTGTGTCCCCATACCCATCGCCCCCCTCGATCCGAACCTTTACTATTGCCCAGGGAGGGTCTGGGAACACAGGCCTGCCAAAAGGAGCAACATTGACCATGCGGCAGATCCCCCCTCCTCCCTCAGCGCCTCCCCCCCCCTCTCTCTCCCCCCCCCTCTCTCCCCCCCCCTCTCTCCCCCCCTCTCTCTCTCCCCCCCCCCTCTCTAGGAGGGGCTAGAAAGAATGGCGCAGGTACCTGTAGGACCGCAAGCTATGCTAGTAGAGGCGGTGAAACAATTAGGAGAGAGCATGAGAGAGCAAGCACAGGCGTTGCGGGATAATATGCAACAGAATCAAAGACAGGTATTCGCTGCCCTTGCTCCTTTGCAAACTCCCGGCGGAAATATCCCCCCTGATCGACGATCGGCACGCTGCTACCGATGCGGCGTTGTTGGTCATCTTCGCAGAGAATGCCAAGCTAGTAGAGTATGGTGTCCCAACTGCAAAACCAACAAACATGATGGAGCGGCTTGCTGGAAGGCTGGCTCGGGAAACGCCCGGAGGAGCGGGACGAGCCGCCCCGCGACGACACAAAAGGCGGCCTTCACCACAACAACTCAGCAACCCCCGCAGTTAACACAACCACCTCAGCCGGCGCCCAGCTCCACTCCGAACGCCATGAACCCCTTTGTCTTCGACCAGCCACCAGAGGGAGTCTCGGACTGGACTTGGCAACAGCAGTAGACGCCACCTTATTGGATACAAAGCCAACAAGAATCCGGACGAATGTCTACGGACCAGTAACTATTAATCATGAGCCAGTAGGTGCCTTACTGATTGGAAGATCGTCCGCTACAATGAAAGGATTACAAGTTTTGACAGGATTGATCGACAAGGACTATTTCGGGGAAGTACAAATTGTGGTTTCAGCAATGTTTCCTCCTATGCACATACCACAAGGATCGAGAATAGCCCAGCTTATTCCGCTTCCCCACCTGACTGTAGGGGTGGCACCAGCGAAAGAGCAACCACGAGGCTATGGTGCTTTTGGTTCCACTGGAAGTGTAGTATTACTGACTGTCGGAATGCATCAAAGGCCCCGACAAACCGTGACTGTAAAGTATAAAGAAGAATCTATACGCACTAATGCCTTATTGGACACTGGAGCGGATGTATCAATAATTAGCACTAAGATCTGGCCCCAGCATTGGCCAACCCGAGAGACCAGCTCTACGGTAGCTGGAGTAGGCGGGGTCACCCTCGCCCGAAAATCATCGACGCTACAATGGACTATAGGGAACAAGGTGGTTAATTGCTCCGTTTCCATTTTACCCCTACCTGAAGGAGTGCAAGCATTAATAGGGCGCGATATCCTTGCCCAGATGGGTATGGTGCTTACCTCAGAACACCCTTTATAGCACTGGCCATTGCCTGGACTTTCCCAATCCCACTCAGCTGGAGGACTGATCAGCCTGTGTGGGTAGAGCAATGGCCGCTTAAACGGGAAAGTCTCATTCAAGCACATGAACTAGTAAAGGAACAGTACAAACAAGGTCATCTAAGACTATCTACCAGCCCTTGGAATACCCCAATATTTGTGATCAAGAAAAAATCCGGCAAATACAGACTTTTACACGATCTACGTGCTGTAAACAGACAGATGCATGACATGGGCGCTTTACAACCGGGGTTACCCAGCCCAGCAATGATCCCAGAAGGCTGGCACCTGCTAATCGTAGATTTAAAGGACTGTTTCTTTACCATAGCCCTCCATGAAGATGATAAACAGCGATTTGCATTTACACTCCCTGCTATCAATAGAGAGGGGCCAGACCAAAGATTTAAATGGACAGTACTACCGCAGGGTATGCGAAACTCACCAACCCTCTGTCAACTCTACGTCGATGCGGCACTTCAACCGTTATGTCAACAGTGGCCAGAGACCATGATATATCACTACATGGACGACATATTGTTGGCACAAAAAACCCCCTTTTCTCCTGAACAAAAATTTGATCTAATCACACAATTAAAGAAAAAGGAACTTGTGGTGGCCCCGGAAAAGGTACAGGAATCCAGCCCCTGGCAGTATCTAGGTTGGCATATTTCGAATGCCACCATCAGACCACAGAAATTGACAATCAGGACTGACATAAGAACACTCAATGATGCTCAAAAACTATTAGGAGACCTCCAATGGATCCGTCCGGTTGTCGGCATTCCTAATGAACTTTTAAATCTGCTACGCCCCTTGCTGAAGGGAACAGACCCAGCGGCTGCCATCACGCTCACAGAGGAACAGCAACGGGTACTCCAGGAAATTGTATCGCTAATTACTACGCGTGCTACGCACCGACGCCTGGAAAATCAGCCACTTGATCTTACTATTTTATGTGGCCCACAATACCTAATGGGAGCCATTACACAACACAAAATAAAAACGGGGGAAAAAAGGGGGTTGGCGGAACCCATTGTACTAGAATGGATAGCACCACCGTTACAACCAAAACGAACTCTATAGACTTTCTGCTTTTGGCACAGGGACGCGGGTGTGAGGATTTCGAAGGAATGTGTTGTTTTAATCTTTCTGATCATGGACAGTCAATCCATGAGCAATTGAAATGGCTAAAGGACCACACCCAGAGAATCACTGTACAGTATAATTGGTTTGATGATCTGTTTAGAAAGATGTTTGGTAATGTGAGTACCTGGATTTTGGGCTTGATCAAAGAAGGGCTACGTATTCTATTCATAATTGTATTAATTTTAATTGCTGTAAGAGTGATTTTTGGCTGCTTAACACAAAAGCTTGAACAATTAACTAAAAAAGTCTTTCTCGCACAAAATAAAAACGGGGGAATTGTGGAGGACTGGCTTGAGGGCAGAGGTCATGTGAAGATTGAACAAATAAAGGAAGCAGAACTAAGTACATATCGCACACAGTTGATGTGAGCTAAGTCACGTATGAGAGTAAAAACAGCTAGAGCCAAGGACACATTGTCCTTGGCTTCAATGTGTTACCAATGATTAGTCCTGGGAACTTGCGGGTGATGTAATGCAGAAGGCGTTGGGGTAAACAAAATTGCTATTACCAATAAGGAGCTCAGCTTTTGCAATATGTATGAGCCTGATTAGTCCTGGGCTATATAAAGGAAGATCACGCCTAATAAAGATGAAGTATGCTGATCACTTATATTGAGCGTCTGGGTCTTCCCTCCGTCGGCTCCTCCCGTGCAAGTTTCCAACATATATATACATATTTTAATGTTGAAATCAGTTCTTCACCTTTCCAGGCAGAGCTCAGGTGTCCAACCACAAGCACCCAGTGGCACTTGGAGAGGCCCCAGTGTATGAGGCACCTTCTTGGGCCTGGCAGATCTCTCAGGGGACTGGAGCCCCTCACAGCTGCAGAGGGAGGCTAGGCAGAGGGGACCAGGGCACCTGAAATCCGTGACCCTGTGACTGCATCACACCTCAGTTCTGAAAATCACTTTCAATTTCAGACAAAAAGATAATGCATAATCACCCCAGAAGACTAATATACTGAAACAGAACAAATCAAGAAAGACGGTAAGAACACACAAAAATGAAAAGCTGGAAAGTAAAACAAAACATCTCTTTGCTTTAAATCTTTTTTCTTAATTTCTTTCTTGTTTCATTTTTAATGTCATTTTCTAAGCATTTCTGTCATAATCAGGCCTGCACCATTAAACAAGAATTTTTTTTTGCCTCACACAGAGCCCAGTGCTCAGAAAACCAGCAGCGGCCCACGGCTGTCCCTGCCACTCCTCACTCTTTGAACAGAGCATGTCGCACTCTGTGGTGTCGGGCTCTCTCGACTGATGAGGAAAGCAGGGGGACCAGCTTCGTGTATTTTTTGGATGGTCAAATTTGCACAGATCTCCACATACCTCTGTTACTGTGACCTTTTAAAGGAGTCCCTAAAACATCTAGCCACACTCCCTTTTCATTCCCTGCACGGTCAATGAAGTGTGACTTCATTTTCAGGGACAACAGGGAGGAGGCTGATCTCACCCCATACCAGACCCCGTCAGTGCAGGTGTCTCTGTCCGACACAGTTGTCTGCACTTCTCTTTCTAGTCAATGGAGGGAAATAGGTTACTCAACTGAGCTGTTTAAAGATACATCTCCTAATGACAAGCTAATGTCCCATGGGAGCCCCCTCCAAAATCTCCAGCACCACATGGGAACACAGCAGCTATCCCAGGGCATCTCAGGCAGCAACAGCCTCTCTATGCAGTCAAATGAATCAAGCCCCAGAAGGAGATTGTAGTCATAAGTTGAAATCTTCTCAAAAAATAACTCAATGAAGTTATTGACAAAAAATCCTCTTTTCCAGAACTTCACACATTTTTACCACTTTGATATATATTTTTTTCTTTCTTATTAATTGGCAGCACCATGTTTGTGCTGCCACTACAGTGACCATGGCTATGAAGCATTGCAGGCACCAGGGTTTCAGATATAGCTCTCAGGATGATGTGTGTTCAGGGCACATTTGCTCTTTTCTGGCATATCATCTCCATCTTAAGCACCACAGGCTGGGAAACCCAGCTGAGGACTTAAAAACAAAGAGGCTGCTTTGGTGCCTCAAGCAGGAAGACTGCGTCCTGTCCCATGCTGTCCTACATCCTGCTTCTACAAAAAGAGCAACCCACAGTAGAAACCAGTCTTGAGGCTCACCAAAGCATCTCAAACTGTGGCCATTCTTTGTGCTGTTTCATCCCATGTGACTTTAATCCTGTCTTAAAAAAACACTAAATCCCAGACCAACTAGACCTAGGTCCTAGACTCCACACAGGTCTGCCCAGCGCAGAGATCTGACAGTGCAGAGGCACAGAAGTGACCTCACCAGTGCCCAGAGATATTTAGATATTTCAAAGCCTTTGGCACCATCTGGAGATGTTCTGAAGAATTTGTCAGAAATTCTTGGAAAAACCTGGGGTGAAGGAAGGGGAGGTGAGGGGAAATCTCTCTGCTCTCTCCCTGGCTGTGCCATCTCCATGGCGGTGCCCTACTGAGCCCCCAGATGACACGAGCTGAGGTCACAGTGGGATGTGCTGCATCACAGGGAGGTCTCCCTGGTACCACAGGACTGTCCTCACTTCCCTGGGAGGATCAGGAGCTGCTGGGCACTGCTCATGCGCTCCCCACTGCTGCCCTTCGGAGCTGCTTCATGGCAAGGAGGGGGAAGAGGAGACAGCGGGGCCACGATGGGGCCCCTCGATGGCAGGCAGAGGAGCAGGTTGAAGAGGAGTTTTGGGTGACGAGACAGGAAGAGCGTCCTTTTTCCTTGGATGGACAGAAGATCTGAGAGCAAGGGGACAAGTGAGATGGAGGAATGCTGAACCGAGACCATCGGCCTGTTACCACAGTTCCTTGTTCCCAACACTCCTGTGGCTCTCCACCAAGGTAAGGGCTTTGGGAGCTCCTTCCCAAGGTATTGCACAGAGACTGTTAACTGCAATAAATGCTGCAGATCCCGGACTGTGAGGGTGGCTGGACAGGGTGGGGGCTGCCACAAGAGCCCTGCCTGACTGTCCCGTCTGGCTTGGGGGACAATATGGCAGCCAGGACTCCTGGGTCCTGGGGATGGCACTGCCCTGAGCCCCAAGGCTCCTGTGGGGCTGGCTCCATCCCCTCATGGAGGGTGGGGGGCAATCCATAGCCAGGTTTCCCTGGGAGGGGGTCCCCCTTTGGGATCTGGCTCTGGCAGTAAAAGGGTCCTGTGTCCTGCAGCTCGGGTGTCCTGCAGCTCCCATGGGGCTCTCAAGAGCCTGCTGGAAATGCCCGTATGGGAAAAGAAAACTTCACCTTGTAATAACCCCAAGGTGTCTACTTGTCTGGGAGAACCTCTCTTCCTTCCCCATGGATCCTTCTATGCTTCCAATTTGGCAGAGCATGTTTTGGGCTCAGAGATGTTGTCCTCTGATGGCCACAGCCCCTGTCCTCCTGCAAACTGGGGTCAGACCTCTGCACTCAAAAAAAGCCCTTTCTGGAGAACAGGCTGGGAACAGGTGGGGGTGCCATCGCCACCCCACCAGTCCCTGCTGACCCCAAGCCTCTTTCTCTGAGCCGTGGGGGGCAGTGCTGAGGGCAGCCCAGCAGGGCCACGTCCCCCACCCCCCCCCGGCCCCACACCTCCGCTGCCCAGCACCCGCAGTCCCAGAGCTGCTCTGGCCCTGGCTGCCCCATGGCCGTGGGGCTCCTCAGCCCTGCAGTGTGATGCGCTGGGGCCCAGCCCAGCCCCGCAGAGAGCAGCCCCTGCCTGGCCACAGTCCAGCCCTGCCGGGTGCAGCGCGAGGGCTGCTGAGCCCCCCGGGGCTGCTGCCCACAACATGGCGCCCCACCACGGTGCGGGGGGCTGCCTGCCGGGTCACACAGGGCAGCAGCATTGCCATGGCCTCGCCCCCAGTGCTGCCCTCCCATTGGCCAGAAGGGGAGGAGGGCAGGATGGCCTTGACTGGTGGCTCCATCAGCCAATGGGAGTGCAGCAGGCTGCTGGGGGCCTCGCCAGGGCCCTGCCCCAGCCTCGCTTCTGTCCTGAAGAATGTGTTTCTGGGGGCTCACAGAGAGGCTGTCCCCGCGGGTCCCGCCGGGCCCCAGCCGCTGCGGCTGCTCCGTGCCTCTTGCTGGGCCGCAGCCCTGCAGCCCTGGCAGCAGCCGGGAGGGTGTTTGCAGAGCAGCTCTGTGCTGGGAGCTGCTGGGCTCCTGCAGGGCCTTGGCAGCTGCTGGGCGGCCAGTGCTGCCCTGGCCGGTGCCGTTAGCCCTGCTCCCAGGTGGGGCTGCGGAGCTGCTGAATCCCGGCTCTGCTGGTTCCACCCGCTGAGATGCCCTTGCCGCAGTCCTTCCCCGTGTCTCAGAGTGTCAGGGCCCCAAGCAGGAGAGTGCTTGTTGTCCTGGGGGTGTGGAGGATTTGCTGGGTGTGTTCAGCACTGGGGCAGGAACCAGACTTGGGAGTTGTGGGAAGGCTTCTGCCTCTGCCTGGGCCATGAGGCCCTGCTGTGTCCAGCTCCATGGTCGCTGCTCCCATGCAATCCTGCTGTTAGGAGATGTTGCCCAGAATTACTTGCAGGCCTTTCTGCAATTGCTAAGTTCACGGGCCAGGTGTAGGTGCTACCTAGGCAGAAGGTGATATTGTCTTGGGGCAGTAACTGGTGTGTAATGGATGTTTTGCTGCACTGTGATTGTTGTGAGGCCCCAGGGTGAATCAGGGCTGCTGCTCAGGAGCTGGCTGTGCCTTGGGGGAGGCAGGGGCAGCTGCAGGCAGCAATAGCCATGTGGCCGGGCTGTGGGCAGGGAGGTCACGGCTGTCTGTGAGAGCCGAGCCAGGAGATAACCAGTGTCAAATCACCTCTTGGTCGGTAGCTGACAGGTCAGCAGAAGGCACGTGGCTCAGCTGTTGATGATGAGGTCACTTCTGCCTGAGTACCTGGTAGGCCAGCTCAGGAGCAAGGCTTGGATGTTGATTGTGAGGTAATCACTTCTGAGTGATGAACTGATTGGATAGCAGCAGAGCTGTGGCTGGAAAGGTGCTTGTGAGGTCACTTCTGGCTGAGCAGTTGATGGGGTGGCAGCAGATCCATGGCTGGGACATGGGCTTTGGAGCTCGCTTCTGCCAGAGCAGCTGATAGGACAGCATTTGTGTCATGGCTGGGGAAGTTGTCATGAGAGTATTTCTGTCCCAGAGGTTTATAAACCAGCTACAGACACATGGCTGTGAAGTTGACTGTGAGGTCATCTCCTTCTGAGTTCCTGATAGGCCAGCAGCAGGCAGATGGCCGTTGATTGGGAGGTCTCTTTTGTCAGAGTACCTCGTAGGCCAGCATCAGCAAATGGCTGGGGAAGTTACCTTGAGGTGCCTTCTGACTTGGAAGCCCATAGGCCAGCAGCAGGCACATGCTGGGGGTACGCGCTTGTGAGGTCACTTCCATCTGAGCAGCTGATAGGCCAGGAGAAGGCACATGGCTTGGTTGTCGTTGATGAGGTCACTTCTGGGTTTGCTGTGTGTGCCCAGAGGAGGGATTGATGCCGGCAGAGCTCTACAGCAGAATAGAAATGCAACTAATAAATGAAGCAGAAGTAGATGATAATGTCCCACACTATCATCTGACACAAATGTTATTCCACTCCATCTTCACGAGTTAGTAGTGCTACATTTAAAATGAGGATGATGTTCTCTGGTAAACGTAGACACGGAGTTTGACTTTGTACTTCTTGCTAACTGGAGGCTTACAACCTGCTTCCAGTGTCCAGGGAGTTCAGCTCAATTTTTTAGGCTGCTGAATGAATCTAGCACTGGTGTGAGCACTGAAGTCGGTAATCTCTGATTTCCAGTGTCCGTGTGCTGTAGAAATTCTGCCACATCAAAACACCAGGGGTTGTGAAATTTCCCTTCAAGGTCTGAACGGCATCTCTGTGCTTTGTTTCTTCAATGGGGAAGCTGAGGAGGACCGAGGCCGTGAGTGGCTGTTCAGAGCAAGTGCCTGTTGCAAGGCCTTGGAGGACTAGAAGGGAATGGAAGGGCTGGAAAGTTGGCCTTTGTGTCTTTTGGGCCCTTTAAGGGTGCCCTGGCTGCTGCCATGTGTGGTGCTATGTCCTGCGTGTCTGTGATGCAGTGGCATGTGTTGGCTGGCCACCCTCTGTGAGGTGAGGGGCAGGGGGTATGGGGTGTCATACTGGCCAGGTCCCCTGCGGTGGGGACGAGTGGTGACCTCAAGTGTTTTGCTGCTTGGCACGGGAAGATGTTCCTGGAGAGAGCAGTGCTGTGCGGGGAGTGCTGCCAGGCTGGGGAGCTGGCGAGTGGGGTGAAGTGAGGAGGTGAGTTGGATCACAGGGCCCAGGCTGCCCTGGTGGTGAGAGCCAGGGATGCTGGCAGCCTGCTGCCTTCTGTGCACTGAGGTTCAGGCCTTGAGTTTCCTCACCTCTTGCCAGGATCTCCAGCCAGGTATGCCACACAGACTGTGAAATACATAGAAATATGCAGCTTAGAGTATTTGGAGTGGTCACCTTTCCGAAAGGCTTTCTTTTTGGAGATTCTTGAAGTTAACACTTCTGGGATCTGTCCAACCATAAGTGTTTTTAGGCTAGAGGCACAGTAGTTGCCTCTCTCTCCTATTAGCAAAGGCTACAGGGGCATACTGCCCATATACCTAATTGGTGCAGACACTCCTTTCTTCTCATGTGGCAGGACCCTAGAAACTCTTTGCTAATAATGCAGTAGTATCCCCCAATTAGCCATTACTTCACGATCCGATTAATCCCCCTTCAATCCAGTGAAATATAGCTGGGAGAGAGGGTCTTGAGCTCTTCCTGCAGAAGGCCTTGCTGGTTCAGGGCTCTCTGCTGCTCCCTGCACCCTGCGCACTGCCCTGGGCTCTAAAACCAGACATCCAGGGGCTGACATCCAGCAGGAGACTGCAGAGAGCAGTTTAGGTCATGTGGGACTTTTTTCACCCCCACAGTTAACAAGGAAATGGTCTTGCCACAGTGGAGTATCAGAGGCACCCTTTCAAGTGGCAGTGCCACAGTCATTAGCTTTTAAAATGCGCAAAATAAGGAAATCTTCCACTGACAAAGTATTTCTTCAGAAAACAATTGGCCTTTAAAAACACTTCTCCCAGAAGTGCAATGGCTACAGTGAGTCGTGATGCTCAAGCACTTGCCTTCAAGTCAGCAGGAAATACTTCATGGGTCATAGCTGAGACTCAGCTTGCAAAGCTGAAGTTGTTTTGTGCAGATAACTTGCAAGCCCCCTCAGAATTAAGTTCCTCACCTTTCCATGTGCTCCCCTCTGCTCTAAGGGAGTCATTTCTGACCTGACAGTTCAGGTGTCCAACTCAGCTGGGCACATTTTCCAATGTGTCACTGAGCTGGTTGAGGCCTGCAGGTTCTGAAGCTCCTGCCCGATCAGCTCGGGCACAGCCTGAGTCTTAGCTCACTTGTGGAGAGGAGATTCCTGGAGAATGCTGAGAACAATTTCTTGGCACAGGCAATCAGTGAGCAAACAACAGCTGGACTCTGTCAGTCACAAGCAAAGCAGAAGCAGATGGAGACGTAAAGGTTGAGGGCAGCCATGGCTGCAATGATCATGAGATGGTGGAGAAGTAAGACAAGAAGCAGAATCACAACCCAGGACTGAAGGAGAGCCGACTTCAGCTTGAATCCTGCTTGGCAGGATCCCCCAGGAGACTTCCCTGGAGGGCAGAGGGGCCATGAGGGCTCTGTAAAGACAGACTAGGCAGAGGAAGAGAGGACAGAGAGGCAGAAGAAGAGAGTGGAAAAATGCCAATTTGAATGCAGTAGTTCTCAGAACAAAGTTTCTCCATTCAGTGTTGCCAGGAAGTATATCATGAAGAATAAAATATACATATATATAAACATGTAAACTCACATAGAGTAATTACTGTATTGCTCAAATATGGCCAGAAGAAAGAAATAAATTATCAAAAATGGAAAAAAAAAGTTTTGCTACACTTTTCAACTTTTTAAACTTCTTTGTGTTGTTATTGCCCTTTGTTGTTTGGCTCTTTTTTGATACACTGGTCTTTTGGGGAGATTCTTTTTCTTTTCCTTTGTTTTTTTTTTTTTTTTTTTTTTTGGAAAGGAAAAGTGATTTTCAGGGCTGGGGTGGGATGCAGTCCCAGGGTCCTGGACATATGGTGCCATTGCAGGTGCCCTGGTGCCCTCTGCCCAGTCTCCATCTGCAGCTCCGAGGGGCTCCGGTCTCCCGCAGGTCCCCTGTGAGAGCTGCCAGGCCCAGGCAGGACCCTCAGAGACATGAGGGACACTCTCCCATGATGAGATACTGGAAATTTTGAGGAAGGGTATGAATCTCAGGAGTAGAAATGTGGATCTGCCTGCTAACTCACGTTTCCACTGCTCTGTCTTATGCCGTGGGTATAATCTCAGTAACCTTGTTAAAGAATATTGAGCTGAAACTGTCTAGAGGTAGCTGCATAGCACAACTTATATAAAACTTCCTTAGCATGAGTAGCTATATTTGTTGAAGCCTTAGGCCGCACTTAGATAAAATAATGAACTTTCTTACTGAACTAGGTAAAAAGGGCCTGAGAGCTGGTTCAAACTGGAATGATAAGGGAGTTGCAAGCAGTTTGCATTCCTGTCAAAAGGGAGGATGTCAAGGCTTTGAAGTGAGGCCTGCTTGGGCGCTGGGACCCTGGGGAGCAGGGCCTCCTCTCACCGCTGAACCAGTGTTGATTGGAGGGGGAGTCTGGACTATCTCGGGGTCTGGATTATATTCCCTTTGTCTGGACCTTGAGAGATAACACCTACTATCGCTGCTTGGGCAGTGCTAATTGCTGGAACAACACCTCTCTGTCAGGGACTTGAGAGACAAGGGCGGGACCTGAGGAATCAAGACACATCTGTCAGCAGAAACCGCAACAGTAAACAGCCTGCCTAGGGACAGTGATGAGACCCAATAAGGAGCAGGAGACCCCAGACCTAAATATTACTATTGGTCCAAACTACCGCGTGAGGGGTGGAGAGCTCAGATTGGAGAGTATAATTGCCCAGGGATTTCTTTGCTCGGGGTCCCTCTTCGGAGGCCCCCGCTCGAGCTGTAATTACTGCATGCACATCATTAAAATTTAATTATTTAATTTGCATTGATTTGGCTCTGAACTTTTCTGTGGGAACCTAGGGTCGGGCCCTGTTATGGTGGCCAACAAGCCTAATTTCCATAACAACCTTTCACATATTTCCACAAATCCTGATTAAACTGATCATTTCTAAAGGCATCTTTGCATCAGACAATCTGCACATATGCACTTTCCATAGTTTCCCAATTTTCCTCCTCCCCTTGCTCTTTATCATTCAGATAGCTCTCAGCTCTCCAGTTGCTGCTCTGAGCTTCTGGGAGTCTGAAGCTTGCCTCGTCTTTCAGCAGACTCATTGTCTCTTAAACTCCTTCACTGTGTGTCTATCCAGCCTTTCCTATCTATTTGTCAAGAACATTTCCTTGTAGACTCTAGACCTCACTACAGGCAACGTGGAGTTGACGTAAAGTTGAGGACTGTATTTTATTTCTTATGAAACTGGATAATGTTTATTTTCGTTTGATTGCAATTAAGACAAATCCTTCTGTGTCTGCTTGCAGCTAGTTCTCTAAGGAAAGCAGATGGGAACTGGTGCACAGGAGCTGTAACCTTCAGCTACAGCCTTGAGTGGAAAAAGGTTAGATTTTTAACCGGAGTGATCTAAGTCCCCAGTGGCTGATGAGGGAAATGGCAGGGCTGGGGAGCTGGGAGAGAAGGTTGTCCATACATGTCTCCTATCAAAAATACTGCTTGTCCTACATGTCCAGACTTCATCTGGAGACCCAGTGGGTCAGTGTGAATTGGAGAATGTGGGTATTGCTTATTCTGAAAACTGGAGAATAAAGAAAGCTTCAGAAGCAGACATCTGTCTTTTTCAGGTGTTCATTGAAATCTGCCTAATTTCAATACTCTCCTGAAAGTTTCACAATTAGCCACACAAGAATTGACAAAATGAGGAAAATTATGGAAAGATGCATGGTTCCTTAGGGCTTTTTGCTTTTTAATGACCCCTCGGCTATATTTGGTGCTCAGCCTGCAAACCGCAGATGCCGAGAGGAGACAGAAGAAACCTCTCCAGAAGTTAAATACAGAAGAAAATTCCAAGTTTCTTGGAGCGTTAACAGGTCTCACTGAGGGTCATTAACAACAAAGTCTCCCCAGGGGCTGATTAGAGCAGAAAGTTGGAGGCCCTGATTGCAGGTAGGCAAAGGCAATGTGCAGGTGGCTCTGAGGCCAAGTCAACCTGGATGTGTGTTATCAAGCAGAGCAGCCAGGCACTGACACCCAGCCCCGGGGTAGGGTGATGCTTTCCATCATGCATTGCTCAGGGCTCTTCCTGGGGGCAGTGTATGGGTGGGGGTGCGCGATGCCGAGTGCGGGCAATGATACAGCTCCTCCTGAGCTCTCAGGGGGACAAGGAGGCAGACAGGCTACAGAAGGTTTACTTCCACTGTCATAGGGAAGCTGTGTCCTTTCCCTGACATCAACAAGCGAAAATCGAGAGTGGGATGAATCACAGACACCTTCAGGACGGAAGGGACCTTAAGAGGTCTCTAGCCCAAACTCCTTGTCAGAGGAGCGTCAGCTCTGGGGTCAGATCAGGTGGCTCTGCACTTCATCCAGTCTGGTCTTGGAAACCTCCAAGGCAGGAGGCTGCACAGCTTCTCTGGGCAACCACTTCCAATGCTTGACCATCCTCATAGTGGAAAAGCTTTTCCTCATGTCTTGCACAAATTTCTCTTCTTTCAACTTATGCCCATTTTTTTGTCTCTTGTCCTCCCAACATGCACCCTGGTGAAGAGTCTGGCTCCATCTTCTGGATGACCACCTGGTAGCCATTGGAAGGCTGAGATGAGATCCCTCCAAAGCCATCTCTTCTGCAAGTTGAACCAGCCCCATTTCCTCACAGAGCAAGTGCTCCAGCTCCCCAGCTACTGCGAGGGCCCTCAGCCAAATTCGCTCCCGGTTATCAGCCTCTTTCTTTTCCTGGGAATCCCAAACTGAATGAAATGTTCTCTATGTGGTCCAATGAATACTGACTAGAAGGTGATCATCATTTCCCTCGACCTCCTGGCTGTGCTCCTGCTCAGACAGCCCACGATGCTTCTGGCTTCTTTGCTGCCAGGGAACGCTGCTGGCTCATGTTTTGCCTCTCCACCAGAACCCTCAGGTCCTTTTCCACAGAGCCGCTCCTCAGGCCTCAGCCTGTAACACTGCAGGGTGTTGGTTTCTTCCAGGTGCAAGACCTGGCATTTGTCCTTGTTGAATTTCCTGAGGTTCCTGACAGCCCATTCCTCCTGCCTGTCTAGCTCCCTCTGCATGGCAGCCCTCAAGCATATGGCTGGGCTCCCCGCTTCCAGTCTGGGGTCATCTACAGGCATGACAAGTGTTGCCTCCTGCATGTAACCAATACAGAGGATAAACAAGAATATTGGGGGAGACAGTGTCAAACACCTTGCTGAAGTCTGGGTAAAAGACATTTACTCTTCTCCATCCACAAATGCAGTTATTTATTCATAGCAGGCAATCAGGTTGGTGAGGCACAATCTACCCTGGGTAAATCCATGCTAAGTGTTCCCAGGCACCTTCTTCTCCTTCATGTGCCCAGAACTGTGATCTGGGAGGATTCATTGCATGACTCACTCCTCACCAAAGTGAGGCTGAACTGCCTGCAGCTCCCCAGGTTGCCCTTGGAGCCTCTTTTGAAGATGGATGCAACATTTGCCTTTCTCCAGTCATTGAGACTTTGCCCCATCTCCACAACCTTGCAAAGATGGTAGCGAGTGGCCTTGCAGTGACAGCAGTCAGCTCTCACAGCATCCTCGTATGCAGCTCATCCAACCCCACTGACTTATGTACTTTGAGTTCTCACAAGTAATCCCTCACTAACCTCATCCACCATTGGCTGTTTTTCTCCTCTGGAGTCCTGACTCCAGGCACAACAGCCCGGGAGACCTTGCTTGTGGAAACGGAAGCTAACCATGGGTTCAGTTCCTCAGACCTATCTGCATCTGCTGCTAGAGGATTCCCTGTCCCATTTAGCAGGGAGGCCACATATTCCTTTTTTATTTATTCCCTTGACGTCCCCTGCAAGTGTCTACCCTACGGGAGCTTTTTCTTCCCTAACACCATACCTATGACGCCGGACAATATTTCTAAATTCCTCCTCTGCCTCTCCCTTCTTCCCCCTGCTGCATGCTGCCCTATTACCCTGGAGCTCAGGTGGGAGGTCCCTGTGTAGCCAAGCTGGTCCCCTGAGGTGTCTGCTGGTTTTAGCGAGTATCGGGATGGCCCATCCTTGTGCTTGGCATGTCTGTCCTTAAAGACCTGCTGGCTTTGTTGAGCTCCTGAGCCCTTGAGAGCTGTCTTCCATGGCATCCCCCACCAGTCCCCTGAACAGCTCAGGATGTCTGCTCCTCTGAAGTCCAGGGTCTGTACTCTGCTACTGTCCTTCCTCGTTTCCCTCAGGATCTGGGACTCCACATTTTCATGGTCACAGTAGGCCAGGCTCACACTTACTATCCCATTCCTGATCAGCTGCTCCCTGTTTCACATTTCCAGATACAAGAAAGCATCACCCTTCTCTGTTCATCTGGCAGCTGTGTGAAGAAGTTGTCCTTGATGCCCTCCAGAAACCTCCTGGCCTGCTTGCACTCTGCGGTTTGCCCTTCCACTTCATGTCAGGCGGATCAAAGTTCTCCCCACAAGAACCAGGGCCTGTGATCAACAAACTTTCTCCCATTGCTTATAGGAGACTGCATCCACCTCCTGACCCTCATTGGGTGGTCTGTATCTGTCATGATGTCACCCTTACTGTGATGCTCACCCACAAGCTCTCACCCAAACCCCTATCCATCCCATGGAAGAGCTCCACACACCCGAGCTGACCCTTCACATAAAGGGCATTCACCCCTGCTCATCTTTCCTGGCAGCCTCTCCTGAAGAGATTGTACCCTACAAGCATCACCCTCCCATCTTGTGAGTGATCCCACCACATCTCAGTCATTCCAGCAATGTTTCAGACCTCTGACAGCTTGTGCATCTCCAGCTGTTCCTGTGTGTACCCCAGGGTGCCTGCATGTGCATACATTTGGGTTGCAGAGCCTCAGCTGTGGCACAGAGAACACACTGGTCATGGTGAAACAGGTTAGCAAGAGCCAAAGACACTGCGTGTACAATGGCCCCACTTCAGAGCAGAGACATGCTGGCATAGAGAGCAGGTGGCAATGTAATGGTGAAAGGAGGTTCCCACTAAGAGAGCAAACCCTGCAGTGCCCAAGGCCAGGGCGAAACAGAGCTGGGCTGTGCTGGAATGGCAAGAGAGGGGTTTGCTGCCTGAGCTGACTCACCATGGGGCCTGTGAGAGAAGTGCATCCATCTCCAGGCAGGACAAGGTGCCTCTGAAGAAGTCCCTGGGCCTGGGCAGCCTGTGATCCAGGTACCCTGTGAACATCATTAGCCCATGTCGTCTGGGGGCAAGAAGAGGTTCATGTGGAAGAGAGCAAGAAGGGTTTGAGGGTGCAGAGGCTAAAGCGGAGACCTTGGTGGGATGTGCCTCCCATTTATGCAGCACACTAATGCAGACGAGATGGATTTTGCCTAAAGACAGTGGTGCGATTCTGTTGCCTGGGCACAGGTAGAAAAACCTGAGATAACCTGGGGTGTTTGCCCAGCAAGCACTCCAAAAGGGCATTGTTTTCCCATAGGTCCCACCCACGTGGCTGTGCTAGAAACCCAGGCATCTGACATGGACCTGCCCGACTATTTTGAGGTCTTTATATCAAGTGTCTGCACTGAATTACATTAGCAGTTTGCACTACAGGCATCTCCATGTGTCTCAGCTTCATAGTGAGTGGTGCTCGAATAGTAGTGGGCATCTAGTGTCCTTTGAGATGGCCAAGGAAATTCCCCATCTGGCCCCACCTGAGGCTCCAGAAGGATGGGGGTCACACAGTCACTCCAACAGAGCAAGCAGACACTGGCACGTGCCTTATACCATCTCTGTCTCTTCACATGTCACCAGGTGTTTGTGTGTGGGCAACTGACTCCCATCCTCCATCTCCAGGGATTCCAAAGGGAGCTTAGACAAGGAGATCATGGACAGATCTCTCTGTTGTGCATGCTTCAGCTTAGCAAGGGGAATCTCAGCTCCTGTGTCTTTGTGGATATAAGGGGAGGGATCTGAATCCCACTCCAGCCCGGAGACTTCTAAACCATCATGACATGCCCAGATTGACTCATCTGAATCAACACCTGAACCATGTGTCAGTGAACTCCCTTCTTGTCCCCATCCAGGTGTCCTGCCTAGTGAAGAGATGGGAAGAGGGGCTTCCAGAGTGGGACATTTCCACCTCTCGTAGATAACCATCCTCTGATGAGACAAAAGGCAATGCTGGAATCGGTTTCTCTCCACTGTTTAGAGAGGGACCATCGGTGATTATTTTGGCATGCCCCCTCTGCACACCTTGCCACTTCTCCTTGCAGATCTTCAGCATGTTTCTGTTGTCCAAATCCCTGAGCAACTCTGCCCTTCACAGCTGCCTCCCTTTGTCTCCCTTCTTGGCCCCATCTAGGTGTCCTGCCTAGTTAAGAGATGGGAATAGGGGCTGACAGAGTGGGATGTTTCCAACTCTTGCAAATAACCCTCCTCTGATGAGACAAATTGCAATGCTGGAATCAAGTCTTCCTTCAGTGTTCAGAGCAGGACCATCGGTGATTATTTTAGTTTATTGCAGTGAACATTTCCCAGGAGGAGGGAGCACAAGGGACAGGGAAATTTTGTCTTCAGCTGGGCCTCTGCTCCTGAGCAGGGCCAGGCTCCTGGGATGGAGGGAGCTCATGGCAACCAGGCAGCACTGCCCAGACACAGCTGTGTGCAGGAGCAGCTCCTCTGCCAAGAGCAGCAGGGCTGTGGGCACTGCCTGCTGCTGCTGACATGAGATGAGAGAAGGCAGAGAGAAGTGGAAGGCAGTGTGGAGTGGGAGGACAGAGGAGAGCTCCTTGTGGGAGAAATCTTCGCAGCGCTAGACATGGTAAGTCTCTGGCTGCAGGGCAATGCTCCAGAGGTTCCTGGAGGGGTCTTCGGAACCCAGCCCAAACCATGGCTGATAGGATTTTTCATGATCTCTCTCCTGGATTATCCAGGACATAGCAGGAGGAGGAGATGCTTCAGAGCAGGGATTCCCTGCCAGAGCCTCACAGGGACAGGGCATCCTGCTTTCTCCCAGGGATGGCTGTGTACACCCAGGCTGTGCACCCAGGTCTACCCAGGTTCATGAGTCAGAGCAGCATCCCTGCACCCCAGGGTGCTGTGTGCCCGGGGCAGTGACTCTGCTGCCTGTGAGGGTCAGTGCTGCAGGGAGAAGCTCTGCGTGAGAGGATCGACCCCCCGGCCAGGCACGTGCATTCTCCTGTCAAGAGGGAGCTGCATCGGTCAAGGCTGCTCACAGCTCTAGCTCATGCACAGGACATGTCCAAGGGGTCTTTTCAAGAGGAAGATCAAGAGAAGGGCTACTTCCAAGGGAAGGAGCTTTCCTTCTGGTGTCTGTGCTTTCGGTTTTCTCCCTAATTTTAGCACGGAGAAAAAAAAGAGTTTTCTATTTTGGCAAGGATCTGGGACTCACAAACCTTCCCTCTCAGAGATCAGGAGGTCTGGGAGAAAGCGCAGCAAACCCCTTCAACCCCACCTCCACCTACAGACAGCATCAGCATCAGCATCACCTGTGTGGTCTCCCTGTTACCTGCTCCTTATGAACTGCAGGCACAGAGATGCCTCTGGACAGTGCACTGTCCTGGGAGGTTTCTGTAGGGCAGATCTGAGCACACAGAAGGTGTGATGTGGTCTGTGAGCACTGACTGGAAATGATGTTGGGAGAGAGAAAGGTCCCAGCAGAGACTGCTCCAGGCAGCAGAGCTGGGCAGGGAAGGAGAGGGAACTGCTGACAGAAGCATCCTGGGAGGATGGATTTGGGCAAGTCATGGTCAGTCCCTCCAATGCAAACACATTGCACTGAGCAAGCCCCCCATGTTTCTGTTCACACCCAGCAGAGCCTCTGCCCTGACAGCCATGGAGTCCAGGCCATGAGCTGCCTCCTCTGCAGCCAGACCTCCAGCAGAGGAGAGGGGCATCTCTCCTGCCAGGGGCCTGTTTAGTGCTGCCCAGCAAAGGGGCTGAGAGTGACTGCCCTGCAACTTCGCCATCTGCCAGGTAGTATGTCCCACAGGTAAGGTGAAGGCTTTCCCAAGTGTCCCTCTGTCTCTCTCTTTGCCTCCCTTGGCAGCAGGATCATCCTTTTGCTCCTTGTTTCCTCTCCTGTCCATCGTGCTCCTGTTCTTCTCTCAGGGTGTCCGGGGTGGATGAGTTTTCAGCTGCAGTTCAGATACCAACACTGCAAGTTAGGCAACAGAGGGGCCTGCATGGAAGTGAGGGGTCTGCAGCCCCCTTCTAAGCTGTGAGGCTCCAGGAAATGCAGTCTGTGGGGTTGGGAAATGAGCTGATCCTCCCTTAAGGAGAGCCCATCTTCAGTCCTAATGGTCCTTTGACTGTTTCCCTGTGGTGTCCTGCCAGGCTATGAGCTGCCCTCCAGAAAGGCACTGCTGTCTCATAACATATCTGCAATATCTGAGAGACTGTGAAGACAGTACAGAGATGCTGAGAGTATGGAGTTGATGGTGGGAGGCTGCATATGGGCATCTGAAAAGAGCCTTGTGTGTCCTTGGCTAGAAGGGGAATGTGGAGACCTCCCCCCGGTGCCTGGAGAAAGGGTGAGAAGGTTGGAGATCTGCACTTTGAAACTGGACTCCTCTGCCCTCAGCAATGACTGTTTTCCTTTTAGGGCAACATATGGGTACGATTGTCCACCAGCTCAATGAGGTGGGAGCACAGGACAGCTGGGAACAAGACTAATAGACCAGCTGTCCTCACGCTGCAACAAAGGACAGTAAATCTGTTTTTCTCAGGACTCACAGTAGAAATGCCAAGGATTTCTAGCTTTGAGGAACACTCCCCAGGGGTGACAAGAACATCTCAAAGAAAATTAAAAAATCCCAGAAACTTTGTTCCTCAAACCTCATTCTTTTGAATGGGGAGTGAAGATGGTGAAAAGCCCTTCTACATGACGAGTTGTATTTCAGCTGACAGAAATGATGAATGTCAGAGCTAGTCACCCCCATTCCCCTGTGCCCACTGCTACACAGCAGGACTGACTCCTCTGCAGCCCAAGGGCAGAGGCCCCTGCTCCTCACAGCAGCACACTCAGCCAGTGCAAAGTGGAGCCCAAGCAAGGGAGCTGCACAAAGATGCTCTCAGTAAAGAGAGAGGCAATGTGGGGGGGTTGTATGAGGACTGCAACAATTTTTTTATTTTTTTTTTACTTGAAGATTCTCTCCTAACTTCTCAATGTCTTTTTTTCTTTGAACAGTCCCCCATGCCCGGAGATTGCAAAATGTCCAACAGCAGCTCCCTCAGTGAGTTCCTCCTCCTGGCATTCACAGGCACGCGGGAGCTGCAGCTCTTGCACTTCTCGCTCTTCCTGGGCATCTACCTGGCTGCCCTTCTGGGCAACGGCCTCATCATCACAGCCGTAGGCTGTGACCACCACCTCCACACCCCCATGTACTTCTTCCTTCTCAACCTCTCCCTCCTCGACCTTGGCACCATCTCCACCACTGTCCCCAAATCCATGGCCAATTCTCTGTGGAACACCAGGGTCATTTCCTATTCAGGATGTGCTGCCCAAGTCTTTCTGTTTTTCTTCTTGTTTGGAGGAGAATTTTCTCTTCTCACAGTCATGGCCTATGACCGCTACATTGCCATCTGCAGACCCCTGCGCTACGGGACACTGATGAGCAATAGAGCTTGTGTCAAAATGGCAGCAGCTGCCTGGGGCAGCGGTCTTCTCTATGCTCTCCTACACACTGGGAACACATTTTCAATACCACTCTGCCAAGGCAACACCGTGGACCAGTTCTTCTGTGAAATCCCCCAGATCCTCAAGCTCTCCTGCTCACACTCCTACCTCAGGGAAGTTGGGCTTATTGTGGTTAGTCTTTGTTTAGCTTTGGAGTGTTTCATTTTCATTGTGGTGTCCTACGTGCAGATCTTCACTGCTGTGCTGAGGATCCCCTCTGAGCAGGGACGACACAAAGCCTTTTCCATGTGCCTCCCGCACCTGGCCGTGGTCTCCCTTTTTGTCAGCACCTCATTTTTTGCCTACCTGAAGCCCCCCTCCATCTCCTCCCCAGCTCTGGATCTGGTGGTGGCTGTTCTGTACGCGGTGGTGCCTCCAGCAGTGAACCCCCTCATCTACAGCATGAGGAACAGGGAGCTCAAGGATGCAGTGAAGAAACTGATTCAACTGGTACCAGTTCAGCAGCTAGAAGTTGCCCATCCCTCTTTGTAACTGACTTGAATTTATCTCAGGCAACTCTTACGCCTTGGGCATTGTATCTGTGATAATAATCTTTGTATAGAAGTATTTGAATTCATCCCACTTCTCCAGAGGCACAAACCCAGCCTGTCTGACCCAGAGGCCTTCTGTCAATGTGTCTATCACTGTGTCAGAGCTGGCCTCTCTCTAATAAAAGGGGATTTCCTCAGTGCTGTGCCCTTATCTACAGCATGAGGAACAAGGAGCTCCAGGAGGCACTGAGGAAACTGATTCAGCTGGTGCTAGTTCAGCAGCAATGAGCTGCCCATCTCTCTTCACAAGCAATTTCCAGTTTACCTCAGACAGCTCTTGTGTTTGGGAAGTTCTGTCTGTGATAGCCATGTTTGTACACAAATGTTTGAATTCATCCCACTTCTCCAGGAGCACAAGCCCCATCTGTGTGACCCAGAGGCCTTCTGTAAATCTGCCTATCACTGTGTCAGAGCTGGCCTCCCAAGTAGCATCTCTGTAATAAAAGGGGATCTCCTTAGTCCTGTGCCTGAAGATTGGGTTCTTCTTCCCAAGCTGGAGCCAAGAATGTGCTCAGGCAATTGTACCTGAAAAGGCCTGGGATTTCCATGGGTTAAGGGAGATGCGTTTCTAGGGTGATGTGTTAGGGTGCCCAGCGGGCACCCAGTGCCTCTGGAGAGGGTGAGTGGTCAAGAGGTGTCTGCTGGGGACTGTCTCACATATTACCGGGCTGGTGACAGATGCCCATCCTTCTGGAAGGCAATGTGGAGCTACCCGGAGAGCAGAGGGGATCTCCAGGGGCAGTTTGTGCCTGCAGTGGGCAGTGAGTGGAGACTCCCAAAACCAAGCAGCATCACCTGAAGGTGAAGGGCCAAACCGAGGAGTGCACCACAATCTCTGCAGTCTCAGGAGAGGCAGTGGGCTGGGTCCAATGACACCCCTGAACACCTCCTGAGCAATGTGAAATGGCCTGTGATTGCTCCAAGCATCCTCCACAGCCACAGACCCTGGGGAGGGGCTTGTCAGGTGCAATGATGCTGGTCCAGCTGGGTTTGCCCTGACCAGCAAGGCCAGTGAGGATTCACCCCAGGACCCCACAGCCTGCTCGCCCTGCGGAGCAGCACTGCCAGCCTGGGGCCGTGCAGGGAGCACAGGGGAGAGATAGAAGAATGGCTGGCCAGGCCAGCATGGACACACTGATGTGGAGAAAGGCTCTCTGGGGAGCAGGGATGTCTACAGAGAAGAGCAAAGGAGCAACTGTGTGCTTGTTGCCGGGGGAGGGGGGGGCGGGGGGGGGGGGAAATAAATGAAAACCTGTTTCTGTGTGTGTGAGCTCCGGGCAGGCTGCTCTGTCACTGGAGCTGCCGGAGGAGCCCTGGGGCCAGGACTCTTGTGCTGCCCTGGGGAGAGGGGCTGCCCAGAGGGGCTGCAGGCAGCCAGGGTCAAGGATCTCTGGTCATGAGAGCAGTGGAGACATGGGGTGCCTGGCCTCCATTTCCTTGTGCCATTGCTGGCCCCCAGCCTGGGGGCTGATGGGGAGGCTGACACCCCTCTCTGCCCCCCAGCAGCCGCTGTGCCCTGCGGAGGGGCTGGGGCTGTGGGGTGAGTGCCCGGAGCTCTGCAGCCCCCTGCGGTGGGCACTGCTGTGGGGCCACCCCAGCCTGGGCTGCTCTGCTGGGTGGGCTGGGGAGAGGGCAGGGGAGGTGGGGAGAGCTGGGGAGGGGCTGGGCTGGGCTGGGCTGGAATGGGCCCAGGAGAGGACAAGTGCCAGCAGGCAGCTACTGCGTGTGAACAGCAGTGTGGGAACACACAGCCATGTGCTTGCAGGCAAATGCAGGTCTGCTGGGAAAGGCACCAGGACATGGAGGGTGCAGGAGAGGAGAGCCCAGGTTGTTCCCTGTGTTGCATGGACACAGTGGGGAAGCTGCCCAGGGCCATCGTCCCAGAGCAGCCCCTCACATGGCCCCTTTCCAGCACTGGCTGCTCACCCAGCTGTGGGGTGGTCCATGGCCAGCTCCGTCCTCCTGCAGGTCTCCGTATCCCAACAGAGGGGAAAAGGCCAGCTTTGCATGGCCTCTCTTCTGCACCAGACCCTGGCAGATCCTGGAACACAGTTGTCTGCTAACACCAATGTGGGGCACAGCCTGGGGTGGGCAGTGGGTGGGGGATTATTTAGGAGTCATTTAATAACACACCAGCATTTTCCCTGTCTAAGGCATCTGGTTGCAGCTCCAGCTGAGCTCTGGCTTCCCTCACTCCATCCCTGCCTGCACAGACAAGGTCTCAATGCTCCCCCTGGGCAGCCCATTCCCCTTCCCCCTCTGTGCACTTCCACCCCAGCACCCTGAGCGCTGGTGCTGCTGCCAGGGCAGAGGTGGAGCATCCCCTGTAGCAGCTCCTCAGGGAGCTTCCCAGGGAAAAGCTGTGCCCAGCCCCAGCCCCAGCCGCAGCCCCAGCCCCAGCCTGGCAGAGGGGAGCTGCCCTCTCCCAACCCACCCTGGCAGTGCCAGCCCCACCTCAGCCTGCTCCTGAAAGGCTCCAGTGCCACCCCAGAGGGAGCTGGAGCTGCCTCAGGCCCCAGGGCAGTCTGGTGGCAGGAGGGTTTGACATGAGCACAGCAGCAGCAGTGCCGGGAGCAGGGGAGGAGCAGGGAAATTGGGGCAAAGGCTCCTGCCCTCAGCTGCACGGCCAGGGCACTGGATGGATGATGCCTTGGTGGCCAGCCAGGCTGCAGTTTGGGGTGGATGCCCACTTGAGAGTGGGAGCACCGGGATTTTCATGCGCTTCAGTGCAGCCATGACCGTGGTGAAGGCAAGTGGGCAGACCCAGGCCCAGGCAACTGTGAAGGTCAGGGGTGGAAAAGTCAGCATGGGGCTGGGGAAGGCCCTCCCTCTCCTCCTCATGGGGAAGAGAGTCCCCAGGCGATGCTGGACTTCACTTTGGCTGACGGGAGGGGAGTACAGGGAGGGTGGAAGAGGCAAATGGAGCCTCTCGGGGTGTGTGAGGGAGTTTTCCAAAGGCCAGGGCTGAGCCAGGGACCTTTAGATCTTGCTCCAGATGCTCTCCCAGGTGGGCTCGTTCTGCCCTGCCCCAGCTGCTCTCGGGCCCGTGCCAGCTGTGCCAGAGTAGAGGTTGAGAATTCATGGAATCACAGAGGAATTTTGGTGGGAAGGGTCCTCTGCAGTCCAACCTCCCACACAAAGCAGGGCTGGTTGGAGCCCTCCAGTATTTTCTGGCCATCACTGGACTGTGCCTGACCCCCGTTTCTATCCCCAGACCCGCTCTGCTCCTCTTATGCAGCCACTGCAGGACGGCACCTCTCATCAGTGGGTTCCTGCCCCGCCTGCCTTGCCGGCACCCTCAGCTCCTGGCTCTGCTTCCCATACAGAGCAGCCCTGCTGTGGGGCCACGGGCCATGCTGATCGGGGTGGGAAGCAGACCCAGCTGGACAGGGATCACTACTGCTAATACTGCTGGCACCTGTCTGTGCTCATGGACAGTGCTCAGGGTGACCCCAGGGCAGTGGCAATGGCAGATGCATTTTTCTCTCCAAGACACTTTCAAGCCCAGTTCCACTTCCTTCTCATCTCTCCCAGTCACTCCTCTGACCTTGCTGGCCATTCCCACACCCTCTCCCCTGTTCTCCTGCACAGCCCTGGGCTGGTGGTGCTGCTCTGCAGAGCGAGGGGGCTGTGAGGCCACGGGGCCACAGGGTGACTCTGCACTGGCCGTGCTGGTCAGGGTGGGAAGCACACCCAACCAAATGAGGATCATGGCCTCTAATCCCTCCAGGGGACTGCAGATGTGGCAGGTGCTTGGAAAGACTATGGAGCATTTCCAAGGGTGCTAGTTGTGTCCAGGGGTGCCTCTAGATCCTGCACATGCTATTTCATTGGTGATGACATGAATCACTCTCCAGTCTCTCTCTCCCGTGCCAGCTGGGTCCCCACTGCCTCTCCTGGGATTGCAGAGTCCTCCATTGCCCCCAAATACCTGGGTTTAGCACTTTACCTTTAGGTGACTCCACCTTGGACAATCTCTCCCTCTATGAGGCTCCACTTACTGCCCACCCCAGGCACACACTGTCTCAGGAGATCCCCTGGGCTCTCCTGGCACCTCCAGCTTCCCCTCCAGAAGGATGGGCATCTGACACTGTGCTTTAATGTGTGGGACAGCTCTGGGTATATAAATCTGTGACCATTCATCCCCTCCACTGTCATTGGACACTGATTGGGGAGTCCTAAATCCAGCCCTTGGTCTCTAAGAGATGATTACATGATTATGAGCTTTTTGCTCTTGAACCCATGGAGAACCCAACCAGCTACAGCCCGTTTTGGCATGATTTCCCTGGGCCTGTTCTTGACACCAGCTTTGGAGGAAACCCAGCCTTCAGGCACTGCACCAGGAAGAACCTACTTTATTACAGAGATATTGTGAGGGAGTCAGCTCTGACCAGTGTTAGACACAATTTTATATGGGCACCAGGTGAGACAGAGCAGTCTCAGCAAAGGTGGAATGCATCCAAGCATTTCCGCAGCAACATGATTACAAATACTACTACTACTACTAACAATACTACTAATAAAACTAAAGTGAACAAACAATGCTCTGTCGTGGTAAGGGTTACAGTGGGAGTCATTTGTGGAGAGCAATGGCAATGTTACCACTGCTGAAAAATGTCCATGAAATCACTTTCCTCAGGGCATCCTTGAGCTCCTTGTTCCTCATGCTGTAGATGAAGGGGTTCGCTGCTGGAGGCACCACCGAGTACAGAATGGCCAGAACCAGATCCAGAGCTGGGGAGGAGACGGAGGGGGGCTTCAGGTAGGCAAACATGCCAGTGCTGATGAACAGGGAGACCACGGCCAGGTGCGGGAGGCACATGGAAAAGGCTTTGTGCCGGCCCTGCTCAGAGGGGATCCTCAGCACAGCTGTGAAGATCTGCACGTAGGACAGCACAATGAAAATGAAACACCCAAAGGCTAAACTGGCACTAACCACAAGAGCCCCAGCTTCCCTGAGGTAGGAGTGTGAGCAGGAGAGCTTGAGGATCTGGGGGATTTCACAGAAGAACTGGTCCACTGTGTTGCCTTGGCAGAGTGGTATTGAAAATGTGTTCCCAGTGTGCAGGAGAGCATGGAGAACACTACTGCCCCAGGCAGCTGCTGCCATTCTGACACAGGCTCTGCTGCCCATGAGGGTCCCGTAGTGCAGGGGTCTGCAGATGGCAACATAGCGGTCATAGGCCATGACTGTGAGAAGAGAAAACTCTCCTCCAAACAAGAACACAACCAGGAAGACCTGGGCAGCACATCCCGAGTAGGAAATGGCCCTGGTGTCCCACAGGGAATTTACCACAGATTTGGGGACAGTGGTGGAGATGAAACTGAGGTCGAGGAGGGAGAGGTTGAGGAGGAAGAAGTACATGGGGGTGTGGAGGTGGTGGTTGCAGGCTACGGCTATGATGATGAGGCCGTTGCCCAGGAGGGCAGCCAGGTAGATGCCCAGGAAGAGCGAGAAGTGCAAGAGCTGTAGGTTCCACGTGCCTGTGAATGCCAGGAGCAGGAACTTGGTGAGGGAGCTGCTGTTGGACATTTTGCTATCTCCAGGCATGGGGAACTGTCCAAAGAAGAAAAGACATTGACAAGTCAGGAAAGACTTTTCAAGCAAAAAAGGCCCCAAATTTTGCAGTTCTCATACAGCTCCCCCACATTGCCTCCCTTTACTGAGAGGATCTGTGTGCAGCTGCCTTGCTTGAGCTCCAGTTTGCGTGGCTGGGTGTGCTGTAAGGAGCAGGGACCTCTGCCCTTGGGCTCCAGAGGAGTCAGTCCTGCTGTACAGTAGTGGGAACGGGGGAATGGGGGTGACTAGCTCTGACATTCACAATTTCTGTCAGATGAAATCCACCCATCACGTGGAAAGGCTTTTCAGCATCTTCACTCCCAATTCTAAAGAATGAGGTTTGAGGAACAGAGTTTTAAGGATTTTTTAAATAGCGTTTATTTTCTTCGAGATGTCCTTGTCACCCCTGGGGAGTGTTCCTTAAAGGCAGAAATTCTCAGCATTTCTACTGTGAGCCCTGAGAAGATCAGATTCAATGTCACCTACTGCGGAGTGAGGACATCTTGTCTGTCTATTGGCTTTGTTCCCAGCTCTCCTGCGCTTGCACCTCTTTGAGTGAAGGATGATGTTACCCTAAAAAGAAACCAGCCCCTGCTGAGAGCAGAGGAGTCCAGTTTCAAAGAGCAGATCTCCAACCTTCTCACTCTTTCTCTGGGCACCTGAGGGAGGTCTCCGCAATCCCCTTCTAGCCAAGGACACAGAGGGCTCTTTTCAGATGCCCATATACAGCTCCCACCATCATCTCCATACTTTCAGCATCTCTGCACCTTCTTCATGGATCTCTCAGATGTCACAGCAATGCTGTGAGACAGCAGTGCCTTTCTGGAGGGCAGCTCGCAGCCTGGCAGGACACCACAGGGAAACAGTCAAAGGCCTGTTAGGACTGAAGATGGTCTCTCCTTAAGGGAGGATCAGCTCATTTCCCAACCCCACAGACTGCATTTCCTGGAACCGCAAAGGTTAGAAGGGGGCTGGGGAAACCTCATTTCCATGCAGATTCCTCTGTTGCCCAACTTGCAGTGTCAGTATCTGAACTGCAGCTGAACCCCGCCTCTACCCCAGGGAGCCTGAAAGAACAGGAGCAGCATGGACAGGAGGGAAAAAAAGGAGCTACATCATGATCCTGGTGCCGAAGGAGGCAAGGAGAGAGAAAGACAGAGGGGCACTGGGGAAAGCCTTCACTTCACCCACCTGGGCATGCCACCTTGCAGACAGTGACATTGCAGGGCAGTCACTCTCAGCCCCTTTGTTGGGCAGCAATAAACAGGCCCGTAGCAGGAAAGATGCCCCTCTCCTCCGCCAGAGATCTGCCTGCAGAGGAGGCGGCTGATGCCCTGGACCCCATGGCTGTCAGGGCAGAGGCTCTGCTGGGTGAGAGAGGAGACAGGGGCAGCTTGCTCAGAGGGAGGGGTCTGCATCGGAGGGACTGACCATGACTTACCCAAATCCATCCTGCCAGGACAATTTTGTTAGCAGTTCCCTCTCATTCCCTGCCCATCTCTGCTGCCTGGCACTGTCCCTGATGGCAGCTCTTTGTCTGTCCCAACATCCTTTCCCAATCAGTGCTCACAGATGCCACCCCACCCTCTGGGTGCTCAGTTCTGCCCTACAGTAACCTCCCGGATCAGGGCACTGTCCAGGGGCATCTCTGTGCATGCACATCCTAAGGAGCAGCTCACATAAAGTCCTATGAGGCCACAAAGGTGATGTTGATGCTGTCTCTAGGCTAAGGTGGGGATGAAGTGGCTTGCTGAGATGTCTCACAAAACTATTAATCTCTCAGAGTGAAGGTTCAGGAGTCCCAGTTCCTTGACAAAACAGAAAACTCTTTCCTTCATTCTCCCTGCTAAAATTAGGGAGCTGAAATCACAGACACCCAAAGGAAAGCTCCTTCTCTTTCAAGGAACCCTTCCCTTGATCTTTCTCTTGAACAGACCCCTTGGGCATGTCCTGTGCACGAGCCAGAGCTGTAAGCAGCCTTGACCCACGCAGCACCCTCTCAAATGGAGAATGAACTTGCCCTGCTGGGGATCGATCCTCTCATCCAGAGCTTCTCCCTACAGTGCCGTGGGGAGCTCCCCGGGCAGGCTGAGTGCTGACCCTCGCAGGTGGCAGAGACACTGCCTGGGCTCACAGCACCCTGGGTCATAGGGACACTGCTCTGAATTACAGCACAGGGCAGACTGTGTGCACACCCTGGTTTCACACCCCTGCAGGGTCCCTGGAAGAAGGTAACAGCATGCCCTGTCCCTGTGACGGTGTGGCAGAGAATCCCTGCTCTGAAGCATCTCCTCCTCTTATGCCCTAGAGGAACTGGGAGAGCAATTCTTAAAAAGCCTGTCAGTCATGGAATGGGCTGGGTTCAGAAGACCCCTCCAGGAACCACAGTAACGTTGCTCTACAGCCAGAGACTAACCGTGTAAAGGGATGTGAAGATTTCTCCCACAAGGAGCTCTCCTCTGTCCTCCCACTCCACGCTGCCTTCCACTTCTCTCTCCCTCTTGTCTCATCTTGCATCTGCAGCAGCAGGCAGTGCCCGCAGCCCTGCTGCTCTTGGCAGAGGAGCTGCTCCTGCACACAGCTGTCTCTCAGCAGTGCTGCCAGGTGGTTGCCATGAGCTCCCTCCATCCCAGGAGCCTGGCCCTGCTCAGGAACAGAGGCCCAGCTGAAGACACAAATTCCTCTGTCCCTTGGGCTCCCTCCTCCTGGGAAATGTTCATTGAAGTAGACTAAAATAATCACTGATGGTCCCTCTCTAAACACTGAAGGAAGACTGATTCCAGCATTACAATTAGTCTCATCAGAGGATGGTTATCTGAAAGAGGTATAAATGTCCCACTCTGGAAGTCCTCTTCCCATATTTTAACCAGGCAAGACAGGGACAAGAAGGGAGTTCACTTCTCCATGGTTCAGGTGTTGATTCAGATGAGTCAACTGAGGCATCTTATGCCAGGTTAGAAGTCCCTGGGCTGGAGTGGGATTCAGTTAACTCCCATGAATTCCACAAGCACAGAGGAGGTGGGATTACCCAAGCTGTGCACAACAGAGATGTCTTCAAGCAAGCTCCTTGTCTAAGCTGCCATTGGAATCACTGGAGATGGAGGGTGGGAGTCAGTTGCCCACACACAAACACCTGGTGACAGTTGAAGAGACAGAGGTGGTCAAAGGCATATGCCAGTGTCTGCTTGGTCTGATAGAGTGACTGAGAGACCTGCATCCTTCTAGAGCCTCAGGTGGGGAATTTCCTTGGCCATCTGAAATGACACTAGATGCCTTCTGCTACTACCAGAGCTCCACTTGCTATGAAGCAGAGACACAGGCAGACCTCTACAGTGCAAAAAACTAACAGAATTCAGTGCAGACACTTGCTTCAATGACAGAAATAGGCCTGCAGGGCCATGTCAGATGCTTGAGGTGTCCAATGCAACCACATGTGTCTGGCAGATACCACATGGGATGTACAGGAAAACCATGCCCTTTTGGAGTTGCTACAGGGCAACTGTCCCAGAGCCTCTCAGGTTTCCTACCTGTGCCTGGACAACTGAATCCCACCTCTGCCTTTAGGCCAAGTCCGTCCCATCTACATCCAAGTGTGCTACATAAATGGGAGGCACATCATACCAAGCTCTCCACTCCACTCTGCAGCCTCTAACCCTTCTGGATTTCCTCCCCCTGAACCTCATCTCACACCTGGATGAACAGGGAATGGGCTAATGATGACCTCAGAGTGGCTGGATCACAGGCTGTTCAAGCCAAGGGACTTCAGTGGCACTTTGTGCTGCCAGGAGATCAGTTCACCTCTGTCACAGGCCCCATGGTGCTGCAGAGTCAGCTGAGGCAGCAAACTCCTCTCCTGACATTCCTGCACAGCTCAGCTCTGTTTCTCCCTGGCCTTGGGCACTGCAGGGTTTGCTCTCTTAGTGGGAACCTCCTTTCACCATCACATTGCCACCTGCTCTCTATGCCAGCAGGTCTCTGCTCTGAAGTGGAGCCATCGTACACATGATGTCATTGGCTCTTGCTAACTGATTTCATCATGACCAGTCTGTTCTCTGTGCCACAGCTGAGGCTCTGTAGTGCAAATGTATGGAAATGCCTGCAGCCAGGAGCAGAAGCTGTCACAGGACTGCTACATCATTGGAATAACTGAGATGTGGTGGGATCACTCACATGACTGAAGGGCTCTCCTTGGAGGGTACAAGCTCTTCAGGAGAGATTGTCAGGGACAACGAGGAGGGGGGATGCCCTTTATGTGAAGGGGCAGCTCGGATGTGTGGAGCTCTTCATACATCAAGGCAAGGGTTTCAGTGAGTGCTTGGCTGCAGTCTCTGTTAAGCGAGCTAAGAAAGTCTGTGGATCGCAGACCCTGGTTCTTAAGGGGAGGACTTTAACTTCCCAGACATTCACTGGAAGGGCAAACAGCAGAGTGCAAGCAGGCCAGGAGGCTTCTGGAGGGCATCAAAGACAACTTGTTAGCACAAATGCATGATTTGTGATGCTTCTTTGTATCTGGAAATTTCAAACAGGGAAGAATTCATCAGGCATGGGATAGCCAGTGTCAGCCTTGCCTACGGTGACCATGAAAAAGTAGCATTCTGGATGTTGACTTTAAAGGGAGTGAGGGAGGACAGTAGCAGAGCACAGACCCTGGACTTCAGAGGAGCAGACCTGGGCCTGTTCAGGGGACTAGTGGGGGATCCCAGGGGAGGCAGCTCTGAAGGGACAGGCAGCTCTGCAAAGCCAGCAGGTCTTTAAGGGCAGCACCTGCCATGCACAAGGATGGTCCACTCCAATACTCAGTAAAACTAACAACCATCTCGGGAGATCGGCTTGGCTGCATTGGGAACTCAAAACTCAGCTCCAGGGCAAGAAGGCAGCATGCAGGAAGGAGAAGGAGGGAGAGGCTGCAATGGAGCAACTCAAAAATATTGTCCAGTGAAGCAGGGATAGTGTTAGGGAAGCCAAAGTCCCCCTAGGATTGACAATTGCAGGGAACATCAAGAGCATGAAGAAGAGCTGCTACAGGTTCAGGTACAGTAGAAGAATATAAAGGAAAATGCTGGCTCACTGCTGGACTGGGCAGGGAATCTAGTAACAGAAGACGCAGGAAGGCCTGAGGAGCTCAGTGCCTTCTTGGCTTCAGTCTTCACCAACAAGGTCTCCTGGGCTGTTGTGCCCAGAGTCAGGACTCCAGAGGAAAAAAATCAACCAACGGTGGATGAGAGTTCAGTGAGAAATGACTTGCAAGAACTCCACCCGCACAAGTCTATGGGACCGGATGGCTGCACCTGCGGACTTCGAGAGGGCTGTCTGCTATTGCCACAAGGCCAGTCTCTGTCATCTTTGAAAGGTTGTGGAGATCAAGGGAGGTCTCAATGAGCAGAAAAACAAATATTTTTTGCCTATCTTCAGAAAGGCCACAAGGACACCCCAAGAAGCTGCAGGCCATTCAGCCTCATTTGAGTGAGGGGTGTTTCATGGAGTGAATCCTCCCGCATCACACTTCTGGGCACAGAAGGAAGAAGAATGTGCCTGGGAACAGTCAGCATGGATTCACTGAGGTTCCACCATTCCAGACCAACCTGATTGCCTTCATGATAAAGGACCTGTACTTGTGGAGGAGAGGAGAGTAGTGGATATCATTTGTCATGACTTTAGCAAGGTGTTTGACACTGTCTCACACTATATTCTTGTATACAAAAAAGGCATTATGATAGGCTGTGTAGACAACCAGATGGGTGAAAAGCTGGTTGGATGATCAAGCTCAGAGGGTTTTTATGAATGGGTTGTGATTTACCAGGAAGCCAGTGACAAGTGGAGGATGCAGGGCTCTATACTGGGACCTATCCTGTCTAACAAGTTCATCAGTGACCTGGAGGACACACCTCTCATCACATTCACAGATGGTACCTCATCAGGAAAACAGTCATAAGCCCAAGGGCTGCCATTCAGAGGGACGTCAGCTGGCAGGAGGAATGCACTGTCAGGAACTTTGTGAAATTCGAGACCAAAACCAGTGCCAGGCCCTGCACCTGGTGTAGACCAACACCCTGCAGTGATATGGTTGAGCAGTGCCCAGCTGGGCAACTGTACAGAAAAGGACATGGGCGTCTTTGTGGGCAGCAAGGTAAGCATGAGCCAGCAGCATGCCTTGGCAGCAAGGGAGGCCACAGCATCCTGGGCTGCCTGAACGAGAACACAGCCAGGAGATCGAGGGAAGTGATTATCGCCCTCTACTCAACACTCGTTAGAGCACTTAGAGATACTGCATCCATTGGGGGCCCTCTGTAGAAGAACACTGTTGATCACTTGGGGTGAGCTCAGTGGCAGGCCTCCAAGGTGTTCGGCACTGGAGCACTTGCCCTGTGAGGAGAGGCTGAGGGAACAGGCCTTCTTCAGCCTGGAGAGGGAGAGGCTTTGGGAGGAACTCATAGCAGCTTTCCAACTTAAGGTTATCATCAATAAAGAACCAGGCTTTTGCAGAGTTGGCAGCACAATGAGAGGCAACAAGTATAAGCTGACACAAGTGCAGTCAAAATTGGATAGAAGGAAGAAAATTCACCGGGGATAATGAAGCATTTGAAGAAGGGTCCAGAGAGGTTATGGACTTTCTGTTTTTGGAGGCTTTCAGGACTCTGTTGCACAAAGTCCCAAGAAACTTGGTGTGAATTCAGTGTTGATCACCATGTGAGCAGGAGGCTGGACAGGAAACCTCCCAAGGTCCCTTCCAACCTGAATGGTTCTGTGATTCCATCATCTCTGGTGATAGCTACTGCAGTTCTTGCAGGTCTAAATTCCTTTGCTGCATGTGAGTTAGTCCCAAACATGGCCTCTCCAGAGCCAAGCCCTCCTAGTGGTGTGAGGTTGCCTCTTGGGTCGGGAAGGTTTTCAGTTCAAAGTTTAATTATGAGTGACTGCTTGTGATCATGCAAGTAGGTCTCACAAAAGTATGATCAGATCAACTGCATGTTTCTTGTCCTGCTCTGATCGAAGTAGTTCAAAATCAGGACTGCTTGGCAGGTACCCAGAAATAGCCTGATTCTCTTTTTTTCTTTTGCTTCACCTTTTATTACATTTTTCCCTCTTTTCCACCTTCCAAGTTCTTCTCTTTTACCACCCCCATCCCCCTGCATGCAGTCAGCCAAGCCCTGTCTCCCTTTCCGATTGGCCCTGGTTTTGCTTTCTTTGTGCCTTCATTCAGCTTTTCTGAGATGCTTGCCATGCTGATTTCTACCGTTGTAAGCAGTTCCTCTTTTACTGTATCTGCAGTGTCCTGCACTTCCTCATGCTGTTATCCTGCCAGAGGCACTGCAAGACAGGATGAGCCTTCTGCACACACACATCAACGGCTGACACAAAGGAGCTTCAGTCCAGAGGGGCCTTGAGAGATTTGGAGCTTTGGCCAACAGAAACCTCCTGACGTTGTGTAAGGAGTAGTGGACAGTCCAGCACTGCACGGCAGAACAACATGTGCATCAGGACAGGCTGAGATCTGATCGGCAGAGGAGTGACCTTGAGGAGAAGGGCCTGGACGTTACAAGGGATGCCATAGGAGCCAGTGGTGTGGGCTCATGAAAAATCAGGCCAACTGCATACAGGACTGTATTAGGAAGAATGTGGCCACCCAGATAAGGGAAGTTATTACTCCTCCTTGAGTCAGGACTGGTGTGGCCACATGCGGAAGAGTGTGTCCCAGTGTGGGCTGCCCAGTGCTGGAGGAATGGGGAGCACCTGGAGAGGGTCCAGAGGAGATCTGCCAAGATGGGGCTGGGGGCCTAAAGTGCATGGGGAGGCTGGGGAACCTGGGCTTCCTTAGCCTGGTGAAGTGTTACAGCTGAGGCCAGTACAGTAGGTGCCTGTGACTGCTTGAAGGGTGGTTTCAGAGATACTGGCACTCTTCTTGGTAGTGGGAAACAGCACAAAAAGGGGAAACAGCCACAAACAGCAGCTTGAAAGGAACAGACTGAACTCCAGGAGAAAGAAATATCACTTGTGCTGTGGTGCAACAGGTCATCCAGAGGGAGTCTGTGAGCAGCCCCTTGGTTTGTGTTTCAACAAAAAGCAAGTGAGCAAAAAGGGACATCAGTAAAGGTGGGGAGATCCTGCAGTGAGAGCAAGGTGGGGAAGCAGGTTGGGTGTCTGCAGGCTGCAGGGAAACAGGTGCAGGTTTGGGACAACTTAGAACAGTCTGTGGTGAAGACAACCAAGGGCAATGCCAAAAGCCTCCAACAGAACTCAGGTCTCTGTCTTCTTGGCTATGGCTGTTCTCTCTGCCACAGAGGCCTACAAGATGTCCTTTCCTTATTGCCCCGGGTCTCATTGCCTACTCACCCCCGGGGAGCCCAGGAGGTGCCATATCACTGTCCTGCACTCGGCATTGCGCCCTTCCACCCTGACACTGCCCCCAGGAACAGCCCTGAGCAACATGTGAGGGAAAGCATCACCCTACGCAGGGACTGGGTGTCAGTGCCTGGTCACTCTGCTTGGTAACACACATCAAGGTTGACTTGGCATCAGAGCCACCTGCACATTGCCTTTGCCTACCTGCAATCAGGGCCTCCAAATTTGCGCTCTAATCAGCTCCTGGGGAGGATTTTTTGGAAATGGCCCTCAGTGGGACCCATTAACACTTCCAGAAACTTTGAGATTTTCTTCTGACTTGAACTTCTTGAGAGGTTTGTTCAGTCTCCTCTCAGCATTGGAGGTTCATGGACTCAGTACCAAAAAAACCAGAAAGATCTTTAAAAAAAAAAATCCCAAAGGAGCCATGCCTCTTTCCATAATTTTCTTCAGCTCTTCAATTCTTGTGTGGCTAATTGGAGAGATTTCAGGAGAGTATTTACAACAGGAAGATTTAAATGAGCAGGTTTAAAAAAAAAAAGGATTTCTGCTTTTAAAGTTTTCCTTATTTTTCAGGTTACAAACTAGAGTGATATCCGCATTCCCCAACTGACATTGATCCAGAGTGTAGGGAACGGCGATCGGAAGATCTCGCGATGGCACGGAAAGAGGAAGGAAGAGGAAGGATATGACGTAGAGATAGCAGTATGCTTGTAGGTACATAAGCGAATACATGCGTACAATAAACGCCATTTGCAGCATCCTCATATTGGTGTCAGTGCTCATTGGCCCGGAGGCTGGGGGAGCCTCCGTGCCGTCTCAGGCGAACGGGAGAGTGTCGCATCAGAAGGCGACACCAGAGTGTCTCCTAATGAAGTCTGGGCATGTAGGAAAAGCAGCATCCTTGAGGTCAGACATCCATGGAAAAGATTCCTCCCCAGCCCTGCCAGTTCTTTCATCATCCACTGGGGACTTAGAGCACTCTTGGTAAAATCTAACCTCTTTCCACTCAAGGCTGTAGCTGAATGTTACAGCTCATGTGCACCAATTCCCACCTGCTTTCCTTAGAGGACTAGCTGCAAACAGACACAGAAGGGTTTGTTTTAACTGCGATCAAACAAAAATTAACATGATCCAGTGTCATAATAAATAAAATATACTCCTCAACTGTATGTCAAGTCCAAGTTGCCTCCAGTGAGGTCCACAGTCTACAAGGAACAACCTTCCTTGAAATGTTCTCCACAAATAGATAGGGAAGGCTGGATAGAGACACAGTAAAGGACTTGGTTGAAGAGACAATGAGACTGCTGAAAGACGAGGCAAGCATTAGACTCCCAGAAGCTCAGAGCAGCAACTGGAGAGTTGAGAGCTATCTGAATGATAAAGAGCAAGGGGAGGAGGAAGACTGGAAAACTATGGAAAGTGCATACACTAAAGTTGACTTTGGAAATGATCGGTTTAATCAGGACACATGGAAATAGGGGAAAGATTAGTGAGGTTAAAGCCACAGCATAGGAGACAGAGCAGTGCTAACACAAGTTAAGGGGCAGATCAACATTTCTCCTCCTGAGATTCATGCCCTTCCTCAAAATCTCCATTATGTCATCACGAGAAAACACAGATGTCTAATTAGAATTATCCAGTCCAAATCAAGAAAGACAATAAGAGCACAAAAAAGAGAAAAAGCTGGAAAGTATAAAAATGTATTTATTTGCTTTAAATCTGATTTTTTCAGTTTCTTTCTTGTTTCGTTTTTAATGTCATTTTCTAAACAGTTCTGCTATAATCAGGCCTGCACCGTTAAACAAGGTATTTTTGTGTCTCACACAGAGCCCAGTGCTCAGAAAACCATCCCCTGCCCACGGCCGTCCGTGCCACTCCTCACTCTTTGCACAGAGCACGTCGCACTCTGAGGTGTCGGGCTCTCTCGACTGCTAGAGGGAAGCAGGGTGACCAGCTTTGTCTATTTTTGGATGGCCAAATTTGCACAAATCTCAGCATACCTGTGTTACTGTGACGTTTTAAAGGAATCCCTAAAACATCTAGCCACACTCCCTTTTCATTCCCTGCACGGTCAATGAAGTGTGACTTCATTTTCAGGGACAACAGGGAGGAGGCTGCTCTCTCCCCATGCCAGGCCCCATCAGTGCAGATGTCTCTGTCTGACCCAGACTTTGATCTTGTTTTTAAAAAATGCCAAACCCCAAACCAACCCCCCATCTTCCTGCACAGGTTTGCCCAGTGCAGAGACCTGACAGTGCAGGGGTGCAGAAGTGACCTCTCCAGGGCCCCCTTTAAGGTATATCACAGCCTTTGGCACTGTCTGGAGATGGTCCTGAAGAATTTATTAGCAAGTTTTTGGAAAATACCTGGGGTGAAGGGAGGTAAGGGGAGGAGAAATCTGTTTGCTCTCTCCCTGGCTCTGCCATCTCCATGGCAGTGACCTACTGAGCCCCCAGATGACACGAGCTGAGGTCACAGTGCGATGTGCTGCATCACAGGGAGGTCTCCTTGGTGCCATGGCAGTGCCCTGACTTCGCTGCAAGGCCCAGGAGCTGCTGGGCACTGCTCACGTGCTCCCCACCGCTGCCCTTTGGAGCTGCTCCATGGCAAGGCATGGGGACAGGAGGCAGGGGGTTATGTTGGGGCCCCTCTGAAAAAGGCAGAGGAGCAGGTTGGAGAGGAATTTGGGGAAATGAGATGCGAAGAGCGCCCTTTTCCCCTGAAGGGACAGAAGAGCTGAGGGCAAGGGGGAAAGCGAGATGGAGGATACTGGACCAAGACCATCAGCCCGGAATGCAGTTCCTTGTTCCCAACACTCCTGCAGCTCTCCACCAAGGGTAAGGGCTTCAGAAGCGCCACCCCGAGATGTCGCACAAATAGTGTTAACTGAAAAAGAGGGCTGTGTGTCCCGGGCTCTGGGGGTGGCTGGATGGGGTGGGAGCTGCCACAACGGCCCTGCCTGAGGATCCCATCTGGCTTGGAGGACACTGTGGCAGCCAGGACTCCTGTGTCCTGAGCCTCGGGCCGGCCTGAGCCCCAAGACTCCTGTGGGGCTGGCTCCATCCCCTTGTGGAGGGTGGGGAGCAATTCATGGCTAGGCTTCCCTGGGAGTGGGACCCACTTTGGGATCTGGCTCTGGCAGGAAAGGGGTCCTGTGTCCTGGAGGCTGGGCTGTCCCGCAGCTCCCCTGGGGCTCTCAAGAGCCTGCTGGAAATGCCCAAATGGGAAATGAAACCTTCACCTTGTAATAACCCCAAGGGGTCTACTCATTTGGGAAAACTTTTCTTCCTTACACCTGGATCCTTTTACTCTTATAACATGGCAGAGCATGTTTTGGGCTGAGAGATGTTGTCCTCAGATAGCTACAGCCCCTGTCCTCCTGCAAATGGGGTCAGACCTCCGCACCCAGAAGACAGCCTGTTTGGGGGAGCAGCTTGGGAACAGGTGGGGGTGCCATCGCCACCCCACAAGTCCCTGCTGACCCCAAGCCTGTTTCTCTGAGCCATGGGGGACAGTGCTGGGGGGAGCCCAGCAGGGCCATCCCCCCCGTCCCCTCCTGGCCCCACACCTCCGCTGCCCAGCACTGGCAGGCCCAGAGCTGCTCTGGCGCTAGCTGCCCCGGGGCCCTGGGGGTCCTCAACCCTGCGGAGAGATGTGCTGGGGCCCAGCCCAGCCCCACATAGAGCAGCCCCTGCCTGGCCATGGCCCAGCCCTACTGAGCCTCAGGGCTGCCGAGCCCAAAACATGGTGCCCCACGGCGAGGGCAGAGGGAGGGGCAGGGGAAGGGAGGGCAGGGGCTGCCCACAAGGTCACACAGGGCCACAGCATAGCCATGGCATCGCCCCCAGTGATGCCCTCCCATTGGCCGGCAAGGGGACGAAGGGGGGCTGGGCTAGACTGATGGCTCCGTCAGCCAATGGGAGTGCAGCAGGCTGCTGGGGGCCTCGCCAGGGCCCTGCCCCAGCCTCGCTTCTGTCCTGAACAGTGCGTTTCCCAGGGCTCGCAGAGAGGCTGTCCCCGCGGGTCCCGCCGGGCCCCAGCCGCTGCGGCTGCTCCGTGCCTCTTGCTGGGCCGCAGCCCTGCGGCCCTGGCAGCAGCCGGGAGGGTGTTTGCAGAGCAGCTCTGTGCTGGGAGCTGCTGGGCTCCTGCAGGGCCTTGGCAGCTGCTGGGCGGCCAGTGCTGCCCTGGCCGGTACCATTTGCCCTGCTCCCAGGTGGGGCTGCAGAGCTGCTGAATCCCGGCTCTGCTGGTTCCACCCGCTGAGATGCCCTGGCCGCAGTCCTTCCCCGTGTCTCAGAGTGTCAGGGCCCCAAGCAGGAGAGTGCTTGTTGTCCTGGGGGTGTGGAGGATGTGCTGGGTGTGTTCAGCACTGGGGCAGGAACCAGACTGGTGAGCTGCGGGAAGGCTTCTGCCTCTGCGTGGGCCATGAGGCCCTGCTGTCTCCAGCTGCATGGTCGCTGCTCCCATGCAATCCTCCTGTTAGGAAATGTTGCCCAGAATTACTTGCAGGCCTTTCTGCAATTGCTAAGTTTCACGGGCCAGGTGTAGGTGCTACCTAGGCAGAAGCTGATGTTCTCTTGGGGCAGTAACTGGTGTGTAATGGGTGTTTTGCTGCACTGTGATTGTTGTGAGGCCCCGGGGTGAGTCCGGGCGGCTGCTCAGGAGCTGGCTGAGCCTTGGGGGAGGCAGGGGCAGCTGCAGGCAGCAATACCTGCGTGGCCGGGCTGTGAGCAGGGAGATCACGGCTGTCTGTGAGAGCTGAGCCAGGAGATAACCAGTGTCAAATCACCTCTTGGTCAGTAGCTGCCAGGCCAGCAGGAGGCACGTGGCTCAGCTGTTAATGATGAGGTCAATTCTGCCTGAGTACCTGGTAGGCCAGCTCAGGAGCAAGGCTTGGATGTTGATTGTGAGGTAATCACTTCTGAGTGATGAACTGATTGGATAGCAGCAGAGCTGTGGCTGGAAAGGTGCTTGTGACGTCACTTCTGGCTGAGCAGTTGATGGGGTGGCAGCAGATCCATGGCTGGGACATGGGCTTTGGAGCTCGCTTCTGCCAGAGCAGCTGATAGGACAGCATTTGTGTCATGGCTGGGGAAGTTGTCATGAGAGTATTTCTGTCCCAGAGGTTTATAAACCAGCTACAGACACATGGCTGTGAAGTTGACTGTGAGGTCATCTCCTTCTGAGTCCCTGATAGGCCAGCAGCAGGCAGATGGCCGTTGATTGGGAGGTCTCTTTTGTCAGAGTACCTCATAGGCCAGCATTAGCAAATGGCTGGGGAAGTTACCTTGAGGTGCCTTCTGACTTGGAAGCCCATAGGCCAGCAGCAGGCACATGCTGGGGGTACGCGCTTGTGAGGTCACTTCCATCTGAGCAGCTGATAGGCCAGGAGAAGGCATATGGCTTGGTTGTCATTGGTGAGGTCACTTCTGGGTTTGCTGTGTGTGCCCAGAGGAGGGATTGATGCCGGCAGAGCTCTACAGCAGAATAGAAATGCAACTAATAAATGAAGCAGAAGTAGATGATAATGTCCCACACTATCATCTGACACAAATGTTATTCCACTCCGTCATCATGAGTTAGTAGTGCTACATTTAAAATGAGGATCATGTTCTCTAGTAAATGTAGATATGGAGTTTAACTTTGTACTTCTTGCTAACTGGAGGCTTACAACCTGCTTCCAGTGTCCAAAGAGTTCAGCTCAATTTTTTAGGCCGCTAAATGAATCTAGCACTGGTGTGAGCACTGAAGTCGGTAATCTCTGATTTCCAGTGTCCGTGTGCTGTAGAAATTCTGCCACATCAAAACACCAGGGGTTGTGAAATTTCCCTTAAGGTCTGAACGGCATCTCTGTGCTTTGTTTCTTCAATGGGGAAGCTGAGGAGGACCGAGGCCGTGAGTGGCTGTTCAGAGCAAGTGCCTGTTGCAAGGCCTTGGAGGACTAGAAGGGAATGGAAGGGCTGGAAAGTTGGCCTTTGTGTCTTCTGGGCCCTTTGAGGGTGCCCTGGCTGCTGCCATGTGTGGTGCTATGTCCTGCGTGTCTGTGATGCAGTGGCATGTGTTGGCTGGCCACCCTCTGTGAGGTGAGGGGCAGGGGGTATGGGGTGTCATACGGGCCAGGTCCCCTGCGGTGGGGATGAGTGGTGACCTCAAGTGTTTTGCTGCTTGGCACGGGAAGATGTGCCTGGAGAGAGCAGTGCTGTGCGTGGGGAGTGCTGCCAGGCTGGGGAGCTGGTGAGTGGGGTGAAGTGAGGAGGTGAGTTGGATCGCAGGGCCCAGGCTGCCCTGGTGGTGTGGGTCAGGGGTGCTGGCAGCCTGCTGCCTTCTGTGCACTGAGGTTCAGGCCTTGAGTTTCCTCACCTCTTGCCAGGATCTCCAGCCAGGTATTCCACACAGACTGAAATACATAGAAATATGCAGCTTAGAGTATTTGGAGTGGTCACCTTTCTGAAAGGCTTTGTTTTTGGAGATTCTTGAAGTTAACACTTCTGGGATCTGTCCAACCACAAGTGTTTTTAGGCTAGAGGCACAGTAGTTGCCTCTCTCTCCTATTAGCAAAGGCTACAGGGGCATACTGCCCATATACCTAATTGGTGCAGACACTCCTTTCTTCTCATGTGGCAGGACCCTAGAAACTCTTTGCTTATAACGCAGTAGTATCCCCCAGTTAGCCCTTACTTAACCATTCGATTAACCCCCCTCCAATCCAGTGAAATATAGCTGGGAGAGAGGGTCTTGAGCTCTTCCTGCTGAAGGCCTTGCTGGTTCAGGGCTCTCTGCTGCTCCCTGCACCCTGCGCACTGCCCTGGGCTCTAAAACCAGACATCCAGGGGCTGACATCCAGCAGGAGACTGCAGAGAGCAGTTTAGGTCATGTGGGACTTTTTTCACCCCCACAGTTAACAAGGAAATGGTCTTGCCACAGTGGAGTGCTCAGAGGCACCCTTTCAAGTGGCAGTGCCACAGTCATTAGCTTTTAAAATGCGCAAAATAAGGAAATCTTCCACTGACAAAGTATTTCTTCAGAAAACAATTGGCCTTTAAAAACACTTCTCCCAGAAGTGCAATGGCTACAGTGAGTCGTGATGCTCAAGCACTTGCCTTCAAGTCAGCAGGAAATACTTCATGGGTCATAGCTGAGACTCAGCTTGCAAAGCTGAAGTTGTTTTGTGCAGATAGCTTGCAAGCCCCCTCAGAATTAAGTTCCTCACCTTTCCATGTGCTCCCCTCTGCTCTAAGGGAGTCATTTCTGACCTGACAGTTCAGGTGTCCAACTCAGCTGGGCACATTTTCCAATGTGTCACTGAGCTGGTTGAGGCCTGCAGGTTCTGAAGCTCCTGCCCAATCAGCTCGGGCACAGCCTGGGTCTTAGCTCACTTGTGGAGAGGAGATTCCTGGAGAGTGCTGAGAACAATTTCTTGGCACAGGCAATCAGTGAGCAAACAACAGCTGGACTCTGTCAGTCACAAGCAAAGCAGAAGCAGATGGAGACGTAAAGGTTGAGGGCAGCCATGGCTGCAATGATCATGAGATGGTGGAGAAGTAAGACAAGAAGCAGAATCACAACCCAGGACTGAAGGAGAGCCGACTTCAGCTTGAATCCTGCTTGGCAGGATCCCACAGGAGACTTCCCTGGAGGGCAGAGGGGCCATGAACCCTCTGTAAAGACAGACTAGGCAGAGGAAGAGAGGACAGAGAGGCAGAAGAGAGTGGAAAAATGCCAATTTGAATGCAGTAGTTCTCAGAACAAAGTTTCTCCATTCAGTGTTGCCAGGAAGTATATCATGAAGAATAAAATATACATATATATAAACATGTAAACTCACATAGAGTAATTACTGTATTGCTCAAATATGGCCAGAAGAAAGAAATAAATTATCAAAAATGGAAAAAAAAGTTTTGCTACACTTTTCAACTTTTTAAACTTCTTTGTGTTGTTATTGCCCTTTGTTGTTTGGTTCTTTTTTGATACACTGGTCTTTTGGGGAGATTCTTTTTCTTTTCCTTTGTTTTTTTTTTTTTTTTTTGGAAAGGAGAAGTGATTTTCAGGGCTGGGGTGGGATGCAGTCCCAGGGTCCTGGACATATGGTGCCATTGCAGGTGCCCTGGTCCCCTCTGCCCAGTCTCCATCTGCAGCTCCGAGGGGCTCCAGTCTCCCGCAGGTCCCCTGCGAGAGCTGCCAGGCCCAGGCAGGACCCTCAGAGACATGAGGGACACTCTCCCATGATGAGATACTGGAAATTTTGAGGAAGGGTATGAATCTCAGGAGACGAAATGTGGATCTGCCTGCTAACTCACGTTTCCACTGCTCTGTCTTATGCCGTGGGTATAATCTCAGTAACCTTGTTAAAGAATATTGAGCTGAAACTGTCTAGAGGTAGCTGCATAGCACAACTTATATAAAACTTCCTTAGCATGAGTAGCTATATTTGTTGAAGCCCTAGGCCGCACTTAGATAAAATAATGAACTTTCTTACTGAACTAGGTAAAAAGGGCCTGAGAGCTGGTTCAAACTGGAATGATAAGGGAGTTGCAAGCAGTTTGCATTCCTGTCAAAAGGGAGGATGTCAAGGCTTTGAAGTGAGGCCTGCTTGGGCGCTGGGACCCTGGGGAGCAGGGCCTCCTCTCGCCGCTGAAACAGTGTTGATTGGCGGGGGGAGTCTGGACTATCTCAGGGTCTGGATTATATTCCCTTTGTCTGGACCTTGGGAGATAACACCTACTATCGCTGCTGGGGCAGTGCTAATTGCTGGAACAACAACTCTCTGTCAGGGACTTGAGAGACAAGGGCGGGACCCGAAGAAAGAAGACACATCTGTCAGCAGAAACCGCAACAGTAAAGAGCCTACCTAGGGACAGTGATGAGACCCAATAAGGAGCAGGAGACCCCAGACCTAAATATTACTATTGGTCCAAACTACCGCATGAAGGGTGGAGAGCTCAGATTGGAAAGTATAATTGCCCAGGGATTTCTTTGCTCGGGGTCCCTCTTCGGAGGCCCCCGCTCGAGCTGTAATTACTGCATGCGCGTCATTAAAATTTAATTATTTAATTTGCTTTGATTTGGCTCTGAACTTTTCTGTCGGAACCTAGGGTCGGGCCCTGTTATGGTGGCCAACAAGCCTAATTTCCATAACAACCTTTCACATATTTCCACATGTCCTGATTAAACTGAGCATTTCTAAAGGCATCTTTTCATCAGATGATCTGGACATATGCACTTTCCATAGTTTCCCAATTTTCCTCCTCCCCTTGCTCTTTATCATTCAGATAGCTCTCAACTCTCCAGTTGCTGCTCAGAGCTTCTGGGAGTCTGAAGCTTGCCTCGTCTTTCAGCAGGCTCATTGTCTCTTAAACTCCTTCACTGTGTGTCTATCCAGCCTTTCCTATCTATTTGTCAAGAACATTTCCTTGTAGACTCTAGACCTCACTACAGGCAACGTGGAGTTGACATAGATTTGAGGACTGTATTTTATTTCTTATGAAACTGGATAATGTTTATTTTCGTTTGATTGCAATTAAGACAAACCCTTCTGTGCCTGTTTGCAGCTAGTTCTCGAAGGAAAGCAGATGGGAACTGGTGCACATGAACTGTAGCGTTCAGCTACAGCCTTGAGTGGAAAAAGGTTAGATTTTAACAAGAGTGCTCTAAGTCCCCAGTGGCTGATGAGGGAACTGGCAGGGCTGGGGAGCTGGGGAGGAAGGTTGTCCATACATGTCTCCTATCAAAAATACTGCTTTTCCTACATGTCCAGACTTTGTGGGTCAGTGTGAATTGGAGAATGTGGGTATCACTTATTCTGAAAACTGAGGGATAAAGAAAGCTTCAGAAGCAGACATCTTTCTTTTTCAGGTGTTCATTGAAATCTGCCTAATTTCAATACTCTCCTGAAAGTTTCGCAATTAGCCACACAAGAATTGACAAAATGAGGAAAATTATGGAAAGATGCATGGTTCCTTCGGTGTTTTTGCTTTTTAATGACCCCTCAGCTGTATTTGGTGCTCAGCCTGCACACCGCAGATGCTGAGAGGAGATGGAACAAACCTCTCAAGAAGTTAAATGCAGAAGCAAATTCCAAGTTTCTTGGAGCGTTAACAGGTCTCACTGAGGGTCATTAACAACAAAGCCTCCCCAGGGGCCTGATTAGAGCAGAAAGTTGGAGGCCCTGATTGCAGGTAGGCAAAGGCAATGTGCAGGTGGCTCTGATGCCAAGTCAACCTGGATGTGTGTTATCAAGCAGAGCAGCCAGGCACTGACAGCCAGCCCCTGGGTAGGGTGATCCTTTCCATCATGAATTGCTCAGGGCTCTTCCTGGGGGCAGTGTGCGGGTGGGGGTGCGCAATGCTGAGTGCAGGACCATGATACGGCACCTCCTGTGCTTGCAAGGGACAAGGAGGCAGCAAGGCCACAGTGTTTTAAGGAATGACATCTTGTGGGCCTCAGTGGCAGAGGCACCCAGCCATCACCAAGAGGACAAAGACCTAGTTCTGTTAGAAGCTTTCAACCCTGGCAGTGCCTTTGGCCATCTTCACCTCAGGCTGTCCTATGCTTTCCCATGTCTGCGCCTGTTTCCTTGCAGACTGTAGACACCCAACCTGCTTCCCCACCTTGCTCTCACCCCGGGATCTCCCGACCTCGCCTGCTGTCTTCCTGTCCTCACTTGCTTTACCTTGAAACACAAAGCCAGGGGCTGATCACAGGCTCCCTCTGGGTGACCTGTTGCACCACAGCACTACCCTACGAGTGACATTTTCTTTTCCTATAGTCACATCTAAACCCCACAAGCTACTCTTTGTGGCTTTTTCCCCTTTTCATACTGTTTCCCACTACCAAGAAAAGCTCCATCATCTCTGAAACCACCCTGCAAGCAGTCACAGGCTCCTGCTCTACTGCCCTTTGCCTCCACATCAGCAGGCTAAAGAAGCCCAGGTCCCTGAACCTCTACTCATGGACGGGGTCATTCCTGCCTAGGCACACGACTTGACACTTCTCTTGTAAATCTTCACAGGGTATCTGTTGTCCGAATCACCCGAGTTTCTCAAGATCCTTCTGGACAAAAGCTCCTCTGTGTCAAAACAAAAAAACACCCCCCACACACCAAAATAAAAAAAAAGAAATCCCCAGCACCAAAGAGTTAAGGGTAATCAGGAGTGGGCTGACTGTAGGGGAAGGGATTAGGATGGTAAGAGAGACACACTTAGAAGGGGGAAAAGAAAAAAACAAGGAAATTAAAAGCAAAGTAAAGGATGGATCCGGGCTGTCCTGGGGATTCCTGCCAAGAAGCCCTGCATCTGAACAATTCTGCCTGGAGGAGCACAAGAAAGCTGGCCTACTTCCACCGTCACAGGGAACCTGCATGTTTCCCTGACATCAACAAGAGAAGATCGAGAGTGGGATGAATCACGGACTCCTTCAGGGTGGAAGGGACCTCAGGAGGTTTCTAGCCCAGTCTCCTTGCTCACAGCAGGGTCAGCTCTGGGGTCACACCAGGTTGCTCTGGCCTTCATCCAGTCTGGTCTTGGAAACCTCCAGGGGAGGAGACCGTACCGCCTCTCTGGGCAACCATTTCCAATGTTTGACCATCCTTGCAGTGGAAACCTTTTCCTTATGTCCTGCACGAATGTCTCTTCTCTCAACTTATGCCCATTGTCTCTTGTCCTCCCCCCATGCACCCTGGTGAAGAGCCGGGCACCATCTTCTCGACGACTTCCTTGTAGCCATTGGAAGGCTGCCCTGGGATCCCTCCAAAGCCATCTCTTCTGCAAGTAATCAGTAATGAGACCTGCGGAGAAAGCAAGAAGAGATCCCATGGATCCCCAGAAATTGCCCCTTGGCTGGAAGGGCTGTCTCAAATCCTGATGCCTTGTGTGCCATGAGGGCTATCAGGAAAAGACCCTCCGTCCCCCATGTGCTGCTGGTTGTGGAAGAACGCCCTTGCCAGAGTGGGGGCAAAATCCACCTGTATTTGGAGATGTTTACCGGTGGGCCTCCTTGCCTGTATTCCCCCTCCTTTGATTCATTTCTACTTTCTTCCTCCCATTCTCCCACAGAAATTTATTTGACTCTGGGGTGTGTGTCATGAGCCCATGTCATGAATAATCCAAGGAGGTCGTATCCAGCCCCATGGCTCAGGGACTGGGATTCTTGGCACCTCAGGAGGGACACTGCCACTTGTGTCAAGGAATAGCAAACTGAAACTGTCTAGAGGTAGCCGCTTAGCACAACTTCTCTAAAACTTGCTTAGCATGAGGAGCTACATTTGCTGAAGCCTTAGGCCGCACTTAGAGAAAATAATGAACTTTTACTTAGCCCAGTAAGAAAAGGGCCTCAGAGCTGGTTCCAGCTGGGAAGATAAGGGAGTTACAAGCAGTCTGCATTCCTGCGTCTCACACTCCCAAAGGGAGGGTGTCAAGGCTTTGAAATAAGACCAGTGCAGGGCATTAGGACCTTGAGTGGCAAAGCCTTAGCGCACTGCTGGGGCAGTGTTCATTGTTATGATTTAGAATCACCTCCTCCTCCTCAGGACCTTGAGAGACAACAGTAAGACCCAGCAAGAAACGAAGGTACAACCGTCGGCAGAAACCACAACAGTAAAGATAAGGAAGGAAAAGAGCCTGCCTAGGAACAACAATGAGATCCAATGAGGAGCAGGAGACCCCAGACCTAAAAATTACTATTGGTCTAACTACCGCGTGAGGGGTGGGAAATTTAAGTTGAAAAACTATAATTGCCCAGGATTTTTTTTTGTTGGGTCCCTCTTCGGAGGCACCCAGCTCGAGCTGTAATTACTGCACACGTGTAACTAAAATTTAATTATTTAATTTGCTTTGATTTGGCTCTGAATTTTACTTGCGGGAACCTAGGGTCGGGCCCTGTTATGGGGGCTGACAAGCCTAATTTCCGTAACAGTACAGTCAGAAAACAGCACTGTTGTCGTAACAGACACACCTAAAAACAACGTTCCTGTGCTATGAGACACACCAAAAAAACAGCATTCTTGTTCAGAGGCCCACCACAGAAACAGCATTCTTGTTCGAAGAGAGCCACCAGGACAAGTGCTGAAAAAATCCAGCAAATTCTCTATTTCCCAGGCAACCGGCAGATGGAAACCCTGCCTCGCACACTGATAAAACTGGTTTTACCCCAGCTCAGAGCTGGGACCACGGCAGGAGCAGGCTCCGAGCGCTCCTCTTCTCTGGGGGCTTCCTGCCACCTTCACAGCTTTTTGCAGCACGTCGGAGCCAGGGAGCAGATCCAAGGCACAGTGAGACAAAAGCCTGAGCCCCCCGACCTGCCCCCGGGTGCCCACCTGCACCCCGCAGTGCCCGAGCACCCAAACGGGGCGGGTTTAGCCTCGAGCGGGGCGTCGGGTGCTGCTGCTCCCGGGCTGTGGGAGCCGAGGGGACTTGGCGGCGTCCCGGAAGCTGCAGCGAGGAGATGGCAGGCGCTCGGGCGGGCTGGTCCCCGCTGCCCACGCTGCCGGGTCCAGCCGCGGCTCCTTGCTTACCAGGATGGAGCGCTTAAATGGCGGCATTGCTTCCTGCAAAGACAAGAGAGGAAAAAATCAATAAAGGCAGAGGTGTGGGGGGCGGGGGGTACCCCCGCACCCCCGTGCGCGCCCTGTCCTGCAGGTCCCAGCCCCACATCGCCGTCCCCCATGGGAGCTGCGCTGCGGGGCTAAATCCCCCCTCCCGGAGCCAGGGGAGCAGGCAGAAGCCCCCGAGGACCCAGCCGCAGCACCCGGCCGGCCGGCAGCCCCATGGCGGGTGCCAGCCTGGTATCGCACTGGGCCGGGGCCCCCCGCCCCGCTCCCAGCACCAGCTCTGACCCATTCTGGAGCTGCTGGATGCCCCGTCGTGGCCTGTAAGAGAGGAGCAGCAGTGAGCCCCGGCCCCGTGCCAGTGGCACTGCGGGTCCCGCACCAGCCGCGGGCAAAGCCGGGCCAGGGCAGAGCCCGCTGGGCCGGGACCCAGCCCTGGAGCTGCCTCACAGGCGCCAGGAGCAGAGGGCAGCGCCCGGGCGCCTCAGCCTCCAGCGGTGGGACGCCAACCCTTTCCCTGCCCTGCAGCCGGGGAAAAGCTGTGGGGCACGGAAGAGGGGAGATGGGGGCAGGTGGGGGACAGGACACGCCAGCCCCGCGGCTGCCAGAAACCAGAGAGCAAATGCTGCCCCGCTGCCAGGCGCGGCCTGGGACGGAGCGGCCCCGGCACTCACCTTTGGCGATCGCGTACCCCTGCTCCTTCCTCCCTGCGGGAAGAAAGAGGCATCAGGCCACGGCAGCCCGGCTCTGCTCTGGCCCCGGGGCGCCAGCTCGGGCCCCTTCTCCTCCCGGCCTCCCTCCCCCCGCCTCCCCAGCCCTGGCGCTTTACCCCATCTGCTCTTCTAGACCACAAAGCCGGCGATCGCTGCGATGACAACCACCACAGCGACGACCGCCCCAAGGACAACGGGCAGCAGGGAGCTCAGTGGCTCTGGAAGAGAGCGGGGCCGGGAGCAGGGGCCGGGAGCTGCCCCCAGCGGGCACTCCACGGGCTCTGGCCGCCCACGCTCACCCCAGGAGAAGAGGCCGGGCTCCGGCAGGCTGGCGTGCTCCACACGGCACTGGTACTGATGCTTCTCTGTGGGGAGGGCCTCAGTGCTGGCCCAGGCAGGGAGGTGCCATCGCTGTTGGGTGTGACGCTGCCCCGCTTGGTCTCCTGGGCTTGGACACGGCCCTTTTTCAGCCAGCTGATGCTGATGGGCCGCGGGTAGAAGCCATGAGCCTGGCACGACAGGGTCACGAAGCCGTGGCTCTCCTTGGCCGACACTCTCACCGCAGGGCGCTCTGGGGAGACGGCGTGAGGGAGGGAGGTCAGGCAGCTCGCGCCCAGGCCCGGATGCACACGCCGCACCATGCCGCCAGCAGCGCCCTCAGACACCTGGGCCCAGCGCCGAGCCCAGGGCCCGTCCCCGTGTCCGGGGGGTCCCGCCTCGCCCTCACCTCTCCTCTCCAGCGCGGCCCTCCCGAACTCCACGTATCTCCGCAGCCCCTGCAGCCCCTCAATGCAGCTGTTCTCCAGGTAGTGCTTCCAGCACTCAGGCTCATTCTCAGCCTCCCACTTCCTCTTCGTGATTAGCGCAGCAGCATCCGCCGTGACGAATGTCAGCGTGTCCTTGTCAAAGGCGATGAAGTCCTTCCCGTCGTAGCCAAGCTGCATAAACCCCCGGGTCCTACCGTCCTCCAGGAGGTCACAGCCGTACGTGCGCTGCACTGTGTGATACCCTGAGACACAAGCAGGGAGACGGGGGCTCAGGGGCAGCAGAGGGGCTCAGACCCAGCACCCAGCGCAGGGCCGGGGGCACCCCAGCCCCGCAGCTCCCAGCGCTGATGGCGAGCGGCTGCTGCCGGGAGCCGCGGCCCAGCCCCTGGAGCCCCGGCCCGTGCTCACCCCCGCTCTGGTTGTAGCACTCCTGCAGCATGTCAAGGTACACACGGAAAGTCTCCTGACAGTCCTGATTGATCCGGGTCTCCTCGTCCCAGTGGTCCTGACCCTCCTGCTCCATCCAGGCCGCGCCCGGCACCGCTCTCTGCATCTCGCTGTCGTAGCGATCGATGAGCTCTCCGTCCACGTAGCCCACGGAGACGAAGGCGGGCAGCCCCGGGCTGGGCTCCGTCACGGCGGTGTTGAAGTAGCGCAGGGAGTGGGGGCCTGCGGGGACACGGGGTGCGGTGAGGGGCCGGGGGGGCACACTGGGGGACATCCGGGGGATCAAGATGTCCCGGGGGGACAAGACGGGCGGGTCGGGGGGGCAGCATGTCCCAGGGTTCAGGTCGGGGGGGCAGCACGTCCTGGGGGGGCAGGTTGGGGGGCTCCGGGGGGGCAGCACAGCCCGAGGGGGTCCAGGGGGGTAGCACGTCCCGGGGGGCAGGTCGGGGGGGCAGCACCTCCCGGGGACGGTTGCAGGCCGGTCCGTGGGGCTGCTGACGGGGAGCCCGGCAGCGGGGGAGGGCAGAGGGGGGCTGGGGTCTCCGCCCGCACTCACCACTCGCCGCTGCCCCCCAGGAGCAGCACCAGCACCAGCACCAGCAGCAGCCCCGGCCCCATCGCCCGCCCCGCTCCGGCCTCCTCGCTGCCAGCGCCGTCGCCCTCACGCAGCGCCGAAGCCCACGGCGGCCACGCCCCCACACCGCCATTGGCTCCGCTGCTGTGCACTGCCATTGGCTGCGCTCTGTCCCACCCGCCAATAGCGGCTCGCGTCAGCTGAGGCGTCACCAGGCGCTGGGCAGATCCCGGCGCGGCAGGTTGGGAGAAGCGACAGCGAGGGCGCGTGCGGAGGGCGCTGCGCAGGGCCGAGCCGCGGCTCCTGCCCCGCCTTGTCGTGCAGCCATTGGCCCCGCCGGCGGCCACCCGCCAATGGCGCGGCGCGGCAGTGGTGACGCCACCGGGCGCCGGGCTGATCTCCACAGAGCGCGTGATGGGCGGGAGCGCAGAGGCGATGTGGGAGGACGAGGACGATGTGGGGATGGAGATGATGTGGGGACGGGGACACTGCGGGGACGGGGATGATGTGGGGATGGGGATGATGTGGAGATGGGACACTGGGGGGACGGGGACGATGTGGGGATGGGGATGATGTGGGGATGGGACACTGGGGGGACGGGGATGATGTGGGGATGGGGATGATGTGGAAGTGGGGACGATGTGGGGATGGGACGCCATGGGCATGGAGACGATGTGGGGATGGGATGCCATGGGGATGGGGACGATGTGGGGATGGAGATGGAGTTGGCTCTGTCACAGGGGCAGGGGGACACTGGGGATGGGGATGATGTGGGGATGGGGACGATGTGTGGACGGGGACACCATTGGGATGGAGATGGAGTTGGCTCTGTCACAGGGGCAGGGGGACGTGGTGGGGACAGGGACACCGTGGGGACGGGGACGCCGTGGGGCTGGAGATGGAGTTGGCTCTGTCGCAGGGGCAGGGGGACGGGGACACCACGGGGATGGGGACATGGTGAGGACGAGGACGGCAGGCGAATGGGGATGCTGTGGGGATGGGGACACCATGGGGACGGGGATGCTGTGGGGATGCTGATGGAGTTGGCTCTGTCACAGGGACGGGGGGACACGGTGGGGACGGGGGTCAGCTCCGGGGATGGAGTTTGGCTCGGCCAAGGGACGGGGACCCGGCAGTGGAGATGGGGACCCGAGGATGCAGGGACGGGGGCAGGGATAGGGACAGGAGACCACAGGGACATGGCGATGGGGACACGGGGCCAGCAGTGGGAGCTCAGGGAGTGGCGCCCATCGAAGGCCGAGTGCTGGTAGGTGGCCCGCGGCCCACTCCCTGCACCCATAGGTCTACTGGAAGATGTGGAAACCTGCCCAAGGTGGCACCCATGGGTGAGGAGCTGCCCGGGGACCCAGGCGTCCAGCCCCGTTGCACCCCTGGAGCCAGGCATCCAGTCCAATCAGCACCCACACCCATCCATGGACCCAGGTGTCCAGCCCCATTGCACCCGTGTTATCACCCATGGGCCCAGGTGGCCACCCATCAGCACCTGCGACCACCCATGGACCCAGGTGTCCAGCCCCATTGCACCCGTGTTATCACCCATGGGCCCAGGTGGCCACCCCCATTGCTCCCATGGACTCAGGCGTGAGGTCCCATCAACACCCACCACCACCCATGAACCCAGGCCCCCCACCCCATTGCACCCATGGTCCCAGCCCCCTGCCCCATTGCACCCACGTCCCCAGGCTCCTGCCCTATTGTGCCCATATCCCAAGCCTCCCTGCCCCATTGCACCCATATCCCAAGCCTCCCCACCCCATTGCACCCATGGTCCCAGCCCCCTGCCCCATTGCACCCGTATCCCGAGCCCCCCTGCCCCATTGCACCCATATCCCCAGCCCTCTGCCCCATTGCACTCACATCCCCAGGCCCCCACCCTATTGCACCCATATCCCAGGGCCCCAACCCATTGCACCATATCCCCAGCCCCCTGCCCCACACAGATGGGGCCACACTGCAGCAAGCCCAGCGCAGGCCCCCAAGCTGCCTGGCAGCTGCAGCACAGCACACAGGAGCAGAGGCCAAGGGTGCTGGCTTGGTGCAGCCAGCGGAAGAGAAGGCGTAGGGGGATCTCACTGCTGCCTGCAAGAGCCTAACGGGAACGTGCAGAGAGCATGGAGCCAGAGACGTCCTGAGGGGCCTGGGGACAGGACAAGGGCAACGGCACAGCTTGCGGCAGGGAAAATTCCCCTCAGAGACTGCAAATGGCCTTGGAAGCCGAATGGTGGTGCAACACTGGAGCAGGGTGCCAGGGCCGTGCGGGAATCCATCGCCAGAGACGGTCAGAGCTTGACCCTGACAGGCCCTGCGAAACCTCCTCTGCTTGCCTCCACTTGCAGCAGGAGGTTGCAGCAGACACCTCCGGAAGACCCTTCCCACCCCAGCTGCTCTCTCACTCTGCGACTGCTTGTAGGGCTTTCTCTGCAGCCCTGACTGCCTTCCTTGGCAGCGCCTGCACTAGTCTTTCTCCTGACATTTCCCTGACACCAAGTAACACGGCGGGAACAGCTGCCGAGGGTTTATTTGGAGCAGAACATGGGCTGTGGGACACGACGCGGTAGCATTGCTGTAGCAGCCAGGAGAGAGCCTCCGTCGCTCTGCCTCTTTGCTGTGCGCCATACCCCATCTCGGGCGACCTGTCTGGCAGCTGCATCCTCGCGCTGTTCCTCTCACTGCCCTGAGACACAGCGGCAGCTAAAAGCTCTGCGCAGAGCCCGAAGCGCTGCCCTGAGCTGCGACGGCCATCGCCTGGAAGCCGCAGCATGCGGGAGGGCGGTGATGCCTGTGGAGGAAGGAGAGCCGTGGGCGAGGGGCTGGGCAGGCGCAGGGCAAGCACCCGCCTGTCCCTGGCACCAAGGGCTTTCCCGAGGGCTCCTGGCCTCGGCATGGCCAGCCCCTGGGTGCTTCCTGCTGCCAGCCTCAGTGCCGCTCGCTGTGCCGTCCCCAGAGCGGCTCTCGACTTGGGTACCTACCTGAGTCCACCTCTGGCGTGGGCCGGAGGGAAGACGACGACTTGTGCTCCTCTCTGGGCTCACAGGCAACCTGCATGGGGAGAGCAGCAACACACCCCTGTGTGGTATCAGCTGGCCATGCTCAGCATCCTGGTGCCCTGGGATATGTGAGGGGGGAAAGGGTCTGGGGTGGGGGGATGCTGTGAGTGGCCGCGAGCCCCAAGGGGAGGCACATGCAGCTGGCTGGGCAGTGGCACAAGGCTTGTCTTGGGGCCGTAGCAGCAGGGCTGGGCCGGGGGCCACGGCGGGCAGCGGGGGATGGAGGTGGCCGGGTGCGGGGCACAAGGGGGCTGGCTCGCTGGCTGTGGGAGGCGGCTGCTGCTGGGGCTGCCCCTGCCCTCCTCGCTCAGCATCCATGCCCCAGGGCTGGGTGCTGTGCAGGCCGGGCAGGGCACGTCAGCCCTGGGCCTCTGGCACTTGGAAACGCAGAGCACCAGGCGTCTTCCCCAGGGCAGAGAGTGCAGAGGGCAAAGGGCTGGGGGGACAGCTTCTCACCATGGCCGTGGGGGACCCATGCGATGGGGCAGCTCTTCTCACCCACCCTGCACACCCCAGACACTGCTCACACCGCACCTCCCTTGGGTGGTGGGTGCCGACGCCATGCTCCTTGCTCACCTGGTGAGGAAGGCCTGCGGCCAGGGCAGAGCCTTCTGCTGCGCTTTCTTCGGGGAACGGTGGTTGGAGAGGCAGGCTGTTGCTCTCCCCACAAGGGCCTCCGCACAAGTGGGAGGCCTCTGGCGCAGCCTCTGCGGGAAGCGATGGAGGCAGAGGAGCATTTTCCCCTGCATCCTCAGGGCCTCTGGCTGCGGGGGAGGCCTCCGCCTTTGTCCCTGTGCTGGCCGATGGGGACAGAGGCACACTGTCCCCCGCGTCCTGGCAGCCTCCTGCCAAAGGAGATGCCGCTGCCTCAGCTCCTCGGGGCACTGCTGGGGCCAGAGGCGTGCTCTGCAGGTCACCAGCTGCCTCCCTGGCAGCATCTCTGCCCTTCACAACGGGGCAGCAGGGCACCTCCTCAGGGCACGGCTCTGTGTCTGCCAAGAGGCTCCTGAGGCTCGGTCTGACCCAGCTCATGACCAAGGCCGTGTTTTTCTCCAGCTCCTCCCATTGCAAAGGCTCCTCATCAACGTCCTCTTCCTCATCGCTCCACTCCACGCCAGCATCCTCCGGCGCTCCCCGGCCTCTCTTCCCAGCTCCCAGCTCCCTCCTGGGCGCATGGGCGTACAGCCGCTCCTGCACCTCCCACTTGGACCTGGCGTCCTTGAGGAGCTCCACTCGCGTCACCTCCGGTTGCCACAGGTTATAGAAGGAGTTTCTGGCACAGAGCTGAAGCCAGAGAGGGAGATTTGTGAAGGCAGCTGCTTTTCCCACCAGCAATGCCCCCCGCAGCCCTGCCAGCACTGCCACCATCACGCTGTTGCAGCAGGGCGCAGCGGCTGGCCCCAGCACACGGAGGGTCACCATCTGCCCCGGCCCACCCTTTGCACTCACCTCCTTGGGGCGAACATTGAGGCATCCCGATGCTGTCAGGGAGAAACGTTTCCCCTTGCCCTCCTCTTCCTCGACCTCCTTCTCCTTCGGCCTCGGCTCCTTCCTCTCCAGACAGGCTTCTCGCAGCTGGGCCAAGCTCTGCCCGGTGCGCGCCACGCAGCTCCTGTCGAGCTCCTCCAGCGTCTCTGTTTTGATTGAGAGCACGGCGAGATACTGCGCGGGGTTGTCGGGGTGTATGTGCAGCGGCGTGCCTCGAAGGCGACAGATGATGCCCAGAGGCTGCTGTTTGGGCCTCTGCACTGCAAGCTGCCATCCTAGTGTGACCAGTCCATGGCCACTGCCCAGGGAAGCTTGTACACCGGCCCCTGTGACCTTCCTTTTGCCATCATGAGTGTGGGCATCAGGCCCTTGCAGAGCTGTGGCAGCTGTGCTTTTGCCATGCTCACTGCTCTCCTCTTGGGCTCTCTTTGCCACTGCTGCTGGACCAAGGGCGTGTGCCGATATCTTCCGTGGCACGGCTGCACTGAGCTCCTTTGTGCCTTTGTCCACATCAGGCTGCACCAGCTGCCGGTCACGTCCAAGACTCATGTCATCAGCACAGCTCCAGGCTGCAGACACGAGCTCAAGGCCTGTGGATTCCAGAGCTGCGGCAGGTGCTACAGGGCTGTGTGCAGCAAGTCTCTGGCTCTCAGCCCTCAATTCCATGCACGCATCTGCAAGGATGCTCTGAATAAGGCCAGCAGGCTCAGGCCAGGAAGGCCAGGAGGACTCTGCTGTGACCGTTTCACTGGGGCAGCTGCCAGCAACGGCTTTGGCAGAGCTGGGTGGCACCTCTGCGAAGCGGGGGCTGCTGAGCCCAACCTGCTGTGAAACACCTTTGGCCATTGTCTCCCACTGCGGGACCTCCCCCACGCCAGAAGAGGCTGATTCTCCTTGGGGATTCTCAGCGGGGGAAACTTGCCCTTCTGCAGGCTGCACCTCAACACCTTGGGACGCTGAGGCCTTGCTCCGCACCAAGTCCTGCCTGTGCGCCATCGTCTCCAACCATTGTGCCTTGGTCTCCTGCGCACAGGCATCTCTGGGAGCTGCCAGCACCTTGCTGCCTAGCTCCTGGCACAGTCCTTCGACAGTTCTCGAAAAAGCCACCCTCAGCGGCGACGGTGGCAGCCTTGGCTCTGTCAGGCAGCCTGGCCACGGCTCATGCTGCTCCTTGCATGCTGGCATGCCTCGCATCTGCCTTTGAGGAATGCTCTGTGCTCCCGCGACAAAGGAGGTGCCTCCTGGCAGCTGCCGGCTTTGCACAGGAAGACTTGTCCTGGCACCATCAGCTCGCAGCAGCCTTGTTTTTCCCAGCGCGGAAGACCCAGCCCTGGCCTCAGGCAAGCAGTGGACAGGAGCTTGAAGTGCCCGGGGCAGAGCCCCAGCCTCCCGCTTGCCTTGTTGAAGGGCAGGCAAAGGAAGATGCACTGCCTGTAGACCTTCCTCTGCCAGGCTCTTCCTGCACTCCAGACACATCACAGCAGCACTAAGAGGCGGCAGCTGCTCCCTGGCTTTGGCCCTGCCTCTTGCAGAAGATCTGCAGGATGTCTCCAGAGCAGGCAGCTTGCTTCCACGGGCAGATCCTGCCGTTTTAGCTGCAGAGGCCTCCAGGCCTCCAAGGAGCTGCCTAGCTGCCTTGGGTGCACGAGGTGCTAAGCTGGGCAGATGGAGTGTTTCCGTTTCTCTCTTGAACGCTGCGATGAGAACATCTCTGGCAGTGTCCTTCACCGTCTGCAATCCAAGCCCAGGAGATAGGAAAGTGATTGCAGCCCTTTCCTCCCCCCCCAGCCCCCGCCCCCACTCTCCATCCTTCCCACAATTTCCAGCACCTCTGATGCCCTCCACAGCGGCAGCGCTCTGCCACGCAGGCAGCTCCCACCCTGCTCCCAAAGGCTGCATGGGGACAGGGCTCATCAGCACTGCGCAGGACAGGGGCAAAGGCAGTTCCCCTGAGGAGCCTGAGACCTCCTGGTCTCTCCCACCGCTTCCCGCCTGCTTCTCCGCAGCTGCAGCCAGGCAGGCAGAGGCTTTGCCACTATCGCTGCTCAGCTCGGTACCTCTGCAATGAGGTGTTCGAGGCCTTGCAAACTCTGTGGGCCGGGCAGCAACGGCCGCCTGTCCCTTCGGTGCGACGAAGTCGGGGTTGGGATGCGTTGCGTCACTGCATGCGGCTCCCACTGGCCCCCCTGCAGGGAGAAGGAAGCACATGATGGAGGCGGTTGCGTTGGTACAAGTGGCCCCTCAGGCACAGGAAAGCCCAGCCCCACATCGAAGGGAAGCTCAAGGCCGAGCACGGCCCAGCTGCGCTAAGCCCAGAGGTGCTCTCTGACCCTCAGCACAGCTCACAGGCCCCATTTGGGCCTTGGAGCATCCCGGTCGGTGTGCTTTGTGCACCAGAAAATCCCCAGCACCAGCAAGAAATACCCCCTGGCCAGAGAAGATCAGGCCTGGCTCGCTTGCCCCACCTCCTCTTCCCCACCGTCCTCACGCTTTCCGTGCGGCTCCCGGCCCTGCTGCCTGCCTCTCCCTCCAGCCCCACCACTCACCTTGCTTCTGCGCTTCGGCCTCACAGAAAGCCCATCCACGGGCTGGGAGCCGGCATTCGCCTGCCGCCCCTTGTCCATCCGCAGGAGCTTCTCCTGCGCACCTGCCACTCTGGCCCTCAAGAGAGCTGCTCCCTCCTCAGCGAGCTGCTCTCCTCAGAGGGCACACCCAGGGGCTCTGCTCCCAGCACGGACTCGGTCACCACGGGCACCGCCCCATCACAATGGCCTTGGGGGCACGATGCCACCCCCATCACAAAGCCCTGCACGTTGCCATGGGGACCCCCGTGACCACCTCCTGCTGTGACCAGGGCACCCGCATCACAAGGCCTTGCTGGTGACCGTGCTAGGACCGACATCACAAGGCCTTGCTGCTCACCGGGGGCACCTCCAGCACCACGGCTTTGCCTCCAAGCCTCTGGTGCCAGCCTCTGAGCCCAGCTCCGAGCTGCCATCTGTGCCGCAGCAGGGATTTTCCTCTCCCCACCTCTCTGCCTCCCAGACCGTGCAGATGCTGCCCTTCTTCAGGCCCTCTAGAGCACACAGCCAGCCACTGCAAGACCACTCCTCTTGCTCCGGCCACTAAGCCTCACCCATATGCCTCACCGTCCAGCCCTAGGCAGAGCTTCCTGCATTCCCGCTGCTTTCTCACAGAAAGGCCAACTGCCCCTCCGCCCCTTCCCAGACGGGCCTTCCCAAAGAGGCTGCAGCCATCCACCGCAGCGCTCCAGGCATGCCACGCTGCAGGCCCGCAGCTGCACACAGACTGCAAAGTGCTCCTGTCTGGTCCCCAGGCTGCAGGCATTAGCGGACAGACCCCTGAGACAGGTGCCCGGCTCTGCAGATTTCCCACAAAAGGTGCCAGAGATTGATTTCTCCAGACTGCTGCTCTCTAAGCACTTCCCTGTTGGCGTGCACGCACTGCGCTGGGCCCCTCCAGGCTTTCTTTGCTCCACATCACCCTGCACCTTTGCCTTGCCCTCCCACACCCTCCCTTCCTCACTCTTCCGTGCATCCTCCTCTCCCCTCAGGGGCGCCGACTTTTGGGCTCTCCTCACCACCTTGGCCACCGGCTTGAGCCTCACGGCAGCACACGGGCACACTCTGCTTCCTGATGAAGCGTGACACCCCCCAGCCTTGGTGCCTCGCTGCTGGCTCGCCTTCGGGACGTCCAGCTGCTGGACCGCCAGGCCACCGGGGCAAGCAGGCCCTGCCCTCACCTGTGCACCTCCTCCTACTCACGGGGCTTGGGCTTTTCTTGCTTTTGCCCCCGGGGGCACGTGGGGACCATCTCTCCACGCCAGCCTTCATGCACAAAGAGGGGCCCACGCTCAGGAAACCAAAGCCCTGCTGCCAGCACCAGCTGCACGCCCAGGGGCTGACCTGCTGGATCCAAGCACTGCTGCTCAAGCCCATTCCCCTCACTGGCAGCATGCAGGAAAAACCCCACCTGTCCTGCCAGGCCTAGAGCCATGTCATCACACTTGGTACTTTCCAGGCAGGATCCTTGTGTCAAGGAATAGCAAACTGTAACTGTCTAGAGGTAGCCGCTTAGCACGACTTCTCTAAAACTTGCTTAGCATGAGGAGCTAAATTTGTTGAAGCCTTAGGCCGCACTTAGATAAAATAGTGAACTTTTACCTAGTTCAGTAAGAATAGGGCCTCAGAGCTGGTTCAAACTGGAATGATAAGGGAGTTGCAAGCAGTTTGCGTTCCTGTGCTTCACACTCCGAAAGGGAGGATGTCAAGGCTCTGAAATAAGGCCTCGTTGGGTGCCAGGACCCTGGGAAACAAAGCCTCCTCTCACTGCTGAAACAGTGTTAATTTGGGGGGTCTGGACTATCTTGGGGTCTGGATTATATCCCCTTCATCAGGACCTTGGGAGATAACACCTACTGTCACTGCTGGGGCAGTGCTAATTGCTGGAACAGCACCTCTCTGTCAGAGCCTTGAGAGACAAGGGCGGGACCCGAGGAATCAAGACACATCTGTCAGCAGAAACCTCAACAGTAAAGATAAACAGCCTGCCTAGGGACAGGGATGAGACCCAATAAGGAGCAGGAGACCCCAGACCAAAATATTACTATTGGTCCAAACTACCGCATGAAGGGTGGAGAGCTCAGATTGGAAAGTATAATTGCCCAGGGATTTCTTTGCTTGGGGTCCGTCTTCGGAGGCACCCAGCTCGAGCTGTAATTCGAACAGAGTCAGCAGAACATCATCGGACTCAGAGTGGTGGTAGCTAGCTTCTTCTCTTTTTTTCCAACTTTCTCTATCTTCTCCCCTTACCCTCTTTCCCCTCCCCCCTTCACCTCCCCTTCGCCTTTCCCCACCTTTTCTCCCCACTTCGTGGAAAATAAAGTTAAAAGGTTGTACGACATTTGACCGGTGTTAGCGTCTTAATCTCATCCTTGGGATCGTAATGAAACCCTCCCGATATTGGATCGGGACATGACCCCGATCCATTCTTTGGTTTCATTCATTCAAACAGCAGAGATAATATCATGCCTCGGAGGAGAACGTATGCTAAAGCCCTGCTCAGAACTAGGTCTTCCAAGAAGCCGCAGCTGCTGCTTCCTCCCTAGGCAGAGGGCAAGAGTCAGTTCAAATCCCAGATCAGCTCATACAAAGAGGGTTTTGCCTTGCAAACTCTTCTACTTGGGAGAAGTAGAACGGAGAGTGAAAGCACCTTCTCAGCTTCTTCTAGTTGCTTTCAAAAAAAGACTAGGAAGCACCGTCACGGCTCTCAAGGCTTTCTTCAACAAAAGCAGGTCTTCTCAGCTCTTGGGCTCCCAATCCCAGTTGCTACTATCACCACTGCACTATCTCCCTTTCGTGTCAGGGCCACAAAAAGTCCCTACGACCTCATGGAGAGCCTTAACTTCACTTTCCAGAGACCACAGGCAAGACTTGCTGTTCAGATACTACTAAAGTCAAGCAGAAGGTATTGGGTGGGGGTAGGAGATGGTAAACGCAAATATATTCCTATCAAAATAGATGCTCATTCAGCAGAGTCGGCTAGTTCAGAAGGTAAAACTCAAGGAGGCAAAACATTGCTGTGTCCTCCAGTTCAGCTTTCAGCAAGACATAAGCTTCAGTCGAGATGGCTTCACTCACACCTTGCCACCATCAGCCTGCCAGCAGAGACAAAGCACAATGCAACCTTCCCCATGGCACGTTCAGAGAGAACTACAGCTTCGGTCCCGGGCGATGGTAACAACACCTGCTCTAAAACACAAGCACATCTTGCCACAGCTCCAGAGAAGGCTGGGCCCATTCGTGCCCATCCTTTCCCTTCCCTCCTCAGCAACGCCAGGAGAAGAGCAAGCTCTCAAAAAAGCGCTACAACTCCACCTGGACTCCCACACCTTCAGGCCTTCTTCTTTTCAAAGCCCTTTTCCTCCACGGCAGCGGAGATGGCAGCTGTGCAGGGCTCATCATTTTACGCTGCCAAGTCAAGACCGAGTCCCGTTCTCACCGCTTAAGCGAAACCTTTGAGAACGGCCCTTCCGCACTGCACTACAACAGCAGCTAACACCCATCGAATTCCCCGGCAGCTCCACCACCCTCACCCAGAAGCAGACTAAAGTATAGTGTCCTTTTCCCACGAGAGGAGGAAACACAGCCTGGTGTGGCATCAGCTGGGGGGGATTCCCTGGCCGCAGGAAACGCACCAGCTGCCCACGCCTGGGAGAAGGAAACTTCTCCTTGGGCACGGAGTGGAGTGCAGCCTGCAGAGCTGCTCAGCTGAGCCCAGGAGACATGTGTGATCCGCAGAGCTGTGTCTCTGCCTGGGCTCCATCCACTGTATTTATGAGAGCTCCCTTCCTTCGGTGGCTTAGACTCATGTCCGCGCCTGCGTTGTGGGCCCGTAAGGTGATTTGGGGCAGATACTCGATGTCGTGGCCTAAGCCTGCTGCTCCGGGGCCCTGTGAGATGCCGGGGTGTCCAGCAGAAGCACCTACGGCTGGCAGGGACAGCAGGGGAGCTGCGAGTGGATGCTGCACAGACAGCGCGGGGCATCTGCAATGGATTTGGGGCCTGGTGCCACCAGCTGAGTCCCACCCCAGCACTGAGCACAGACCGTGCTGGCTACACGCAGGGCTGCTGCAGGAGCGTCATAGGGGACATCCCGTGTGATGTCCTCTGCTGCGCGGCCCCGGCCCCTGCCCACGCGTCCCGGTGAGGCCGCGCCAGCCCAGGTGCCGGGGCTGCTCTTGGCCCACTCTGCTGCCGGGAGGCCCCGAGCCCCGAGTGGGAGCTGCCAGGGGAGGCCAGGGCAGCGCTGGGGACAGGGATGGAGCTCCGGGACGCTGGCCCACCCAGAGCAGGACGTTTCTTTGCCTTGCTTTGCAGTGGCCGTGCCCATCTGGGCTGCTGTGTGCGACCACGTTCTGGAGAAGCTGGTGCTGAACAAGGTGGGTGGGCCATCCTCTTCCTCCCCTCCAGCCCCGGCGGCTGCAGCAGCCCTGACCCCTCTGTGCCATTGGGTGCAATGGTCCTGCCCCTCCTCTGACAGCAAAGGGAGCCCCTCTGGAGAAGCATGCTGCAAAGGACAGCTGTGCCCCGGACCAAGTTCTCCCCAAAGGGAGATGGCAAATGTCCAGTGCAGGGGCAGTTGCAGAAGTGTGGGAGGCTTTCTGGGCCTTCTCTGGTGCCCCCTGGCAGAGTGCAAGGCCAAAGCGAGAGCCTGGCACATTTCTCCAAGGTCAATGGGCCTTCTTGGAAACCCTTTGATGGATCTGCTGGAGGTGAGGCAGGCTTGCCTTGTAAGGCTGAGAGGGGGAGGAGGAGGGGGAGGGAACGATCTGCAATGTTCTTCTCAAGGACTTCTCCAAGGCTTCTCCCAAGCTCTCCAGAAGGCTCCATCTTGCCCCTTTGTACACCGGGTGTGGGCAGGGCACGTAGCACCATGGCCATGCTCGGAGAAGTCTTGGCTCTGTTCGTCCATCTGCCATGCTCCTAATGCTTCTCTCCTCTTCTCCTCTGGCTGCAGGACGTGAGAATTCCTCCCCTGGGCACCTGCAGTGTTGTTGCAGAACAAGTCGTTGCTGGCAAGAAGGGTCTTCTGACTGTTCGTAGACCCACGTTTCGCCTCTGCAGCAACCTTGTGGATCTGCACGGCCTCACCCATGATAAGGCCGCTGTTGGGGGTAAGAAGGGAGAGTGAAACTTCTGCTTCCCCTGGGGACATGGGTGGGGTGTGTCTCTCTGCTGTTTCGCAGTAGCTGTTAGAAATGTGGAATTGCTCCCCCAGGTCTTGAGAACAGCCTCCATTTTTATTTTTTTTTTATCTTACCACAACATCATAATGGAGGATCAAATGAGACTCTCTCAGCTGCCTCCATCGGAGGTGTTTTGGGGCTGCTGCTACTTCTAAGGCCATGTCCTTCCAACTGTTGTTCCCTGTTTATGCCACAGCAGGCAAAGAGCAGCATTGCTGCTGGCTCTTGCAAGCTGCCTGTGCTTTGAAGTGGCTCCAAGCCATCTGCAGAGAGCCTTGCAACACCGATGGGAAGCCTAGTGTGTAGGCAAAGGCATCAGAGGCCAGCGGTGCTGTGATTGCTGGGGAGTGGTGGGAGCAGTGCAGCTGTAGTGTGTGGCTGGGGATGGCTGTGGGGCAGCAGGAGCTCGGAGCTGTGTCTGGAGGGGGCCTTTCCTCTCCTATGACTCCGTCTTCTCTGTGCTGGGAGCATCAGCCTGGGAAGGAAGCACTACTGTGGCCTTGGGCCAGGAGGTGGCAAAGTGCTTTGAATTTCTGCCAGGGAGGGAGGACATGAGCCTCCTTGATGGGCTTTGGCAGGGGGTTGAAGAAGACAGCTCTGTAGGCCTGTGCTGCTGGAAGGCCTTCGAGCTCCCAGCACTGGGTTGGAGGCTGCTGCAGTGCTCTGTCCGTGACGGTGCTGCTCTTTTGTTGCTGCCTAGGGCACAAGCAAGCTGTGACCCTGAAATATCCTCACGTAGCCGTGGCCATCTCCGTTCCTTGGAAAACAGTGGCAGCTTGCGTAGAGGAGACCATGTACCTTCTCTCCTGCTGCCTTGCGAATGGGCAGAATGTGGCCCTTGTTTTGGAGGGCGTTGGCATGCTTGTCGTCGAAGGCAAAGAGGTGAAGATGCGATTTCACAAAGGCCTTCTGCGCAGGCTGAACGGCTCTCCACAGCTGCTAGAAGCTCTTCTGGCCGTAAGTTTCCCATTTTGGCAGCGCTCCTTCTCACTCCTTGAAACCCCAGCCAAGTGGCAACGAAGAGCTCTCTCTTGGCCTGCCACAAGCTGTCTGGGTACATGGACAGTGCTATCTAGCCTCAAGGAACCCTAGCTCCCTGCCCAGTTCTTCTTCTGTGTTTTTCCCTGCTAGGCTTCCTCCAGAAGTATTGCCCCGCAGCTGCTCTTCTGCATAATTGAGGATCTGCTGTGAGGAAGAGCGAGGCTTGTTTCCAAGTTTTGGAGAAGCAGCTTCTTCTCCGTGTCTTCCCCTGTGTGTCTGCCCTTTGCAGATGCCAGAGATGAGGGATTCGGTCCTCTCGGGCACCGAGACAGCTTATTCCCAGATCGGTTCTGCTTGCGAGTGGTATCTTTTGCTGCTTCCAGGTATGTGTTGGAGACGGCCCCTGGAACACAAGCTGTGCGAGCTGTGAAGCCCACCTGTGAGGAGGAGAAGGGGCAAGATGTGGGCAGCAGCAAGAAAGGTAATGGAGTGGCTGACTGCTGGCAGGGCTTTGTGCCTTCTCCTTCGGTCCTCCTTGGCAGGGCATCGGAGCCCAGGCTGCAGCACCATGGCTCGGCTGGCATGAGGCAACGGACTGCAGAGGCAACAAGAGCTCAGGGCAGCTCAAGATTCCCAACAGCCCTTGGTCCTGCCAAGCTCCCCTTGGCCACAGGACCCCGTGCCCTGGTGTACACTGCAAAGTACTCCTCCATTTGAGGAGTTGGAGAAGAAGGGAGTGCAACTGGAGGACGGTCCTTGTGACTCATCACCTCTGCCCAGAGCAGAATGCAAAAGGAAGGAGGGCCCTCTCTCCTGGAATCCAGGGACTTTCCTCTCATGGGAAAAGTCCCCTAGAGTAGAGGGTCCAAAGTCTGCTCACACGTGCAGAGACTTCCTTGGGTTTTCAAAGCAGGCAGTTCTAGCCTTTTCTTGTGAGTTTCTCAGACACATTCCCAAAGCGCTGCCCTTGGGTTGACTCTGTCACCAGAGGTAACGTAGGCCTGTGACATGTGTCAAAGGATCTGCACGCCACTCTGGTTCCAAGGGTCACCGTGATGCTGCTCTGAAGTGTGTTCTTGTCTCCTGCTCGCAGAGAAAGTGTCTGGCCAGCGGCTGCTGCTGCAAGAGAGGCAGCCGGCACCCAGGGTAGCGTTTGTGCCTATGGAGGAAGACGAGGGGGTGAAGGACAAGGGGAAAGAGCCTCCTGGCAGGTGAGAGCCTTGGAGCAAGGGAGGATGGTGACCCTGTAGCCCTGCGTGTCTTGGAGGGAGAGGTTTCCCTTGGACCCAACATCCCTCGGAGCTCTGGATGCCTTTGAAGCTGTGCCGTGCCGCAAGGACTAGGCATCCCTCGCTGGAATTCTGGGACCTGGGAGCCCTTTCCTTCCCAGGAAATCTTGTCTGGTGGCTGGCACAAGCAGGGTGTGGTTACACCCTGCTAGCAGGAGCCTTTCTGCGTCCCCAAAGGAGTGCCAAAAACTTGTGCAAAGTTGGTGGAAGAGGTGGAAGAGAGGGCTGCAAGTCAAGGAATGGTGTTGGAGGGGAGGAGCGCCTTGGGTGACTATCTGCCCAAAGGAGTGATGTTTCCCCTTGGGCAATGCCCTTCCTTTGCCTTCCATCAGCAACGCGCAAGGAGGGTCTTCTCCAGGCCGCCGTCAGACGGTGTTGAGCAGCAGGTTTGAGAGGTGTGCCCTTGCCGCAGGCAGTCCTTAGAGGCCAGGGCTGGTTGTTTTGTCACTTGGAAGAGGATGTAACTGTGGGACACAAGAGCCTGAAGACTGAAGGAGTGCAAGCGACCGAGCAGTTATTCCCGTTTCAGTTTCCGAAGCTTCCAAGAAACCTGGCCATGGAGGAATGGCTTACAGAGTTGGCAGGATAGCAAGTAATGGTGTTTTTTGGAGCTGCTCCTTATAGATGGCCCTGCAGCTCTTCCTGTAGCATGGACAGACAGTCTGTCTGTGGGCACCCAGAGCTCTCATTCACGCATGTCGTGCAGCACTGCGTGTTTTGGCGGGGGGTGATCTCCGCGTCCATTGATGTGACCCCAGTCAGTGGAACCCACATGCTTCTGCTGCAGAAGCAGGTGCCCAGCCTGTGAGCACAGCTTGGAGACCCTCCTCCCCCTGTGCTCATCCCACCTCCCCATGATGTGTGTATTTGCAGCATGCTCCCAGCAATCCAAGCGTGCTCTGCCAAGGATGAAGCACCCAGCAGGAGGAAGCAATCTCTAGACCCTAGAGCACGAGCTGCATGGGCTGTGAATGAAGGCCATGAGGAGGCAGGAGAGGTAGGTGCTGCAGACAGAGGTGCTTCTTGTGCCAGCCTGCATTCTGCAAAAGCATTGTGCTATGGGTGCTGGCTGTACAAGAGCTCTTCCAAAGACCATGGTCAGAGGAGAGGGTGAGCAATAAGCTTCCTAGGAAAAGAGACCTGCCTTAGCCCCCACTGCCCCCTCCCACACTCCCAGGCAGGATTGCACTGCAGATTGCCCTAGATTGTAGTGAGCTGCCTTCCCCTGTGCTTGCCTCCCTTGCCTTCTCCATTAGGCAAGAACTGGTGTGCTGGCTGAGCCTCTTGGCCTTTGCCCTTGCCAAAAACCCGCGAGGGCTTTTAGCCATCCTCCTGTATTGCCCTGCAGCTGCTGCTCTGTAGAATTGAGGGGCTGCTGTGAGAAACAGCGAGGGTTGTTTCCGAGTCTCTGAGAAGCAGCTGCTTTTCTGAACAGTGGAAATGTTGGGTGCCCTTGTGAGCAGCGAGACCTTTCTCTTGGTAGCATCTCACCTGTGCTTCTCACCTTTGCAGATGCTACCAGACTGGAATTCTACCTTCACAGCCAGCAAAAAACCTAGAACTGAGGCCCCTGCTCCTCCTGCTCATCCCGATATGTTTCTACCGTGAGTGTATTTGTTTGCTTCTTCGCCCCTGGCTGACGAAGGGAGCATCTTCTCAGCACAGGTGTGATAGGGCTGCCTTGCCAGGGCTTGCGCAGGCTGCTCAGAAGTGCTTTGGGAGCAAGTCTTCCCAGTGGCTGCTTCCCAGGCACCTGCAGGCACGCTCTGCCTTCATAAGGGCTCTGTGGGGGGGAGGTTCTGCTGAGCTCTGTGCTGGCTCCCACCTTGCAAGTGGTTTGTGCTTTACTGCCTTGATCCTTTCCTCCTCCTTCGACACGGGGTGCCCAGCAACAGTCCCTTGTCTTTGGGGCCACCGAGCAGTGGCTAATGGACTTCGCAGGGCAGTGGGTAATGGTGTGTCTTGCAGGTCCTTGTAGATGACCCTGCTGCTCTCCGTGTGGCATGGATAGAAAGTCTGGCTGTGGGCAAGCCCGGAGCTCCCTTTGGACATGTTGTGCAGCCCTGGGTGTTTCATTGGGGGGTGATCTCCATGTACAGTGATGTGACTCAACTCAGTGGAACGCATGTGCTTCTGCTGCAGTCCTGCCTTCTGCTGCAGGAGCAGGTGCCCACCTTGTGAGGATGAGCGGAAGACCCAACTCCCCCTGTGCTCATCCCACCTCCCCACGACGTGCGATCGCAGCCCATTGCCAGTCATCCCGGAGTGCTCTGCCCCGAAGGCAGCACCAGCGGGAAGGAAGCAGCCTCCAGAAGCCCGAGCACGTGCTGCATGCCCCGTGAATGCAGGCCATTGGAGGTCAGGCCTGGTAAGTGCTCCAGATTGACATCCTCCTTGAGCCAGCCTGCGTTCTGCAAAAGCATCATGCTATGGGCGGTGGCTGTTGAGCTGTGTGATTATTTAGCTACTTGGTCCAAACAAGTAAGGGCTGTTCAGCCTTGCTGGGCTTCCCTTTCCGGCAAAAGGGTGCTGCCAGGAAGGCTCAGGGCAAGGGGCAGAGGAGACGGTGAGAAGTAACCTTCCCTTGCGGGAAAGCAGACCAGCTGTCTCCCCCAGATTTCAAGCTCTGCAAGTAGCAATTCCCTCCACTTTTTTTTCTGACAGCAAGAGAAATCAGAGACTGAGCCCATGGGAAAGAGAGGGAAGCCTGCGCAGGCTGAGAGCTAGCCTGGGGCGTGTTGCAATCCCCTCGCTGTTCTGCAGCTGGGGCTGCAGCATGGCTGCCTGGGGCAGCAGTTGTCATGCGGGGTGCCTGAGGGCAGGCCGGAGCCGGGGGGCTGGTGACTGCCCAGGTCCTGCAGGCACTGGGTGCTGGAGAGGTGCATGTTGCGAGCAGCTGAGTGGACTTGGAAGTGGGGCACAAAGGGGTGTGGAATTGTCTGGCAGGTGCGGCGGGCTGGTGAGAAGTTGCCTGAAGAAAAGCTAACTATTCGGAATGTCATGAAGTACCAGCTGGGAGAAGATAAGGAGGTGATCCTGAACATTTACTTCTCGCGCCTGGAGGAAGAGGCCAAAAGGCTGGCGGCTGAAGCAGGGCCTCCCCCGCAGAGCAGGTATGTGGCAGCTCCAGGAGATGCCTGGCAGAGCTGAGGGGCAGTGAGGCAGCGAGGGGTGCCCCTCCCGGTGCCAGAGCCCCTGGGCTGCCTAGAGCATGCTGTGACCTTTCCTGAGAGGGGCGTGAGGTGGCTGGAAGCCTGACACTAAGCAGTGCTCTGCAGCCCCAAGCAAATGGCCCGCACTGCTGTGGAGCTGAAGGGCTGTGGCTGCAACTGGGAGCAGGGTGGAGGGGCTGTGGGAGGAGAGGAGCAGGAGGGGTCGGAGGCAGAGTGAGAGAGAGGAGGTGTCAGTGCTGCTGCAGCCCCATTGCGCCCGGAGCAAGCCACAGGGCTGGCCTTGGCTCAGCCTTGCCTTCCATCCAAGGGGTAGCTGTTGGGTGCTCAGAACTGGCTTCAGTGGTGGCACCTAGCAGTTCTGAGCAGCTGAGCGCAGAGGGATCCTTGCAATGCTTGTGTGCCCCTTTGCAAAGCTCTCACTGACTGCTGAAGCCAAGACACACGTTCCCCACCTCCACCAGTCTTGGCGCCAGCAGACTCAGCCACAGGCTGCTGAGCTGCACGCGGGACCTTGTTTGCACCCAGGGGCCTGTGTCCCATGCCGGTGAGCATGGCACCACCAGCAGAAGCCCCTGCAAACATCGCTGGCCTCAACTAGTCAGCAGTATTTCTCGGCCTTTCTGCCCAGGCAGAACACAGCCTCTTCCTTTCTCCCTCCTTCTGCAGGGGGAAGAGGAGCCGTTGGCGGAGGCCGAAGAAGCAGCAGCAGTGACTGCGAGGCATGCGGGCACACAGGAAGCTTTTTTTCGGTTGAATTAAACCACCTGCCCCAAGTGGTGTGGCTCTTTGCTGGGTGTGCTGTGACCTCTGTCGCTTGCAGCATGGGAGCATTGGGGAGGCCTGAAGAGGGCAGCTGCGGAGTCAGGGCTTGGATGTCGGTGGCTGCTTCCAGGGCAGCTCTCTGCCAGGGTGCTGCTGTAGCTCTTTGGCTGCAGCTGTGGTTGTGGCGTAGGGGTGTGCTGCATGTTGTTGGTGCCTGCGAGAGGCGTGGAGAGGGCTGTGCCCTGGGCAGCCCATGCCCTGGGGCCAAGGGGCGTGTGGGGAGAGAGCTGGTTTAGGCCTCTGAGGCAGAGAAGGGCTTGAGCCTCCCTTACTGGTGCCCAGTGCTGGCTGCATGGTGGGAGGGAGCTTTCACCTCGTGTCTGTGTGTGTGTGTGTGTGTGTGTGTGTGTGTGTGTGTGTGTACACACGTGTTGGGTGCCCTTGAGTGGGGGCTTTTACAGGTGTGAGGGGCCTAAGGACGGTGCCAAGGGCCAGAAGGGGAAGCTGCCACCCAGGAGGTTTCGTGCCAGCAGAGTCCATGGCCACCTTGGCGGTAGCATCCATGAACTACGGGAGTTGCAGAGCCTGAGGGGAGCGAGGAAGGAGAGCAGCAGAGCACAGAGCCTGGCCTTGAGGCGAGCAGACTTCCCCCTCTGCAGGGACCTGCTAGGACAAAGGAGCTTGGGAGATCTGGCAGGTCTTTAAGGTCTTTAAGGTCTTTAGGGACAGCCTCCTCCAAGTGCTGCAGTGCTCCACCTTGCTACTGGAGCAAGGAAGCAGCCAAGTCTGTTCTGCCCGTTCTGTGCACCTCCAGGTCTGCATGTCTTTCAGTGAGCAGTGGCGAGGTGTTTCTCGCTGTGGCGTCTCCAGGACCAAGCCTGCACCCCATCTCTTCCTCTCCCAGGCCACAACTTCTGTGTTGTGGACTCCAAGCCAAGAACTACCTGCTACTGCGAGCAAGATCAAACTAGCGTCATAGCACTCAAAGAGAAACAAAACCCATGAGCCATATGAACGTGGTGCAAGAGAGAAATTGCTCTCACAGCTAAACCAAGTGAAAGCAAGCTGCAGGCAGGTCTCCCAGAGGTCAGTGACAGCAAGCCTGACAAGCCTCAGGCCTGAGGCCTTGCCAAGTCAGTGCAAAGCTTACAGCCCATCACTAGGAATGGCAGATTCCATAGGACAGGGCTTCATCGTTACATCTGGTAAGTGCACATCTGCAAATGCAGGAGCTTTGCTTGCGAGCCCGCTCATGAAAACATTCATAAGCATTTCACGAGGATCAAGTGCCCTTCTCCCTGCAAAGTGACAAGCTTAGGGGAAGAACGTGCACCTCAGACAAGTTTCCAGCCTCTTCATCCTCTACAGCTTTTCACTAACCCCCCCAGCAGGCGCTGCGAGAGAAAGCCCACACCAACTCTTGCAACTGCCTTGACAAAGCCAGAGGAGGGCCTGCAGAAGTCCAGGACATCTGCTGTGGCAGATGTCCTACACAGACACCGAGGTTCTGCTTGCACACTGCAGCTCCCGAAATGCTTGTTCCAGGGCTGTGAGAGCTGCAGGCTGCTGTGGCAGGAGAGGCCTTGGCTGTGCTTGGGTTCATTCCTCAGCTGCTTGCTGGGCTGTGCTAGGCCTCGGTTTTCCGGCAGATTCCTCTCTTGCCCCTGTCACCACTGATGGGAAAACACGTGGAAACAACCCTGCCCTTCCAAGGTAGCACTCTGAAAGACAAAACCAGGCTGCTGTTGCAAACTTTGCGGCAACCAGAGGAAGCCAGGGCTCCTGTGCTCGGAAACACCAGGCATACGGCAAAGCTCAACCTAAGGGGGCCTCCCTTGATGGCTTTGCCACTGATGCCGAGGGAGTGAAGAGTCTTAGGCCAAGAGTTTTGCAGAGCAGGAGCAGAGGGGCCGCTGGGTCCAACGCAATGTTGCTTCAGCCTGGGCCTGCAGGGAATAGCCTCTGGCACGTCATTGCCCAGCCATTCCGTGTGCTTCCATCCTTCCGTAGCTCCTGCTGAGGGCTTATAATACGGAGAGGAATGATTTGGTTTGGGTTTTGTTTTGTGTTAAGAGCCAATCCCTGCCCAAAAGACATCTTGGGCCGGCTTTTTCCTCCACAGCTGTGCTCTTCATAGCGTGGAGTCGCCTGTATGTGAGCACGACGTGGATGTGAAGTGGAGGCCCACTGCCGAAGGCTGAGCTGCTGATTGCCATCTTTGCCTCAGTCTTTACTGCTAAGCCTGGCCCTCAGGAGTCCCCGGCCCTGCAGACCACAGAGGAAGGCTGCAGGGAGCACGTCTTTGCCTTGCTGCGGGAGGACTGGGTTAGGGGTCACTTCAGCAAAGCGGACATACATCATGGCACTCTGGAAGAAAGCAAATGTCTCCTCAGTCTTCCAAGAGGGCAAGAAGAAGGACCCAGGGCACGACAGGCCGGTGAGCCTCACCTCGAGCCCTGCAAAGCTGCAGGGGCAGCTCATCCCGCACACCATTGCCAAGGTGATCAGGAGCAGTCAGCACGGCTTCGCCAAGGGGAAATCACGCTTCAGTGACCTGAGAGCCCTCCATGATGGAGGGACTGGCTGGGCAGATGAGGGGAGAGCAGTGGACGTTGTCTGCCTTGACTCCAGGACGGCCTCCAACGCTGTCTCCCATGACATCCTCAACGCTGGCTCCAATCCTCAACATGTTCATCGGTGGCCTGCATGATGATCCAAACCTGGGAGGGGCAGCCAATACCCAGAGGGCTGTGCTGCCATCCCGAGGGACCTCGACAGGCTGGAGACGAGCGGAGGGGAACTTCATGAAGGTCAATAAAGACAAGTGCAAAGTCCAGCACTTAGCACAGGTTACTAAGATCAGGAAGGGAGCGGAGCATCTCTCCTAGGGGGAAAGGCGGAGAGAGCTGGGCCTGTTCAGCCCGGAGAAGAGACGGCTGAGGGAGGATCTCATCAACGTGTGTAAGTGTCTGAAGGGAGGGTGCCGAGAGGATGGGGCCAGGCTCTTCTCAGTGGTGCCCAGCAATAGGACAAGAGGCAACGGGCACAACCTGAAACCCAGGAAGGTCCATCTGAACAGAAGGACAAGCTTCTTCCCTCGCAGGGTGACTGAGCACTGGAACAGGTTGCCCTGAGAGGCTGTGGAGTCTCCATCCTTGGAGAGAGTGAGAAGCCATCTGGCCAGGGTCCTGGGCAAGCTGCTCCAGGTGACCCTGCCTGAGCAGGCCGGGTGGACTACAGGACCTCCAGAGGTCCCGTCCAACCTCAACCCTGCTGAGCTTCTGTGGTTCCGGGAGTGGAGGCCAGCTCCCAGGCTACTTGCGGGTGGGCAGGGCCAAGCCCCCGCGGGGCCAGGCCTCGAGGAGCCCCCCCCGGGGCTGCTGTCGTCATGCCGGGTCTGCCCGAGTCCTGCCGTGGCCCCCGGCATCGCTGCGGCCTCTGCTCGCACGCCGCTGTGCTGTCCGGGATGGAGAGCGGAGGGAGCCTTCGCCCGGTCTATGTGCGGGCGTCTGGGCCGGGCGATGGCCTGGCCAGGTCCCTGTGTCCTCGGGGCCTCCCCGGAACGGCAACGCCGCAGCTCTCCATGCTTTCAGCCACGAGACCAACCGCTCTGGAAACACCTCCTGCGAGAAGACCTCCAGGGACGTGACGCTACGTGCATGCGTGTCCCCACCGCCTCATTCTTCAGCCCTTTCTGCAGTTGGCCTGGGAGAAGAGCCAAGCTTTTGGGTGCTGCAAGGAGATGACCATGCCAGCGCTGTCAACCCGGAGAAGGGCGGAGCAGGGGGATGTGGGTCTCCCCAGCACACGCCATTGCTTATCGCGGCACGCTCCCAGCCGTCATTGAACATCTGCATTTGTCATCCCACCGCTGCAGATGTGGGCAGCGATCCGAGGCTGCTGGGACACAGCAAGTCCCTCCCAGCTGCCGAGAAGGAAGAACATCTGTCCCGAGGGGAAGAGTGAGCTCAGGAAACCTCTTCCAGCTACGAATTGGCAGTGCCTGATGGGCAGGAGCAGTCCCATGGTGTCCATGCTGCTTGTGAGGTCACTTCTGCGCCAGGACCTGATAGGCCAGCAGCAGGCCCATGACTTCGAAGCTGACCGTGAGGTCCCTTGTGCCTAAAATGACGTCAATGCTGCCTGTGAGGTTATTCCAGCCTCCCTGCGAAGCCAGGAGGAGGCACATGGCTGCTGCTTCTGCTTGTGAGGTCACTTGTGCCTCGGCACCGGAGAGGCCAGCGGCGGGCACATGGCTGCCGTTCGTGCTCAGGAGGCAGCAACCTGCCTGGGGAGGCAGCAGGAGCGTCGCCGAGCTCGGTGCAGGAGGGGAGAGAGAGGCCACTGGGTCCAACCAAATGTTTCTGCAGCCTGGGCCTCTCCCGTTGTGTCTTCGTGGACGCATGGATGAAGCACGAGCTGGATAAGAGGCCAGGGAGGTGGACCAAAACCTGCCTGAGCTGCAAGGAGCTTTGCAGAGAAGCACCCGGTGGGCACCAAGTTGACCGTGAACCAGCAACGTGCTCTGGTGGCCACAAAGACCCATGGCATCCTGGGCTGCATCAGGAGCAGCGTTGCCAGCAGGTCGAGGGAGGAGATGCTTCCCCTCTCCTCAGCGCTGGTGAGGCCACACCTGGAGGGCTTGGTCCACCAGTACAACATGGACCTAGTGGAGCAAGTGCAACCACCGAGATGACTAAGGGCCTGGAGCTGCTCCCATACAAGGAGAGACTGAGAGAGCCAAGACTGTTCAGCCTGGAGGGGAGAAGACTCAGGGGGATCTTATCATTGTCTAGAAACGCCCGATGGGGACAGGGGGTAAAGAAGATGGACACAGATTCTTCTCAGTGACAGCCAGGGACAGGACAAGAGGCAACAGGAACATACAGAAATACAAGAAATCCCATTAAACATAAGATTTTTTACTGCGAGGGTGATGGAAACACTGGACCAGGTTGCCCAGGGGGGTTGTGGAGTCTCCATTCTTGGAGATATTCCAAACGCGACCACACATGGTCCTGGGCAACCTGTTCTAGGTGACCTTGCTATAAGAAAGGGGGTGGGGGTAGGTGATCTCCAGAGGTGCTTTCCGACCTCAGCAAGGCGTTGATCCTGCGGTGACGCTGCCATTGGTGAGGTCACTTGTGAGCTGCCTGAGGGACTTTGCTCCTCCACGGAAGACCGTATTGAGGAGCATCATTGGTTACTTCTCAAGATCTTCGACGAGGTGTGGGTGCTTCTCCTTCAGGGCCTCGTAGATGCGGTCCTTGCACCAGGGAGTCCAGCTCGGCATCAGCTTGAACAGCTCGCGCATCCTGCTGTGGGACGTTTTCTCCGCCAGGATCCTTTGGTATTGCTCGAAGTCCAGAACATCCCCGAGCAGGAGGTCCAGGACGCCCTTCACTTCAACGACGCGGTTGATCAGCTCCACTCGGTGCAGATCCAGGAAGTGCTTCTCTGCGGAGGCCACAAGCGAACTCAGCGGACTAGCCCAAAGCGGAGGCCTGTGAGAAGGTCCCATCCGACCCGGGGCCGTGCCGAGGTCGATGGTGGGGTTCAGGGCGGGCATTTCACCCCCAAAGGTCTCACCTGTCGTCGTCGCGGAGGCTCCTGGGATTTGTCCTCTGTCTGCCCAGCCTGTGGGAGAGCAAGACGGAGCAGACACGAGAGGGTGAGCGATGGCGGGGCCCAACGAGGGATCTCCAACCCCGCGTGGTCAACGGGGCGCTGGAGGACGCAGGGATGGAGCAGACGCACTTCCACAGGAAGCTCCGTCCTGCAGGAGCACCCAGCCTCCCAGGCCACCTCCCGACCTTGGCTTGGTGACCTTTTCCCACGGCTTCGCCTCCTACCTGGCCGGCTGCGCCGCGATCTGGGGGGCCGGCAACCGGCGTGCGGTGCATCTGCGCCCGCCCCGCTGGGTGCGAGGTCTCCTGGAAGAGGACAGGAACCAAGGTTGGATTCCTCCACCATAGGGCTGCTCCCGTTCCCGGCCAGCTGGTGCCATCACGTGGCAGCACAGCTAATTACAGCCCTCTCAGAGCCCACCACCACTCTCACATTGGCCGTGGGAGCTGCTGGAGCTATGGGTGATGTTTGATGGGCACCTCTGACAGGGAGGTGAGATCCCATCACCTGGTTCAACATGTATGTCTTGCTGGGAACTCGCTGCAGTGGAGCTTTAACCTAATTTCAGACACCGTCACGGCAAATACGTACAATCAAGCTCATCACCCTTGGTTTCTTCTGCAGCCAGCAGAAAAAGAGACGTTTTGGGGGTTCTGCTTCTGCCTGAAAAGACTCGGGCACCAGCCTTCCCTCCTTGGGACATCTCACAGCTTCACCATGCTGGAGGGGAAAGGATGCGAGACACCTACCTCTTCGCAGCACCGCGTGCCACACGCACTTGTCCCTCTCTTCATCTTTCAAGCTGAGTTTGACTTCCTCTACCATGACACTAAGGTAGATTTCACTGAAGATCTGCTGCTTATCTGCCCCTCTGAGATGGAAGTCCAGGATCTGGTGGAAAGGCAGGAATTGCTCTCAGGAGCTGCTCTTTCATAGCCAGCACAGCAGAAGAAACCAACCCTGTGACCATCCATCATGGTCAAGCTCATCCGCTTGATGGAGGAGCACAAGAAACCAATCCTATGACCATCCACCATGGTCAAGCTCATCCACTCAATGGAGGAGCAGAAGAAAGCAACTCCATGACTGTCCATCGTGGTCAAGCTCATCTTAGAAGAGTATGAATGAGATGGAAGAGTAGAAGAAACCTTGTCTTAGCATACGTCCCCAAAATTTGGATATTTCATGGAAACAAATAGCTTAGGCTCCAGGCAGCAACTCTTGCCCCAACCTTAGACACCGATACTGGAATGGGATAAACTACATTTTGACAGAAACCGGTCTCCTTGGTTGTGGAGCAACCTGAGATGGTTCTTCCACCTGAGACAGATGCATTTTTAGCGACAGAAGTTGGAGAACCATCACACTCTACCAACCTAAAGGGATCATAGGAAGGAATTGGAGAGACAGGCCATTTTCTAGAGATCACAGCTCATGTTGAGGACGTTTATATAGAAGTTGAGGCTTGCTAACAGCACAAGAACCATCGCTCTGCCACGTGATTGGGCTTATTCCACCCTTAAAACGCTCGGCTCTACCACGTGAAGTACCACCGGCCTCAGCTCTTCCCCAAATCCCAGTTACCTTGGGGTGTACGGCTGCGGGTGCGGAGCCAGAAACAACGTAGGACCTCCCGCAGTTGAGACGCTTGGTCAACGGCGGTTTATCCACCCGGTAGGACATGGACGACTTCTCCCTCTCCGATCGCCTGCAGAAAGTCAAACATGGTCAGCGCCGGGAGAGAAAGATGAGCAAACACGGACGTACATGTAGATCCGGACTCATCAGGTGCCGCCCAGCCTTGGAGGAGCGGTGACGCTTCCACAGTGCGGCACATGCTTGCTGGGATCTCACCTGCTTTATGGAGCGGTCATTGGGGATCAAGTAGAGATGGAGGGTGACAGGTTCGTTCCTGGTGGCGTGGTAGATCAGCACAAGGGAGTGGAGAGGCAAATGGAGAAGCAAAGCCACCTTCCTCCAAAGCACCTCCAGAAAGGAGAAGCTGGCGTCTTCCAGCACCGCGTGGAACGGCTGCACCTCCACCGGCATCTCCCGGACCAGCTTCCCATCCGCGAAGCGGCCAATTCGCATCTTGGAAGTGTCATCTTGGCCTGCCGGGAGGAAACGAGGTCTCCTTCGGCCTCCAGAGGCTCCCGCCGAGGGTTTAACCTGTGAGCCCGGAGTGGGGACTCCCGGACCTCGGCTTTGGAGGAAGAGGAGGACAGAGAAGGAGGTGCGGGACACCACAAAGCCAGGGCAAAGCCGCGGCCCGGCTGCTCCACCTCCGAGGCACACGAAGTGTGGCAGGTAGATGGCACCCACGGCGCCAGCCGGCTCCGCCTGGATGTTGAACAACGGGCCGACGAAGGTCTATCTCTCCACGTCGGCTCCCTGCAGGTGCTGCTGCCAGGAGCCGTACTCGTAGCTCAGGGTAACCACCGCCTTCACGTCGAAGCACAGATAGGTCTCAGTGCACCGAAACGAGCTGGCACCAGGGAGGGAAACTCTGCGCGGCAAAGAGGAGAGCTGGATCAGGGAACGGTCAGCAGGTCTAGCTTGGACCCATGATGGAGTTAACATCCTGCACAAGCAGCGCTTAAAACCTGCCTCCCAGAGAGGCCAAAAGCTCTCAGATAACAGCAGCCGCTTGGTAGACACCATAAATTCAAGCAGGCTGCTCCTACCTCAGTCCCGCCAAGCATTCGGCCATGTTCCCTGAGACGCCCCCAATTTGGAGCCACCACCTCTCACCTGTAGGCTTTCTTGCCACCCTCATCTCAAATGATCTCTGGCACAGTCGCTTCTGGGAGACACTGGAGAGAGGAACGAGGTGCCGTGGGAGAAGAGCTTGGTAGTTTTGGAGCCAAGGAGGTGAGAGGGACCAAAGCCCAGCCTCGTGGTTTGCATCCTCGCGGGAGTATCACGCGCACGGAGATGATCCCCAGAATTCAGCGCAAGGAAGGAAAGGCAGAGCAGACGGAGAAGATGCATCACACCATTCTCCATCACCAGCTCAGCAAATGGGCAGGAAAAATTAAAAAGCAGGCAGAAAAAATGAAAAAACCCATCTCAAGCCCATCCCAGCAGGTCCCCAGAGACCCAAGGTGGATGTACGTCTCTCCCACCATGCGGCCAGGGCTGCCCAGGTATCTAACCCTGGGCAAGGTGACTCTTGGGGACAACGGAGAGGGACGCCGGAGATAAGGAGCTCCCACCTTATCCCTCTGACAGCGGCCACAGCTGTCCTCCTCCCTGCGTCGGGCCACCAGGGAAACATCTGTCACGGAAATAGCAGAAGAAATAAATCCCAGATGGCTTTCGAGGCTCTTCAGGGTGTTGCGAGGCGACGGTAACCACATGCAAGAGCAGCTGTGCTCTCGCCGTGTGCGACGCTACAGTGTGATCCCCTTTGACCTCGTTTCAACCAAGATCAGACCTGGACCATCCTCCTCCCCCCGGCTGAAGGTTGGGTGAGTTGCGTCCCACCGTTGGTCCCACCAGGGCTGAGCCTCGGTGAAAGGCAGCTCCCCGTTTCAGCAAAATTCAGTGCGCCGGCAACGGGACACGAAGCCCCCGAAACGCCCGTGAAACCTCCCTGCGGACAAGCTCAGCACCACTCACCGGGATCAGATGAGTCCTCCTCGGAGCTGGATGAAAAGCCAAACCTGGACATCACTGAAGAGACACGAGAATAGGTTAAAAGACACAAAAGAAAGACAATGAGCGACACGGAGCCTCAGCGGAGGTCGGAAACATAACCTCGCTCACCCGTCAGCGCAGCATCTTGCTGCACCCAGGACACAACTTCAGCTCATCCGTGGGTTTCTGGAGGAGAAAGAGAGGGAAAAGTCCTCAAAATCTGGAGCCCAGATCAGCTCTCCGCTAAACTGCCGGCTGCGGGCAGGAGCCAGGCTGCCCCATTCCCCGTCGCAAGCGGGAGGGACTTTGTGCCATCTCAGAAGGGTTCAGGACCCAGCTGGATCAAGCCCTGCTTCGAGCAGGTTGGGCCAGAGACCTCCCAAGGTCCCGGCCGAGTTGGATTGTCCCCGCGTTCCCACAACGCTATGGCTGAAACCACCACAACACCCCGTCCCCAAGCGGATGAAAATGGGACCGACCTGCTTCTCTTGCTGCCACCAGAGAAAAGCCACGATTGTTGCTTCTGCTCATTTCTGGAAGGAGACGCAGAGAGGAAACCGGTGGGAAACCCGTTACAGCGGCGCGACGTGGGACGAGGACCCCAACCCAAGAGGACACCCTTAACCCCCCTCCAACCTCCGTCCCAGGGAGGGGGTGCAAGGAAAGAGGACCAGGTTTCACACCCATTATTTCTGCCCCGCTTTCGGCTTGGGAAGTCCCGGCTCCTTCTCCAAGTGACCTAGGTCAAACCGAGCCGCGGCTCCAGGGCGTTTCATTCCTCGGAAAACGCACGTGCAAGGAGGTGGACGTCACTTGTTGGGACACAGCCAGGAGGAGAAAGGCAGCTGCTCCAACTAGGAGAGTCCAAGCAGCTCTTCCGCACCCTCAGGAGTCAAAAAGAACCAAAAACGGGGCCAGACTGAGCACCAGAAGAAGTAAAAACATGATCTTGGAGCAACTCAGCTGGTAGATCGCATCCTTGTTGGCTGAGAGTCCATAGAGACGCATTGAAGGGACAACGTGTTGGAGGCTTCATGTGTCCAAGGGACCACGTGTCCGAGGGACCACACGTACTTCGGAAACGGAGGAGCCCACCAAGACCCGACAGAGATGACTGACTGGAAGGGGAAGGACGAGGCAGTACTGGGAGCTGGAAGGAGTTTTGGTGTCTAAAGCTGGGGCTGAATCCCACCGCAAGGGTTGGAGGGGCCAAATCCCACCACGAGCGCTGGAGAAGCTGAATCTCCCCTGGGAAGCGGGAGGAGATAAAACCTACCCAGAAACTTGGAGAGGGTAAATCCTACCTGAAGAGTTGAAGAAGATAAACGTCACCTAAAAAATCAAGTATGAATCCCACCAGGAGAATTGGAGAGGAATCCCACCTGGAGAACTGGAAGAGAAGGAAAATCTCACCTGAGAAATCAAATATGAATCCTACCAGGAGGATTAGAAAAGGCAAATCCTACCTGGAGAGTTGGAGGAGGAGATAAATCCCACCTGGAAGAACAGGTGTGAATCCCACCAGGAGAGCTGAAGAAGCCAAATCCCACCTGGAGAGCCAGAGGAGAAGGAAGATCTCACCTGGAAAGACAGAGGAGGTTGGATGAGGTCAATCCCACTCCAAAAGTTGCATGAGGTCAATCCCACCACAAAGGTTGGATGATATCAATCCCACCCTGAAAGCCGGACAAGCTGAATCCCACCAAGAACACTGGAAAAGCTGAATCCCCCCAGGCAAGTCGGAGAAGGTCAATCCCACCCAGAAAACAGGACAAGGACAATCCAACCGGGAAAATCAGAAGGAGTCAATCCCAACTGGAGAGCTGCAGGAGCTGAAACTCACCCAGAAGGCCGGAAAAGGTCGATCCCACCACAAAAGCCGGCCGAGATCAATCCCACCTGGCAAATTAGAAAAGCTCAGTCCCGGCTCAAAAGCTGGATGGGATCAAGGCCACCTAGAAGGCTGGATGGGATCAAGCCCACCTAGAAGGCTGGAGAAGGTCAACCCCACCCCAAAAGTCGATGAAGTCAGTGTCACCAGGGAGACGGAAAAGGCCGTTCCCACCCCAAAAGCTGGGGGAGGTTGGGGCCACCAGGGAGATCAAACGAGGCCATTTCCACCCAAATGTTGAAGAGGTCAGTGCATTGCTTGCACAACCCTGGCCCTCGCACCCCCGTCCCTCACACACCCCATTCCTCGCACACCCTGTCCCTAGTGTACGCCAATCCATCGTGCACCCCTGTCCCTCACACACCCGTCCCTCGCACAACCTATCCTTCGCACACCCTGTCCCTCACACACCCTGTCCCTAGTGTCCCCCAATCCCCCTCACACCCCGTCCTTCACACCCCCGTCCCTCGGGCACCATGTCACCCCGGTCCCTCTCACTCCCAACCCTCGCACCCCTGTCACCTGGTCCCTTGCACCCCCGGTCCCTCGCACCCCCGTCACCTCATCCCTCACACACCCATCACCCTGTCCCTCGCACCCCCGTCACCCCACCCCTCGCACCCCCGTCGCACCCTCGTCGTCGTCGTTGTCGCCGCCACCGCCGCCGCCCCGGAGCCGCTTTCGCTTGGAGCTGCTTTCGCTTTTGCTCCTGCCGGAACTGGAACCCGGCGGCTGCTCGGGGTGGGGGGGTGCATGGTGCTGCCCCATGGCTGCCCCACGGCTGCCCCATGGCAGCCCCACATCAGCCCCACAGCACTGCCCCACGCACACGCCAGCCCCACGGCAGGGCCCCATGGCAGCCCCACGGCACTGCACCACGTGCACACCAGCCGCACAGCAGCCCCACGGGAGCCGCGTGGCAGCCCCACGGCCGCCCCATGGCCACCCCATGGCATCCCCACATCAGCCCCACGGCGCTGCCCCACATGCACACCAGTCCCTCGGCAGCCCCACAGCAGAGCCCCATGGCACTGCCCCCCTGCACACGCCAGCCCCACACACATACCGGCCCCACAGCGCTGCCCCACGGCAGCCCCACAGCACTGCCCCACGCACAGGCCAGCCCCACGGCAGCCCAAGGCAGGGCCCCATGGCAGCCCCACGGCACTGCCCCATGGCAGCCCCACAGCAGGGCCCCACAGCAGCCCCCTGCACACACCAGCCCCATGGCAGGACCCCACAGCAGCCCCACGCACACGGCCGCCCCACACACACACCAGCCCCACAGCAGGGCCCCATGGCAGCCCGGCGGCACACACGTGTGCAAGGCAGCCGCACGGCGATGCCGGGGAGGGGGGGCACACGTGTGTGTGGGGGGCGGGGGCCAGCGGGGCCATGTGTCCCCCGTCCCCTCCCCCCAGGGACCCAGGCGTCCAGGACCCCCCTCCCCCAGGTGCCATGGGGATCCCCCCCCAGGGGACCCGACCCCGATCCCCTCCCCCCCCCAGGGACCCAGGTGTCCGGGACCCCCCCCCCGCCAGGTGCCATGGGGATTCCCCCCCCGGGACCCAGGCGTCCGGGGCCCCCCCGTCAGGTGCCCAGGGGATCCCCATCCCCCCGCAGGGACCTAGGCATCCGGGACCCCCCCAGGGGCCCAGGCGTCCGAGCACCTCCCCTCCCCCCACCCGGGGCGCCCGGCCGTTACCTCAGGGCCGGCTCAGACGCCTGGCTCCCCCCGCCGGGAACTACAACTCCCAGCAGGCCGTGCGGCCGACGCGCCCCCCCCTTCCCGGCGTCCCTCGCGCGCGCATTGGGCGGGCGCTGAGGCGGCGGCGCGTCCGCGGGGAGGGGGCGGGCGAGGAGGCGGCGGCGGCGGCGGCGGCGGCGGCGGCGGCGGCGCGGGCGCGGGCGCGGGCGCGGGCGCGAAGATGGCGACGGAGCGGCTGGAGGCGGCCGCGGGCCCCGGCGCGGGGGAGCTGCTGCCGCCGCCGCTGCCGCCGCCCTACGTGGCCTGGGCCCCCGCCGAGCTGCAGGCCACGCTGGCCGACATCGGCGCCCCCGCGCAGGGTCTGGGGGGGGGACGGGACTGGGACGGCGGGGCAGGGATGGGGGGGGGCATGAGAGGGTTGGGGACAGGCCCTGGCGGGGGGACAGGGATGGGGCATGTTTGGGCACAGGGAGGGGGGGTTAGGGACAGACCCTGGGGGCTATTTGGGGACGGGGGGGGGGTTGGGGACAGGGATGGGAGGGGACGGGGGGGTTGGGGACAGGGGTGGGAGGGGACAGGGATGGGGGGGAATTTGGGGACAGGGGTGGGAGGGGACAGGGATGGGGGGGAATTTGGGGATGGGGATGGGAGGAACAGGGATGGGGGGGTTAGGGACAGGCCTTGGGGGCTATTTGGGAACAGGGATGGAGGGATGGGGGGGTTTGGGGGACGGGGGTATTTGGGGATGGAAGGGGTTAGGGACTGACCCTGGGGGCTATTTGGGGATAGGAAGGGGGGAACAGGGATGGGGGGCTATTTGGGGACCGGGGGTAAGGATAGGTCCTGGGGGCTATTTGGGGACGGGGGTGGGGACAGGGATAGGGAGGTTTGGGGGATGGGGGGTATTTGGGGATTAGGGGTTTGGGGACAGGGATGAGGGGATATTTGGGGATGGGAGGGGGTTAGGGACAAGTCCTGGGGGCTATTTGGGGACAGGGAAGGGGGGTTGGGGACAGGCATGGGGGGGGACAGGGATGAGGGGGCTCTTTGGGGAGGAGGGGGGTTAGGGACTGACCCTGGGGGCTATTTGGGGATGGGGGGGGGAAAGGGGGTTGGGGACAGGGAGGGGGGGCTATTTAGGGACTGTGGTGGATTGATTCATGGACTCCGATGTGCTGGATCACAATCAACTTTATTCAAGCAAGCAAGCCCTTTACATGAGCTCTAGCTTGGATCGGTACTTTCTGGAAGGTCGTGTTCCCATCATCAGTTCTCATCCCGTGCGGCTACTACCTTATCCACATACTGCTATTTATTCCTCCCAAGGCTTTCGGCTCCTTAACTCTTATCTTGTCCAATCCCTCGCTGTCTGCCCCTACATCTCCCCCTTTTTTATTTTCTAAATTAAATATTGCCAGTGCAGTGTGTATTTGTACAGCAAGTACTTGATGCAAAGCCCTTTGAGTCATTCTCTGCATAAGGCTTATTAAGCAGGGGAGATAGATAGCAAGGGCTAGAAATCTTAGCAAGATTACCAATCCACACGCCAGTACCTTCTTAACTCACGACCCCAAACCTAACGTCCAGTCCTGTCCCTCAAAAGGGTTCCACTCTGATTCTATCTACAACTTATTAGTAAGGTCGCGTAGTCGCGGTAAGCTTTTATGAGTTGATATTGACCCTGCACGAGGCAGGCAGGTATTGCCAGAAAATGTCCCGACATGGGCTCATCTTAACTGGCTCTCAGTCCTCATTTGGTGTTTCGAGGGATGCGTCAACAGGTCGAATCAGCTGTGCAGGCATCCAACGAGGTCCGTTACCTGTGGAGACACAAGCATAACCTTTCCCCCGTGTTATTAAGTCTACTGGTTCACTCCATTGACCTGTTTTCAGGTTCTTGTAGTGAACCTGAGGCTGTCCTCGCCACGTCGGGCGTGAGAAATGCTTATTAACTGCACTTTGGTCTGTATAACAGTTTAAGAGGTTGAGAACATATAAGGCTTTCCATAGCTGCTCTTGTGGGGAGGCACTGGGGCTATTCCCCCTTTTTAGAGTACGATGGGTACGTTCCACTATTGCCTGGCCAGTTGGGGAATAGGGAATTCCGGTCACGTGAGTGACCCCCAGGTTTGAGGAAATGCCCACGTTCGTTGTATGCGGGACCATTGTCAGTTTTAATTTGAGTGGGAACCCCCATTGTGGCGAAACAGGCAAGCCAGTGACGACATACATCGCGGCTTTTTTCCCCAGCATGGGCAATAGCGACAACATAATGGGAAAAGGTATCTACAGAGACATGGACATATTTCAATTTTCTGAATAAGGGATAATGGGTAACGTCTGTCTGCCAAATACTGCAGGGTTGCAGGCCTCGAGGGTTGGTCCCTAAGTATGGTGGTAACAGGGATACATTTTGGCAATCAGGGCAACTTTGAATAAAGTTTTGGGCCTAGTCCCTTGTGATATGACAAGTTTTTTGTGGCGCTTTTGCATTTTAGTGGGAAAAAAAACATCATGGGACAATTTAGCCTGCTGATCCAAAGTCCCTTGCTGGGTTCTGCTGAGTTTTCCTCCTTTGTCAGGAATGGGCAATCCTCCTGACATAGTTGGACCAACCTTTTCTTTTTTTTTTTTTTCTTTTTTCTTTAATCACACACTCTCTTTCTCTCACTCTCTGGGAACCGCACTCCAACCCCCCGAGTCTTTAACTGCTAGGACTGCTGTCCCTTTGCAGCGGGCGGCTTCCTCAGCTGACGGGTGCCCCGATCGGTTCCCAAGCTATACGCACTCACACACAGCACTGTTTACACTCACACCAGTCACAGTGACTCTAGACTTCTGTCTTACAGTCTTGCAGTGCGCCTTATGCTGATCAGGCTGCGCACCCCTTCTCCGGCCAGACCGAGCTGGGACTTAAAACCCACTCTAACCCTGGGGATGGGACTCACCCCCGTCCCCTGGTACGCCTGACGGTGGCCAGCCCACATACCCCCCTGCCTGGTACGCCTTACAGTGATCAGCCCGCATACCCCTTACAGTGCACTGTTCCCAGACCAGGATTTAGAATTTAGGCGGGAGTTTAAGACTCACCTTTTCGGTGCCTCTCGGTGCCAAAGATCCCAGGTGAACTCACCCGATGGCACCAGATGATTGTTTGGAGATGAGAGGCCCTGACAGTGGTTGCCTAGGGTCCCATCGGGGGTGCCAAAATTGTTATGGAAACTAGGCTTGTCGGCCACTATAACGGGGCCCTAACATGAACTGTCCTACGGTAAGAAGAACTATGCCCTAAATCTGACTAAGAATAACTATAACTAATAACTAGGACTAATGCTCCTAATGGTGCCGAATAGCTCTAACCAATAACTATGGCCAATGCTACTTAGGATGCCTATAAGAAATAATTGACCCAAGGGGAACTAAAAATAAGAACTCTATCCTACACTTAGCCAAATACCTACGAACTTAGACCCCCCCCCCACAACTGCTCTAAGAATTCTCTAAGTAACTGCCTAAGAACCCACTAAGACTACAATAACTATACCTACACTATCTTCATACTACTTATCTTCCTAATCCTAAAATACTAATAATCCTAACTAACTTATCGCCTGAAGAGAGCCGTGGTAGGGTGGTGGGAGCCGTTCCTGGGTGCTGTCTCCGTCCTGCAGCGGAGGTGGAGGGGAGTCCTGGCAGGGAGGTGGCCCCGTGGTCGGCCCTGCCTCTGCCGGGCAGATGTTGGTGCCCGGCAGTCAGGGGCAGGCCAGGAGGTGCCGCGCAGCCCGGCGCTCCTCAGCCTCCAAGGCCGGCGCCTTGGGCTCGGCTCCCCCGGGCTGAGTGCCAGCCCCAGCCTGGTCTTGCTGGGGGGCCATGCCCTTGCTTGTGGGCAGCGGGGGCCTTCTGCCGGGCTAGCGCCTCCTCCTCCTCTTTGGCCCCTGGGGCAGGTCCAGGGGCTGCGGGGCGGGCTGCCCCTCCACAGGCTCCACCTGCATGGGCTCCTCCTCCTCCTCCGCGCGCTCCACCTCCATGGGCTCCGGGGCGGCTGCGGCACTCGGCAGGAGGGCGGCGCGGCGGTCCCAAACGGTCGGGCCCACCTTCCTCCTGATGCGCAGCGCCGCCTTCCTCCTCATCCACAGCCGCTCCGGCTGGCTCATGGCGGGCAGCAACGGAGAGCACCTTCCTGGCCCTTCTCCCACCAACGGTCTCCCAACAGCTCTGGAACAGCGGTGCTGAGGTCACTGATGATGACATAGGTGGGCCGTGGTGACGGCATGCCTGGTTCCATCCCCACCTGTGGGGGCCCTGCCGGGCTCTGCCCCGCGGGGGGATCCTGGGGGCTGGAGGGGGCCCCCATGGGCAGGGCCTTGGTGAATGTGTGTGTGTGTGTGTGTGTGTGAGACAACTGGGAAACCAGGGGATCCAGGGCCAACGACAGGACCGACTGAGTGTCTAAGGGCAGTTCTTGGAGGGAGCCACAGTGCGTGTGTGTGCGCGTGTGCGTGTGTGTGTGTGTGTGTGAGTGAGGGCCGTGCTGGGCACAGATGGCTCGGTTTGGGAGCAGGGCTCTGCAGGAGGCCCTGTGTGCGAGGAGACCACGAGCTGCCCTGGGCCAGGCTCAGCCCCTTCCAGCCAACTCTGCAACAGATGACAACAGCCCATTGCGCAGCAGGACTTCAGGCAGTCAGAGGAGCCCATGGTGCCTCTGCTCAAACGTCCTGAAGAACGGGCAGGAGACGCTGCAGGCAGGAGACACAGGAGGAGGCACATGGGAGGAGACACGGGAGACACGAGAGGCCCCCGTGAGGAGAACTGTGATGAACCATGTTTGGAGAAACAAAAGGCAGGAGCTACGTGGCAGGGGACATTGTCAGGCAAATGGCTGGAGTCGCACTCTTGCAAGGAGGTGCTCCATGCTGGAGCTGGTCCTCCTCTGAGGGCACCGTGGCCCGGGGAGGAGCCACGCTGCAGCAGGGACAGCCCCGAGGGACCACCGCCCGGGGAGGACCCACGTTGGAGCAGGCACACGCCTGAGGGACAGCTGCCTTGGGGGGAACCCGTGCTGGGGCAGGGGAGTGGCTGCTTCCTGTAATGTGACTAGTAGCCCATGGAAAGCAAGAAACAGAAGAGAACCCTGTTCTTTAAACAAACCGTTTCAAGAGTGCTACATGTATGAAAAATAACAGGGTTGTCCAAGGGGAACATTCACTCTTTTACTCCACTCTGGTCCCTGATTCTCTTCACACACTTTCTGGCCATCTTGTGCAAGCTGAAAGCCTCCAGGTTCGCAAGCCTTACTCAGGTCCAGGACAACAACCTCCACTGCTCTCCCCTCAGGCACCAAGCTAGTCATCTCCACGGAGAAGCCTATCAGGCCACCTTTAAGCACAAATACTTAGAGAAGCCGACCCTCCAAGGGATCTTTTCCCATGGCAATGCGCTCCCTCGCCTGCCTTGCAAACTGCTCTTTCCTTGGAGGAGTCTGAAAGTGCCAAAACGTCCTTTCCTTTGGACTCAGGAAAACCGGATGGCCGCTGCAGACACCTTTACCCCTGGCGCAAGTAGGGATGCCTGGCGTCCTTGCTCGTAGAGTCACTGAGACACAGGTCCCAAGGGCTTTCACTTGTCAGAAAGGGAATTGCCCTTTGCTGCACCTCCTCCTTCAAGGGGGGGCCTCCTCCACCCGCAATAACTGCCATGCATCTGGAGGCAGCAACAGGCAGAAAGGGGTGGGCAAAGAGCCTCCTGCCAGGGGAGACTCTGGGCCAGGGAAAAGGGGGGCCGTGTGCTCCATGGGGGAGCGAGGTGATTCCCACGGACACAACAGCTGTGTGACCTGGGAATAGTGATGGACACCTGGCCCAGGGAGGTGCGTCTCCTTGGGAGGGGCAAGCGCGTGCCAGGGTTTGGGGAGACTCTGCCATCGGTTGCGTTTTTCTCCTGACGAGGAATTAGAGCCTCCTCTTGTGCCTCTGTCTCTCTGCCCCTCGCTTTGTGGATTTCAACGCCTGCAGTCGCATCTACCTCCCTCTCCTGCAGGACCACCTGCTGCTGCGCAGGCAGGCGCACAGCTCGGCAGCAGGGCACAGAGACCAAACCCCTCTGGTGCTCACACCAGCTCACCTGGCGTGTGCAGTCACGGGCAGCTTCCAGCAGCTGCCTTCTGGAGCTCCCCATCAACGATGCAGGGGACTCCCTGCTTTGACTGCCCACTTCCACTTGGCTTTGGAAGTCTCACAAAAAGCATCCAGGCCGCGCAGCTCTCCCTCCCCAGGCCCTTGGGGACCCTCTCCGGCAGAGACACGGGAAAGTCTCTCCGGGGCAGCTGCTGCCCCCGCGGCAGCACCTCAGCAGCCCCCCCGCACGCCTCGCCCAGGCCCCAGGCCGCGCACGCGCAGCTGCTGCTGCCTCCCCAGCGCCTGCGGCCTCCGCGCATGCGCGCAGCCCCGCCCCTCGCCCGCCCTGCCCGGGGCGCTCTGCCGCGGGGCCCCGCACTGCGCACGCGCACGCCCACTGCCTCGCCCCGCCCCTGCCCTGCTCGCCCCGCCCCTGCCCTCCCCTGCCCTGCCCTCCCGCCTGTGCAGCCCCGGCAGGCCACGCGCCACCGCAGCCAATGGGGAGCGCGCAGCAGGGAGGGGCGGGGGGCGGAGCGTCGAGGCGGGAGGCCTCACTCGCATTGGGGGCGGGCAGGCGGGGCATGTGGGGCAGTGGGTGCTGGTGTGGGGCGGCAGCTGTGGCTGGGTTGAGCTGGGCCAAAGCCTTTCTGAGCGCGGAGGGGATTCGTCAGAGCTGGGGGCGACGGCGCGGAACCGGCCCGTTTCTGCCTTGCTCCGCTTCTGCCGTCGCTGTCTCGGCAGCCTGTGCATTTCTGGAAGGCAGGTAAGGCCTGGAGCTCCGCGAGCCCGCGAGGTGCCCGTGGGCAGAGGCCTGTGCTCTTGCCGGGCTGGGGACGGAGGGGCAGTTTTTGCCAGGAGAGGGCCCGGCTTTGCGAGGAGGCTGTGAAAGGACAGGAGTGCTGTTGGCAGAAGGCTGAGGTGTCCTGGTGCTGCTGCTGGGCTCTGGAGAGGCTCTTGGAAACGCCCGTGTGAGAGCTGGATCGTTTGCTTTGCCAGAGCCTGTGATTCCCGCTGCTGAGCTTGGCTTTGTGTTGAGAAGCGCAGTCACGGCCCCTGGTTTCTCGCCCCTGGTTGTGCTGGTGTCTGCAGAGCAGGGAAGAGGCTCTGCCGTCGGAGACGCCTTGGTCTCCTGGCTGGGAGGAAGCCCTCGTGGCAAGCCTTTCTTCTGCCCTTCTTTTGTCTCCAGAGCTCTGGTGGGGCCAGCGGAGGGCTTCTGGCTGGAAGTCAGTTAACGTGTCAGCTCTGCAGCTGCCCGCTGTGCGGGTTCTCTTGGGATTGGTGGTGGTGGTGGTGGTGGGTGCTGCCTGTGTCTGCTTGGTTTGGAGCGGGTGGGATGGTGGTGAGCTTGTTGACTTCAGGCAGAGCCCATGTTTTTCTTGCTGCCCAGATGCAGCTAAAGTTTGGGAGAACGTGTGTGAGTGCTACTGCCAAGCGCTGCTGCTGAAGGAGGTGGGGCTCATGTCCTCCTTGTCCCTCCGACCTTGATGAGTGCTGGCTTCTGCTTGCATGCTGCCACTGAGCAGCCTTCTTCCTGCCTGCCTTGGAAAGCAGCAGCCAGGCCCCAGCAGGAGCCTGCAGCTGGCAGTTTTGCCCCAGAGCAAGCTCTCCCTCACCGGAGAGCAGAAGCAAAGCGCAGCTGGAGAAGCCGAGTGTGGGGTTTCTCCTCTGGGGCCCTCTCTAGCTGCTCCTGGCAGGGTGGAACAACCCGCCAGAGATGGTGGCATGCTGTGGAGAGTTTCTGCCAGGTGTGGTCCCTCCTCGGAGGTTCTGAGGCTCCAGGGGTTTTTCCCTGCTTGTGCGTCAACTCTCAGCTGGTGGGAGGTGAAGGAGTGGGAGAGGGGGAGACTGGAGAGTGCAAGGCTCTCCTGCAAAGCGCCCCATCTTGCCCCTTTGGAGATCACCCTTAGTGTGCCCTGACAAGTCTAGTCTTCGTTATTGTGTGTGTGAAAGCCCTGCTTTTGTTCCTTTGTTGCTCTCCTGTTTTCAGCCTGTCCAGCTAGCAGGCGTGGGTAACATGTCCGTTCCGGAAAACTACTTGTGTGATGTGGATAAGAAGAGTTTGCATGTTTGGAGACGAGTGTTTCGGGTGGACAAGGTGTTTCTGCTGGAGAAGAATCTCAGCTCTGAGAAGAGCCCGTGGCCTGGTAAGAAGCGAGATTCAAAGCTGGGCTTGCCCCTGTGTCGTAGCGAGGATCTGCTTCACGATTAGTGAAATACAGCTGCATCTTTGGCAGAACTGCCTCCCACTGCAGAGGCAAGAGCCCAGCACGGGCGCACGGGACGCAGAACAACGTCCCGCTGTGCTCATGCCAACTCCTCCTGCTATCTCCTTGTAGTCTGCTCCCACCGTGTCCAGGCAGCTCCCCCAGGACCAAGGAGGCCGGCAAGCAGCACCCACCTCCTCCAGCCAGGTCCACGGCTGCTCTCGCTGTTCCTGAAGGCTGTTGGAGACTATTGCAGGTACATGCCCTGGGTTGCTGTAATGACTGTGCTGTTGCAAACGGTGCCAAAGCCCCATTGTGCACATACCGACTCTGCCAAGAGCCCTTAAGCACTCTTCCATTTGTTGTCCGAAAAGCGGATTCGTTGCCCGGTGTGCAGTAAGCCAATAATTACACACTCAGGAGAGACATTTGTTTATTTATTTTCAGAGTTGCGCAAGCCTGGGTGCTCGGTGGTTTTCCACAAATCGAGCACACCCCCCCAACTTTTCAAGTAGCATTTATACACACAAATTGCCAGATTTACGACTTTCCCTTTTACACTGATTGGTTAGTGATTTCTTCATTCCCTGGATCCCACCCCTGCTCCTCAAGGTCCTGGTCAATTAACACTGCCCCAGCTGGCTCAGTAGGTGTTATCTGCCAAGGCCCTGAGGAAGAAGACATAATCCAGACCCCTTAATCAGCACTGTTTCAACAGTGAGAGGAAGCTTTGCTTCCCAAGGTCCTGGCGCCCAAACAGGCCTTATTTCTCAGCCTTGGCATCCTCCCTTTCGGAGAGTGGGGCACAGGAATGCAGACTGCTTGTAACTCCCTTATCTTTCCAGCCTGCACCAGCTCTGAGGCCCTTTCTTACCGCACTAGGAGCGCGGCCTAAGGCTTCAGCAAATTTAGCTACTCATGCTAAGCAAGTGTGCGGCTACTCATGTTAAGCAAATTCTGTCTAAGATAGAAGTTATCCAAATCTACCTACTTCAAACATTCTTTCTGAGCTTCTCAGGGTTGTCTTGTAACAGTTCCCCCCTTTGAGACTTATATGATCATTTTCATATTAGTCTCACTCTTTTAAAATCTTTCCCATATTAATTTTGTAAAACACTTAGAAATGCATTGAATCACTACATAAACGCATACAAAAACTACTAGCACCATTCCCTAAATTGTTAAACATTTTTTAACCCATGAACTCACATCAGGGAAACAGGAAGTCAACCATTTCCATGTTTCTTCAAATCCAAAAGAAGTATCATCTTTCTGAACCCCATGTAAGATTTCAGTCTGCTTCCAGATTTCATTTAGATCGGTAGAAATTCTCCTACTTTGATCCACATATACACAGCAACTAGTATTTATTACTGTACATATGCCTCCCTGAGATGCCAATAACATAAAGCTGCAATGGCATCAGAAGTTTTATCACTCACTCCTAATTGTGGAAACAGCTACCTTACAAATGACTGAAACCTAGTAGGTCGATCTGTTAAAGGATTATTGACCCTCTTTTGTCTCCTCATGAATGTTCTTAGCCAGGATTTTTGATACTTATTACTCAATTCTTTTCTTATAGTAACATTAGGGTTATTGCCCCTAAAGTACACGTCCCTGACCAATTAGGAGGTAGCACTTTTCGTGCCTTGTTCCCACACAACCAATACCATCCACTACCTTTCGGAACACGCCACCCATTTAGTTCCTTACTTGGCTACTTACAACCTATTTCAGGTATATGAGAGCAATTTTTATAACCTCCTATCTTAATGGCTCCAGTACAGTTGATCGGTTGCTTTCTATAAAGTACAGTTTTCTCCCACCATCTATTACTATTATTACATCTTCGGATACATTGATAATAATCTCCTGTCACACTCTGGACTTCCCATTCCTGTTTGGTTGTTTCATCATATTTCGTTTGATCACTATCATTTCTTATCTGTTTCATAAATTCCATAAAGGAAAAATTAAGAGGCACTCCAATTAGTGGGAAGCCCTTGTTGGAATGTTCAGGGAAGTGGGTACACACCCAGCAATCCCTCTGGTTAACTATCTTCATAGATTTTGTAATTACTTCCAAATGGAGATTGTGACCCCAAAATCCTTCCTGATTCCCTTTAATTGTTTGGCTCAGGCAACCTAGAAAAGCTAACCACCACATTTCTCCCCTGGTTGTTAAGGAGAACATCATTTTTACACAGATACCATAACAACAATATTAACCCTATTCCTAACAAACAGATTAAAGCAATTCTTCCCTGCGTACAATCTAAATTTAAAACCAATTCGCTTCCAGTACAACTCATATATCTTTATATATTTTTAACTTTAAAGGGTGAACTTGTTCAGCTTTCCACGTCTCTCGAGGTACTGCTTTCACTCGGGTGTAGTGGATCCAGGAATCAATTCCCTGCAGTTTCACAGCAGTATTTGTTGTTAGCAGTACAAGATACGGTCCCCTCCACTTTTCTACCAATGGCTCGTCCTTCCAGGTCCGAAGATACACTTGATCTCCTGGCTGGAATGAATGTACAGGTGAATCTAAAAGTACAGGAGATCTTAACTGGATGTACCTACGGAGAGAAGTAAGAACCTTTGCCATAGACAAGAGATAATCACTTAAAATTTGATCGCCCTTAACGTGCATTTGAATTTCATTTCCAGTTAGATTTACAGTGTAAGGTTTACCATACAGAATCTCAAATGGACTAACTTTCTCTCTAACCCTTGGGGTTATTCTGATTCTTAATAATGCCAGAGGTAAAACATCAGTCCATTTCATCTGAGTCTCCTGACACCATTTTCCTATCTGTCTCTTAATTGTTTGATTCATTCTTTCCACTTTTCCACTGGATTGTGGCCTCCAGGGGGTATGTAAGTCCCATTTAATTTGTAGTATTTTTGAGATTTGCTGTACTATTTCTGCTATAAAATGAGGTCCTCTATCTGAAGAAAACCCTTCTGGTACCCCAAATCTTGGTATGATTTCTTTTAATAACATTTTTACTACTTCCCTGGCTTTATTGGTACGACACGGGAAAGCCTCAGGCCATCCTGAAAAGGTGTCAACAATTACCAATAAATATTTATATCCATTACATTTTGGTAATTCAGAAAAATCAATTTGCCAGTAATCCCCAGGCATGAAGCCCCTTTTTACTTCCCCTGGGGGGGGCTTCTTCTGAATCTTGGGATTATTTCTAAGACAGATTTCACATTTCTGTGTAATACCCTTTGCAATTATTAGCATACTGACTCCCACAGCAAATCTTTTAACTGTTTCAACCAGTGACTCGGCTCCCATGTGGGTGCTATCATGTATTTGCTTCATCAGCTGCTTCATTATCGGCAAAGTTACCACACATTGTCCAGTAGATGTCACCCACCATTCTTCGGGAGTTTTTATGCATTTCAGTATTTCTGCTAATTTATTTTCTTTTACAGTGTATACTGGAATTTCCATTTTTAACATTCTTTCTGGAACTAAGGCTGCCACCGACACGGATAATGCTGCCCTTTTTGCAGCCTCATCGGCCCTTTTGTTCCCTTTAACTATGTCAGTCTGTCTGGACTGGTGCGCTTTGCAATGCATTACTGCTATTTCTTTGGGTTTATTAACTGCTTTGAGTAGTCCCATAATCTCCTTACTGTATTTTATAGGATTCCCTTGAGAAGATAGCAATCCTCTTTCCTTCCAAATTGTGCCATGGGCATGTATAACCCCAAAGGCGTATTTTGAATCTGTAAACACATTAGTCCGTTTTCCCTCTGATAATTCCAGAGCCCGGGTTAAAGCAATCAGTTCTGCTTTCTGGGCGGATGTATTTGCTGGTAGCAATCTTGCTTCGATTTCTCCTTCCAAAGTGACAACAGCGTATCCAGCCCTTCTTTCTCCCTTTATTATAAAACTGCTCCCATCGATAAATAATTCCCAGTCCGGATTCCGCAATATCTCTCAAATCTGGACGGCTGGAATATACCCGCTCAATAGTTTGCAGACAGTCATGAGCCAACCTCCCCTCTTCATGAAGTGGTAATAAAGATGCACCTTACCGGTTTAGCTCCTTGTTTTAATTCCACCTTTACCAGTTCTGCACATCTGGCTCTTCCAGGTTGCTCCGTTGCCCACACAAAAGGGACTACTGCGTCCATTACTTCAGAGGGAATTTCGCTTGGTCCATCCTCCAGCTGTTCGGAATCCAGTGCTTTCTGCAACATATATGCTTGTGCCTTCCAGGCGTTACTTTGTGGAATGTGCACCTTAACTTTGTTTTGATCAAAGGTTATCTGTGCCCCCAGTTTATTCAGTAAATCCCTCCCCATTAGGGGTAATGGGCATTCTGGCATATATAAGAATTCATGTGTTAACACCCTATTTCTTATTTCACATTTAATTGGTTGAAAGAAAGGTTTGACCTCTCGCTTTCCCGTGGCCCCAATTACTGGCATAGAGAATTTACTCATTGGTCCCTTACAGCTATTTAGTACTGAATATGTTGCTCCAGTGTCTACTAAAAATTTAACTGTTTCGTTCCCCAGCTTTACTGAAACCAGGGGTTCGGCTGGGGAATCCAATTCCTCAACCCCCGGTCCCCATCAGTCTGAATCCTCTGTACCAATCATGAGCAAATCTGCCTCTGGAACAGATGCAGACTGAGGTTTCCAATGATCTGTTTGTCTCTTCGGGCACTCATTTTTCCAGTGCCCCTTCCCCCTGCAAATTGCACACTGATCTCTCCTTAGCGGAATTCTATCTCCCAAATTCCCTCTTACTCTATACCCTCTTCCACGTCCTTGTCCTTTCGGAAAGCCCCTTCCCTGAGAGGGAGTTTGTGCCCGGGCAAATGCAGCTGCCAAGATTGCAGCATTTTGCCTCTTATCTTTCAGTTTCTCCTTTTGTTTTTCCTTTCTCTCTACTTCTTCCCTGTTATTGTACACCTTATATGCAATTTCTATTAATTGCGATATCGACATCCCCAACATACCATCTACTTTCTGAAGCTTTCTCCTTATATCTGGTGCTGACTGTCCTACAAATAATGTAGTAAAAGTCATTTTATTTGCTTTGTCCTCGGGATCCAAGTCTGTCCATTTTCGGGCAGTTTCACATAACCGCTCGTAAAATGCAGAGGGATCCTCATTCTTACCCTGTGCGACTTGATATAGTTTTGCAATATTTTTGGGCCTAGGTACTCCATGCTTTACCCCATATAATATTAACTGTTGGTACTGTTTAGTCATTAACCTGCCTGCCCCTGTGTTTTGATCCCAACCCGGTTCCCGGGCCGGCATAAAACGGTCTGGTCCGTCTCTGGCATTTTGTCTTTCATTCTCCTCTTGAGCTTTGTCTCATACCATTCTTTTCTCCTCAGGTGAAAGCAAAGTATTTAAAAGCACCTGTAAATCCTGCCAATCTGGATTATGATTTTCAATTATCATTTTAAAGGATTGATACATCTTTTCTGGATTTTCTCGGTACGACCCGGCAGACTCCTTCCAATTCATTAAATCTGTAGTTGAAAAAGGGACCTTCACATACACAGGCATCCCATCTGGTCCGACTGCTTGACGCAGCGGGGCCTGAATCACGGGATTTTGTTGAGCCCAAGTAGCCCGAGTTCTGCCTGCAATCGGGCTACATGCCTCACTTCCCTCATTTCTGCTATCGACACTGTCTTGATCTCTTTCCGGAGAGACCAATAATTGTACATCCTCTTCCTCATCACCCACTTTTAAACATCTTTTCCCAATGCTACAAGCAGAGCAACACCGAGACATTTTCTCTTTGTTTCCCATCATCATTAACACATTTGAGTCAGAGATCAATAGCTTACATTTTTTTCTAGTTTCATGATCATTTCTCAGAGAGAAGAACAAATCTACATATGGGACCTCATCCCATTTGTTCTGTCTTCTGCAAAACAACATAAGTTGCAAGATTGTATTATAGTTTAGCGTTCCCATTTCTGGCCATTTTTCCTCATCCTCCAGTTTAGACATTGGCCACCACTGAGTACAGTATTCCTTTAGTTTTCTCCTTGTTAAAGGATTCCCACCAAACTTACTCCAATGTTTCAGGATGCATCCTAAAGGAGAACAGGAGGATACCCCCACAGATTGTCCTGTTCCCATATTATTACCCTTAAAAGAACGTTCTTACCAATTACGCTTTCGTACACTCCAGTTGTCACTGTCCAAACGTGTACAAAGCTTACCTTTGGTTACCACAACCAATTACCCTTGTATCATACGCTCTATGCAATGTCTCTTAATAATTACTGCGTTGCACCTTTGAGTCGCTTACCTGTTCCGACCAGGGAGGGTGCTCACGGAGTCCCCGAACAAAACGGTCGGTGTGCGCTGGAGTCCGATGAGCAGCGTCTCCCCGCCGGGAACTGGCAAGACGATCCGGGCAAGGCTTTACAGTGAGAGTCCCACCTGGGTTGCCAGAAAACAGTTGTCCGAAAAGCGGATTCGTTGCCCGGTGTGCAATAAGCCAATAATTACACACTCAGGAGAGACATTTGTTTATTTATTTTCAGAGTTGCGCAAGCCTGGGTGCTCGGTGGTTTTCCACAAATCGAGCACACCCCCCCAACTTTTCAAGTAGCATTTATACACACAAATTGCCAGATTTACGACTTTCCCTTTTACACTGATTGGTTAGTGATTTCTTCATTCCCTGGATCCCACCCCTGCTCCTCAAGGTCCTGGTCAATTAACACTGCCCCAGCTGGCTCAGTAGGTGTTATCTGCCAAGGCCCTGAGGAAGAAGACATAATCCAGACCCCTTAATCAGCACTGTTTCAACAGTGAGAGGAAGCTTTGCTTCCCAAGGTCCTGGCGCCCAAACAGGCCTTATTTCTCAGCCTTGGCATCCTCCCTTTCGGAGTGTGGGGCACAGGAATGCAGACTGCTTGTAACTCCCTTATCTTTCCAGCCTGCACCAGCTCTGAGGCCCTTTCTTACCGCACTAGGAGCGCGGCCTAAGGCTTCAGCAAATTTAGCTACTCATGCTAAGCAAGTGTGCGGCTACTCATGTTAAGCAAATTCTGTCTAAGATAGAAGTTATCCAAATCTACCTACTTCAAACATTCTTTCTGAGCTTCTCAGGGTTGTCTTGTAACACATTGACCATTGCTCTTCCTTCCTTCAGATCTCCTTGTGGGCCAAAGGCCTGCTCTACCTTTCCAGTGTGTCCTTGCCTCCTGTACATGCAGGAAGCAGCCACGGACACTTCCCCAGGGCACTGTTGGCTCTAGCAGCAGGACCTGCTGCATTCTGAGGCTGTGGCAATGCACAGGTCTTTTCTAGACCCTTGGTAGTTGAGATCATTGGTCCTCCCAGACCGCTCAATGGTGTGTGCAGTGAAGGGAGGAGCCGGGCGTAACTTCAGGCCTGCTCACCTTTCCGGAGCCAAACTCTGGTGACAGGCCGGCTGAGGAGAGAGCCCAGGAGTGAGGGTACGACCTGCAGAAAGCCATGCCCTGGCAGCAGCTGAGACTAATCCTGTGTGCTGTGGCGTTTCTGTGGCCCTGCAGGAAAGCGGCGAGCTGTGTGCGCAGTGGGACCGAAGGCAGAGCCTGGGCTCCTTGTACAGAGAGCGGCAGGAACAAGCAGAGGCCGAATGGGCTGCGTGGGAAGCCTGGTGTACAGGGGAGGCTCCAGAGCTGGCTCAGGTACCGGCCCCATTGGACACCCTTCGGAACGACGGCCATCCTCTCCGTCACGGAGCCGAGGGCGGGAGGTCCTCTGGCCTTGGGGGCAGTGTTGCTGCTCAGTCAGTGGGACACTTTGCAACTGCAGCACAACTAATTACCACCCATGGTCTTAGGACTCCCACCCAGCTAGTACTGGATTACAATTGCATCTCCCTTCCCTGCCCAGCACTTAGTGTCTAGGGTGCAGTTTGTTCCCTCCCTACTTCGCACAGCCCCTCCAAGGCTTTTGCGCATAGACTGGTGGAGAGTCTGCTGGCTTTTCCGAGGCTGTCAGCATGAGCTTGGGTCTGCAGCTCAGCCTCACTGCCATGTGTACACATCCACACGCTCACTGTTGGAAGATACCCCCGCTGCAGTTTCCCCTGGCCCCTCCTTTCTTCTTTGGAGTCCTCATGCCTCATTTGCTCTCTTTCTGCAACCAGCTTCTCACCTCCTCTCTACCTGCCTCTCTTGCTCCACGCAGACTCCTGCCAGACAAACAGCGTACACCTCACTGCTTTTTTCCTTCTTGGTCCCAATCGTGCTGCAGTCACCTCAGGCTGCAGATGCTGCGGAAAGCTCTCTTCTCACCTGCCTCCAAAAGGCAGGGCCTCTTTTTGTTCTTTGCCTAACAGTTGGCCCCAGAGAAAGACCTCCACCCCAGGGAAGCTTCTTGCAGCATTTGGGAGGATCCAGAGCTGCCCAGAGCTGCCAGGAGCAGAAGTACAGCTGAGAGCAGAGCACACCTGGTAGGAGCATTTGGGGAAGGAAAGCAGTAGTTCCCGCCCCACTAATGGCTGTGTGAATCCTGCCGGGTGTTTTTCCATGAGTGCTGCAGCAGCCAAAGGCCAAGCAGCAGAGGGGTGTCCTGCTGAGGAAAAGTCACGCTGTTATCAAATCCCCCTTGCTGGGCTGCCGGGGGTTGGGGAAGCAGCCAGTGGGGCAGTGAGGCCTGAAGCTGTGGGTAAAACCTGAGTCCAGAAGGGTTTGGATCGCTTGGTGTGCCCTGCCAAACCTAGGGAGGAGCTCATTGGAAGTTCCTGCTCTGCAAATGGCAATTCCCTCCTCCCCATTTCCCATGCTCTCAGTGATGTCAGCAGGAAAGCAGAGGGCCAGCTGGGAATTGCAGTGAAGCCCTGCTCCCACCCTGCCCTTGCCCTGGGGGCCTGTGGTGGAGAGGTTCCTGGTTGCCCAGCTCCTGCTGCCGGGTGCTTGCCAGAGGGCCTCTGGGAAAGGGCTCCTCTCTTCCCAGTCTGGTTTGCAGACAGTCAGTCGCTCCTTCTTGGCAGAGCTTTGGCCGTAAAGAGACTTGGGCTCCCCACCCTCCCGCCCAGCCGAGGAGAAAGGAGCACAGGCAGAGGTGGAAAAGCCTCCCCCCACCCCGTGGAAGAGAAGAAAGCAGCAGCCAAGCTGGAGACAATCCAGCCCCCCAGTAAGTGTGTGCTGAGCCTAGCCCCAGCCTGGGGCGGTCGAGTGTCCCTGACCCCCACAGGGTGTTATGGCTCCAAATCCCTGGGGCCTGGGGTTGCGGACAACACCCTTGGCATTCTGGTGACATGGGAATGGCCTAGGTTACACCTCCCTCCTCCCAGGTGTTATGGAAATTAGGCTTGTCAGCCACCATAACAGGGCCCGACCCTAGGTTCCCACAGAAAAGTTCAGAGCCAAATCAAAGCAAATTAAATAATTAAATTTTAATGACGCGCATGCAGTCATTACAGCTCGAGCTGGGTGCCTCCGAAGAGGGACCCCGAGCAAAGAAATCCCTGGGCAATTATACTTTCCAATCTAACCTCTCCACCCCTCCCGCGGTAGTTTGGACCAATAGTAATATTTTGGTCTGGGGTCTCCTGCTCCTTATTGGGTCTCATCCCTGTCTCTAGGCAGGCTGTTTATCTTTACTGTTGCGGTTTCTGCTGACAGATGTGTCTTAATTCTTCGGGTCCCGCCCTTGTCTCTCAAGGCCCTGACAGAGAGGTGTTGTTCCAGCAATTAGCACTGCCCCAGCAGTGACAGTAGGTGTTATCTCCCAGGGTCCTGATGAAGGGGATATAATCCAGACCCCAAGATAGTCCAGACCCCCCAAATTAACACTGTTTCAGCAGTGAGAGGAGGCGTTGTTTCCCAGGGTCCTGGCACCCAACGAGGCCTTATTTCAGAGCCTTGACACCCTCCCTCCCGGAGTGTGAAGCACAGGAATGCAGACTGCTTGCAACTCCCTTATCGTTCCAGTTTGAACCAGCTCTCAGGCCCTTTTCTTACTGAACTAGGTAAAAGTTCCTTATTTTATCTAAGTGCGGCCTAAGGCTTCAACAAATCTAGCTACTCATGCTAAGCAAGTTTTAGAGAAGTCGTGCTAAGCAGCTACCTCTAGACAGTTTCAGTTTGCTATTCCTTGACACAAGGATCCTGCCTGGAAAGTACCAAGTGTGATGACATGGCTCTAGGCCTGGCAGGGCAGGTGGGGTTTTTCCTGCATGCTGCCAGTGAGGGGAATGGGCTTGAGCAGCAGTGCTTGGATCCAGCAGGTCAGCCCCTGGGCGTGCAGCTGGTGTTGGCAGCAGGGCTTTGGTTTCCTGAGCGTGGGCCCCTCTTTGTGCATGAAGGCTGGCGTGGAGAGATGGTCCCCACGTGCCCCCGGGGGCAAAAGCAAGAAAAGCCCAAGCCCCGTGAGTAGGAAGAGGTGCACAGGTGAGGGCAGGGCCTGCTTGCCCCGGTGGCCTGGCGGTCCAGCAGCTGGACGTCCCAAAGGCGAGCCAGCAGCGAGGCACCAAGGCTGGGGGGTGTCACGCTTCATCAGGAGGAGAGTGTGCCCGTGTGCTGCCGTGAGGCTCAAGCCGGTGGCCAAGCTGGTGAGGAGAGCCCAAAAGTCGGCGCCCCTGAGGGGAGAGGAGGATGCACGGAAGAGTGAGGAAGCGATGGTGTGGGAGGGCAAGGCAAAGGTGCGGGGTGATGTGGAGCAAAGAAAGCCTGGAGGGGCCCAGCGCAGTGCGTGCACGCCAACAGGGAAGTGCTTAGAGAGCAGCAGTCTGGAGAAATCAATCTCTGGCACCTTTTGTGGGAAATCTGCAGAGCCGGGCACCTGTCTCAGGGGTCTGTCCGCTAATGCCTGCAGCCTGGGGACCAGACAGGAGCACTTTGCAGTCTGTGTGCAGCTGCGGGCCTGCAGCGTGGCATGCCTGGAGCGCTGCGGTGGATGGCTGCAGCCTCTTTGGGAAGGCCCGTCTGGGAAGGGGCGGAGGGGCAGTTGGCCTTTCTGTGAGCAAGCAGCGGGAATGCAGGAAGCTCTGCCTAGGGCTGGACGGTGAGGCATATGGGTGAGGCTTAGTGGCCCGAGCAAGAGGAGTGGTCTTGCAGTGGCTGGCTGTGTGCTCTAGAGGGCCTGAAGAAGGGCAGCATCTGCACGGTGTAGGAGGCAGAGAGGTGGGGAGAGGAAAATCCCTGCTGCGGCACAGATGGCAGCTCGGAGCTGGGCTCAGAAGCTGGCACCAGAGGCTTGGAGGCAAAGCCGTGGTGCTGGAGGTGCCCCCGGTGAGCAGCAAGGCCTTGTGATGTCGGTCCTAGCACGGTCACCACAAGGCCTTGTGATGCGGGTGCCCTGGTCACAGCAGGAGGTGGTCACGGGGGTCCCCATGGCAACGTGCAGGGCTTTGTGATGGGGGTGGCATCGTGCCCCCAAGGCCATTGTGATGGGGCGGTGCCCGTGGTGACCGAGTCCGTGCTGGGAGCAGAGCCCCTGGGTGTGCCCTCTGAGGAGAGCAGCTCGCTGAGGAGGGAGCAGCTCTCTTGAGGGCCAGAGTGGCAGGTGCGCAGGAGAAGCTCCTGCAGATGGACAAGGGGCGGCAGGCGAATGCCGGCTCCCAGCCCGTGGATGGGCTTTCTGTGAGGCCGAAGCGCAGAAGCAAGGTGAGCGGTGGGGCTGGAGGGAGAGGCAGGCAGCAGGGCCGGGAGCCGCACGGAAAGCGTGAGGACGGTGGGGAAGAGGAGGTGGGGCAAGCGAGCCAGGCCTGATCTTCTCTGGCCAGGGGGTATTTCTTGCTGGTGCTGGGGATTTTCTGGTGCACAAAGCACACCGACCGGGATGCTCCAAGGCCCAAATGGAGCCTGTGAGCTGTGCTGAGGGTCAGAGAGCACCTCTGGGCTTAGCGCAGCTGGGCCGTGCTCGGCCTTGAGCTTCCCTTCGACGTGGGGCCGGGCTTTCCTGTGCCTGAGGGGCCGCTTGTACGAACGCAACCGCCTCCATCATGGGCTTCCTTCTCCCTGCAGGGGGGCCAGCGGGAGCCGCGCGCAGCGCTGCAACGCATCCCGACCCCGACTTCGTCGCACCGAAGGGACAGGCGGCCGTTGCTGCCCGGCCCACAGAGCTTGCAAGGCCTCGAACACCTCATTGCAGAGGTACCGAGCTGAGCAGCGATGGTGGCAAAGCCTCTGCCTGCCTGGCTGCAGCTGCGGAGAAGCAGGCGGGAAGCGGTGGGAGAGACCAGGAGGTCTCAGGCTCCTCAGGGGAACTGCCTTTGCCCCTGTCCTGCGCAGTGCTGATGAGCCCTGTCCCCATGCAGCCTTTGGGAGCAGGGTGGGAGCTGCCTGCGTGGCAGAGCGCTGCCGCTGTTGAGGGCATCAGAGGTGCTGGAAATTGTGGGAAGGATGGAGAGCGGGGGCGGGGGCTGGGGGGGAGGAAAGGGCTGCAATCACTTTCCTATCTCCTGGGCTTGGATTGCAGACGGTGAAGGACACTGCCAGAGATGTTCTCATCGCAGCGTTCAAGAGAGAAACGGAAACACTCCATCTGCCCAGCTTAGCACCTCGTGCACCCAAGGCAGCTAGGCAGCTCCTTGGAGGCCTGGAGGCCTCTGCAGCTAAAATGGCAGGATCTGCCCGTGGAACCAAGCTGCCTGCTCTGGAGACATCCTGCAGATCTTCTGCAAGAGGCAGGGCCAAAGCCAGGGAGCAGCTGCCGCCTCTTAGTGCTGCTGTGATGTGTCTGGAGTGCAGGAAGAGCCTGGCAGAGGAAGGTCTACAGGCAGTGCCTCTTCCTTTGCCTGCCCTTCAACAAGGCAAGCGGGAAGCTGGGGCTCTGCCCCGGGCACTTCAAGCTCCTGTCCGCTGCTTGCCTGAGGCCAGGGCTGGGTCTTCCGCGCTGGGAAAAACAAGGCTGCTGCGAGCTGATGGTGCCAGGACAAGACTTCCTGTGCAAAGCCGGCAGCTGCCAGGAGGCACCTCCTTTGTTGCGGGAGCACAGAGCATTCCTCAAAGGCAGATGCGAGGCATGCCAGCATGCAAGGAGCAGCATGAGCCGTGGCCAGGCTGCCTGACAGAGCCAAGGCTGCCACCGTCGCCGCTGAGGGTGGCTTTTTCGAGAACTGTCGAAGGACTGTGCCAGGAGCTAGGCAGCAAGGTGCTGGCAGCTCCCAGAGATGCCTGTGCGCAGGAGACCAAGGCACAATGGTTGGAGACGATGGCGCACAGGCAGGACTTGGTGCGGAGCAAGGCCTCAGCGTCCCAAGGTGTTGAGCTGCAGCCTGCAGAAGGGCAAGTTTCCCCCGCTGAGAATCCCCAAGGAGAATCAGCCTCTTCTGGCGTGGGGGAGGTCCCACAGTGGGAGACAATGGCCAAAGGTGTTTCACAGCAGGTTGGGCTCAGCAGCCCCCGCTTCGCAGAGGTGCCACCCAGCTCTGCCAAAGCCGTTGCTGGCAGCTGCCCCAGTGACATGGTCACAGCAGAGTCCTCCTGGCCTTCCTGGCCTGAGCCTGCTGGCCTTATTCAGAGCATCCTTGCAGATGCGTGCATGGAATTGAGGGCTGAGAGCCAGAGACTTGCTGCACACAGCCCTGTAGCACCTGCCGCAGCTCTGGAATCCACAGGCCTTGAGCTCGTGTCTGCAGCCTGGAGCTGTGCTGATGACATGAGTCTTGGACGTGACCGGCAGCTGGTGCAGCCTGATGTGGACAAAGGCACAAAGGAGCTCAGTGCAGCCGTGCCACGGAAGATATCGGCACACGCCCTTGGTCCAGCAGCAGTGGCAAAGAGAGCCCAAGAGGAGAGCAGCGAGCATGGCAAAAGCACAGCTGCCACAGCTCTGCAAGGGCCTGATGCCCACACTCGTGATGGCAAAAGGAAGGTCACAGGGGCCGGTGCACCAGCTTCCCCGGGCAGGGGCCATGGACTGGTCACACTAGGATGGCAACTTGCAGTGCAGAGGCCCAAACAGCAGCCTCTGGGCATCATCTGTCGCCTTCGAGGCACGCCGCTGCACATACACCCCGACAACCCCGCGCAGTATCTCGCCGTGCTCTCAATCAAAACAGAGACGCTGGAGGAGCTCGACAGGAGCTGCGTGGCACGCACCGGGCAGAGCTTGGCTCAGCTGCGAGAAGCCTGTCTGGAGAGGAAGGAGCCGAGGCCGAAGGAGAGGGAGGTCGAGGAAGAGGAGGGCAAGGGGAAACGTTTCTCCCTGACAGCATCGGGATGCCTCAATGTTCGCCCCAAGGAGGTGAGTGCAAAGGGTGGGCCGGGGCAGATGGTGACCCTCCGTGTGCTGGGGCCAGCCGCTGCGCCCTGCTGCAACAGCGTGATGGTGGCAGTGCTGGCAGGGCTGCGGGGGGCATTGCTGGTGGGAAAAGCAGCTGCCTTCACAAATCTCCCTCTCTGGCTTCAGCTCTGTGCCAGAAACTCCTTCTATAACCTGTGGCAACCGGAGGTGACGCGAGTGGAGCTCCTCAAGGACGCCAGGTCCAAGTGGGAGGTGCAGGAGCGGCTGTACGCCCATGCGCCCAGGAGGGAGCTGGGAGCTGGGAAGAGAGTCCGGGGAGTGCCAGAGGATGCTGGCGTGGAGTGGAACGATGAGGAAGAGGACGCTGATGAAGAGCCTTTGCAATGGGAGGAGCTGGAGAAAAACACGGCCTTGGTCATGAGCTGGGTCAGACCGAGCCTCAGGAGCCTCTTGGCAGACCCAGAGCCGTGCCCTGAGGAGGTGCCCTGCTCCCCCGTTGTGAAGGGCAGAGATGCTGCCAGGGAGGCAGCTGGTGACCTGCAGAGCACGCCTCTGGCCCCAGCAGTGCCCCGAGGAGCCGAGGCAGCGGCATCTCCTTTGGCAGGAGGCTCCCAGGATGCGGGGGACAGTGTGCCTCTGTCCCCATCGGCCAGCACAGAGACAAAGGCGGAGGCCTCCCCCGCAGCCAGAGACCCTGAGGATGCAGGGGAAAATGCTCCTCTGCCTCCATTGCTTCCCGCAGAGGCTGCGCCAGAGGCCTCCCACTTGTGCGGAGGCCCTTGTGGGGAAAGCAACAGCCTGCCTCTCCAACCACCGTTCCCTGAAGAAAGTGCAGCAGAAGGCTCTGCCCTGGCCGCAGGCCTTCCTCACCAGGTGAGCAAGGAGCATGGCGTCGGCACCCACCACCCAAGGGAGGTGCGGTGTGAGCAGTGTCTGGGGTGTGCAGGGTGGGTGAGAAGAGCTGCCCCATCGCATGGGTCCCCCGCGGCCGTGGTGAAAAGCTGTCCCCCCAGCCCTTTGCCCTCTGCACTCTCTGCCCTGGGGAAGATGCCTGGTGCTCTGCGTTTCCAAGTGCCAGAGGCCCAGGGCTGACGTGCCCTCCCCGGCCTGCACAGCACCCAGCCCTGGGGCATGGATGCTGAGCGAGGAGGGCAGGGGCAGCCCCAGCAGCAGCCGCCTCCCACAGCCAGCGAGCCAGCCCCCTTGTGCCACGCACCCGGCCACCTCCATCCCCCGCTGCCCGCTGTGGCCCCCGGCCCAGCCCTGCTGCTATGGCCCCAAGACAAGCCTTGTGCCACTGCCCAGCCAGCTGCATGTGCCTCCCCTTGGGGCTCGCGGCCACTCACAGCATCCCCCCACCCCAGACCCTTTCCCCCCTCACATATCCCAGGGCACCAGGATGCTGAGCATGGCCAGCTGATACCACACAGGGGTGTGTTGCTGCTCTCCCCATGCAGGTTGCCTGTGAGCCCAAAGAGGAGCACAAGTCGTCGTCTTCCCTCCGGCCCACGCCAGAGGTGGACTCAGGTAGGTACCCAAGTCGAGAGCCGCTCTGGGGACGGCACAGCGAGCGGCACTGAGGCTGGCAGCAGGAAGCACCCAGGGGCTGGCCATGCCGAGGCCAGGAGCCCTCGGGAAAGCCCTTGGTGCCAGGGACAGGCGGGTGCTTGCCCTGCGCCTGCCCAGCCCCTCGCCCACGGCTCTCCTTCCTCCACAGGCATCACCGCCCTCCCGCATGCTGCGGCTTCCAGGCGATGGCCATCGCGGCTCAGGGCAGCGCTTCGGGCTCTGCGCAGAGCTTTTAGCTGCCGCTGTGTCTCAGGGCAGTGAGAGGAACAGCGCGAGGATGCAGCTGCCAGACAGGTCGCCCGAGATGGGGCATGGCGCACAGCAAAGAGGCAGAGCGACGGAGGCTCTCTCCTGGCTGCTACAGCAATGCTGCCGCATCGTGTCCCACTGCACATGTTCTGCTCCAAATAAACCCTCGGCAGCTGTTCCCGCCGTGTTACTTGGTGTCAGGGAACTGTCAGGAGAAAGACTAGTGCAGGCGCTGCCAAGGAAGGCAGTCAGGGCTGCAGAGAAAGCCCTACAAGCAGTCACAGAGTGAGAGAGCAGCTGGGGTGGGAAGGGTCTTCCGGAGGTGTCTGCTGCAACCTCCTGCTGCAAGTGGAGGCAAGCAGAGGAGGTTTCGCAGGCCCTGTCAGGGTCGAGCTCTGACCGTCTCTGGCGATGGATTCCCGCACGGCCCTGGCACCCTGCTCCAGTGTTGCACCACCATTCGGCTTCCAAGGCCATTTGCAGTCTCTGAGGGGAATTTTCCCTGCCGCAAGCTGTGCCGTTGCCCCTCGTCCTGTCCCCAGGCCCCTCAGGACGTCTCTGGCTCCATGCTCTCTGCATGCTCCCGTTAGGCTCTTGCAGGCAGCAGTGAGATTCCCCCTACGCCTTCTCTTCCGCCAGCTGCACAAAGCCAGCACCCTTGGCCTCTGCTCCTGTGTGCTGTGCTGCAGCTGCCAGGCAGCTTGGGGGCCTGCGCTGGGCTTGCTGCAGTGTGGCCCCATCTGCGTGGGGCAGGGGGCTGGGGATATGGTGCAATGGGGCGGGGGCCTGGGGATATGGGTGCAATAGGGCGGGGGCCTGGGGATGTGAGTGCAATGGGGCAGAGGGCTGGGGATATGGGTGCAATGGGGCAGGGGTGCTGGGGATATGGGTGCAATGGGGCGGGGGGCTGGGGAGGTGGGTGCAATGGGGCAGGGGGCTGGGACCATGGGTGCAATGGGGCGGGGAGGCTTGGGATATGGGCGCAATGGGGCAGAAGCCTGGGGACGTGGGCGCAATGGGGCAGGGGGCTGGGACCATGGGTGCAATGGGGTGGGGGGCCTGGGTCCATGGGTGGTGGTGGGTGTTGATGTGACCTCACGCCTGCGTCCATTGGTGGTGGTGGGTGTTGATGTGACCTCATGCCTGAGTCCAGGGGTGCAATGGGGGTGGACACCTGGGTCCATGGGTGGTGGTGGGTGCTGATGGGGTGGCCACCGGGGCCCATGGGTGACAACACGGGTGCAATGGGGCTGGACACCTGGGTCCATGGGTGGCGGACGGTGCTGATGGGGTTGGACAGCTGGCTCCATGGATGGGTGTGGGTGCTGATGGGACTGGATGCCTGGCTCCAGGGGTGCAACGGGGCTGGATGCCTGGGTCCCCGGGCAGCTCCTCACCCATGGGTGCCACCTTGGGCAGGTTTCCACATCTTCCAGTAGACCTATGGGTGCCGGGGGTGGGCCGGGGGCCACCTACCAGCACTCGGCCTTCGATGGGCGCCACTCCCTGAGCTCCCACTGCTGGCCCCGTGTCCCCATCACCATGTCCCCGTGGTCTCCTGTCCCTATCCCTGCCCCCGTCCCTGCATCCTCGGGTCCCCATCTCCACCGCTGGGTCCCCGTCCCTTGGCCGAGCCAAACTCCATCCCCGGAGCTGACCCCTGTCCCCACCGTGTCCCCCCGTCCCTGTGACAGAGCCAACTCCATCAGCATCCCCACAGCATCCCCGTCCCCAGGGTGTCCCCATCCCCACAGCATCCCCATTCGCCTGCCGTCCTCGTCCTCACCATGTCCCCATCCCCGTGGTGTCCCCGTCCCCCTGCCCCTGCGACAGAGCCAACTCCATCTCCAGCCCCACGGCGTCCCCGTCCCCACGGTGTCCCTGTCCCCACCACGTCCCCCTGCCCGTGACAGAGCCAACTCCATCCCATCCCAATGGTGTCCCCGTCCACACATCGTCCCCAACCCCACATCATCCCCATCCCCAGTGTCCCCCTGCCCCTGTGACAGAGCCAACTCCATCTCCATCCCCACATCGTCCCCATCCCCACGGCATCCCATCCCCACATCGTCTCCATGCCCATGGCGTCCCATCCCCACATCGTCCCCACTTCCACATCATCCCCATCCCCACATCATCCCCATCCCCCCAGTGTCCCAACCCCACATCATCCCCATCCCCACATCATCCCCGTCCCCCCAGTGTCCCCGTCCCCACATCATCTCCATCCCCACATCGTCCTCGTCCTCCCACATGGCCTCCGCGCTCCCGCCCACCACGCGCTCCGCGGAGATCAGCCCGGCGCCCGGTGGCGTCACCACTGCCGCGCCGCGCCATTGGCGGGCGGCCGCCGGCGGGGCCAATGGCTGCGCGACAAGGCGGGGCGGGAGCCGCGGCTCGGCCCTGTGCAGCGCCCTCCGCGCGCACCCTCGCTGTCGCTTCTCCCAACCTGCCGCACCGGGATCTGCCCAGCGCCTGGTGACGCCTGGGTCGACACGAGCCGCTATTGGCGGGTGGGACAGAGCGCAGCCAATGGCGGTGCGCCGCAGCGGAGCCAATGGCGGTGTGGGGGCGTGGCCCCCGTGAGCTTCGGCGCTGCGTGAGGGCGACGGCGATGGCAGCGAGGAGGCGGTAGCGGGGCGGGCGATGGGGCCGGGGCTGCTGCTGCTGCTGCTGGGGGGGGCGGTGGGGCGGCGGCGAGTGGTGAGTGCGGGCGGGGACCCCAGCCCCCCTCTGCCCTCCCCCGCCGCCGGGCTCCCCGTCAGCGGCCCCACGGACCGGCCTGCAACCGTCCCCGGGAGGTGCTGCCCCCCCGACCTGCCCCCCGGGACGTGCTACCCCCCTGGACCCCCCCAGGATGTGCTGCCCCCCCGGAGCCCCCCAACCTGCCCCCCCCGGGACGTGCTGCCCCCCCGACCTGAACCCTGGGACATGCTGCCCCCCCGACCCGCCCGTCTTGTCCCCCCGGGACATCTTGATCCCCCGGATGCCCCCCAATGTGCCCCCCCCAGCCCCTCACCACACCCCATGTCCCTGCAGGCCCCCACTCCCTGCGCTACTTCAACACCGCCGTGACGGAGCCCAGCCCGGGGCTGCCCGCCTTCGTCTCCGTGGGCTACGTGGACGGAGAGCTCATCGATCGCTACGACAGCGAGACGCAGAGAGTGGTGCCGGGCGCGGCCTGGATGGAGCAGGAGGGTCAGGACCACTGGGACGAGGAGACCCGGATCAATCAGGACTGTCAGGAGACTTTCCGTGTGTACCTGGACACGCTGCAGAAGTGCTACAACCAGAGCGGGGGTGAGCACGGGCCGGGGCTCCCGGCGGCAGCTGCTCGCCATCAGCGCTGGGGGCTGTGGGGCTGGGGTGCCCCCGGCCCTGCACTGGGTGCCGGGTCCGAGCCCCTCTGCTGCCCCTGAGCCCCCGTCTCCCTGCTTGTGTCTCAGGGTATCACACAGTGCAGCGCACGTACGGCTGTGACCTCCTGGAGGATGGCGGGACCCGGGGGTTTATGCAGCTTGGCTACGACGGGAAGGACTTCATCGCCTTCGACAAGGACACGCTGACATTCGTCACGGCGGATGCTGCTGCGCTAATCACGAAGAGGAAGTGGGAGGCTGAGAATGAGCCTGAGCGCTGGAAGCACTACCTGGAGAACAGCTGCATCGAGGCGCTGCGGAGATACGTGGAGTGCGGGAGGGCCGCGCTGGAGAGGAGAGGAGAGGGCGAGGTGGGACCCCCCGGACACGGGGACGGGCCCCGGGCTCGGCGCTGGGCCCAGGCGCCCGACGGCGCTGCTGGCGGCACAGTGCGGCGTCTGCATCCGGGCCTGGGCGCGAGCTGCCTGACCTCCCTCCCTCGCGCCGTCTCCCCAGAGAGCCCTGCGGTGAGAGTGTCGGCCAAGGAGAGCCACGGCTTCGTGACCCTGTTGTGCCAGGCTCACGGCTTCTACCCGCGGCCCATCAGCATCAGCTGGCTGAAAAAGGGCCGCGTCCAAGCCCAGGAGACCAAGCAGGGCAGTGTCACGCCCAACAGTGATGGCACCTCCCCGCCTGGGCCAGCTTTGAGGCCCTCCCCACAGAGAAGCACGAGTACCAGTGCCGTGTGGAGCACGCCAGCCTGCCGGAGCCTGGCCTCTTCTCCTGGGGTGAGCGCAGGCGGCCAGAGCTCGTGGAGTGCCCGCTGGGGGCAGCTCCCGGCCCCTGCTCCCGGCCCCGCTCTCTTCCAGAGCCACTGAGCTCCCTGCTGCCCGTTGTCCTCGGGGCGGTCGTCGCTGTGGTGGTTGTCATCGCAGTGATCGCCGGCTTTGTGGTCTGGAAGAGCAGATGGGGTAAAGCACGGGGGCTGAGGAGGCGGGGGGAGGGAGGCTGGGAGGAGAAGGGGCCCGAGCCGGAGCCCTGGGGCCGGAGCAGAGCCGGGCCGTGAGGGGCCGCGTGGCCTGATGCCTCTTTCTTCCCTCAGGGAGGAAGGAGCAGGGGTATGTGATCGCCAAAGGTGAGTGCCGGGGCCGCTCCGTCCCAGGCCGCGCCTGGCAGCGGGGCAGCATTTGCTCTCTGGTTTCTGGCGGCTGCGGGGCTGGCGCGTCCCGTCCCCCGCCTGCCCCCATCTCCCCTCTTCCGTGCCCCACAGCTTTTCCCCGGCTGCAGGGCAGGGAAAGGGTTGGCGTCCCGCCGCTGGAGGCTGAGGCGCCCGGGCGCTGCCCTCTGCTCCTGGTGCCTGTGAGGCGGCTCCAGGGCCGGGTCCTGGCCCAGCGGGCTCTGCCCTGGCCCGGCTTTGCCCGCGGCTGGTGCGGGGCCTGCAGTGCCACTGGCACGGGGCCAGGGCTCACTGCCGCTCCTCTCTCACAGGCCACGACGGGGCATCCAGCAGCTCCAGAATGGGTCAGAGCTGGTGCTGGGAGCGGGGCGGGGGGCCCTGGCCTGGCGTGATACCAGGCTGGCACCCGCCATGGGGCTGCTGGCTGGCCGGGCGCTGCGGCTGGGTTCCTGGGGGCTTCTGCCTGCTCCCCTGGCTCTGGGAGGGGGGATTTAGCCCCGCAGCGCAGCTCCCATGGGGGACGGCGATGTGGGGCTGGGACCTGCAGGACAGGGCGCGCACGGGGGTGCGGGGGTACCCCCTGCCCCCCACACCTCTGCCTTTATTGATTTTTTCCTCTCTTGTCTTTGCAGGAAGCAATGCCGCCATTTAAGCGCTCCATCCTGGTAAGCAAGGAGCCGCGGCCGGACCCGGCAGCGTGGGCAGCGGGGGCCCAGCCCGCCCGAGCGCCTGCCGTCTCCTCGCTGCAGCTTCCGGGACGCCGCCAAGTCCCCTCGGCTCCCACAGCCCGGGAGCAGCAGCACCCAACGCCCCGCTCGAGGCTAAACCCGCCCCGTTTGGGTGCTCGGGCGCTGCAGGGTGCAGGTGGGCACCCGGGGGCAGGTTGGGGGGCTCAGGCTTTTGTCTCACTGTGCCTTGGATCTGCTCCCTGGCTCCGACGTGCTGCAAAAAGCTGTGAAGGTGGCGTGAAGCCCCCAGAGAAGAGGAGCGCTCGGAGCCTGCTCCTGCCGTGGTCCCAGCTCTGAGCTGGGGTAAGACCAGTTTTATCAGTGTGCGAGGCAGGGTTTCCATCTGCCAGTTGCCTGGGAAATAGAGAATTTGCTGGATTTTTTCAGCACTTGTCCTGGTGGCTCTCTTCGAACAAGAATGCTGTTTCTGTGGTGGGCCTCTTCAAACAAGAATGCTGTTTCTGTGGTGGGCCTCTGAACAAGAACGCTGTTTTTTTGGTGCGTCTCGTAGCACAGGAACGTTGTGTTTTTAGGTGTGTCTGTTAGGACAACAATGCTGTTTTCTGACTGTACTGTTATGGAAATTAGGCTTGTCGGCCCCCATAACAGGGCCCGACCCTAGGTTCCCGCAAGTAAAATTCAGAGCCAAATCAAAGCAAATTAAATAATTAAATTTTAGTTACACGTGTGCAGTAATTACAGCTCGAGCTGGGTGCCTCCGAAGACAGACCCCGAGCAAAGAAATCCCTGGGCAATTATAGTTTTTTCAACTTAAATTTCCCACCCTTCATGCAGTAGTTAGACCAATAGTAATTTTTAGGTCTGGGGTCTCCTGCTCCTCATTGGATCTCATTGTTGTTCCTAGGCAGGCTCTTTTTCTTCCTCATCTTTACTGTTGTGGTTTCTGCCGACGGTTGTACCTTCGTTTCTTGCTGGGTCTTACTGTTGTCTCTCAAGGTCCTGAGGAGGAGGAGGAGGTGATTCTGAATCATAACAATGAACACTGCCCCAGCAGTGAGCTAAGGCTTTGCCCCTCAAGGTCCTAATGCCCTGCACTGGTCTTATTTCAAAGCCTTGACACCCTCCCTTTGGGAGTGTGAGACGCAGGAATGCAGACTGCTTGTAACTCCCTTATCTTCCCAGCTGGAACCAGCTCTGAGGCCCTTTTCTTACTGGGCTAAGTAAAAGTTCATTATTTTCTCTAAGTGCGGCCTAAGGCTTCAGCAAATGTAGCTCCTCATGCTAAGCAAGTTTTAGAGAAGTTGTGCTAAGCGGCTACCTCTAGACAGTTTCAGTTTGCTATTCTTTAACACAAGTGGCCGTGTCCCTCCTGAGGTGCCAAGAATCCCAGTCCCTGAGCCATGGGGCTGGATACGACCTCCTTGGCTTATTCATGACATGGGCTCATGACACACACCCCAGAGTCAAATAAATTTCTGTGGGAGAATGGGAGGAAGAAAGTAGAAATGAATCAAAGGAGGGGGAATACAGGCAAGGAGGCCCACCGGTAAACATCTCCAAATACAGGTGGATTTTGCCCCCACTCTGGCAAGGGCGTTCTTCCACAACCAGCAGCACCTGGGGGACGGAGGGTCTTTTCCTGATAGCCCTCATGGCACACAGGGCATCAGGATTTGAGACAGCCCTTCCAGCCAAGGGGCAATTTCTGGGGATCCATGGGATCTCTTCTTGCTTTCTCCGCAGGTCTCATTACTGATTACTTGCAGAAGAGATGGCTTTGGAGGGATCCCAGGGCAGCCTTCCAATGGCTACGAGGAGGTCATCAAGAAGATGGTGCCCGGCTCTTCACCAGGGTGCATGGGGGGAGGACAAGAGACAATGGGCATAAGTTGAGAGAAGAGACATTCGTGCAGGACATAAGGAAAAGGTTTCCACTGCAAGGATGGTCAAACATTGGAAATGGTTGCCCAGAGAGGCGGTACGGTCTCCTCCCTTGGAGGTTTCCAAGACCAGACTGGATGAAGGCCAGAGCAACCTGGTGTGACCCCAGAGCTGACCCTGCTGTGAGCAAGGAGACTGGGCTAGAGACCTCCTGAGGTCCCTTCCACCCTGAAGGAGTCCGTGATTCATCCCACTCTCGATCTTCTCTTGTTGATGTCAGGGAAACATGCAGGTTCCCTGTGACGGTGGAAGTAGGCCAGCTTTCTTGTGCTCCTCCAGGCAGAATTGTTCAGATGCAGGGCTTCTTGGCAGGAATCCCCAAGACAGCCATGACCAATCCTTTGCTTCGCTTTTAATTTCCTTGTTTTTTTCTTTTCCCCCTTCTAAGTGTGTCTCTCTTACCATCCTAATCCCTTCCCCTACAGTCAGCCCACTCCTGATTACCCTTAACTCTTTGGTGCTGGGGATTTCTTTTTTTTTATTTTGGTGTGTGGGGGGTGTTTTTTTGTTTTGACACAGAGGAGCTTTTGTCCAGAAGGATCTTGAGAAACTTGGGTGATTCGGACAACAGATACCCTGTGAAGATTTACAAGAGAAGTGTCAAGTCCTGTGCCTAGGCAGGAATGACCCTGTCCATGAGTAGAGGTTCAGGGACCTGGGCTTCTTTAGCCTGCTGACGTGGAGGCAAAGGGCAGTAGAGTAGGAGCCTGTGACTGCTTGAAGGGTGGTTTCAGAGATGATGGAGCTTTTCTTGGTAGTGGGGAACAGCATGAGAAGGAGAAAGAGCCACAAACAGCAGCTTGTAGAGTTTAGATGTGACATTAAGAAAAGAAAATGTCACTCGTAGGGCAGTGCTGTGGTGCAACAGGACACCCAGAGGGAGTCTGAGTTCAGCCCCTGGCTTTGTGTTTTAAGGAAAAGCAAGTGAGGACAGGAAGACATCAGGAGATGTTGGGAGATCCCAGGGTGAGAACAAGGTGGGGAAGCAGGTTGGGTGTCTACATTCTGCAAGGAAACAGACACAGGCATGGGAAAGCATAGGACAGCCTGAGGTGAAGATGGCCAAAGGCACTGCCAGGGTTGAAAGCTTCTAACAGAACTAGGTCTTTGTTGTCTTGGTGATACCTGGGTGCCTCTGCCACTGAGGCCCACAAGATGTCATTCCTTAAAGCACTGTGGCCTTGCTGCCTCCTTGTCCCCTGGGAGCCCAGGAGGTGCCGTATCATGGTCCTGCACTCAGCATTGTGCACCCCCACCCGCACACTGCCCCCAGGAAGAGCCCTGAGCAATGCATGATGGAAAGGATCACTCTACCCAGGGGCTGGCTGTCAGTGCCTGGCTGCTCTGCTTGATAACACACATCCAGGTTGACTTGGCCTCAGAGCCACCTGCACATTGCCTTTGCCTACCTGCAATCAGGGCCTCCAACTTTCTGCTTTAATCAGCCCCCGGGGAGGCTTTGTTGTTAATGACCCTCAGTGAGACCTGTTAACTCTCCAAGAAACTTGGAATTTTCTTCTGTATTTAACTTCTTGAGAGGTTTGTTCAGTCTCCTCTCAGCATCTGCGGTTTGCAGGCTGAGCACCAAATACAGCTGAGGGGTCATTAAAATGCAAAAACACCTAAGGAACCATGCATCTTTCCATAATTTTCCTCATTTTGTCAATTCTTGTGTGGCTAATTGGGAAACTTTCAGGAGAGTATTGAAATTAGGCAGATTTCAATGAACACCTGAAAAAGACAGATGTCTGCTTCTGAAGCTTTCTTTATTCTTCAGTTTTCAGAATAAGCGATACTCATATTCCCCAATTCACACTGACCCACTGGGTCTCCAGATGAAGTCTGGACATGTAGGACAAGCAGTATTTTTGATAGGAGACATGTATGGACAACCTTCTCTCCCAGCTCCCCAGCCCTGCCATTTCTCTCATCAGCCACTGGGGACTTAGATCACTCTTGTTAAAATCTAACCTTTTTCCACTCAAGGCTGTAGCTGAATGCTACAGCTCCTGTGCACCAGTTCCCATCTGCTTTCCTTAGAGAACTAGCTGCAAGCAGACACAGAAGGATTTGTCTTAATTGTGATCAAACGAAAATAAACATCATCCAGTTTCATAAGAAATAAAATACAGTCCTCAACTTTATGTCAACTCCACGTTGCCTGTACTGATGTCTAGAGTCTACAAGGAAATGTTCTTGACAAATAGATAGGAAAGGCTGGATAGACACACAGTGAAGGAGTTTGTTTAAGAGACAATGAGCCTGCTGAAAGACGAGGCAAGCTTCAGACGCCCAGAAGCTCTGAGCAGCAACTGGAGAGTTGAGAGCTATCTGAATGACAAAGAGCAAGGGGAGGAGGAAAATTGGGAAACTATGGAAAGTGCATATGTCCAGATCATCTGATGAAAAGATGCCTTTAGAAATGATCAGTTTAATCAGGATGTTACGGAAGTTAGGCCTGTCAGCCACCATAACAGGGCTCGACCCTAGGTTCCCGCAGAAAAGTTCAGAGTTTCCCCAAGTGCATCTATTATCAATTGGTGATCTTTTTCATTCATTTTTTCCCATTCAGGTAATATCTCGGATGAAAGCCATTGGTTAGTTCCTAATGCTAATAAAGAAGACCTCAATGGATGTTTTAATCTGTATAAGTCACTTGTTGTGCTCAGTTTATTTACGAGTACTTCAGCATCTATACTGTTTAGGACTCCCAATCCTGTTCCTATGATACCGGTCACATCTCTCCTTGTTCGTTTTGGAGAGGTGAGAGTTCGCCTATGTAACCACGCTGTCCATCCCACATAGGACGTACCTAAGAATGGTGAACAGGTCGGTTTGATTGTAGAGATATTAATTTGCATTAATAGCTCTACTCGTTTGAGAGACCATGATGTATTAAATAATACTCGTTGTTGGCCTGTATTTCTAATCACATACGGTCCAATTTCAAAAATTTGTGGGGATAAGGTTTTCTTACTCTTCATGGTAACAGAGTTATTTATATTGGTGGAAATAATTGTAGTCGGGGTAGGTATTGCTGTGCTGGGCTCAATAATGTCTATTTTAAATTTAAATGATAGTCCCACATTGTGGTGAGCCCACAGACAAACTGTTAAAACAAGCTGTTCTAAGGTAAAATTGTACCAACAATCCAGGTTTTCAGTGGCACCAATTTTCCTTTCTTTTTCATTTGATTTGATTTTAGTGAGAGAGATTTGAGTCGCCTTCTCATGGGTGGACCCGTTGATCATTCGACACCCTATCTTTATTTCCTTTCCTGTCCCTCCCAGGAGTTGGGGAAGTTGATTAGTATTATCCCAGCTCCATTCATTTTCTGAGTATACTTCAGTTCCGTGCATGACCAGGGTTGAGAGGTTTAAGTTTTTAGTAGAATTTAATCCCATACTTCCGGTATACTTAACACGGGCCTGGGACCATGGCCACTCTAAGGTTCTTTGACCACAGGTTAGGGAAAGTAGCATTGCCAGGGTTTGAAACAGCAACATCAGCACGGCACTTCTGCCTGCCATCCTGCACGGTGCAGTAAAGGGAAAGAGATTTGTGTTAGTGAGGCGAGTCCGAACAGATTACCCTGGGGAAGTTGTGTATCCCATTGAGCTTTACGTGGTTGTTTTCACTGTTCTGCTGCAACCTCTGCTGTGCTTGCTTCTTGGACTGTCACTCGTTTTCCTAGAATTTTAACAGCGCAGTAAGAACTTTACAATACAGTACAGGGTCCTTCCCATTTTGGTTCTAATTTTGTTTTTCGCGAGAATACCTTTATCAGCAGTTTATCTCCAGGCTGTATATCATGTGCCTGAATGTCTGATGGCACCGGCTGAAACCACTGAGCCTGATTTTGCAAGGCCTTAAACCGTTCTTGTAAGGCTAGTACATATTGTGTTACTCGTTCACCTCCATCTAATAGGCTGGTCTTAGCAGGGATATAAGTCCCTGGTATCACCAAATGTCTCCCAAAAAGAATTCCTGCTGGTGTTAGTCCTATGGGTTGCCGTGGAGAATTTTGAACATCCCATAGAGCTAAGTTTAATGCCTCTGGCCATTTTAGGCTAGCATGTGTGCATATTCTTGCTATTTTCTCTTTTAATGTTCTATTCATTCTTTCTACTTGTCCTGAAGATCGTGGGTGATAAGGAGTATGTAGGTTTCTTTTTATTCCTAACGATTTACATAACTGATTGATTATGCTTGCTGTAAAATGGGCACCCCTATCTGAATCAATGGCTTCTGGGACCCCATACCTGGGTATGATTTCTTTCAGTAAGGCTTTTACCACTCCCCCTGTGTCGGCCTTTCTTGTTGGGAAAGCTTCTACCCAGCCTGATAACTGATCTACTATCACTAACAAGTGTTTGTACCCATTGGCAGATGGCATATCCACATAATCTATTTGCAGCTTCTGGAAAGGGAAGTAAGCCCATGGTTGCCCCCCCAAATCTGAGCTTGGCTTGTTATTTGAAAACTTCTGGCAGGTCGGGCAGCTATTTGTTATTCTTCTAGCAGCTGCATAAATTCCTGGAGCAGCCCATACTTTCTGTACCTGCTTAGCTATTGCCTCGGCTCCCCCATGAGCTTTATTGTGAAACCACCTAGCTATCGTAGTTAAATATTTTTTTGGTAGAATTGGTTTTTCCCCAATTGTCCATATTCCATCATCATTTTGTTTTGCTTCCCACTGCTCCCATTGTTTTTTCTCTTCCACTGAGCAGTCTTTTTCATACATAGTTTTGGGGTCTATTAAGTTTGGCCACTCACTCTGGTCCATCCTTGGAACTGCCCCCATACATTCTCTCAGAGGTTGTCGAGCTGCAGCCTTCACAACAGCGTCTGCTAAAGCATTTCCTCTGCTAATTTCTGTAGTGTCTTTAGTATGGGCTGGCCAGTGTATTACAGCAATTTCTTTGGGCAGTTGAACTGCTTCCAGCAAATTATGTATTTCTTCTCCATTAGCTAATTTCTTTCCTGATGACGAAAAGAATCCTCGCTCTTTCCATAACATCCCTGTTGCATGACACACTCCAAATGCATATTTAGAATCGGTATAGATATTTACCCGCAAGCTCTTACCTATTTTTGCTGCTTGGGTCAATGCTATTAATTCTGCTCCTTGAGCACTTACAGACGGAGACAAAGGATTAACCTCAACTACCTCAAAGACGTTAGTGACAGCATAGCCAGAGTGACATCTTCCATCCAAATAATAGGATGATCCATCTGTAAACAGAACTAAGTCTGGGTTCTCCAAAGGTTCATCTTTAAGGTCCTCCTGGGGCTTGCTCGAGCTGACGACCACCTGCTCACAGGAATGATGGGGCTCTCCGTCCTCCGGTAGAGGCAATAGTGTTGCTGGATTCAAAATCTTGCATCTTTTTAAAGTCACATTATCTGCATGCAGTGTTATCAGTTCATAGCGGTGAGCTCTCTGTGGGGATAGCGCTTGAGTCGCGTATTGTTTCATTAACAGTTCTACCTCATGTGGCACATACACAGTCAATGAGTGACCCAAAGCTGCAGGTTATGTTTTTTTCAAGAAGAGCTGCAGTAGCTGCTATTGCTCTGATGCATCCTGGAGTGCCTTTAGCTACCTCATCTAGTTGTGTGGAGTAATAGGCCACTGGTCTATGGTGAGGGCCTAGTTTTTGGGTGAGTACCCCACTTGCTACTCCCTGTCATTCATGGACAAATAATTCAAATAGTTTGCTATAATCTGGTAACCCGAGAGCAGGGGCTGAAACCAATGCTTTTTTCACAGATGTAAAAGCTTTCTCCCTTTCTGGGCCCCAGGCCAAAGGCTCTATCTCCTCCTTTTTTGTTGCCTGTACCAGAGGCTTAGTAAGTTCTGCTAACCCAGGAATCTATGGTCGGCAGAATCCTACAGCTCCTAAAAATCCCCTAAGCTGTTTTTTTGTTACAGGACGAGGCATATCAAGAATTGTCTTTACTCGTTCTGGATCAACTAACCTGTGTCCTTCTTTTAAGATAAAACCCAAATATTTTACCTCTCTTTGACACAGCTGGAGTTTAGACAGAGATGCCCGATGCCCTTTTTCTGCAAGAGCGTTACATAGAGAAACAGTATCTTTTAAACGTGTCTCATAATCTTTACTTGCTAATAACAAATCATCTACATATTGTATTAATACAGAATGTCCTGGAAGTTCGATATCTGAGCGGTCATTTTTGAGTATACGCGAAAAAATAGTCGGAGACCCAGTAAATCCCTGTGGCAGCCTTGTCCAAGTTAATTGTTGTCCCTTCCAAGTGAAAGCAAAGAGATCTTGGCTATCTTCAGCTATCGGCATACTGGAAAAGGCTGCTGTTAGGTCAATCACAGTAAAATAAGTTGCCCAGTGGGGTATCTGTAGTAAAATGGTTGATGGGTTGGGAACTACTAGATGTGGAGCAACTACATGTTGGTTTATAGCCCTTAAGTCTTGTACAAACTGATACTCCGAATCGACATCAGAATCTTGCCTATTCTTTTTAACTGGCAGAACTGGGGTGTTGTACGGGGATTCACAGACTCTAAGGATACCCAGTTTCAGATAATGATCAGTTTGTTTTTGGATACTCTTCTCTGCTTTCTTTGGGATAGGATATTGTTTAACTGCAGGAGGCAATCCCCCCTTTGTTTTTATCGAGACTGGACTAGCTGATTTCAGTAGTCCCGCATCCATTCCTGAAGAGCTCCATAATTTTTTAGAAACTGATTCTAAACCTGTTCGAACTTGCAGATTAGTTGACTCTGGTTCTGGTGTCTTAGCCAGAACACATGAGCCCATAATTATTAGCTTTATCCCTTCCGGGTGTAAGCAGATCTGAGTATCCAAGGCTTGCAGGAGATCTCTCCCTAAAAGGCACATGGGCGCGTCTGTGGAAATTATAAAATGTCCCCACACTGTTTTACCCCCAATAGTGAGTAATAAGGGCTTAGATAACATTCGTTCGCCTTTTCCCGTCACTCCTTGCATCATTATTTTATCTGATGATTTGCATCCTTTAGGCTCAAAATTTAAAAGGGAAAGGGTGGCTCTGGTATCCACTAGAAAGGGAACTTCTAAACCTTCTATATTTGCCATTACCTGCCCTTCAAATCCAAATTTATATCCCATAAATTTACACCAAATTCCACAGTATTTTCTGAGTCTCCTATCTCCTGTCATTGTGGACTGCCTGGGAATTGCCTGGTCTCCTTCTCAGTATTTGATTGCCTCATGCTGGCCCCTCTATTCCTAAACACATGGGGCCTCACTGGGCATTCCTGCTTCCAGTGCCCTTGTTCCCCACAATAATGACAAACATCATTAACTCTTAATTGTACACCACGTTCACTTTGACTCCATCTATCTCCCCTGGTTCTTCCGCGCCCCCTCCCCTTGCCAGCCTGGCATATGCTCTTTAAAATACTTTGGTGTATCAGGGGCTGCTTGATCTATAAAAACAGTAATTGCAAGGAATGCAGACTGCTTGTTACTCCCTTATCTTCCCAGCTGGAACCAGCTCTGAGGCCCTTTTCTTACTGGACTAGGTAAAAGTTCACTATTTTCTCTAAGTGCGGCCTAAGGCTTCAGCAAATTTAGCTCCTCATGCCAAGCAAGATTTATAGAAGTTGTGCTAAGCAGCTACCTCTAGACAGTTTCAGTTCGCTATTCTTTAACAGCTGCTCCGTATGGGCACCAAGGATCCTGCCTGGAAAGTACCAAGTGTGATGACATGGCTCTAGGCCTGGCAGGGCAGGTGGGGTTTTTCCTGTATGCTGCCAGTGAGGGGAACGGGCTTGAGCAGCAGTGCTTGGATCCAGCAGGTCAGCCCCTGGGTGTGCAGCTAGTGCTGGCAGTGTTAAAGAATAGCAAACTGAAACTGTCTAGAGGTAGCCGCTTAGCACAACTTCTCTAAAACTTGCTTAGCATGAGGAGCTACATTTGCTGAAGCCTTAGGCCGCACTTAGAGAAAATAATGAACTTTTACTTAGCCCAGTAAGAAAAGGGCCTCAGAGCTGGTTCCAGCTGGGAAGATAAGGGAGTTACAAGCAGTCTGCATTCCTGCGTCTCACACTCCCAAAGGGAGGGTGCCAAGGCTTTGAAATAAGACCAGTGCAGGGCATTAGGACCTTGAGGGGCAAAGCCTTAGCTCACTGCTGGGGCAGTGTTAGTTGTTATGATTTAGAATCACCTCCTCCTCCTCCTCTGGACCTTGAGAGACAACAGTAAGACCCAGCAAGAAACGAAGGTACAACCGTCGCCAGAAACCACAACAGTAAAGATAAGGGAGAAAAAGAGCCTGCCTAGGAACAACGATGAGATCCAATGAGGAGCAGGAGACCCCAGACCAAAAAAATTACTGTTGGTCTAACTACTGCGTGAAGGGTGGGAAATTTAAGTTGAAAAAACTATAATTGCCCAGGATTTTTTTTTTTTGTTGGGGTCCCTCTTTGGAGGCACCCAGCTCGAGCTGTAATTACTGCACGCATGTTACTAAAATTTAATTATTTAATTTGCTTTGATTTGGCTCTGAATTTTACTTGCGGGAACCTAGGGTCGGGCCCTGTTATGGGGGCCGACAAGCCTAATTTCCATAACAGTACAGTCAGAAAACAGCACTGTTGTCGTAACAGACACACCTAAAAACAACGTTCCTGTGCTACGAGACGCACCAAAAAAACAGCATTCTTGTTCAGAGGCCCACCACAGAAACAGCATTCTTGTTCGAAGAGAGCCACCAGGACAAGTGCTGAAAAAATCCAGCAAATTCTCTATTTCCCAGGCAACTGGCAGATGGAAACCCTGCCTCCCACACTGATAAAACTGGTTTTACCCCAGCTCAGAGCTGGGACCACAGCAGGAGCAGGCTCCGAGCGCTCCTCTTCTCTGGGGGCTTCCTGCCACCTTCACAGCTTTTTGCAGCACGTCGGAGCCAGGGAGCAGATCCAAGGCACAGTGAGACAAAAGCCTGAGCCCCCCGACCTGCCCCTGGGTGCCCACCTGCACCCCGCAGCGCCCAAGCACCCAAACGGGGCGGGTTTAGCCTCGAGCGGGGCGTCGGGTGCTGCTGCTCCCAGGCTGTGGGAGCCGAGGGGGCTTGGCGGCATCCCGGGAGCTGCAGTGAGGAGACGGAGCGCTTAAATGGCGGCATTGCTTCCTGGAAAGACAAGAGAGAAAAAATCAATAAAGGCAGAGGTGTGGGGGGCGGGGGGTACCCCCGCACCCCCGTGCGCGCCCTGTCCTGCAGGTCCCAGCCCCACATCGCCGTTCCCCATGGGAGCTGCGCTGCGGGGCTAAATCCCCCCTCCCGGAGCCAGGGGAGCAGGCAGAAGCCCCCGAGGACCCAGCCGCAGCGCCCGGCCCGCTGGCAGCCCCATGGCGGGTGCCAGCCTGGCATCGCGACGGGCCAGGGCCCTCCGCCCCGCTCCCAGCACCACCTCTGACCCATTCTGGAGCTGCTGGATGCCCCGTCGTGGCCTGTGAGAGAGGAGCGGCAGTGAGCCCCGGCCCTGTGCCAGTGGCACTGCGGGCCCCGCACCAGCCGCGGGCAAAGCCGGGCCAGGGCAGAGCCCGCTGGGCCGGGACCCGGCCCTGGAGCCGCCTCACAGGCGCCAGGAGCAAAGGGCAGCGCCCAGGCGCCTCAGCCTCCAGCGGCGGGACGCCAACCCTTTCCCTGCCCTGCAGCCGGGGAAAAGCTGCGGGGCACGGAAGAGAGGAGATAGGGGCAGGCGGGGGACGGGACGCGCCAGCCCCGCGGCCGCCAGAAACCAGAGAGCAAATGCTGCCCCGCTGCCAGGCGCGGCCTGGGACGGAGCGGCCCCGGCACTCACCTTTGGCGATCGCGTACCCCTGCTCCTTCCTCCCTGCGGGAAGAAAGAGGCATCAGGCCACGCGGCCCCTCGCAGCCCGGCTCTGCTCCGGCCCCAGGGCTCCGGCTCGAGCCCCTTCTCCTCCCGGCCTCCCTCCCCCCACCTCCTCGGCCCCCGTGCTTTACCCCATCTGCTCTTCCAGACCACAAAGCCGGCAATTGCCGTGATGACGACGACCACAGCGATGACCGCCCCGAGGACAACGGGCAGCAGGGAGCTCGGTGGCTCTGGAAGAGAGCGGGGCTGGGAGCAGGGGCCGGGAGCTGCCCCCAGCGGGCACTCCACGGGCTCTGGCCGCCCGCGCTCACCCCAGGAGAAGAGGCCGGGCTCCGGCAGGCTGGCGTGCTCCACACGGCACTGGTACTCGTGCTTCTCTGTGGGGAGGGCCTTCATGCTGGCCCAGGCAGGGAGGTGCCATCATTGTTGGGCGTGACGCTGCCCTGCTTGGTCTCCTGGGCTTGGACGCGGCCCTTTTTCAGCCAGCTGATGCTGATAGGCTGCGGGTAGAAGCCGTGAGCCCGGCACGACAGGGTCACGAAGCCGTGGCTCTCCTTGGCCGACACTCTCACTGCAGGGCGCTCTGGGGAGACGGCGTGAGGGAGGGAGGTCAGGCAGCTCACGCCCAGGCCCGGACGCACACGCCGCACCACGCCGCCAGCAGCGCCCTCGGGCACCTGGGCCCAGCACCGAGCCCGGGGCCCGTCCCCATGTCCGGGGGGTCCCGCCTCGCCCTCACCTCTCCTCTCCAGCGCGGCCCTCCCGTGCTCCACGTATCTCCGCAGCCCCTCGATGCAGCTGTTCTCCAGGTAGTGCTTCCAGCGCTCAGGCTCATTCTCAGCCTCCCACTTCCTCTTCGTGATTAGCGCAGCAGCATCCGCCGTGACGAACGTCAGCATGTCCTTGTCAAAGGCGATGAAGTCCTTCCCGTCGTAGCCAAGCTGCATAAAGCCCCGGGTCCCGCCATCCTCCAGGAGGTCACAGCCGTACGTGCGCTGCACTGTGTGATACCCTGAGGCACAAGCAAGGAGACGGGAGCTCAGGGGCAGCAGAGGGGCTTGGACCCAGCACCCAGCGCAGGGCTGGGGGCACCCCAGCCCCACAGCCCCCAGCGCTGATGGCGAGCAGCTGCCGCCGGGAGCCCCGGCCCGTGCTCACCCCCGCTCTGGTTGTAGCGCTTCTGCAGTGTGTCCAGGTACACACGGAAAGTCTCCTGACAGTCCTGATTGATCCGGGTCTCCTCGTCCCAGTGGTCCTGACCCTCCTGCTCCATCCAGGCCGCGCCCGGCACCGCTCTCTGCGTCTCGCTGTCGTAGCGATCGATGAGCTCTCCGTCCACGTAGCCCACGGAGACGAAGGTGGGCAGCCCCGGGCTGGGCTCCGTCACGGTGGTGTTGAAGTAGTGCAGGGAGTGGGGGCCTGCGGGGACATGGGGTGCAGTGAGGGGCTGGGGTGGGCACACTGGGGGGCATCTGGGGGATCAAGATGTCCCGGGGGGACAAGACGGGCGGGTCGGGGGGGCAGCATGTCCCAGGGTTCAGGTCGGGGGGGCAGCACGTCCCGGGGGGGCAGGTTGGGGGGCTCCGGGAGGGCAGCACATCCCGGGGGGGTCCAGGGGGGTTGCACGTCCCGGGGGGCAGGTCGGGGGGGCAGCACCTCCCGGGGGCGGTTGCAGGCCGGTCCGTGGGGCCGCTGACGGGGAGCCCGGCAGCGGGGGAGGGCAGAGGGGGGCTGGGGTCCCCGCCCGCACTCACCACTCGCCGCCGCCCCACCGCCCCCCAGCAGCAGCAGCAGCCCCGGCCCCATCGCCCGCCCCGCTACCGCCTCCTCACTGCCATCGCCGTCGCCCTCACGCAGCGCCGAAGCCCACGGCGGCCACGCCCCCACACCGCCATTGGCTCCGCTGCTGTGCACCGCCATTGGCTGCACTCTGTCCCACCCGCCAATAGCGGCTCGCGTCAGCTGAGGCGTCACCAGGCGCTGGGCAGATCCCGGCGCGGCAGGTTGGGAGAAGCGACAGCGAGGGCGCGTGCGGAGGGCGCTGCGCAGGGCCGAGCCGCGGCTCCCGCCCCGCCTTGTCGCGCAGCCATTGGCCCCGCCGGCGGCCGCCCGCCAATGGTGCGGCGCGGCAGTGGTGACGCCACCGGGCGCCGGGCAGATCTCCGTGGAGCGCGTGGTGGGCGGGAGCGTGGAGGCGATGTGGGAGGAGGAGGACGATGTGGGGACGGAGACGATGTGGGGACGGGGACACTGGGGGGACGGGGATGATGTGGGGATGGGGATGATGTGGGGATGGGACACTGGGGGGATGGGGATGATGTGGGGATGGGGATGATGTGGGGATGGGACACTGGGGGGATGGGGATGATGTGGGGATGGGGATGATGTGGAAGTGGGGACGATGTGGGGATGGGACGCCATGGGCATGGAGACGATGTGGGGATGGGATGCCGTGGGGATGGGGACGATGTGGGGGTGGAGATGGACTTGGCTCTGTCACAGGGGCAGGGGGACACTGGGGATGGGGATGATGTGGGGTTGGGGACGATGTGTGGACGGGGACACCATTGGGATGGGATGGAGTTGGCTCTGTCACAGGGGCAGGGGGACACTGTGGGGATGGGGATGATGTGGGGTTGGGGACGATGTGTGGACGGGGACACCATTGGGATGGGATGGAGTTGGCTCTGTCACAGGGGCAGGGGGACGTGGTGGGGATAGGGACACCGTGGGGACGGGGATGCCGTGGGGCTGGAGATGGAGTTGGCTCTGTCACAGGGGCAGGGGGACGGGGACACCACGGGGATGGGGACGTGGTGAGGACGAGGACGGCAGGCGAATGGGGATGCTGTGGGGATGGGGATGCTGTGGGGACGGGGATGCTGTGGGGATGCTGATGGAGTTGGCTCTGTCACAGGGACGGGGGGACACGGTGGGGACAGGGGTCAGCACCGGGGATGGAGTTTGGCTCGGCCAAGGGACGGGGACCCGGCGGTGGAGATGGGGACCCGAGGATGCAGGGACGGGGGCAGGGATAGGGACAGGAGACCACGGGGACATGGCGATGGGGACACGGGGCCAGCAGTGGGAGCTCAGGGAGTGGCGCCCATCGAAGGCCGAGTGCTGGTAGGTGGCCCCCGGCCCACCCCCTGCACCCATAGGTCTACTGGAAGATGTGGAAACCTGCCCAAGGTGGCACCCATGGATGAGGAGCTGCCCGGGGACCCAGGCGTCCAGCCCCGTTGCACCCCTGGAGCCAGGCATCCAGTCCCATCAGCACCCACACCCATCCATGGAGCCAGGTGTCCAACCCCATCAGCACCTGCGACCACCCATGGACCCAGGTGTCCAGCCCCATTGCACCCGTGTTGTCACCCATGGGCCCAGGTGTCCAACCCCATCAGCACCCACCACCACCCATGGACCCAGGCGTCCACCCCCATTGCATCCCTGGACTGAGGCGTGAGGTCACATCAACAACCACCACCACCCATGGACCCAGGCCCCCTGCCCCATTGCACCCATGGTCCCAGCCCCCTGCCCCATTGCACCCATGTCCCCAGACCCCTGCCCAATTGTGCCCATGTCCCCAGCCCCCTGCCCCATTGCACCCATGTCCCCAGGCCCCTGCCCCATTGTGCCCATATCCCAAGCCTCCCCGCCCCATTGCACCCATATCCACAGCCCCTGCCCCATTGCACCCATATCCCCAGCCCCTGCCCCATTGCACCCACGTCCCCAGGCCCCTGCCCAATTGCACCCACCTCCCCAGCCCTCTGCCCCATTGCACCCATATCCCCAGCCCTCTGCCCCATTGCACCCACATCCCCAGGCCCCCACCCCATTGCACCCATATCCCCAGCCCCCTGCCCCATTGCACCCATATCCCCAGCCCCCTGCCCCATTGCACCATATCCCCAGCCCCCTGCCCCACGCAGATGGGGCCACACTGCAGCAAGCCCAGCGCAGGCCCCCAAGCTGCCTGGCAGCTGCAGCACAGCACACAGGAGCAGAGGCCAAGGGTGCTGGCTTGGTGCAGCCGGCGGAAGAGAAGGCGTAGGGGGATCTCACTGCTGCCTGCAAGTGCCTAACGGGAGCGTGCAGAGAGCATGGAGCCAGAGACGTCCTGAGGGGCCTGGGGACAGGACGAGGGGCAACGGCACAGCTTGCGGCAGGGAAAATTCCCCTCAGAGACTGCAAATGGCCTTGGAAGCCGAATGGTGGTGCAACACTGGAGCAGGGTGCCAGGGCTGTGCGGGAATCCATCGCCAGAGACGGTCAGAGCTCGACCCTGACAGGCCCTGCGAAACCTCCTCTGCTTGCCTCCACTTGCAGCAGGAGGTTGCAGCAGACACCTCCGGAAGACCCTTCCCACCCCAGCTGCTCTCTCACTCTGCGACTGCTTGTAGGGCTTTCTCTGCAGCCCTGACTGCCTTCCTTGGCAGCGCCTGCACTAGTCTTTCTCCTGACAGTTCCCTGACACCAAGTAACACGGCGGGAACAGCTGCCGAGGGTTTATTTGGAGCAGAACATGGGCTGTGGGACACGATGCGGCAGCATTGCTGTAGCAGCCAGGAGAGAGCCTCCGTCGCTCTGCCTCTTTGCTCTGCGCCATGCCCCATCTCGGGCGACCTGTCTGGCAGCTGCATCCTCGCGCTGTTCCTCTCACTGCCCTGAGACACAGCGGCAGCTAAAAGCTCTGCGCAGAGCCCGAAGCACTGCCCTGAGCCGCGACGGCCATCGCCTGGAAGCCGCAGCATGCGGGAGGGCGGTGATGCCTGTGGAGGAAGGAGAGCCGTGGGCGAGGGGCTGGGCAGGCGCAGGGCAAGCACCCGCCTGTCCCTGGCACCAAGGGCTTTCCCGAGGGCTCACGGCCTCGGCATGGCCAGCCCCTGGGTGCTTCCTGCTGCCAACCTCAGTGCCGCTCGCTGTGCCGTCCCCAGAACGGCTCTCGACTTGGGTACCTACCTGAGTCCACCTCTGGCGTGGGCCGGAGGGAAGACGACGACTTGTGCTCCTCTCTGGGCTCACAGGCAACCTGCATGGGGAGAGCAGCAACACACCCCTGTGTGGTATCAGCTGGCCATGCTCAGCATCCTGGTGCCCTGCGATATGTGAGGGGGGAAAGGGTCTGGGGTGGGGGGATGCTGTGAGTGGCCGCGAGCCCCAAGGGGAGGCACATGCAGCTGGCTGGGCAGTGGCACAAGGCTTGTCTTGGGGCCGTAGCAGCAGGGCTGGGCCGGGGGCCACGGCGGGCAGCAGGGGATGGAGGTGGCCGGGTGCAGGGCACAAGGGGGCTGGCTCGCTGGCTGTGGGAGGCGGCTGCTGCTGGGGCTGCCCCTGCCCTCCTCGCTCAGCATCCATGCCCCAGGGCTGGGTGCTGTGCAGGCCGGGCAGGGCACGTCAGCCCTGGGCCTCTGGCACTTGGAAACGCAGAGCACCAGGCATCTTCCCCAGGGCAGAGAGTGCAGAGGGCAAAGGGCTGGGGGGACAGCTTCTCACCACGGCCGCGGGGGACCCATGCGATGGGGCAGCTCTTCTCACCCACCCTGCACACCCCAGACACTGCTCACACCGCACCTCCCTTGGGTGGTGGGTGCCGACGCCATGCTCCTTGCTCACCTGGTGAGGAAGGCCTGCGGCCAGGGCAGAGCCTTCTGCTGCGCTTTCTTCGGGGAACGGTGGTTGGAGAGGCAGGCTGTTGCTCTCCCCACAAGGGCCTCCGCACAAGTGGGAGGCCTCTGGCGCAGCCTCTGCGGGAAGCGATGGAGGCAGAGGAGCATTTTCCCCTGCATCCTCAGGGCCTCTGGCTGCGGGGGAGGCCTCCGCCTTTGTCCCTGTGCTGGCCGATGGGGACAGAGGCACACTGTCCCCCGCATCCTGGGAGCCTCCTGCCAAAGGAGATGCCGCTGCCTCGGCTCCTCGGGGCACTGCTGGGGCCAGAGGCGTGCTCTGCAGGTCACCAGCTGCCTCCCTGGCAGCATCTCTGCCCTTCACAACGGGGCAGCAGGGCACCTCCTCAGGGCACGGCTCTGTGTCTGCCAAGAGGCTCCTGAGGCTCGGTCTGACCCAGCTCATGACCAAGGCCGTGTTTTTCTCCAGCTCCTCCCATTGCAAAGGCTCCTCATCAACGTCCTCTTCCTCATCGCTCCACTCCACGCCAGCATCCTCCGGCGCTCCCCGGCCTCTCTTCCCAGCTCCCAGCTCCCTCCTGGGCGCATGGGCGTACAGCCGCTCCTGCACCTCCCACTTGGACCTGGCGTCCTTGAGGAGCTCCACTCGCGTCACCTCCGGTTGCCACAGGTTATAGAAGGAGTTTCTGGCACAGAGCTGAAGCCAGAGAGGGAGATTTGTGAAGGCAGCTGCTTTTCCCACCAGCAATGCCCCCCGCAGCCCTGCCAGCACTGCCACCATCACGCTGTTGCAGCAGGGCGCAGCGGCTGGCCCCAGCACACGGAGGGTCACCATCTGCCCCGGCCCACCCTTTGCACTCACCTCCTTGGGGCGAACATTGAGGCATCCCGATGCTGTCAGGGAGAAACGTTTCCCCTTGCCCTCCTCTTCCTCGACCTCCCTCTCCTTTGGCCTCGGCTCCTTCCTCTCCAGAAAGGCTTCTCGCAGCTGAGCCAAGCTCTGCCCGGTGCGTGCCACGCAGCTCCTGTTGAGCTCCTCCAGCGTCTCTGTTTTGATTGAGAGCACGGCGAGATACTGCGCGGGGTTGTCGGGGTGTATGCTCAGCGGCGTGCCTCGAAGGCGACAGATGATGCCCAGAGGCTGCTGTTTGGGCCTCTGCACTGCAAGCTGCCATCCTAGTGTGACCAGTCCATGGCCCCTGCCCGGGGAAGCTGGTGCACCGGCCTCTGTGACCTTCCTTTTGCCATCACGAGTGTGGGCATCAGGCCCTTGCAGAGCTGTGGCAGCTGTGCTTTTGCCATGCTCGCTGCTCTCCTCTTGGGCTCTCTTTGCCACTGCTGCTGGACCAAGGGCGTGTGCCAATATCTTCCGTGGCACGGCTGCACTGAGCTCCTTTGTGCCTTTGTCCACATCAGGCTGCACCAGCTGCCGGTCACGTCCAAGACTCATGTCATCAGCACAGCTCCAGGCTGCAGACACGAGCTCAAGGCCTGTGGATTCCAGAGCTGCGGCAGGTGCTACAGGGCTGTGTGCAGCAAGTCTCTGGCTCTCAGCCCTCAATTCCATGCACGCATCTGCAAGGATGCTCTGAATAAGGCCAGCAGGCTCAGGCCAGGAAGGCCAGGAGGACTCTGCTGTGACCGTTTCACTGGGGCAGCTGCCAGCAACAGCTTTGGCAGAGCTGGGTGGCACCTCTGCGAAGCGGGGGCTGCTGAGCCCAACCTGCTGTGAAACACCTTTGGCCATTGTCTCCCACTGCGGGACCTCCCCCACGCCAGAAGAGGCTGATTCTCCTTGGGGATTCTCAGCGGGGGAAACTTGCCCTTCTGCAGGCTGCACCTCAACACCTTGGGACGCTGAGGCCTTGCTCCGCACCAAGTCCTGCCTGTGCGCCATCGTCTCCAACCATTGTGCCTTGGTCTCCTGCGCACAGGCATCTCTGGGAGCTGCCAGCACCTTGCTACCTAGCTCCTGGCACAGTCCTTCGACAGTTCTCGAAAAAGCCACCCTCAGCAGCAACGGTGGCAGCCTTAGCTCTGTCAGGCAGCCTGGCCACGGCTCATCCTGCTCCTTGCATGCTGGCATGCCTCGCATCTGCCTTTGAGGAATGCTCTGTGCTCCCGTGACAAAGGAGGTGCCTCCTGGCAGCTGCCGGCTTTGCACAGGAAGACTTGTCCTGGCACCATCAGCTCGCAGCAGCCTTGTTTTTCCCAGCGTGGAAGACCCAGCCCTGGCCTCAGGCAAGCAGCGGACAGGAGCTTGAAGTGCCCGGGGCAGAGCCCCAGCTTCCCGCTTGCCTTGTTGAAGGGCAGGCAAAGGAAGATGCACTGCCTGTAGACCTTCCTCTGCCAGGCTCTTCCTGCACTCCAGACACATCACAGCAGCACTAAGAGGCAGCAGCTGCTCCCTGGCTTTGGCCCTGCCTCTTGCAGAAGATCTGCAGGATGTCTCCAGAGCAGGCAGCTTGGTTCCACGGGCAGATCCTGCCGTTTTAGCTGCAGAGGCCTCCAGGCCTCCAAGGGGCTGCCTAGCTGCCTTGGGTGCACGAGGTGCTAAGCTGGGCAGATGGAGTGTTTCCGTTTCTCTCTTGAACGCTGCGATGAGAACATCTCTGGCAGTGTCCTTCACCGTCTGCAATCCAAGCCCAGGAGATAGGAAAGTGATTGCAGCCCTTTCCTCCCCCCCAGCCCCCGCCCCCGCTCTCCATCCTTCCCACAATTTCCAGCACCTCTGATGCCCTCAACAGCGGCAGCGCTCTGCCACGCAGGCGGCTCCCACCCTGCTCCCAAAGGCTGCATGGGGACAGGGCTCATCAGCACTGCGCAGGACAGGGGCAAAGGCAGTTCCCCTGAGGAGCCTGAGACCTCCTGGTCTCTCCCACCGCTTCCCGCCTGCTTCTCCGCAGCTGCAGCCAGGCAGGCAGAGGCTTTGCCACCATCGCTGCTCAGCTCGGTACCTCTGCAATGAGGTGTTCAAGGCCTTGCAAGCTCTGTGGGCCGGGCAGCAACGGCCGCCTGTCCCTTCGGTGCGACGAAGTCAGGGTCGGGATGCGTTGCAGCGCTGCGCGCAGCTCCCGCTGGCCCCCCTGCAGGGAGAAGGAAGCCCATGATGGAGGCGGTTGCGTTCGTACAAGTGGCCCCTCAGGCACAGGAAAGCCCCGCCCCACGTCGAAGGGAAGCTCAAGGCCGAGCACGGCCCAGCTGCGCTAAGCCCAGAGGTGCTCTCTGACCCTCAGCACAGCTCACAGGCTCCATTTGGGCCTTGCAGCATCCCGGTCGGTGTGCTTTGTGCACCAGAAAATCCCCAGCACCAGCAAGAAATACCCCCTGGCCAGAGAAGATCAGGCCTGGCTCGCTTGCCCCACCTCCTCTTCCCCACCGTCCTCACGCTTTCCGTGCGGCTCCCGGCCCTGCTGCCTGCCTCTCCCTCCAGCCCCACCGCTCACCTTGCTTCTGCGCTTCGGCCTCACAGAAAGCCCATCCACGGGCTGGGAGCCGGCATTCGCCTGCCGCCCCTTGTCCATCTGCAGGAGCTTCTCCTGCGCACCTGCCACTCTGGCCCTCAAGAGAGCTGCTCCCTCCTCAGCGAGCTGCTCTCCTCAGAGGGCACACCCAGGGGCTCTGCTCCCAGCACGGACTCGGTCACCACGGGCACCGCCCCATCACAATGGCCTTGGGGGCACGATGCCACCCCCATCACAAAGCCCTGCACGTTGCCATGGGGACCCCCGTGACCACCTCCTGCTGTGACCAGGGCACCCGCATCACAAGGCCTTGCTGGTGACCGTGCTAGCACCGACATCACAAGGCCTTGCTGCTCACCGGGGGCACCTCCAGCACCACGGCTTTGCCTCCAAGCCTCTGGTGCCAGCTTCTGAGCCCAGCTCCGAGCTGCCATCTGTGCCGCAGCAGGGATTTTCCTCTCCCCACCTCTCTGCCTCCCAGACCGTGCAGATGCTGCCCTTCTTCAGGCCCTCTAGAGCACACAGCCAGCCACTGCAAGACCACTCCTCTTGCTCCGGCCACTAAGCCTCACCCATATGCCTCACCGTCCAGCCCTAGGCAGAGCTTCCTGCATTCCCGCTGCTTGCTCACAGAAAGGCCAACTGCCCCTCCGCCCCTTCCCAGACGGGCCTTCCCAAAGAGGCTGCAGCCATCCACCGCAGCGCTCCAGGCATGCCACGCTGCAGGCCCGCAGCTGCACACAGACTGCAAAGTGCTCCTGTCTGGTCCCCAGGCTGCAGGCATTAGCGGACAGACCCCTGAGACAGGTGCCCGGCTCTGCAGATTTCCCACAAAAGGTGCCAGAGATTGATTTCTCCAGACTGCTGCTCTCTAAGCACTTCCCTGTTGGCGTGCACGCACTGCGCTGGGCCCCTCCAGGCTTTCTTTGCTCCACATCACCCTGCACCTTTGCCTTGCCCTCCCACACCATCGCTTTCTCACTCTTCCATGCATCCTCCTCTCCCCTCAGGGGCGCCGACTTTTGGGCTCTCCTCACCAGCTTGGCCACCGGCTTGAGCCTCACGGCAGCACACGGGCACACTCTCCTCCTGATGAAGCGTGACACCCCCCAGCCTTGGTGCCTCGCTGCTGGCTCGCCTTTGGGACGTCCAGCTGCTGGACTGCCAGGCCACCGGGGCAAGCAGGCCCTGCCCTCACCTGTGCACCTCTTCCTACTCACGGGGCTTGGGCTTTTCTTGCTTTTGCCCCCGGGGGCACGTGGGGACCATCTCTCCACGCCAGCCTTCATGCACAAAGAGGGGCCCACGCTCAGGAAACCAAAGCCCTGCTGCCAACACCAGCTGCACGCCCAGGGGCTGACCTGCTGGATCCAAGCACTGCTGCTCAAGCCCATTCCCCTCACTGGCAGCATGCAGGAAAAACCCCACCTGCCCTGCCAGGCCTAGAGCCATGTCATCACACTTGGTACTTTCCAGGCAGGATCCTTGTGTCAAGGAAGAGCAAACTGAAACTGTCTAGAGGTAACTGCTTAGCACGACTTCTCTAAAACTTGCTTAGCATGAGTAGCTAGATTTGTTGAAGCCTTAGGCCGCACTTAGATAAAATAATGAACTTTTACCTAGTTCAGTAAGAAAAGGGCCTGAGAGCTGGTTCAAACTGGAATGAGAAGGGAGTTGCAAGCAGTCTGCATTCCTGTGCTTCACACTCCGGGAGGGAGGGTGTCAAGGCTCTGAAATAAGGCCTCGTTGGGTGCCAGGACCCTGGGAAACAACGCCTCCTCTCACTGCTGAAACAGTGTTAATTTGGGGGGTCTGGACTATCTTGGGGTCTGGATTATATCCCCTTCATCAGGACCCTGGGAGATAACACCTACTGTCACTGCTGGGGCAGTGCTAATTGCTGGAACAACACCTCTCTGTCAGGGCCTTGAGAGACAAGGGTGGGACCCGAACAATTAAGACACATCTGTCAGCAGAAACCCCAACAGTAAAGATAAACAGCCTGCCTAGAGACAGGGATGAGACCCAATAAGGAGCAGGAGACCCCAGACCAAAATATTACTATTGGTCCAAACTACCGCGGGAGGGGTGGAGAGGTTAGATTGGAAGATATAATTGCCCAGGGATTTCTTTGCTCGGGGTCCCTCTTCGGAGGCACCCAGCTCGAGCTGTAATTACTGCATGCGCGTCATTAAAATGTAATTATTTAATTTGCTTTGATTTGGCTCTGAACTTTTCTGTGGGAACCTAGGGTCGGGCCCTGTTATGGTGGCTGACAAGCCTAATTTCCATAACACCTGGGAGGAGGGAGGTGTAACCTAGGCCATTCCCATGTCACCAGAATGCCAAGGGTGTTGTCCGCAACCCCAGGCCCCAGGGATTTGGAGCCATAACACCCTGTGGGGGTCAGGGACACTCGACCGCCCCAGGCTGGGGCTAGGCTCAGCACACACTTACTGGGGGGCTGGATTGTCTCCAGCTTGGCTGCTGCTTTCTTCTCTTCCACGGGGTGGGGGGAGGCTTTTCCACCTCTGCCTGTGCTCCTTTCTCCTCGGCTGGGCGGGAGGGTGGGGAGCCCAAGTCTCTTTACGGCCAAAGCCCTGCCAAGAAGGAGCGACTGACTGTCTGCAAACCAGACCGGGAAGAGAGGAGCCCTTTCCCAGAGGCCCTCTGGCGAGCACCCGGCAGCAGGAGCTGGGCAACCAGGAACCTCTCCACCACAGGCCCCCAGGGCAAGGGCAGGGTGGGAGCAGGGCTTCGCTGCAATTCCCAGCTGGCCCTCTGCTTTCCTGCTGACATCACTGAGAGCATGGGAAATGGGGAGGAGGGAATTGCCATTTGCAGAGCAGGAACTTCCAATGAGCTCCTCCCTAGGTTTGGCAGGGCACACCAAGCGATCCAAACCCTTCTGCACTCAGGTTTTACCCACAGCTTCAGGCCTCACTGCCCCACTGGCTGCTTCCCCAACCCCCGGCAGCCCAGCAAGGGGGATTTGATAACAGCGTGACTTTTCCTCAGCAGGACACCCCTCTGCTGCTTGGCCTTTGGCTGCTGCAGCACTCACGGAAAAACACCCGGCAGGATTCACACAGCCATTAGTGGGGCGGGAACTACTGCTTTCCTTCCCCAAATGCTCCTACCAGGTGTGCTCTGCTCTCAGCTGTACTTCTGCTCCTGGCAGCTCTGGGCAGCTCTGGATCCTCCCAAATGCTGCAAGAAGCTTCCCTGGGGTGGAGGTCTTTCTCTGGGGCCAACTGTTAGGCAAAGAACAAAAAGAGGCCCTGCCTTTTGGAGGCAGGTGAGAAGAGAGCTTTCCGCAGCATCTGCAGCCTGAGGTGACTGCAGCACGATTGGGACCAAGAAGGAAAAAAGCAGTGAGGTGTACGCTGTTTGTCTGGCAGGAGTCTGCGTGGAGCAAGAGAGGCAGGTAGAGAGGAGGTGAGAAGCTGGTTGCAGAAAGAGAGCAAATGAGGCATGAGGACTCCAAAGAAGAAAGGAGGGGCCGGGGGAAACTGCAGCGGGGGTATCTTCCAACAGTGAGCGTGTGGATGTGTACACATGGCAGTGAGGCTGAGCTGCAGACCCAAGCTCATGCTGACAGCCTCGGAAAAGCCAGCAGACTCTCCACCAGTCTATGCGCAAAAGCCTTGGAGGGGCTGTGCGAAGTAGGGAGGGAACAAACTGCACCCTAGACACTAAGTGCTGGGCAGGGAAGGGAGATGCAATTGTAATCCAGTACTAGCTGGGTGGGAGTCCTAAGACCATGGGTGGTAATTAGTTGTGCTGCAGTTGCAAAGTGTCCCATTGACTGAGCAGCAACACTGCCCCCAAGGCCAGAGGACCTCCCGCCCTCGGCTCCGTGACGGAGAGGATGGCAGTTGTTCCGAAGGGTGTCCAATGGGGCCGGTACCTGAGCCGGCTCTGGAGCCTCCCCTGTACACCAGGCTTCCCACGCAGCCCATTCGGCCTCTGCTTGTTCCTGCCGCTCTCTGTACAAGGAGCCCAGGCTCTGCCTTCGGTCCCACTGCGCACACAGCTCGCCGCTTTCCTGCAGGGCCACAGAAACGCCACAGCACACAGGATTAGTCTCAGCTGCTGCCAGGGCATGGCTTTCTGCAGGTCGTACCCTCACTCCTGGGCTCTCTCCTCAGCCGGCCTGTCGCCAGAGTTTGGCTCCGGAAAGGTGAGCAGGCCTGAAGTTACGCCCGGCTCCTCCCTTCACTGCACACACCATTGAGCGGTCTGGGAGGACCAATGATCTCAACTACCAAGGGTCTAGAAAAGACCTGTGCATTGCCACAGCCTCAGAATGCAGCAGGTCCTGCTGCTAGAGCCAACAGTGCCCTGGGGAAGTGTCCGTGGCTGCTTCCTGCATGTACAGGAGGCAAGGACACACTGGAAAGGTAGAGCAGGCCTTTGGCCCACAAGGAGATCTGAAGGAAGGAAGAGCAATGGTCAATGTGTTACAAGACAACCCTGAGAAGCTCAGAAAGAATGTTTGAAGTAGGTAGATTTGGATAACTTCTATCTTAGACAGAATTTGCTTAACATGAGTAGCCGCACACTTGCTTAGCATGAGTAGCTAAATTTGCTGAAGCCTTAGGCCGCGCTCCTAGTGCGGTAAGAAAGGGCCTCAGAGCTGGTGCAGGCTGGAAAGATAAGGGAGTTACAAGCAGTCTGCATTCCTGTGCCCCACTCTCCGAAAGGGAGGATGCCAAGGCTGAGAAATAAGGCCTGTTTGGGCGCCAGGACCTTGGGAAGCAAAGCTTCCTCTCACTGTTGAAACAGTGCTGATTAAGGGGTCTGGATTATGTCTTCTTCCTCAGGGCCTTGGCAGATAACACCTACTGAGCCAGCTGGGGCAGTGTTAATTGACCAGGACCTTGAGGAGCAGGGGTGGGATCCAGGGAATGAAGAAATCACTAACCAATCAGTGTAAAAGGGAAAGTCGTAAATCTGGCAATTTGTGTGTATAAATGCTACTTGAAAAGTTGGGGGGGTGTGCTCGATTTGTGGAAAACCACCGAGCACCCAGGCTTGCGCAACTCTGAAAATAAATAAACAAATGTCTCTCCTGAGTGTGTAATTATTGGCTTATTGCACACCGGGCAACGAATCCGCTTTTCGGACAACAGTTTTCTGGCGACCCAGGTGGGACTCTTGCTGTAAAGCCTTGCCCGGATCGTCTTGCCAGTTCCCGGCGGGGAGACGCTGCTCATCGGACTCCAGCGCGCACCGACTGTTTTGTTCGGGGACTCCGTGAGCACCCTCCCTACTCGGAACGGGTAAGCGACTCAAAGGTGCAACGCAGTAATTATTAAGAGACATTGCATAAAGGGTATGATACAAGGGTAATTGGTTGTGGTAACCAAAGGTAAGCTTTGTACACGTTTGGACAGTGATGACTGGAGTGTACAAAAGCGTAATTGGTAAGAACGTTCTTTTAAGGGTAATAATATGGGAACAGGACAATCTGCAGGGGTATCCCCCTGTTCTCCTTTAGGATGCATCCTGAAACATTGGAGAAAGTTTGGTGGGAATCCTTTAACAAGGAGAAAATTAAAGGAATACTGTACTCAGTGGTGGCCAATGTATAAACTGGAGGATGAGGAAAAATGGCCAGAAATGGGAACGCTAAACTATAATACAATCTTGCAACTTATGTTGTTTTGCAGAAGACAGAACAAATGGGATGAGGTCCCATATGTAGATTTGTTCTTCTCTCTGAGAAATGATCATGAAACTAGAAAAAAAAATGTAAGCTGTTGATCTCTGACTCAAATGTGTTAATGATGATGGGAAACAAAGAGAAAATGCCTCGGTGTTGCTCTGCTTGTAGCATTGGGAAAAGATGTTTAAAAGTGGGTGATGAGGAAGAGGATGTACAATTATTGGTCTCTCTGGAAAGAGATCAAGATAGTGTCGATAGCAGAAATAAGGGAAGTGAGGCATGTAACCCGACTGCAGGCAGAACTCGGGCTACTCGGGCTCAACAAAATCCCGTGATTCAGGCCCCGCTGCGTCAAGCAGTCTGACCAGATGGGATGCCTGTGTATGTGAAGGTCCCTTTTTCAACTACAGATTTAATGAATTGGAAGGAGTCTGCCGGGTCGTACCGAGAAAATCCAGAAAAGATGTATCAATCCTTTAAAATGATAATTGAAAATCATAATCCAGATTGGCAGGATTTACAGGTGCTTTTAAAGACTTTGCTTTCACCTGAGGAGAAAAGAATGGTATTAGACAAAGCTCAAGAGGAAAATGAAAGAAAAAATGCCAGAGACAGACCAGACCGTTTTATGCCGGCCCGGGAACCGGGTTGGGATCAAAACACAGGGGCAGGCAGGTTAATGACTAAACAGTACCAACAGTTAATATTATATGGGGTAAAGCATGGAGTACCTAGGCCCAAAAATATTGCAAAACTATATCAAGTCGCACAGGGTAAGACTGAGGATCCCTCTGCATTTTACGAGCGGTTATGTAAAACTGCCCGAAAATGGACAGACTTGGATCCTGAGGATGAAGCAAATAAAATGACTTTTACTACATTATTTGTAGGACAGTCAGCACCAGATATAAGGAGAAAGCTTCAGAAAGTAGATGGTATGTTGGGGATGTCGATATCGCAATTAATAGAAATTGCAGATAAGGTGTACAATAATAGGGAAGAAGTGGAGAGAAAGGAAAAACAAAAGGAGAAACTGAAAGATAAGAGGCAAAATGCTGCAATCTTGGCAGCTGCATTTGCCCAAGTACAAACTCCCTCTCAGGGAAGGAGTTTTCCGAAAGGACAAGGACGTGGAAGAGGGTATAGAGTAAGAGGGAATTTGGGAGATAGAATTCCGCTAAGGAGAGATCAGTGTGCAATTTGCAGGGGGAAGGGGCACTGGAAAAATGAGTGCCCGAAGAGACAAACAGATCATTGGAAGCCTCAGTCTGCATCTGTTCCAGAGGCAGATTTGCTCATGATTGGTACAGAGGATTCAGACTGACGGGGACCGGGGGTTGAGGAATTGGATTCCCCAGCCGAACCCCTGGTTTCAGTAAAGCTGGGGAACGAAACAGTTAAATTTTTAGTAGACACTGGAGCAGCATACTCAGTACTAAATAGCTGTAAGGGACCAATGAGTAAATTCTCTATGCCAGTAATTGGGGCCACGGGAAAGCGAGAGGTCAAACCTTTCTGTCAACCAATTAAATGTGAAATAGGAAATAAGGTGTTAACACATGAATTCTTATACATGCCAGAATGCCCATTACCCCTAATGGGGAGGGATTTACTGAATAAACTGGGGGCACAGATAACCTTTGATCAAAACAAAGTTAAGGTGCACATTCCACAAAGTAACGCCTGGAAGGCACAAGCATATATGTTGCAGAAAGCACTGGATTCCGAACAGGTGGAGGATGGACCAAGCGAAATTCCCTCTGAAGTAATGGACGCAGTAATCCCTTTTGTGTGGGCAACGGAGAAACCCGGAAGAGCCAGATGTGCAGAACCGGTAAAGGTGGAATTAAAACAAGGAGCCAAACCGGTAAGGCGAAAACAGTATCCCATGAAGTTAGAGGCCCGTGTTGGACTGGAGCCTATGATTAATAATTTCTTAAAGTATGGACTGTTGCGAGAATGTCAATCCAAGTACAATACTCCAATCCTGCCTGTAAAAAATAAAAATAAAAATAAAAAAAAACCAACAAAAGAAAAACTTTATGTACATGAGAGAGGGCACCAGGCTTTGGGAGTGCTTGTACAGACTTTAGGAAATTGGAAAAGACCTGTGGCTTACTTTTCAAGACAGCTGGATAAAGTGAGTGCAGGGTGGCCAGGATGCCTCAGAGCAGTTGCAGCTGCTGTGCTGTTAATACAAGAGGCATGAAAATTGACATTGGGACAAAAAGTGACTGTTTATGTGCCACATGCTGTTGCAGCAGTTTTAGAACAAAAAGGGCATCACTGGTTATCCCCGAGTAGGATGGTGCAGTACCAGGCAGTGATACTTGAGCAAGAAGATGTAACCATGAAGGTGTCTAATACCCTTAATCTGGCATCTTTATTACCATTTCATGAAGGGGGAGGTTGGCTCATGACTGTCTGCAAAGTATTGAGTGAGTATATTCCAGCCGTCCAGATTTGAGAGATGTTCCATTGCAGAATCCAGACTGCGAATTATTTACCAGTGGAAGCAGTTTTATAATAAAGGGAGAAAGAAGGGCTGGATACGCTGTTGTCACTTTGGAAGGAGAAATCGAAGCAAGATCACTACCAGCAAATACATCAGCCCAGAAAGCAGAACTGATTGCTTTAGCCCGGGCTCTGGAATTATCGGAGGGAAAATGGACTAATGTGTTTCAGAAGAAGCCCCCCCCTCCCCCTCCCCCCAGGGGAAGTAAAAAGGGGCTTCATGCCTGGGGATTACTGGCAAATTGATTTTTCTGAATTACCAAAATGTAATGGATATAAATATTTGTTGGTGATTGTTGACACCTTTTCAGGATGGCCTGAAGCTTTCCCGTGTCGTACCAATAAAGCCAGGGAGGTAGTAAAATAATGTTATTAAAAGAAATTATACCAAGATTTGGGGTACCAGAAGGGTTTTCTTCAGATAGAGGACCTCATTTTATAGCAGAAATAATACAGCAAATCTCAAAAATACTACAAATTAAATGGGACTTACATACCCCCTGGAGGCCACAATCCGGTGGAAAAGTGGAAAGAATGAATCAAACAATGAAGAGACAGGTAGGAAAATGGTGTCAGGAGACTCAGATGAAATGGACTGATGTTTTACCTCTGGCATTATTAAGAATCAGAATAACCCCAAGGGTTAGGGAGAAAGTTAGTCCATTTGAGATTCTGTATGGTAAACCTTACACTGTAAATCTAACTGGAAATGAAATTCAAATGCACGTTAAGGGCGATCAAATTTTAAGTGATTATCTCTTGTCTATGGCAAAGGTTCTTACTTCTCTCCGTAGGTACATCCAGTTAAGATCTCCTGTACTTTTAGATTCACCTGTACATTCATTCCAGCCGGGAGATCAAGTGTATCTTCGGACCTGGAAGGACGAGCCATTGGTAGAAAAGTGGAGGGGACCGTATCTTGTACTGCTAACAACAAATACTGCTGTGAAACTGCAGGGAATTGATTCCTGGATCCACTACACCCGAGTGAAAGCAGTACCTCGAGAGACGTGGAAAGCTGAACAAGTTCACCCTTTAAAGTTAAAAATATATAAAGATATATGAGTTGTATTAGAAGCGAATCGGTTTTAAATTTAGATTGTACTCAGGAAAGAATTGCTTTAATCTGTTTGTTAGGAATAGGGTTAATATTGTTGTTATGGTATCTATGGTATCTGTGTAAAAATGATGTTCTCCCAAATAACCAGGGGAGAAATGTGGTGGTTAGTTTTTCTAAGTTACCTGAGCCAAACAATTAAAGGGAATCAGGAAGGATTTTGGAGCCATAATCTCCATTTGGAAGTAATTACGAAATCTATGAAGATAGTTAACCAGAAGGATTGCTGGGTGTGTACCCACTTCCCTGAACATTCCAACAAGGGCTTCCCCCTAATTGGAGTGCCTCTTAATTTTTCCTTTATGGAATTTATGAAACAGATAAGAAATGATAGTGATCAAACGAAATATAATGAAACAACCGAACAGGAATGGGAAGTCCAGAGTGTGACAGGAGATTATTATCAATGCATCCGAAGATGTAATAATAGTAATAGATGGTGGGGAAAAAACTGTACCCTATGGAAAGCAGCTGATCAACTGTACTGGAGCCATTAAGGTGGGAGGTCATAAAAATTGCTCTCATATACCTGAAATAGGTTATAAGTGGCCAAGTAAGGAACTAAATGGGTGGCGTGTTCCAAAAGGTAGTGGATGGTATTGGTTGTGTGGGAACAAGGCACGAAAAGTGCTACCTCCTAATTGGTCAGGGACGTGTACTTTAGGGGCAATAATCCCTAATGTTACTATAAGAAAAGAATTGAGTAATAAATACCAAAAATCCTGGCTAAGAACATTCATGAGGAGACAAAAGAGGGTCAATAATCCTTTAATCGATCGACCTACTAGGTTTCAGTCATTCGTAAGGTGGCTGTTTCCACAACTGGGAGTGAGTGAACTTGAAAAAGCAATAGTAAATATTTCAGCAGTTATTGAAAAAAATAGGGAATAAAACCTCTGATGCCATTGCAGCTTTACAAGAGGAGGTTTCAGAAATTGCTAAAATAAGTACCCAAAACAGGATGGCTCTAGATATGTTACTGGCATCTCAGGGAGGAGTATGTACAGTAATAAGTACTAGTTGCTGTGTATATGTGGATCAAAGCGGGAGAATTTCTACCGATCTCAATGAAATCTGGAAGCAGACTGAAATCTTACATGAGGTTCAGAAAGATGATACTTCTTTTGGATTTGAAGAAACATGGAAATGGTTGACTTCCTGGTTCCCTGATGTGAGCTCATGGGTTAAAAAATGTTTAACAATTTTAGGATTGGTGTTAGTAGTTTTTGTATGCGTTTATGTATGTATTTCTAAGTGTTATATGAAACTAATATGGGAAAGATTTTAAAAGAGTGAGACTAATATGAAAATGATCATATAAGTCTCAAAGGGGGGAATTGTTACAGGACAACCCTGAGAAGCTCAGAAAGAATGTTTGAAGTAGGTAGATTTGGATAACTTCTATCTTAGATAGAATTTGCTTAGCATGAGTAGCCGCACACTTGCTTAGCATAAGTAGCTAAATTTGCTGAAGCCTTAGGCCGCGCTCCCAGTTCAGTAAGAAAAGGCCTCAGAGCTGGTGCAGGCTGGAAAGATAAGGGAGTTACAAGCAGTCTGCATTCCTGTGCCCCACTCTCCGAAAGGGAGGATGCCAAGCCTGAGAAATAAGGCCTGTTTGGGCGCGAAGACCTTGGGAAGCAAAAAGCTTCCTCTCACTGTTAAAACAGTGATGATTAAGGGGTCTGGATTATGTCTTCTTCCTCAGGGCCTTAGAAGATAACACCTACTGACCCAGCTGGGGCAGTGTTAATTAATTGATCAGGACCTTGAGAAGCAGGGGTGGGACCCAGGGAAATGTGAAGAAATCATTAACCAATCAGTGTAAAAGAGGAAGGAAGTCACAAATATGGCAAATAAGAGGAAGGAAGTCACAAATATGGCAAATTTGATTGTATAAATGCTACCTGAAAAGTTGGGGGGGGGGGGTGTGCTCGATTTGTGGAAAACCACCGAGCACCCAGGCTTGCGCAACTCTGAAATAAATAAACAAATGTCTCTCCTGAGTGTGTAATTATTGGCTCATTGCACACCGGGCAACAAATCCGCTTTTCGGACAACATGGGGACCATCTCTCCACACCAGCCTTCATGCACAAAGAGGGGCCCACGCTCATGAAACCAAAGCCCTGCTGCCAACACCAGCGGCACGCCCAGGGCCTGACCTGCTGGATCCAAGCACTGCTGCTCAAGCCCATTCCCCTCACTGGCAGCATGCAGAAAAAACCCCACCTACTCTGCCAGGCCTAGAGCCATGTCATCACACTTGGTACTTTCCAGGCAGGATCCTTGTGTCAAGGAATAGCAAACTGAAACTGTCTAGAGGTAGCCGCTTAGCACGACTTCTCTAAAACTTGCTTAGCATGAGGAGCTAAATTTGTTGAAGCCTTAGGCCACACTTAGATAAAATAGTGAACTTTTACCTAGTTCAGTAAGAAAACGGCCTGAGAGCTGGTTCAAACTGGAACGATAAGGGAGTTGCAAGCAGTCTGCATTCCTGTGCTTCACACTCCGGGAGGGAGGATGTCAAGGCTCTGAAATAAGGCCTTGTTGGGCGCCAGGACCCTGGGAAACAAAGCCTCCTCTCACTGCTGAAACAGTGTTAATTACAGGGTCTGGACTATCTTGGGGTCTGGATTATATCCCCTTCATCAGGACCTTGGGAGATAACACCTACTGTCACTGCTGGGGCAGTGCTAATTGCTGGAACAACACCTCTCTGTCAGGGCCTTGAGAGACAAGGGCGGGACCCGAACAATTAAGACACATCTGTCAGCAGAAACCTCAACAGTAAAGATAAACAGCCTACCTAGAGACAGGGATGAGACCCAATAAGGAGCAGGAGACCCCAGACCAAAATATTACTATTGGTCCAAACTACCACGTGAGGGGTGGAGAGCTCAGATTGGAAAGTATAATTGCCAGGGATTTCTTTGCTTGGGGTCCCTCTTCGGAGGCACCCAGCTCGAGCTGTAATTACTGCATGCGCGTCATTAAAATGTAATTATTTAATTTGCTTTGATTTGGCTCTGAACTTTTCTGTGGGAACCTAGGGTCGGGCCCTGTTATGGTGGCTGACAAGCCTAATTTCCATAACACCTGGGAGGAGAGAGGTGTTACCTAGGCCATTCCTGTGTCACCAGAATGCCAAGGGTGTTGTCCGCAACCCCAGGCCCCAGGGATTTGGAGCCATAACACCCTGTGGGGGTCAGGGACACTCGACCGCCCCAGGCTGGGGCTGGGCTCAGCACACACTTACTGGGGCTGGATTGTCTCCAGCTTGGCTGCTGCTTTCTTCTCTTCCACGGGGTGGGGGGAGGCTTTTCCACCTCTGCCTGTGCTCCTTTCTCCTCGGCTGGGCGGGAGGGTGGGGAGCCCAAGTCTCTTTACGGCCAAAGCCCTGCCAAGAAGGAGCGACTGACTGTCTGCAAACCAGACCGGGAAGAGAGGAGCCCTTTCCCAGAGGCCCTCTGGCAAGCACCCGGCAGCAGGAGCTGGGCAACCAGGAACCTCTCCACCACAGGCCCCCAGGGCAAGGGCAGGGTGGGAGCAGGGCTTCGCTGCAATTCCCAGCTGGCCCTCTGCTTTCCTGCTGACATCACTGAGAGCATGGGAAATGGGGAGGAGGGAATTGCCATTTGCAGGGCAGGAACTTCCAATGAGCTCCTCCCTAGGTTTGGCAGGGCACACCAAGCGATCCAAACCCTTCTGCACTCAGGTTTTACCCACAGCTTCAGGCCTCACTGCCCCACTGGCTGCTTCCCCAACCCCCGGCAGCCCAGCAAGGGGGATTTGATAACACCGTGACTTCTCCTCAGCAGGACACCCCTCTGCTGCTTGGCCTTTGGCTGCTGCAGCACTCACGGAAAAACACCCGGCAGGATTCACACAGCCATTAGTGGGGCGGGAACTACTGCTTTCCTTCCCCAAATGCTCCTACCAGGTGTGCTCTGCTCTCAGCTGTACTTCTGCTCCTGGCAGCTCTGGGCAGCTCTGGATCCTCCCAAATGCTGCAAGAAGCTTCCCTGGGGTGGAGGTCTTTCTCTGGGGCCAACTGTTAGGCAAAGAACAAAAAGAGGCCCTGCCTTTTGGAGGCAGGTGAGAAGAGAGCTTTCCACAGCATCTGCAGCCTGAGGTGACTGCAGCACGATTGGGACCAAGAAGGAAAAAAGCAGTGAGGTGTATGCTGTTTGTCTGGCAGGAGTCTGCGTGGAGCAAGAGAGGCAGGTAGAGAGGAGGTGAGAAGCTGGTTGCAGAAAGAGAGCAAATGAGGCATGAGGACTCCAAAGAAGAAAGGAGGGGCCGGGGGAAACTGCAGCGGGGGTATCTTCCAACAGTGAGCGTGTGGATGCGTACACATGGCAGTGAGGCTGAGCTGCAGACCCAAGCTCATGCTGACAGCCTCGGAAAAGCCAGCAGACTCTCCACCAGTCTATGCGCAAAAGCCTTGGAGGGGCTGTGCGAAGTAGGGAGGGAACAAATTGCACCCTAGACACTAAGTGCTGGGCAGGGAAGGGAGATGCAATTGTAATCCAGTACTAGCTGGGTGGGAGTCCTAAGACCATGGGTGGTAATTAGTTGTGCTGCAGTTGCAAAGTGTCCCATTGACTGAGCAGCAACACTGCCCCCAAGGCCAGAGGACCTCCCGCCCTCGGCTCCGTGACGGAGAGGATGGCCGTTGCTCTGAAGGGTGTCCAATGGGGCCGGTACCTGAGCCGGCTCTGGAGCCTCCCCTGTACACCAGGCTTCCCACGCAGCCCATTCGGCCTCTGCTTGTTCCTGCCACTCTCTGTACAAGGAGCCCAGGCTCTGCCTTCGGTCCCACTGCGCACACAGCTCGCCGCTTTCCTGCAGGGCCACAGAAACGCCACAGCACACAGGATTAGTCTCAGCTGCTGCCAGGGCACAGCTTTCTGCAGGTCGTACCCTCACTCCTGGGCTCTCTCCTCAGCCGGCCTGTCGCCAGAGTTTGGCTCCGGAAAGGTGAGCAGGCCTGAAGTTACGCCCGGCTCCTCCCTTCACTGCACACACCATTGAGCGGTCTGGGAGGACCAATGATCTCAACTACCAAGGGTCTAGAAAAGACCTGTGCATTGCCACAGCCTCAGAATGCAGCAGGACCTGCTACTAGAGCCAACAGTGCCCTGGGGAAGTGTCCGTGGCTGCTTCCTGCAAGTACAGGAGGCAAGGACACAGTGGAAAGGTAGAGCAGGCCTTTGGCCCACAAGGAGATCTGAAGGAAGGAAGAGCAATGGTCAACGGAAGAGTGCTTAAGGGCTCTTGGCAGAGTCGGTATGTGCACAATGGGGCTTTGGCACCGTTTGCAACAGCACAGTCATTACAGCAACCCAGGGCATGTACCTGCAATAGTCTCCAACAGCCTTCAGGAACAGCGAGAGCAGCCGTGGACCTGGCTGGAGGAGGTGGGTGCTGCTTGCCGGCCTCCTTGGTCCTGGGGGAGCTGCCTGGACACGGTGGGAGCAGACTACAAGGAGATAGCAGGAGGAGTTGGCATGAGCACAGCGGGACGTTGTTCTGCGCCCCGTGCGCCCGTGCTGGGCTCCTGCCTCTGCAGTGGGAGGCAGTTCTGCCAAAGATGCAGCTGTATTTCACTAATCGTGAAGCAGATCCTCGCTACGACACAGGGGCAAGCCCAGCTTTGAATCTCGCTTCTTACCAGGCCACGGGCTCTTCTCAGAGCTGAGATTCTTCTCCAGCAGAAACACCTTGTCCACCCGAAACACTCGTCTCCAAACATGCAAACTCTTCTTATCCACATCACACAAGTAGTTTTCCGGAACGGACATGTTACCCACGCCTGCTAGCTGGACAGGCTGAAAACAGGAGAGCAACAAAGGAACAAAAGCAGGGCTTTCACACACACAATAACGAAGACTAGACTTGTCAGGGCACACTAAGGGTGATCTCCAAAGGGGCAAGATGGGGCGCTTTGCAGGAGAGCCTTGCACTCTCCAGTCTCCCCCTCTCCCACGCCTTCACCTCCCACCAGCTGAGAGTTGACGCACAAGCAGGGAAAAACCCCTGGAGCCTCAGAACCTCCGAGGAGGGACCACACCTGGCAGAAACTCTCCACAGCATGCCACCATCTCTGGCGGGTTGTTCCACCCTGCCAGGAGCAGCTAGAGAGGGCCCCAGAGGAGAAACCCCACACTCGGCTTCTCCAGCTGCGCTTTGCTTCTGCTCTCCGGTGAGGGAGAGCTTGCTCTGGGGCAAAACTGCCAGCTGCAGGCTCCTGCTGGGGCCTGGCTGCTGCTTTCCAAGGCAGGCAGGAAGAAGGCTGCTCAGTGGCAGCATGCAAGCAGAAGCCAGCACTCATCAAGGTCGGAGGGACAAGGAGGACATGAGCCCCACCTCGTTCAGCAGCAGCGCTTGGCAGTAGCACTCACACACGCTCTCCCAAACTTTAGCCGCATCTGGGCAGCAAGAAAAACATGGGCTCTGCCTGAAGTCAACAAGCTCACCACCATCCCACCCGCTCCAAACCAAGCAGACACAGGCAGCACCCACCACCACCACCTCCATCCCCAAGAGCACCCGCACGGCGGTCGGCTGCAGAGCTGACACGTTAACTGACATCCAACCAGAAGCCCTCCGCTGGCCCCACCAGAGCTCTGGAGACAAAAGAAGGGCAGAAGAAAGGCTTGCCACAAGGGCTTCCTCCCAGCCAGGAGGCCAAGGCGTCTCCGATGGCAGAGCCTCTTCCCCGCTCTGCAGGCACCAGCAGAACCAGGGGCGAGAAACCAGGGGCCGTGACCGCGCTTCCCAACACGAAGCCAAGCTCAGCAGCAGGAATCACAGGCTCTGGCAAAGCAAACGATCCAGCTCTCACACGGGCGTTTCCAAGAGCCTCTCCAGAGCCCAGCAGCAGCACCAGGACACCTCAGCCTTCTGCCAACAGCACTCCTGTCCTTTCACAGCCTCCTCGCAAAGCTGGGCCCTCTCCTGGCAAAAACTGCCCCTCCGTCCCCAGCCCGGCAAGAGCACAGGCCTCTGCCCACGGGCACCTCGCGGGCTCGCGGAGCTCCAGGCCTTACCTGCCTTCCGGAAATGCACAGGCTGCCGAGACAGCGACGGCAGAAGCGGAGCAAGGCAGAAACGGGCCGGTTCTGCGCCGTCGCCCCCAGCTCTGACGAATCCCCTCCGCGCTCAGAAAGGCTTTGGCCCAGCTCAACCCAGCCACAGCTGCCGCCCCACACTGCCACCCACTGCCCCACACGCCCCGCCTGCCCGCCCCCAATGCGAGTGAGGCGGCACACCGGCACCCACTGCCCCACACGCCCCGCCTGCCCGCCCCCAATGCGAGTGAGGCCTCCCGCCTCGACGCTCCGCCCCCCGCCCCTCCCTGCTGCGCGCTCCCCATTGGCTGCGGTGGCGCGTGGCCTGCCGGGGCTGCACAGGCGGGAGGGCAGGGCAGGGGAGGGCAGGGGCGGGGCGAGCAGGGCAGGGGCGGGGCGAGGCAGTGGGCGTGCGCGTGCGCAGTGCGGGGCCCCGCGGCAGAGCGCCCCGGGCAGGGCGGGCGAGGGGCGGGGCTGCGCGCATGCGCGGAGGCCGCAGGCGCTGGGGAGGCAGCAGCAGCTGCGCGTGCGCGGCCTGGGGCCTGGGCGAGGCGTGCGGGGGGGCTGCTGAGGTGCTGCCGCGGGGGCAGCAGCTGCCCCGGAGAGACCTTCCCGTGTCTCTGCCGGAGAGGATCCCCGAGGGCCTGGGGAGGGAGAGCTGCGCGGCCTGGATGCTTTTTGTGAGACTTCCAAAGCCAAGTGGAAGTGGGCAGTCAAAGCAGGGAGTCCCCTGCATCGCTGATGGGGAGCTCCAGAAGGCAGCTGCTGGAAGCTGCCCGTGACTGCACACGCCGGGTGAGCTGGTGTGAGCACCAGAGGGGTTTGGTCTCTGTGCCCTGCTGCCGAGCTGTGCGCCTGCCTGCGCAGCAGCAGGTGGTCCTGCAGGAGAGGGAGGTAGATGCGACTGCAGGCGTTGAAATCCACAAAGCGAGGGGGAGAGAGACAGAGGCACAAGAGGAGGCTCTAATTCCTCGTCAGGAGAAAAACGCAACTGATGGCAGAGTCTCCCCAAACCCTGGCACGCGCTTGGCCCTCCCAAGGAGACGCACCTCCCTGGGCCAGGTGTCCATCACTATTCCCAGGTCACACAGCTGTTGTGTCCGTGGGAATCACCTCGCTCCCCCATGGAGCACACGGCCCCCCTTTTCCCTGGCCCAGAGTCTCCCCTGGCAGGAGGCTCTTTGCCCACCCCTTTCTGCCTGTTGCTGCCTCCAGATGCATGGCAGTTATTGCGGGTGGAGGAGGCCCCCCTTGAAGGAGGAGGTGCAGCAAAGGGCGATTCCCTTTCTGACAAGGGAAAGCCCTTGGGACCTGTGTCTCAGTGACTCTACGAGCAAGGATGCCAGGCATCCCTACTTGCGCCAGGGGTAAAGGTGTCTGCAGCGGCCATCCAGTTTTCCTGAGTCCAAAGGAAAGGACGTTTTGGCACTTTCAGACGCCTCCAAGGAAAGAGCAGTTTGCAAGGCAGGCGAGGGAGCGCATTGCCATGAGAAAAGATCCCTTGGAGGGTCGGCTTCTCTAAGTATTTGTGCTTAAAGGTGGCCTGATAGGCTTCTCCGTGGAGATGACTAGCTTGGTGCCTGAGGGGAGAGCAGTGGAGGTTGTTGCCCTGGACCTGAGTAAGGCTTGTGAACCTGGAGGCTTTCAGCTTGCACAAGATGGCCAGAAAGTGTGTGAAGAGAATCAGGGACCAGAGTGGAGTAAAAGAGTGACTGTTCCCCTTGGACAACCCTGTTATTTTTCATACATGTAGCACTCTTGAAACGGTTTGTTTAAAGAACAGGGTTCTCTTCTGTTTCTTGCTTTCCACAGGCTACTAGTCACATTACAGGAAGCAGCCACTCCTCTGCCCCAGCGCACGTTCCCCCCAAGGCAGCTGTCCCTCAGGCATGTGCCTGCTCCAGCGTGGGTCCTCCCCGGGCGGTGGTCCCTCGGGGCTGTCCCTGCTGCAGCGTGGCTCCTCCCCGGGCCACGGTGCCCTCAGAGGAGGACCAGCTCCAGCATGGAGCACCTCCTTGCAAGAGTGCGACTCCAGCCATTTGCCTGACAATGTCCCCTGCCACGTAGCTCCTGCCTTTTGTTTCTCCAAACATGGTTCATCACAGTTCTCCTCACGGGGGCCTCTCGTGTCTCCCGTGTCTCCTCCCATGTGCCTCCTCCTGTGTCTCCTGCCTGCAGCGTCTCCTGCCTGTTCTTCAGCACGTTGGAGCAGAGGCACCATGGGCTCCTCTGACTGCCTGAAGTCCTGCTGCGCAATGGGCTCTTGTCATCTGTGGCAGAGTTGGCTGGAAGGGGCTGAGCCTGGCCCAGGGCAGCTCATGGTCTCCTCGCACACAGGGCCCCTGCAGAGCCCTGCTCCCAAACCGAGCCATCTGTGCCCAGCACGGCCCTCACTCACACACACACACACACACGCACACGCGCACACACCCGCACTGTGGCTCCCTCCAAGAACTGCCCTTAGACACTCAGTCGGTCCTGTCGTTGGCCCTGGATCCCCTGGTTTTCCGGTTGTCTCACACACACACACACACACACACACACACACACACACACACACACACACATATTCACCAAGGCCCTGCCCATGGGGGCCCCCTCCAGCCCCCAGGATCCCCCCGCGGGGCAGAGCCCGGCAGGGCCCCCACAGGCGGGGACAGAACCAGGCATGCCGTCACCATGGCCCACCTATGTCATCATCAGTGACCTCAGCACCGCTGTTCCAGAGCTGCTGGGAGACCGTTGGTGGGAGAAGGGCCAGGAAGGTGCTCTCCGTTCCTGCCCGCCATGAGCCAGCCGGAGCGGCTGTGGATGAGGAGGAAGGCGGCGCTGCGCATCAGGAGGAAGATGGGCCCGACTGTTTGGGACCGCCGCGCCACCCTCCTGCCGAGTGCCGCAGCCGCCCCGGAGCCCGTGGAGGTGGAGCGCGCGGAGGAGGAGGAGGAGCCCATGCAGGTGGACCCTGTGGAGGGGCAGCCCGCCCCGCAGCCCCTGGACCTGCCCCAGGGGCCAAAGAGGAGGAGGCGGTGCTAGCCCGGCAGAAGGCCCCCGCTGCCCACAAGCCAGGGCACGGCCCCCCAGCAAGACCAGGCTGGGGCTGGCACTCAGCCCAGGGGAGCCGAGCCCAAGGCGCCGGCCTTGGAGGCTGAGGAGCGCCGGGCTGCGCGGCACCTCCTGGCCTGCCCCTGACTGCCGGGCACCAACATCTGCCCGGCAGAGGCAGGGCCGACCACGGGGCCACCTCCCTGCCAGGACTCCCCTCCACCTCCGCTGCAGGACGGAGACAGCACCAAGGAACGGCTCCCACCAGCCTACCACAGCTCTCTTCAGGCGATAAGTTAGTTAGGATTATTAGTATTTTAGGATTAGGAAGATAAGTAGTATGAAGATAGTGTAGGTATAGTTATTGTAGTCTTAGTGGGTTCTTAGGCAGTTACTTAGAGAATTCTTAGAGCAGTTGTGGGGGGGGGGGTCTAAGTTCGTAGGTATTTGGCTAAGTGTAGGATAGAGTTCTTATTTTTAGTTCCCCTTGGGTCAATTATTTCTTATAGGCATCCTAAGTAGCATTGGCCATAGTTATTGGTTAGAGCTATTCGGCACCATTAGGAGCATTAGTCCTAGTTATTAGTTATAGTTATTCTTAGTCAGATTTAGGGCATAGTTCTTCTTACTGTAGGACAGTTCATGTTAGGGCCCTGTTATGGTGGCCGACAAGCCTAGTTTCCATAACAATTTTGGCACCCCCGATGGGACCCTAGGCAACCACTGTCAGGGCCTCTCATCTCCAAACGATCATCTGGCGCCATCGGGTGAGTTCACCTGGGATCTTTGGCACCGAGAGGCACCGAAAAGGTGAGTCTTAAATTCCTGCCTAAATTCTAAATTCTGGTCTGGGAACAGTGCACTGTAAGGGGTATGAGGGCTGATCACCGTAAGGCGTACCAGGGGGACAGGTGCGAGTCCCATCCCCAGGGTTAGAGTGGGTTTTAAGTCCCAGCTCGGTCCGGCCGGAGAAGGGGTGCGCAGCCTGATCAGCATAAGGCGCACTGCAAAACTGTAAGACAGAAATCTAGAGTCACTGTGACTGGTGTGAGCGTGAACAGTGCTCTGTGTGTGAGTGCGTATAGCTTGGGAACCGATCGGGGCACCCGTTGGCTGAGGAAGCCACCCGCTGCGAAGGGACAGCAGTCCTAGCAGTTAAAGACTCGGGGGGGTGGGAGTGCGGTTCCCAGAGAGTGAGAGAAAGAGAGTGTGTGATTAAAGGAAAAAAAAAAAAAAAAGAGTTGGTCCAACTATGTCAGGAGGATTGCCCATTCCTGACAAAGGAGGAAAACTCAGCAGAACCCAGCAAGGGACTTTGGATCAGCAGGCTAAATTGTCCCACGATTTTTTTTTTTTCCACTAAAATGCAAAAGCGCCACAAAAAACTTGTCATATCACAAGGGACTAGGCCCAAAACTTTATTCAAAGTTGCCCTGATTGCCAAAATGTATCCCTGTTACCACCCTACTTAGGGACCAGTCCTCGAGGCCTGCAACCCTGCAGTATTTGGCAGACAGACGTTACCCATTATCCCTTATTCAGAAAATTGAAATATGTCCATGTCTCTGTAGATACCTTTTCCCATTATGTTGTCGCTATTGCCCATGCTGGGGAAAAAAGCCATGATGTATGTCATCACTGGCTTGCCTGTTTCACCACAATGGGGGTTCCCACTCAAATTAAAACTGACAATGGTCCCGCATACAACGAACGCGGGCATTTCCTCAAACCGGGGGGTCACTCACGTGACCGGAATTCCCTATTCCCCAACTAGCCAGGCAATAGTGGAACGTACCCATCGTACTCTAAAAAGGGGGAATAGCCCCAGTGCCTCCCCACAAGAGCAGCTCTGGAAAGCCTTATATGTTCTCAACCTCTTAAACCGTTATACAGACCAAAGTGCAGTTAATAAGCATTTCTCATGCCCGACGTGGCGAGGACAGCCTCAGGTTCACTACAAGAACCTGGAAACAGGTCAATGGAGTGAACCAGTAGACTTAATAACATGGGGGAAAGGTTATGCTTGTGTCTCCACAGGTAATGGGCCTCGCTGGATGCCTGCACGGCTGATTTGACCTGTTGACGCATCCCTCGAAACACCAAATGAGGACTGAGAGCCAGTTAAGATGAGCCCATTTCGGGACATTTTCTGGCAATACCTGCCTGCCTCGTGCAGGGTCAATATCGATTCATAAAAGCTTACCGCGACTATGCGACCTTACTAATAAGTTGTAGATAGAATCAGAGTGGAACCCTTTTGAGGGACAGGACTGGACGTTAGGTTTGGGGTCGTGGGTTAAGAAGGTACTGGCGTGTGGACTGGTAATCTTGCTAAGATTTCTAGCCCTTGCTATCTCCCCTGCTTAATAAGCCTTATGCAGAGAACGACTCGAAGGACTTTGCATCAAGTACTTGTTGTACAAATACACACTGCACTGGCAATATTTAGTTTAGAAAATAAAAAAGGGGGAGATGTAGGGGCAGACATCGAAGGATTGGACAAGATAAGAGTTAAGGAGCCGAAAGCCTTGGGAGGAATAAATAGCAGTATGTAGATAAGGTAGTAGCCGCGCGGAGTAAGGAGTGATGATGGGAATGTGACCTTCGGGAAAGTACCGATCCGGGCTAGAGCTCATGTAAAGGGCTTGCTTGCTTGAATAAAGTTGATTGTGATCCAGCACATCGGAGTCCATGAATCAATCCACCACAGTCCCTAAATAGCCCCCCCTCCCTGTCCCCAACCCCCTTTCCCCCCCCCATCCCCAAATAGCCCCCAGGGTCAGTCCCTAACCCCCCTCCTCCCCAAAGAGCCCCCTCATCCCTGTCCCCCCCCATGCCTGTCCCCAACCCCCCTTCCCTGTCCCCAAATAGCCCCCAGGACTTGTCCCTAACCCCCTCCCATCCCCAAATATCCCCTCATCCCTGTCCCCAAACCCCTAATCCCCAAATACCCCCCATCCCCCAAACCTCCCTATCCCTGTCCCCACCCCCGTCCCCAAATAGCCCCCAGGACCTATCCTTACCCCCGGTCCCCAAATAGCCCCCCATCCCTGTTCCCCCCTTCCTATCCCCAAATAGCCCCCAGGGTCAGTCCCTAACCCCTTCCATCCCCAAATACCCCCGTCCCCCAAACCCCCCCATCCCTCCATCCCTGTTCCCAAATAGCCCCCAAGGCCTGTCCCTAACCCCCCCATCCCTGTTCCTCCCATCCCCGTCCCCAAATTCCCCCCCATCCCTGTCCCCTCCCACCCCTGTCCCCAAATTCCCCCCCATCCCTGTCCCCTCCCACCCCTGTCCCCAACCCCCCCGTCCCCTCCCCTCCCTGTCCCCAACCCCCCCCCGTCCCCAAATAGCCCCCAGGGTCTGTCCCTAACCCCCCCTCCCTGTGCCCAAACATCCCCCATCCCTGTCCCCCCGCCAGGGCCTGTCCCCAACCCTCTCATGCCCCCCCCATCCCTGCCCCCCCGTCCCAGTCCCGTCCCCCCCCCAGACCCTGCGCGGGGGCGCCGATGTCGGCCAGTGTGGCCTGCAGCTCGGCGGGGGCCCAGGACGCGTAGGGTGGCGGCGGCGGCGGCGGCAGCAGCTCCCCCGCGCCGGGGCCCGCGGCCGCCTCCAGCCGCTCCGTCGCCATCTTCGCGCTCGCGCCCGCGCCCGCGCCCGCGCCCGCGCCGCCGCCGCTGCCGCCGCCGCCGCCTCCTCGCCCGCCCCCTCCCCGCGGACGCGCCGCCGCCTCAGCGCCCGCCCAATGCGCGCGCGAGGGACGCCGGGAAGGGGGGGGGCGCGTCGGCCGCACGGCCTGCTGGGAGTTGTAGTTCCCGGCGGGGGGAGCCAGGCGTCCGAGCCGGCCCTGAGGCAACGGCCGGGCGCCCCGGGTGGGGGGAGGGGAGGTGCTCGGACGCCTGGGCCCCTGGGGGGGTCCCGGACGCCTAGGTCCCTGCGGGGGGATGGGGATCCCCTGGGCACCTGACGGGGGGGCCCCGGAAGCCTGGGTCCCGGGGGGGGAATCCCCATGGCACCTGGCGGGGGGGGGGGGTCCCGGACACCTGGGTCCCTGGGGGGGGAGGGGATCGGGGTCGGGTCCCCTGGGGGGGGATCCCCATGGCACCTGGGGGAGGGGAGTCCTGGACGCCTGGGTCCCTGGGGGGAGGGGACGGGGGACACATGGCCCCGCTGGCCCCCGCCCCCCCCACACACGTGTGCCCCCCCCCCCCCCGGCATCGCTGTGCGGCTGCCTTGCACACACGTGTGCCGCCGGGCTGCCATGGGGCCCTGCTGTGGGGCTGGTGTGTGCGTGGGGCGGCCGTGTGCGTGGGGCTGCTGTGGGGTCCTGCCATGGGGCTGGTGTGTGCAGGGGGCTGCTGTGGGGCCCTGCTGTGGGGCTGGTGTATGCGTGGGGTGGCCGTGGGGCAGCGCCGTGGGGCTGCTGTGTGCATGGGGCTGCTGTGGGGTCCTGCCGTGGGGCTGGCGTGTGCGGGGGGCTGCTGTGGGGCCCTGCTGTGGGGCTGCCATGGGGCTGGCCTGTGCGTGGGGCAGGGCCGTGGGGGTGCCGTGGGGCAGCGCTGTGGGGCCGGTATGTGTGTGGGGCTGGCGTGTGCAGGGGGGCAGTGCCGTGGGGCTCTGCTGTGGGGCTGCCGAGGGACTGGTGTGCATGTGGGGCAGCGCCGTGGGGCTGATGTGGGGATGCCGTGGGGTGGCCATGGGGCGGCCGTGGGGCTGCCACGCGGCTCCCGTGGGGCTGCTGTGCGGCTGGTGTGCATGTGGTGCAGTGCCGTGGGGCTGCCATGGGGCCCTGCCGTGGGGCTGGCGTGTGCGTGGGGCAGTGCTGTGGGGCTGATGTGGGGCTGCCATGGGGCAGCCGTGGGGCAGCCATGGGGCAGCACCATGCACCCCCCCACCCCGAGCGGCTGCCGGGTTCCAGTTCCGGCAGGAGCAAAAGCGAAAGCAGCTCCAAGCGAAAGCGGCTCCGGGGCGGCGGTGGTGGCGGCGACAACGACGACGACGAGGGTGCGACGGGGGTGCGAGGGGTGGGGTGACGGGGGTGCGAGGGACAGGGTGATGGGTGTGTGAGGGACGGGGTGACATGGTGCCCAAGGGACAGGGGTGCAAGGGACGGGGTTGAGGGTGTGCGAGGGATGGGTGTGTGAGGGATGAGGTGACGGGGGTGCGAGGGACCGGGGGTGCAAGGGACCAGGTGACAGGGGTGCGAGGGATGGGAGTGAGAGGGACCGGGGTGACATGGTGCCCGAGGGATGGGGGTGTGAAGGACGGGGTGTGAGGGGGATTGGGGGACACTAGGGACAGGGTGTGTGAGGGACAGGGTGTGCGAAGGATAGGTTGTGCGAGGGACGGGTGTGTGAGGGACAGGGGTGCACGATGGATTGGCGTACACTAGGGACAGGGTGTGCGAGGAATGGGATGTGTGAGGGACGGGGGTGCGAGGGCCAGGGTTGTGCAAGCAATGCACTGACCTCTTCAACATTTGGGTGGAAATGGCCTCGTTTGATCTCCCTGGTGGCCCCGACCTCCCCCAGCTTTTGGGGTGGGAACGGCCTTTTCCGTCTCCCTGGTGACACTGACTTCATCGACTTTTGGGGTGGGGTTGACCTTCTCCAGCCTTCTAGGTGGGCTTGATCCCATCCAGCTTTTGGGCCGGGACTGAGCTTTTCTAATTTGCCAGGTGGGATTGATCTCGGCCGGCTTTTGTGGTGGGATCGACCTTTTCCGGCCTTCTGGGTGAGTTTCAGCTCCTGCAGCTCTCCAGTTGGGATTGACTCCTTCTGATTTTCCCGGTTGGATTGTCCTTGTCCTGTTTTCTGGGTGGGATTGACCTTCTCCGACTTGCCTGGGGGGATTCAGCTTTTCCAGTGTTCTTGGTGGGATTCAGCTTGTCCGGCTTTCAGGGTGGGATTGATATCATCCAACCCTTGTGGTGGGATTGACCTCATGCAACTTTTGGAGTGGGATTGACCTCATCCAACCTCCTCTGTCTTTCCAGGTGAGATCTTCCTTCTCCTCTGGCTCTCCAGGTGGGATTTGGCTTCTTCAGCTCTCCTGGTGGGATTCACACCTGTTCTTCCAGGTGGGATTTATCTCCTCCTCCAACTCTCCAGGTGGGATTTGCCTTTTCTAACCCTCCTGGCAGGATTCATATTGGATTTCTCAGGTGAGATTTTCCTTCTCTTCCAGTTCTCCAGGTGGGATTCATCTCCAATTCTCCTGGTGGGATTCATACTTGATTTTTTAGGTGACATTTATCTTCTTCAACTCTTCAGGTAGGATTTACCCTCTCCAAGTTTCTGGGTAGGTTTTATCTCCTCCAGCTTCCCAGGGGAGATTCGGCCCCTCCAACCCCCGTGGTGGGATTCGGCCCTTCCAACCCCCGTGGTGGGATTCAGACCTTCCAACCCCCGTGGTGGGATTCAGCCCCAGCTTTAGACACCAAAACTTCCAGCTCCCAGTACCGCCTCGTCCTCCTCCTTCCACTCAGTCATCTCTGTCAGGTCTTGGTGGGCTCCTCCGTTTCCAAAGTACGTGTGGTCCCTTGGACACGTGGTACCTCGGACACGTGAAGTCTCCAACACGTTGTCCCTTCAACGCGTCTCTATGGACTCTCGGCCAATGAGGATGCGATCTACCAGCTGAGCTGCTCCAAGATCAAGTTTTTACTTCTGATGCTCATTCCGGCCCCGTTTTTGGTTCTTTTTGACTCCTGAGGGTGCGGAAGAGCTGCTTGGACTCTCCTAGTTGGAGCAGCTACCTTTCTCCTCCTGGCTGTGTCCCAATATGTGACGTCCACCTCCTTGCATGTGCGTTTTCCGAGGAACGAAACGCCCTGGAGCCGCGGCTCGGTTTGACCTAGGTCACTTGGAGAAGGAGCCGGGACTTCCCAAGCCGAAAGCGGGGCAGGAATAATGGGTGTGAAACCTGGTCCTCTTTCCTTGCTTCCCCTCCCTGGGGCGGAGGTCGGAGGGGGGTTAGGGGTGTCCCCTTGGGTCGGGGTCCTCGTCCCACATCGCGCCGCCGGATCAGATTTCCCACCGGTTTCCTCTCTGCGTCTCCTTCCAGAAATGAGCAGAAGCGACGAACAGGGCTTTTCTCTGGTGGCAGAGAGAGAAGCAGGTTGGTCCCGTTTTCACCCGCTTGGGGACGGGGTGTTGTGGCGGTTTCAGCCGTAGCGTTGTAGGAACAATCCAACTCGGCCGGGACCTTGGGAGGTCTCTGGTCTCCAAGCAGGGTTGATCCAGCTGGGTCCTGAACCCCTCTGAGATGGCACGAAGTTGGGGAACGGGGCAGCCTGGCTCCTGCCCGCAGCTGGCAGTTTAGCGGAGAGCTGATCCGGGCTCCAAATTTTGAGGACTTTTCCCTCTTTCTCCTCCAGAAACCCACGGACAAGCTGAAGTTGCGTCCTGGATGCAGCAAGACGCGGCGCTCGTGGGTGAGCGAGGTTATGCTTCGCACCTCCGCTGAGGCTCTGTGTCGCTCATCGTCTTTCTTTTGTGTCTTTTAACCTATTCTCGTGTCTCTTCAGAGATGTCCAGGTTTGGCTTTTCATCCAGCTCCGAGGAGGACTCATCTGATCCCGGTGAGTGGCGCTGAGCTTGTCCGCAGGGAGGTTTCACGGGCGTTTCAGGGGCTTCGTGTCCCGTTGCCGGCGCACTGAATTTTGCTGAAACGGGGAGCTGCCTTTCACCGAGGCTCAGCCCTGGTGGGACCAACGGCGGGACGCAACTCACCCAACCTTCAGCCGGGGGGAGGAGGATGGTCCAGGTCTGATCTTGGTTGAAATGAGGTCAAAGGGGATCACGCTGTAGCGTCGCACACCGCGAGCGAGAGCGCAGCTGCTCTAGCATGCAGTTACCATTGCCTCGCAACACCCTGAAGAGCCTCGAAAGCCATCTGGGATTTATTTCTTCTGCTATTTCCGTGACAGATGTTTCCCTGGTGGCCCGACGCAGGGAGGAGGATAGCTGTGGCCGCTGTCAGAGGGACAAGGTGGGAGCTCCTTATCTCCGGCGTCCCTCTCCGTTGTCCCCAAGAGTCACCTCGCCCAGGGTTAGATGCCTGGGCAGCCCTGGCCGCATGGTGGGAGAGACGTACATCCACCTTGGGTCTCTGGGGACCTGCTGGGATGGGCTTGAGATGGGTTTTTTCATTTTTTCTGCCCGCTTTTTAATTTTTCCTGCCCGTTTGCTGAGCTGGTGATGGAGAACAGTGTGATGCATCTTCTCCGTCTGCTCTGCCTTTCCTTCCTTGCGCTGAATTCTGGGGATTATCTCCGTGCGCGTGATACTCCCGCAAGGATGCAAACCACGAGGCTGGGCTTTGGTCCCTCTCGCCTCCTTGGCTCCAAAACTACCAAGCTCTTCTCCCACGGCACCTCGCAGAGCTCCTGGGACATCTCTGGTGGGTGCCAAGCTAACGCTCGTTCCTCTCTCCAGTGTCTCCCAGAAGCGACCGTGCCAGAGATCATTTGGGATGAGGGTGGCAAGAAAGCCTACAGGTGAGAGGTGGTGGCTCCAAATTGGGGGCATCTCAGGGAACATGGCCGAATGCTTGGCGGGACTGAGGTAGGAGCAGCCTGCTGGAATTTATGGTGTCTACCAGCCAGCTGCTGTTATCTGAGAGCTTCTGGCCTCTCTGGGAGGCAGGTTTTAAGCGCTGCTCGTGCAGGATGTTAACTCCATCATGGGTCCAAGCTAGACCTCCCCAATCTGGCTCTCCTCTTTGCTGCGCAGAGTTTCGCTCCCTGGTGCCAGCTCGTTCCGGTGCGCCGAGACCGACCTGTGCTTCGACGTGAAGGCGGCGGTCACCCTGAGCTACGAGTACGGCTCCTGGCAGCAGCACCTGCGGGGAGGCGATGCGAAGAGATGGACCTTCGTCGGCCCGTTGTTCAACATCCGGGCGGAGCCGGCTGGCGCCGTGGGTGCCGTCTACCTGCCACACTTCGTGTGCCTCAGAGGTGGAGCGGCTTCGTGGCATCCCCCACCTCCTTCTCCGTCCTTCTCCTCCTCCAAAGCCGAGGTCCGGGAGTCCCCGCTCTGGGCTCACAGGTTAAACCTCGGTGGGAGCCTCCGGAGGCCAAAGGAGACCTCGTTTCCTCCCGGCAGGCCAAGGAGACACTTCCAAGATGCGAACTGGCCATTTCGTTGATGGGAAGCTGGTCCTGGAGACGCCGGCGAGGGTGAAGCCATTCCACGCGGTGCTGGAAAACGCCAGCTTCTCCTTTCTGGGGTTGCTTTGGAGGAAGATAGCTTCAATTCTCCATTTTCCTATCCACTCCCTTGTGCTGATCTACCACGCCACCAGGAAGGAACCTGTCACCCTCCATCTCTACTTGATCCCCGATGACCGCTCCATAAAGCAGGTGAGATCCCAGCAAGCACATGCCGCGCTGCAGAAGCGTCACCGCTCCTCCAAGGCTGGGCGGCGCCTGATGAGTCCGGATCTACATGTACGTCCGTGTTTGCTCATTTTTCTCTCCCGGCACTGACCGTGTTTGACTTTCTGCAGGCAATCGAAGAGACAGAGAAGAAGTCCATGTCCTACCGGGTGGATAAACCGCCTTTGACCAAACGTGTCAACTGCGGGAGGTCCTACGTTGTTTCTGGCTCCGCACCCATAGCCATACAACCCAAGGTAACTGGGATTTGGGGAAGAGCTGAGGCAGGTGGTACTTCACGTGGTAGAGCCGAGCGTTTTATGGGTGGAATAAGCCCAATCACGCGGCAGAGTGACGGTTCTTGTGCTGTTAGCAAGCCTCAACTCCTATATAAACGTCCTCAACATGAGCTGTGACCTCTAGGAAATGGCCTGTCTCTCCAATTCCTTCCTATGATCCCTTTAGGTTGGTAGAGTGTGATGGTTCTCCAACTTCTGTCGCTAAAAACGCCTCTGTCTCAGGTGGAAGAACCATCTCAGGTTGCTCCACAACCAAGGAGACCGGTTTCCATCAAAATGTAGTTTATCCCACCCCAATATCGGTGTCTAAGGTTGGGGCAAGAGTTGCCGCCTGGAGCCTAAGCTATTTGTTTCCATGAAATATCCAAATTTTGGGGACATATGCTAAGACAAGGTTTCTTCTACTCTTCCATCTCATCCATACTCTTCTAAGATGAGCTTGACCACGATGGACAGTCATGGAGTTGCTTTCTTCTGCTCCTCCATTGAGTGGATGAGCTTGACCATGGCAGATGGTCATGGGGTTGGTTTCTTGTGCTCCTCCATCAAGCGGATGAGCTTGACCATGATGGATGGTCACAGGGTTGGTTTCTTCTGCTGTGCTGGCTATGAAAGAGCAGCTCCTGAGAGCAATTCCTGCCTTTCCACCAGATCCTGGACTTCCATCTCAGAGGGGCAGATAAGCAGCAGATCTTCAGTGAAATCTACCTTAGTGTCATGGTAGAGGAAGTCAAACTCAGCTTGAAAGACGAAGAGAGGGACAAGTGCATGTGGCACGCAGTGCTGCGAAGAGGTAGGTGTCTCGCGTCCTTTCCCCTCCAGCATGGTGAAGCTGTGAGATGTCCCAAGGAGGGAAGGCTGGTGCCCAAGTCTTTTCAGACAGAAGCAGAACCTTCAAAACGTCTTTTTCTGCTGGCTGCAGAAGAAACCGAGGGTGACGAGCTCGATTGTACATATTTGCCGTGACGGTGTCTGAAATTAGGTTAAAGCTCCACTGCAGTGAGTTCCCAGCAAGACATACGTGTTGAACCAGGTGATGGGATCTCACCTCCCTGTCAGAGGTGCCCATCAAACATCACCCATAGCTCCAGCAGCTCCCACGGCCAATGTGAGAGTGGTGGTGGGCCCTGATAGGGCTGTAATTAGCTTTGCTGCCACGTGATGGCACCAGCTGGCCGGGAACAGGAGCAGCCCTAGGGTGGAGGAACCCAACCTTGGTTCCTGTCCTCTTCCAAGAGACATCGCACCCAGCGGGGCGGGCGCAGATGCACCGCGCGCCAGTTGCCGGCCCCCCAGATCGCGGCGCAGCCGGCCAGGTAGGAGGCGAAGCCGTGGGAAAAGGTCACCAAGCCAAGGTCGGGAGGTGGCCTGGGAGGCCGGGTGCTCCTGCAGGACGGAGCTTCCCGTGGAAGTGCGTCTGCTCCGTCCCCGCAGCCTCCAGCGCCCCGTTGACCACGCGGGGTTGGAGATCCCTCGTTGGGCGCCGCCATCGCTCACCCTCTCGTGTCTGCTCCGTCTTGCTCTCCCACAGGCTGGGCAGACAGAGGACAAATCCCAGGAGCCTCCGCGACGACGACAGGTGAGACCTTTGGGGGTGAAATGCCCGCCCTGAACCCCACCATTGACCTTGGCACGGCCCCGGGTCGGATGGGACCTTCTCACAGGCCTCCGCTTCGGGCTAGTCCGCTGAGTTCGCTTGTGGCCTCCGCAGAGAAGCACTTCCTGGATCTGCACCGAGTGGAGCTGATCAACCGCGTCGTCGAAGTGAAGGGCGTCCTGGACCTCCTGCTCGGGGATGTTCTGGACTTCGAGCAATACCAAAGGATCCTGGCGGAGAAAACGTCCCACAGCAGGATGCGCGAGCTGTTCAAGCTGATGCCGAGCTGGACTCCCTGGTGCAAGGACCGCATCTACGAGGCCCTGAAGGAGAAGCACCCACACCTCGTCGAAGATCTTGAGAAGTAACCAATGCTGCTCCCCAATACAGTCCTTCCGTGGAGGAGCAAAGTCCCTCAGGCAGCTCACAAGTGACCTCACCAATGGCAGCGTCACCGCAGGATCAACGCCTTGCTGAGGTTGGAAAGCACCTCTGGAGATCACCTACCCCCACCCCCTTTCTTATAGCAAGGTCACCTAGAACAGGTTGCCCAGGACCATGTGTGGTCGGGTTTGGAATATCTCCAAGAATGGAGACTCCACAACCCCCCTGGGCAACCTGGTCCAGTGTTTCCATCACCCTCGCAGTAAAAAATCTTATGTTTAATGGGATTTCTTGTATTTCTGTATGTTCCTGTTGCCTCTTGTCCTGTCCCTGGCTGTCACTGAGAAGAATCTGTGTCCGTCTTCTTTACCCCCTGTCCCCATCGGGCGTTTCTAGACAATGATAAGATCCCCCTGAGTCTTCTCCCCTCCAGGCTGAACAGTCTTGGCTCTCTCAGTCTCTCCTCGTATGGGAGCTGCTCCAGGCCCTTAGTCATCTCGGTGGTTGCACTTGCTCCACTAGGTCCATGTTGTACTGGTGGACCAAGCCCTCCAGGTGTGGCCTCACCAGCGCTGAGGAGAGGGGAAGCATCTCCTCCCTTGACCTGCTGGCAACGCTGCTCCTGATGCAGCCCAGGATGCCATGGGTCTTTGTGGCCACCAGAGCACGTTGCTGGTTCACGGTCAACTTGGTGCCCACCGGGTGCTTCTCTGCAAAGCTCCTTGCAGCTCAGCCAGGTTTTGGTCCACCTCCCTGGCCTCTTATCCAGCTCGTGCTTCATCCATGCGTCCACGAAGACACAACGGGAGAGGCCCAGGCTGCAGAAACATTTGGTTGGACCCAGTGGCCTCTCTCTCCCCTCCTGCACCGAGCTCGGCGACGCTCCTGCTGCCTCCCCAGGCAGGTTGCTGCCTCCTGAGCACGAACGGCAGCCATGTGCCCGCTGCTGGCCTCTCCGGTGCCGAGGCACAAGTGACCTCACGAGCAGAAGCAGCAGCCATGTGCCTCCTCCTGGCTTCGCAGGGAGGCTGGAATAACCTCACAGGCAGCATTGACGTCATTTTAGGCACAAGGGACCTCACGGTCAGCTTCGAAGTCATGGGCCTGCTGCTGGCCTATCGGGTCCTGACGCAGAAGTGACCTCACAAGCAGCATGGACGCCATGGGACTGCTCCTGCCCATCAGGCACTGCCAATTCGTAGCTGGAAGAGGTTTCCTGAGCTCACTCTTCCCCTCGGGACAGATGTTCTTCCTTCTCGGCAGCTGGGAGGGACTTGCTGTGTCCCAGCAGCCTCGGATCGCTGCCCACATCTGCAGCGGTGGGATGACAAATGCAGATGTTCAATGACGGCAGGGAGCGTGCCGCGATAAGCAATGGCGTGCGCTGGGGAGACCCACATCCCCCTGCTCCGCCCTTCTCCGGGGTGACAGCGCTGGCATGGTCATCTCCTTGCAGCACCCAAAAGCTTCGCTCTTCTCCCAGGCCAACTGCAGAAGGGGTTGAAGAATGAGGCGGTGGGGACACGCATGCACGTAGCGTCACGTCCCTGGAGGTCTTCTCGCAGGAGGTGTTTCCAGAGCGGTTGGTCTCGTGGCTGAAAGCATGGAGAGCTGCGGCGTTGCCGTTCCGGGGAGGCCCCGAGGACACAGGGACCTGGCCAGGCCATCGCCTGGCCCAGACGCCCGCACATAGACCGGGCGAAGGCTCCCTCCGCTCTCCATCCTGGACAGCACAGCGGCGTGCGAGCGGAGGCCGCAGCGATGCCGGGGGCCACGGCAGGACTCGGGCAGACCCGGCATGACGGCGGCAGCCCCGGGGGGGCTCCTCAAGGCCTGGCCCCATGGGGGCTTGGCCCTGCCCACCCACAAGTAGCCTGGGAGCTGGCCTCCACTCCCGGAACCACAGAAGCTCAGCAGGGTTGAGGTTGGACGGGACCTCTGGAGGTCCTGTAGTCCACCCGGCCTGCTCAGGCAGGGTCACCTAGAGCAGCTTGCCCAGGACCCTGGCCAGATGGCTTCTCACTCGCTCCAAGGATGGAGACTCCACAGCCTCTCAGGGCAACCTGTTCCAGTGCTCAGTCACCCTGCGAGGGAAGAAGCTTGTCCTTCTGTTCAGATGGACCTTCCTGGGTTTCAGGTTGTGCCCGTTGCCTCTTGTCCTATTGCTGGGCACCACTGAGAAGAGCCTGGCCCCATCCTCTCGGCACCCTCCCTTCAGACACTTACACACGTTGATGAGATCCTCCCTCAGCCGTCTCTTCTCCGGCTGAACAGGTCCAGCTCTCTCCGCCTTTCCACCTAGGAGAGATGCTCCGCTCCCTTCCTGACCTTAGTAACCTGTGCTAAGTGCTGGACTTTGCACTTGTCTTTATTGACCTTCATGAAGTTCCCCTCCGCTCGTCTCCAGCCTGTCGAGGTCCCTCGGGATGGCAGCACAGCCCTCTGGGTATCGGCTGCCCCTCCCAGGTTTGGATCATCATGCAGGCCACCGATGAACACGTTGAGGATTGGAGCCAGCGTTGAGGATGTCATGGGAGACAGCGTTGGAGGCCGTCCTGGAGTCAAGGCAGACAACGTCCACTGCTCTCCCCTCATCTGCCCAGCCAGTCCCTCCATCATGGAGGGCTCTCAGGTCACTGAAGCGTGATTTCCCCTTGGCGAAGCCGTGCTGACTGCTCCTGATCACCTTGGCAATGGTGTGCGGGATGAGCTGCCCCTGCAGCTTTGCAGGGCTCGAGGTGAGGCTCACCGGCCTGTCGTGCCCTGGGTCCTTCTTCTTGCCCTCTTGGAAGACTGAGGAGACATTTGCTTTCTTCCAGAGTGCCATGATGTATGTCCGCTTTGCTGAAGTGACCCCTAACCCAGTCCTCCCGCAGCAAGGGAAAGACGTGCTCCCTGCAGCCTTCCTCTGTGGTCTGCAGGGCCGGGGACTCCTGAGGGCCAGGCTTAGCAGTAAAGACTGAGGCAAAGATGGCAGTCAGCAGCTCAGCCTTTTCGGGATCCTTTGCCTGCCCCGTTCGGCAGTGGGCCTCCACTTCACATCCACGTCGTGCTCACATACAGGCGACTCCACGCTATGAAGAACACAGCTCTGGAGGAAAAAGCCGGCCCAAGATGTCTTTTGGGCAGGGATTGGCTCTTAACACAAAACAAGACCCAAACCAAATCATTCCTCTCCGTATTATAAGCCCTCAGCAGGAGCTACGGAAGGATGGAAGCACACGGAATGGCTGGGCAATGACGTGCCAGAGGCTATTCCCTGCAGGCCCAGGCTGAAGCAACATTGCGTTGGACCCAGCGGCCCCTCTGCTCCTGCTCTGCAAAACTCTTGGCCTAAGACTCTTCACTCCCTCGGCATCAGTGGCAAAGCCATCGAGGGAGGCCCCCTTAGGTTGAGCTTTGCCGTATGCCTAGTGTTTCCGAGCACAGGAGCCCTGGCTGCCTCTGGTTGCCGCAAAGTTTGCAACAGCAGCCTGGTTTTGTCTTTCAGAGTGCTACCCTGGAAGGGCAGGGTTGTTTCCACGTGTTTTCCCATCAGTGGTGACAGGGGCAAGAGAGGAATCTGCCGGAAAACCGAGGCCTAGCACAGCCCAGCAAGCAGCTGAGGAATGAACCCAAGCACAGCCAAGGCCTCTGCTGCCACAGCAGCCTGCAGCTCTCACAACCCTGGAACAAGCATTTCGGGAGCTGCAGTGTGCAAGCAGAACCTCGGTGTCCGTGTAGGACATCTGCCACAGCAGACGTCCTGGACTTCTGCAGGCCCTCCTCTGGCTTTGTCAAGGCAGTTGCAAGAATTGGTGTGGGCTTCCTCTCGCAGCGCCTGCTGGGGGGGGTTAGTGAAAAGCTGTAGAGGATGAAGAGGCTGAAACTTGTCTGAGGTGCACGTTCTTCCCCTAAGCTTGTCACTTTGCAGGGAGAAGGGCACTTGATCCTCGTGAAATGCTTATGAATGTTTTCATGAGCGGGCTCGCAAGCAAAGCTCCTGCATTTGCAGATGTGCACTTACCAGATGTAACGATGAAGCCCTGTCCTATGGAATCTGCCATTCCTAGTGAAGGGCTGTAAGCTTTGCACTGACTTGGCAAGGCCTCAGGCCTGAGGCTTGTCAGGCTTGCTGTCACTGACCTCTGGGAGACCTGCCTGCAGCTTGCTTTCACTTGGTTTAGCTGTGAGAGCAATTTCTCTCTTGCACCACGTTCATATGGCTCATGGGTTTTGTTTCTCTTTGAGTGCTATGACGCTAGTTTGATCTTGCTCGCAGTAGCAGGTAGTTCTTGGCTTGGAGTCCACAACACAGAAGTTGTGGCCTGGGAGAGGAAGAGATGGGGTGCAGGCTTGGTCCTGGAGACGCCACAGCGAGAAACACCTCGCCACTGCTCACTGAAAGACATGCAGACCTGGAGGTGCACAGAACGGGCAGAACAGACTTGGCTGCTTCCTTGCTCCAGTAGCAAGGTGGAGCACTGCAGCACTTGGAGGAGGCTGTCCCTAAAGACCTTAAAGACCTGCCAGATCTCCCAAGCTCCTTTGTCCTAGCAGGTCCCTGCAGAAGGGGAAGTCTGCTTGCCTCAAGGCCAAGCTCTGTGCTCTGCTGCTCTCCTTCCTCGCTCCCCTCAGGCTCTGCAACTCCCGTAGTTCATGGATGCTACTGCCAAGGTGGCCATGGACTCTGCTGGCACCAAACCTCCTGGGTGGCAGCTTCCCCTTCTGGCCCTTGGCACCGTCCTTAGGCCCCTCACACCCGTAAAAGTCCCCACTCAAGGGCACCCAACACACACACAGGAGCTGGCAGCTCCCTCCCAGCATGCAGCCAGCACTGGGCACCAGCAAGGGAGGCCCAGGCTCAAGCCCTTCTCTGTGTCCTTCTTCTTGCCCTCTTGGGCAAGGTTTAATGACCCTGGTGGTTTAATTCAACCGAAAAAAGCTTCCTGTGTGCCCGCATGCCTCGCAGTCACTGCTGCTGCTTCTTCGGCCTCCGCCAACGGCTCCTCTTCCCCCTGCAGAAGGAGGGAGAAAGGAAGAGGCTGTGTTCTGCCTGGGCAGAAAGGCCGAGAAATACTGCTGACTAGTTGAGGCCAGCGCTGTTTGCAGGGGCTTCTGCTGGTGGTGCCATGCTCACCGGCATGGGACACAGGCCCCTGGGTCCAAACAAGGTCCTGCGTGCAGCTCAGCAGCCTGTGCCTGATTTTTCTGGCACCGAGACTGGTGGAGGTGGGGAACGTGTGTCTTGGCTTCAGCAGTCAGTGAGAGCTTTGCAAAGGGGCACACAAGCATTGCAAGGATCCCTCTGCGCTCAGCTGCTCACAACTGCTAGGTGCCACCATTGAAGCCGGTTCTGAGCACCCAACAGCTACCCCTTGGATGGAAGGCAAGGCTGAGCCAAGGCCAGCCCTGTGGCTTGCTCCGGGGGCAATGGGGCTGCAGCAGCACTGACACCTCCTCTCTCTCACTCTGCCTCGGACCCCTCCTGCTCCTCTCCTCCCACAGCCCCTCCACCCCGCTCCCAGTTGCAGCCACAGCCCTTCAGCTCCACAGCAGTGCGGGCCATTTGCTTGGGGCTGCAGAGCGCTGCTTAGTGTCAGGCTTCCAGCCACCTCACGCCCCTCTCAGGAAAGGTCACAGCATGCTCTAGGCAACCCAGGGGCTCTGGCACTGGGAGGGGCACCCCTCGCTGCCTCACTGCCCCTCAGCTCTGCCAGGCTTCTCCTGGAGCTGCCACATACCTGCTCTGCAGGGGAGGCCCCGCTTCAGCCGCCAGCCTTTTGGCCTCTTCCTCCAGGCGCGAGAAGTAAATGTTCAGGATCACCTCCTTATCTTCTCCCAGCTGGTACTTCATGACATTCCGAATAGTTAGCTTTTCTTCAGGCAGCTTCTCATCAGCCCGCCGCACCTGCCAGACAATTCCACACCCCTTTGTGCCCCACTTCCAAGTCCACTCAGCTGCTCGCAACATGCACCTCGCCAGCACCCAGTGCCTGCAGGACCTGGGCAGTCACCAGCCCCCCGGCTCCGGCCTGCCCTCAGGCACCCCGCATGACAACTGCTGCCCCAGGCAGCCATGCTGCAGCCCCAGCTGCAGAACAGCGAGGGGACTGCAACACGCCCCAGGCTAGCTCTCAGCCTGCGCAGGCTTCCCTCTCTTTCCCATGGGCTCAGTCTCTGATTTCTCTTGCTGTCAGAAAAAAAGTGGAGGGAATTGCTACTTGCAGAGCTTGAAATCTGGGGGAGACAGCTGGTCTGCTTTCCCGCAAGGGAAGGTTACTTCTCACCGTCTCCTCTGCCTCTTGCCCTGAGCCTTCCTGGCAGCACCCTTTTGCCGGAAAGGGAAGCCCAGCAAGGCTGAACAGCCCTTACTTGTTTGGACCAAGCAGCTAAATAATCACACAGCTCAACAGCCACCGCCCATAGCATGATGCTTTTGCAGAACGCAGGCTGGCTCCAGAAGGACGTCGATCCGGAGCACTTACCAGGCCTGTCCTCTGATGGCCGGTGTTGGCAGGGCGTGCAGCACGTGCTCGGGCTCTTGGAGGCTGCTTCCTTCCCGCTGGTGCTGCCTTCTGTGCAGAACACTCCGGGATGACTGGCAATGGGCTGCGATCGCACGTCGTGGGGAGGTGGGATGAGCACTGGGGGAGTTGGGTCTTCCGCTCATCCTCACAAGGTGGGCACCTGCTCCTGCAGCAGAAGGCAGGACTGCAGCAGAAGCACATGCGTTCCACTGAGTTGAGTCACATCACTGTACATGGAGATCACCCCCCAATGAAACACCCAGGGCTGCACAACATGTCTGAAGGGAGCTCCGGGCTTGCCCACAGCCAGACTTTCTATCCATGCCACACGGAGAGCAGCAGGGTCATCTACAAGGACCCGCAAGACACACCATTACCCACTGCCCTGCGAAGTCCATTAGCCACTGCTCGGTGGCCCCAAAGACAAGGGACTGTTGCTGGGCACCCCGTGTCGAAGGAGGAGGAAAGGATCAAGGCAGTAAAGCACAAACCACTTGCAAGGTGGGAGCCAGCACAGAGCTCAGCAGAACCTCCCCCCCACAGAGCCCTTATGAAGGAAGAGCGTGCCTGCAGGTGCCTGGGAAGCAGCTGTTGGGAAGACTTGCTCCCAAAGTGCTTCCTGAGCAGCCTGCGCAAGCCCTGGCAAGGCAGCCCTATCAGACCTGTGCTGAGAAGATGCTCCCTTCGTCAGCCAGGGGTGAAGAAGCAAACAAATACACTCACGGTAGAAACATATCGGGATGAGCAGGAGGAGCAGGGGCCTCAGTTCTAGGTTTTTTGCTGGCTGTGAAGGTAGAATTCCAGTCTGGTAGCATCTGCAAAGGTGAGAAGCACAGGTGAGATGCTACCAAGAAAAAGGTCTCGCTGCTCACAAGGGCACCCAACATTTCCACTGTTCAGAAAAGCAGCTGCTTCTCAGAGACTCGGAAACAACCCTCGCTGTTTCTCACAGCAGCTCCTCAATTCTACAGAGCAGCAGCTGCAGGGCAATATAGGAGGATGGCTAAAAGCCCTCGCGGGTTTTTGGCAAGGGCAAAGGCCAAGAGGCTCAGCCAGCACACCAGTTCTTGCCTAATGGAGAAGGCAAGGGAGGCAAGCACAGGGGAAGGCAGCTCACTACAATCTAGGGCAATCTGCAGTGCAATCCTGCCTGGGAGTGTGGGAGGGGGCAGTGGGGGCTAAGGCAGGTCTCTTTTCCTAGGAAGCTTATTGCTCACCCTCTCCTCTGACCGTGGTCTTTGGAAGAGCTCTTGTACAGCCAGCGCCCATAGCACAATGCTTTTGCAGAATGCAGGCTGGCACAAGAAGCACCTCTGTCTGCAGCACCTACCTCTCCTGCCTTCTCATGGCCTTCATTCACAGCCCATGCAGCTCGTGCTCTAGGGTCTAGAGATTGCTTCCTCCTGCTGGGTGCTTCATCCTTGGCAGAGCACGCTTGGATTGCTGGGAGCATGCTGCAAATACACACATCATGGGGAGGTGGGATGAGCACAGGGGGAGGAGGGTCTCCAAGCTGTGCTCACAGGCTGGGCACCTGCTTCTGCAGCAGAAGCATGTGGGTTCCACTGACTGGGGTCACATCAATGGACGCGGAGATCACCCCCCGCCAAAACACGCAGTGCTGCACGACATGCGTGAATGAGAGCTCTGGGTGCCCACAGACAGACTGTCTGTCCATGCTACAAGAAGAGCTGCAGGGCCATCTATAAGGAGCAGCTCCAAAAAACACCATTACTTGCTATCCTGCCAACTCTGTTAGCCATTCCTCCATGGCCAGGTTTCTTGGAAGCTTCGGAAACTGAAACGGGAATAACTGCTTGGTCGCTTGCACTCCTGCAGTCTTCAGGCTCTTATGTCCCACAGTTACATCCTCTTCCAAGTGACAAAACAACCAGCCCTGGCCTCTAAGGACTGCCTGCGGCAAGGGCACACCTCTCAAACCTGCTGCTCAACACCGCCTGACGGCGGCCTGGAGAAGACCCTCCTTGTGCGTTGCTGATGGAAGGCAAAGGAAGGGCATTGCCCAAGGGGAAACATCACTCCTTTGGGCAGATAATCACCCAAGGCGCTCCTCCCCTCCAACACCATTCCTTGACTTGCAGCCCTCTCTTCCACCTCTTCCACCAACTTTGCACAAGTTTTTGGCACTCCTTTGGGGACGCAGAAAGGCTCCTGCTAGCAGGGTGTAACCACACCCTGCTTGTGCCAGCCACCAGACAAGATTTCCTGGGAAGGAAAGGGCTCCCAGGTCCCAGAATTCCAGCGAGGGATGCCTAGTCCTTGCGGCACGGCACAGCTTCAAAGGCATCCAGAGCTCCGAGGGACGTTGTGTCCAAGGGAAACCTCTCCCTCCAAGACACGCAGGGCTACAGGGTCATCCTCCTCCCTTGCTCCAAGGCTCCCACCTGCCAGGAGGCTCTTTCCCCTTGTCCTTCACCCCCTCGTCTTCCTCCATAGGCACAAACGCTACCCTGGGTGCCGGCTGCCTCTCTTGCAGCAGCAGCCGCTGGCCAGACACTTTCTCTGCAAGCAGGAGACAGGAACACACTTCAGAGCAGCATCACAGTGACCCTTGGAACCAGAGTGGCGTGCAGATCCTTTGACACATGTCACAGGCCTACGTTACCTCTGGTGACAGAGTCAACCCGAGGGCAGCGCTTTTGGGAATGTGTCTGAGAAACTCACAAGAAAAGGCTAGAACTGCCTGCTTTGAAAACCCAAGGAAGTCTCTGCACGTGTGAGCAGACTTTGGACCCTCTACTCTAGGGGACTTTTCCCATGAGAGGAAAGTCCCTGGATTCCAGGAGAGAGGGCCCTCCTTCCTTTCGCCTTCTGCTCTGGGCAGACGTGATGAGTCACAAGGACCGTCCTCCAGTTGCACTCCCTTCTTCTCCAACTCCTCAAATGGAGGAGTACTTTGCAGTGTACACCAGGGCACGGGGTCCTGTGGCCAAGGGGAACTTGGCAGGACCAAGGGCTGTTGGGAATCTTGAGCTGCCCTGAGCTCTTGTTGCCTCCGCAGTCCGTTGCCTCACGCTAGCCGAGCCATGGTGCTGCAGCCTGGGCTCCGATGCCCTGCCAAGGAGGACCGAAGGAGAAGGCACAAAGCCCTGCCAGCAGCCAGCCACTCCATTACCTTTCTTGCTGCTGCCCACATCTTGCCCCTTCTCCTCCTCATGGGTGGGCTTCACAGCTCGCACAGCTGGTTTCCCAGGGGCCGTCTCCAGCACGTACCTGGAAGCAACGAAAGACACCACTCGCAAGCAAGGGCTCCACATGCCCTTTGCCACTGAAGCCAATTCTGGGCACACAGACACATGTCAGAGCTGCTCGGAAGCCGACCCTTTCCCAAAGGGGAATGTGCGGAATAGGCCAGCTCCTGCAGGACTCTCTTAGGAAGCCCAGGGACCCAACAGGCCTGCCTGCAGGGCCACAAGCTTCCTCCTCACGCTGCTCCAGGGCTTCCCCTCCCTCTCGTCAGAAAGCTCCTTCGCAGCTTTCCAAGACAAACCCTCCAGGTCACCACTGGAGCCTGTCTGCCAGCCCTGTGCATGCTCATGTCCAGGCACAACAGAGGAGGCTCCTTCCCTCCAGCTTTCCACCACCAGGGGAAATTCCTCCACAGCCCTTGCAGTCCCTCCCACGCTCAGGGCGGTGCCTGTGCAAAGAACAGCCTCCATCCCCAGGCCCTTAATGCAACAAAGCCCTCAGCAAGGTGGGAGCCAGCACAGAGCTCGGCAGAACCCCCCCACACACACCCAGGGCTATAGGAGGGAAGAGCATGCCCGCAGGGCACTGGGAACCAGCCCTTGGGAAGACTTGCTCCCAAAGCACTTCCTGAGCAGCCTGCACACGCCCTGGCAAGGCAGCCCTTACCAAACCTGCGGTGAGCAGCTGCTGCCTTGGTGAGCCAGGGGCTAAGACGCAAAGAAGCCAGCCAAAGTACTCACATTGGAAAGACAATGACAGAGCCAGAACGGATCTGGGAAGAAGCTGTCTCGGTGCCCAAGAGGACCAAATCCCTCATCTCTGGCATCTGCAAAGGGCAGACACACAGGCGAAGACAGAGAAGAAGCTGCTGCTCCGAAACTTGGAAACAAGCCTCGCTCTTCCTCACAGCAGCTCCTCAATTCTGCAGAAGAGCAGCTGCGGGGCAATACTTCTGGAGGAAGCCTAGCAGGGAAAAACACAGAAGAAGAACTGGGCAGGGAGCTGGCATTACTCGAGGCTAGCACTGTCCACGTACCCAGACAGCTTGTGGCAGGCCAAGAGAGAGCTCTTCGTTGCCACTTGGCTAGGGTTTCAAGGAGTGAGAAGGAGCGCTGCCAAAATGGGAAACTTACAGCAAGAAGAGCTTCTAGCAGCTGTGAAGAGCCATTCAGCCTGCGCAGAAGGCCTTTGTAAAATCGCATCTTCACCTCTTTGCCTTCGATGACAAGCATGCCAATGCCCTCCAAAACAAGGGCCACATTCTGCCCATTCGCAAGGCAGCAGGAGAGAAGGTACATGGTCTCCTCTACCCAAGCTGCCACTGTTTTCCAAGGAACGGAGATGGCCACGGCTACGTGAGGATATTTCAGGGTCGCAGCTTGCTTGTGCCCTAGGCAGCAACGAAAGAGCAGCACCATCACGGACAGAGCACTGCAGCAGCCTCCAACCCAGTGCTGGGAGCTCGAAGGCCTTCCAGCAGCACAGGCCTACAGAGCTGTCTTCTTCAACCCCCTGCCAAAGCCCATCAAGGAGGCTCATGTCCTCCCTCCCTGGCAGAAATTCAAAGCACTTTGCCACCTCCTGGCCCAAGGCCACAGTAGTGCTTCCTTCCCAGGCTGATGCTCCCAGCACAGAGAAGACGGAGTCATCGGAAAGGAAAGGCCCTCTCCAGACACAGCTCCGAGCTCCTGCTGCCCCACAGCCATCCCCAGCCACACACTACAGCTGCACTGCTCCCACCACTCCCCAGCAATCACAGCACCGCTGGCCTCTGATGCCTTTGCCTACACACTAGGCTTCCCATCGGTGTTGCAAGGCTCTCTGCAGATGGCTTGCAGCCACTTCAAAGCACAGGCAGCTTGCAAGAGCCAGCAGCAACGCTGCTCTTTGCCCATCCAAGGGCTGCTGTGGCATAAACAGAGAACAACAGTTGGAAGGACATGGCCTTAGAAGTAGCAGCAGCCCCAAAACACCTCCGATGGAGGCAGCTGAGAGAGTCTCATTTGATCCTCCATTATGATGTTGTGGTAAGATTAAAAAAAAAAAAAAAAATGGAGGCTGTTCTCAAGACCTGGGGGAGCAATTCCACATTTCTAACAGCCACTGCGAAGCAGCAGAGAGACACACCCCACCCATGTCCCCAGGGGAAGCAGAAGTTTCACTCTCCCTTCTTACCCCCAACAGCGGCCTTATCATGGGTGAGGCTGTGAAGATCCACAAGGTTGCTGCAGAGGCGAAACGTGGGTCTACGAACAGTCAGAAGACCCTTCTTGCCAGCATCGACTTGTTCTGCAACAACACTGAAGGTGCCCAGGGGAGGAATTCTCACGTCCTGCAGCCAGAGGAGAAGAGGAGAGAAGCATTAGGAGCATGGCAGATGGACGAACAGAGCCAAGACTTCTCCGAGCATGGCCATGGTGCTACGTGCCCTGCCCACACCCGGTGTACAAAGGGGCAAGATGGAGCCTTCTGGAGAGCTTGGGAGAAGCCTTGGAGAAGTCCTTGAGAAGAACATTGCAGATCATTCCCTCCCCCTCCTCCTCCCCCTCTCAGCCTTACAAGGCAAGCCTGCCTCACCTCCAGCAGATCCATCAAAGGGTTTCCAAGAAGGCCCATCACCTTGGAGAAACATGCCAGGCTTTTGCTTTGGCCTTGCACGCTGCCAGGGGCACCAGAGAAGGCCCAGAAAGCCTCCCACCCTTCTGCAACTGCCCCTGCACTGGACATTTGCCATCTCCCTTTAGGGAGAACTTGGTCCGAGGCACAGCTGTCCTTTGCAGCATGCTTCTCCAGGGGGGCTTCCTTTGCTGTCAGAGGAGGGGCAGGACCATTGCACCCAATGGCACAGAGGGGTCAGGGCTGCTGCAGCCGCCGGGGCTGGAGGGGAGGAAGAGGATGGCCCACCCACCTTGTTCAGCACCAGCTTCTCTCTAACGTGGTCGCACACAGCAGCCCAGATGGGCACGGCCACTGCAAAGCAAGGCAAAGAAACATCCTGCTCTGGGTGGGCCAGCGTCCCGGAGCTCCATCCCTGTCCCCAGTGCTGCCCTGGCCTCCCCTGGCAGCTGCCGCTCGGGGCTTCGTGCCTCCCGGCAGCAGAGTTGGCCAAGAGCAGCCCCGGCGCCTGGGCTGGCGCGGCCTCACCGGGATGCGTGGGCAGGGGCCGGGGCCGCACGGGAGAGGACATCACACAGGATGTCCCCTATGACGCTCCTGCAGCAGCCCTGCGTGTAGCCAGCACGGTCTGTGCTCGGTGCTGTGGTGGGACTCAGCTGGTGGCACCAGGCCCCAAATCCATTGCAGATGCCCCGCGCTGGGTGTCCAGCATCCACTCGCAGCTCCCCTGCTGTCCCTGCCAGCCGTAGGTGCTTCTGCTGGACACCCCGGCATCTCATGGGGCCCCGGAGCAGCAGGCTTAGGCCACGACATCGAGTATCTGCCCCGAATCACCTTACGGGCCCACAACGCAGGTGCGGACATGTGTCTAAGCCACCGAAGGAAGGGAGCTCTCGTAAATACAGTGGATGGAGCCCAGGCAGAGACACAGCTCTGCGGATCACACATGTCTCCTGGGCTCAGCTGAGGAGCTCTGCAGGCTGCACTCCACTCCGTGCCCAAGGAGAAGTTTCCTTCTCCCAGGCGTGGGCAGCTGGTGCGTTTCCTGGGGCCAGGGAATCCCCCCCAGCTGATGCCACACCAGGCTGTTTCTCCTCCTCTCGTGGGAAAAGGACACTGTACTTTAGTCTGTTTCTGGGTGAGGGTGGTGGAGCTGCCGGGGAATTCGATGGGCATTAGCTGCTGTTGTAGTGCAGTGCGGAAGGGCCGTTCTCAAAGGTTTCGCTTAAGCGATGAGAACGGGACTCGGTCTTGACTTGGCAGCGTAAAATGATGAGCCCTGCACAGCTGCCATCTCTGCTGCCATGGAGGAAAAGGGCTTTGAAAAGAAGAAGGCCTGAAGGTGTGGGAGTCCAGGTGGAGTTGTAGCGCTTTTTTGAGAGCTTGCTCTTCTCCTGGCGTTGCTGAGGAGGGAAGGGAAAGGATGGGCACGAATGGGCCCAGCCTTCTCTGGAGCTGTGGCAAGATGTGCTTGTGTTTTAGAGCAGGTGTTGTTACCATCGCCCGGGACTGAAGCTGTAGTTCTCTCTGAACGTGCCATGGGGAAGGTTGCATTGTGCTTTGTCTCTGCTGGCAGGCTGATGGTGGCAAGGTGTGAGTGAAGCCATCTCGACTGAAGCTAATGTCTTGCTGAAAGCTGAACTGGAGGACACAGCAATGTTTTGCCTCCTTGAGTTTTACCTTCTGAACTAGCCGACTCTGCTGAATGAGCATCTATTTTGATAGGAATATATTTGCGTTTACCATCTCCTACCCCCACCCAATACCTTCTGCTTGACTTTAGTAGTATCTGAACAGCAAGTCTTGCCTGTGGTCTCTGGAAGGTGAAGTTAAGGCTCTCCATGAGGTCGTAGGGACTTTTTGTGGCCCTGACACGAAAGGGAGATAGTGCAGTGGTGATAGTAGCAACTGGGATTGGGAGCCCAGGAGTTGAGAAGACCTGCTTTTGTTGAAGAAAGCCTTAAGAGCCGTGACGGTGCTTCCTAGTCCTTTTTTGAAAGCAACTAGAAGAAGCTGAGAAGGTGCTTTCACTCTCCATTCTACTTCTCCCAAGTAGAAGAGTTTGCAAGGCAAAACCCTCTTTGTATGAGCTGATCTGGTATTTGAACTGACTGTTGCCCTCTGCCTAGGGAGGAAGCAGCAGCTGCGGCTTCTTGGAAGACCTAGTTCTGAGCAGGGCTTTAGCATACGTTCTCCTCCGAGGCATGATATTATCTCTGCTGTTTGAATGAATGAAACCAAAGAATGGATCGGGGTCATGTCCCGATCCAATATCGGGAGGGTTGCGTTACGATCCCAAGGATGAGATTAAGACGCTAACACCGGTCAAATATCGTACAACCTTTTAACTTTATTTTCCATGAAGTGGGGAGAAAAGGTGGGGAAAGGTGAAGGGGAGGTGAAGGGGGGAGGGGAAAGAGGGTAAGGGGAGAAGACAGAGAAAGTTGGAAAAGAAGAGAAGCTAGCTACCACCACTCCGAGTCCGATGATGTTCTGCTGACTCCGTTCGAATTACAGCTCGAGCTGGGTGCCTCCGACGAGGGACTCCGAGCAAAGAAATCCCTGGGCAATTATACTTTCCAATCTGAGCTCTCCACCCTTCATGCGGTAGTTTGGACCAATAGTAATATTTTGGTCTGGGGTCTCCTGCTCCTTATTGGGTCTCATCCCTGTCTCTAGGCAGGCTGTTTATCTTTACTGTTGAGGTTTCTGCTGACAAATGTGTCTTAATTGTTCGGGTCCCGCCCTTGTCTCTCAAGGCTCTGACAGAGAGGTGTTGTTCCAGCAATTAGCACTGCCCCAGCAGTGACAGTAGGTGTTATCTCCCAAGGTCCTGACGAAGGGGATATAATCCAGACCCCAAGATAGTCCAGACCCCGTAATTAACACTGTTTCAGCAGTGAGAGGAGGCTTTGTTTCCCAGGGTCCTGGCGCCCAACGAGGCCTTATTTCAGAGCCTTGACATCCTCCCTCCCGGAGTGTGAAGCACAGGAATGTAAACTGCTTGCAACTCCCTTATCGTTCCAGTTTCAACCAGCTCTGAGGCCCTTTTCTTACTGAACTAGATAAAAGTTCATTATTTTATCTAAATGCGGCCTAAGGCTTCAACAAACTTAGCTCCTCATGCTAAGCAAGTTTTATACAAGTTGTGCTAAGCGGCTACCTCTAGACAGTTTCAGTTTGCTATTCCTTGACACAAGGATCCTGCCTGGAAAGTACCAAGTGTGATGACATGGCTCTAGGCCTGGCAGGGCAGGTGGGGTTTTTCCTGCATGCTGCCAGTGAGGGGAATGGGCTTGAGCAGCAGTGCTTGGATCCAGCAGGTCAGCCCCTGGGCGTGCAGCTGGTGCTGGCAGCAGGGCTTTGGTTTCCTGAGCGTGGGCCCCTCTTTGTGCATGAAGGCTGGCGTGGAGAGATGGTCCCCACGTGCCCCCGGGGGCAAAAGCAAGCAAAGCCCAAGCCCCGTGAGTAGGAAGAGGTGCACAGGTGAGGGCAGGGCCTGCTTGCCCCGGTGGCCTGGCGGTCCAGCAGCTGGACGTCCCAAAGGCGAGCCAGCAGCGAGGCACCAAGGCTGGGGGGTGTCACGCTTCATCAGGAAGCAGAGTGTGCCCGTGTGCTGCCGTGAGGCTCAAGCCGGTGGCCAAGGTGGTGAGGAGAGCCCAAAAGTCGGCACCCCTGAGGGGAGAGGAGGATGCACGGAAGAGTGAGGAAGGGAGGGTGTGGGAGGGCACGGCAAAGGTGCAGGGTGATGTGGAGCAAAGAAAGCCTGGAGGGGCCCAGAGCAGTGCGTGCACGCCAACAGGGAAGTGCTTAGAGAGCAACAGTCTGGAGAAATCAATCTCTGGCACCTTTTGTAGGAAATCTGCAGAGCCGGGCACCTGTCTCGGGGGTCTGTCCGCTAATGCCTGCAGCCTGGGGACCAGACAGGAGCACTTTGCAGTCTGTGTGCAGCTGCGGGCCTGCAGCGTGGCATGCCTGGAGCGCTGCGGTGGATGGCTGCAGCCTCTTTGGGAAGGCCCGTCTGGGAAGGGGCGGAGGGGCAGTTGGCCTTTCTGTGAGCAAGCAGCGGGAATGCAGGACGCTCTGCCTAGGGCTGGACGGTGAGGCACATGGGTGAGGCTTCGTGGCCCGAGCAAGAGGAGTGGTCTTGCAGTGGCTGGCTGTGTGCTCTAGAGGGCCTGAAGAAGGGCAGCATCTGCACGGTCTGGGAGGCAGAGAGGTGGGGAGAGGAAAATCCCTGCTGCGGCACAGATGGCAGCTCGGAGCTGGGCTCAGAAGCTGGCACCAGAGGCTTGGAGGCAAAGCCGTGGTGCTGGAGGTGCCCCCGGTGAGCAGCAAGGCCTTGTGATGTCGGTGCTAGCACGGTCACCAGCAAGGCCTTGTGATGCGGGTGCCCTGGTCACAGCAGGAGGTGGTCACGGGGGTCCCCATGGCAACGTGCAGGGCTTTGTGATGGGGGTGGCATCGTGCCCCCAAGGCCATTGTGATGGGGCGGTGCCCGTGGTGACCGAGTCCGTGCTGGGAGCAGAGCCCCTGGGTGTGCCCTCTGAGGAGAGCAGCTCGCTGAGGAGGGAGCAGCTCTCTTGAGGGCCAGAGTGGCAGGTGCGCAGGAGAAGCTCCTGCAGATGGACAAGGGGCGGCGGGTGAATGCCGGCTCCCAGCCCGTGGGTGGGCTTTCTGTGAGGCCGAAGCGCAGAAGCAAGGTGAGTGGTGGGGCTGGAGGGAGAGGCAGGCAGCAGGGCCGGGAGCCGCACGGAAAGCGTGAGGACGGTGGGGAAGAGGAGGTGGGGCAAGCGAGCCAGGCCTGATCTTCTCTGGCCAGGGGGTATTTCTTGCTGGTGCTGGGGGTTTTCTGGTGCACAAAGCACACCGACCGGGATGCTGCAAGGCCCAAATGGAGCCTGTGAGCTGTGCTGAGGGTCAGAGAGCATCTCCAGGCTTAGCACAGCTGGGTCGTGCTCGGCCTTGAGCTTCCCTTCGCCATGGGGCCGGGCTTTCCTGTGCCTGAGGGGCCGCTTGTACGAACGCAACCACCTCCATCATGGGCTTTTTTCTCCCTGCAGGGGGACCAGCGGGAGCCGCGCGCAGCGCTGCAACGCATCCCGACCCCGACTTCGTCGCACCGAAGGGACAGGCGGCCGTTGCTGCCCGGCCCACAGAGCTTGCAAGGCCTCGAACACCTCATTGCAGAGGTACCGAGCTGAGCAGCGATGGTGGCAAAGCCTCTGCCTGCCTGGCTGCAGCTGCGGAGAAGCAGGCGGGAAGCGGTGGGAGAGACCAGGAGGTCTCAGGGTCCTCAGGGGAACTGCCTTTGCCCCTGTCCTGCGCAGTGCTGATGAGCCCTGTCCCCATGCAGCCTTTGGGAGCAGGGTGGGAGCCGCCTGCGTGGCAGAGCGCTGCCGCTGTTGAGGGCATCAGAGGTGCTGGAAATTGTGGGAAGGATGGAGAGTGGGGGCGGGGGCTGGGGGGGAGGAAAGGGCTGCAATCACTTTCCTGCCTCCTGGGCTTGGATTGCAGACGGTGAAGGACACTGCCAGAGATGTTCTCATCGCAGCGTTCAAGAGAGAAACGGAAACACTCCATCTGCCCAGCTTAGCACCTCGTGCACCCAAGGCAGCTAGGCAGCTCCTTGGAGGCCTGGAGGCCTCTGCAGCTAAAATGGCAGGATCTGCCCGTGGAACCAAGCTGCCTGCTCTGGAGACATCCTGCAGATCTTCTGCAAGAGGCAGGGCCAAAGCCAGGGAGCAGCTGCCGCCTCTTAGTGCTGCTGTGATGTGTCTGGAGTGCAGGAAGAGCCTGGCAGAGGAAGGTCTACAGGCAGTGCGTCTTCCTTTGCCTGCCCTTCAACAAGGCAAGCGGGAAGCTGGGGCTCTGCCCCGGGCACTTCAAGCTCCTGTCCGCTGCTTGCCTGAGGCCAGGGCTGGGTCTTCCGCGCTGGGAAAAACAAGGCTGCTGCGAGCTGATGGTGCCAGGACAAGTCTTCCTGTGCAAAGCTGGCAGCTGCCAGGAGGCACCTCCTTTGTTGCGGGAGCACAGAGCATTCCTCAAAGGCAGATGCGAGGCATGCCAGCATGCAAGGAGCAGGATGAGCCGTGGCCAGGCTGCCTGACAGAGCCAAGGCTGCCACCGTTGCTGCTGAGGGTGGCTTTTTCGAGAACTGTCGAAGGACTGTGCCAGGAGCTAGGCAGCAAGGTGCTGGCAGCTCCCAGAGATGCCTGTGCGCAGGAGACCAAGGCACAATGGTTGGAGACGATGGCGCACAGGCAGGACTTGGTGCGGAGCAAGGCCTCAGCGTCCCAAGGTGTTGAGGTGCAGCCTGCAGAAGGGCAAGTTTCCCCCGCTGAGAATCCCCAAGGAGAATCAGCCTCTTCTGGCGTGGGGGAGGTCCCGCAGTGGGAGACAATGGCCAAAGGTGTTTCACAGCAGGTTGGGCTCAGCAGCCCCCGCTTCGCAGGGGTGCCACCCAGCTCTGCCAAAGCCGTTGCTGGCAGCTGCCCCAGTGAAATGGTCACAGCAGAGTCCTCCTGGCCTTCCTGGCCTGAGCCTGCTGGCCTTATTCAGAGCATCCTTGCAGATGCGTGCATGGAATTGAGGGCTGAGAGCCAGAGACTTGCTGCACACAGCCCTGTAGCACCTGCCGCAGCTCTGGAATCCACAGGCCTTGAGCTCGTGTCTGCAGCCTGGAGCTGTGCTGATGACATGAGTCTTGGACGTGACCGGCAGCTGGTGCAGCCTGATGTGGACAAAGGCACAAAGGAGCTCAGTGCAGCCGTGCCACGGAAGATATCGGCACACGCCCTTGGTCCAGCAGCAGTGGCAAAGAGAGCCCAAGAGGAGAGCAGCGAGCATGGCAAAAGCACAGCTGCCACAGCTCTGCAAGGGCCTGATGCCCACACTCGTGATGGCAAAAGGAAGGTCACGGGGGCCGGTGCACCAGCTTCCCCGGGCAGTGGCCATGGACTGGTCACACTAGGATTGCAGCTTGCAGTGCAGAGGCCCAAACAGCAGCCTCTGGGCATCATCTGTCGCCTTCGAGGCACGCCGCTGCACATACACCCCGACAACCCCGCGCAGTATCTCGCCGTGCTCTCAATCAAAACAGAGACGCTGGAGGAGCTCGACAGGAGCTGCGTGGCGCGCACCGGGCAGAGCTTGGCCCAGCTGCGAGAAGCCTTTCTGGAGAGGAAGGAGCCGAGGCCGAAGGAGAGTGAGGGCAAGGAGCGGAAGGGCAAGGGGAAACGTTTCTCCCTGACAGCATCGGGATGCCTCAATGTTCACCCCAAGGAGGTGAGTGCAAAGGGTGGGCCGCGGCAGATGGTGACCCTCCGTGTGCTGGGGCCAGCCGCTGCGCCCTGCTGCAACAGCGTGATGGTGGCAGTGCTGGCAGGGCTGCGGGGGGCATTGCTGGTGGGAAAAGCAGCTGCCTACCCAAATCTCCCTCTCTGGCTTCAGCTCTGTGCCAGAAACTCCTTCTATAACCTGTGGCAACCGGAGGTGACGCGAGTGGAGCTCCTCAAGGACGCGAGGTCCAAGTGGGAGGTGCAGGAGCGGCTGTACGCCCATGCGCCCAGGAGGGAGCTGGGAGCTGGGAAGAGAGTCCGGGGAGCACCAGAGGATGCTGGCGTGGAGTGGAGCGATGAGGAAGAGGATGTTGATGAAGAGCCTTTGCAATGGGAGGAGCTGGAGAAAAACACGGCCTTGGTCATGAGCTGGGTCAGACCGAGCCTCAGGAGCCTCTTGGCAGACCCAGAGCCATGCCCTGAGGAGGTGCCCTGCTCACCCGTTGTGAAGGGCAGAGATGCTGCCAGGGAGGCAGCTGGTGACCTGCAGAGCACGCCTCTGGCCCCAGCAGTGCCCCGAGGAGCCGAGGCAGCGGCATCTCCTTTGGCAGGAGGCTGCCAGGACGCGGGGGACAGTGTGCCTCTGTCCCCATCGGCCAGCACAGGGACAAAGGCGGAGGCGTCCCCCGCAGCCAGAGGCCCTGAGGATGCAGGGGAAAATGCTCCTCTGCCTCCATTGCTTCCCACAGAGGCTGCGCCAGAGGCCTCCCACTTGTGCGGAGGCCCTTGTGGGGAGAGCAACAGCCTGCCTCTCCAACCACCGTTCCCCGAAGAAAGCGCAGCAGAAGGCTCTGCCCTGGCCGCAGGCCTTCCTCACCAGATGAGCAAGGAGCATGGCGTCGGCACCCACCACCCAAGGGAGGTGCGGTGTGAGCAGCGTCTGGGGTGTGCAGGGTGGGTGAGAAGAGCTGCCCCATCGCATGGGTCCCCTGCGGCCATGGTGAGAAGCTGTCCCCCCAGCCCTTTGCCCTCTGCACTCTCTGCCCTGGGGAAGATGCCTGGTGCTCTGCGTTTCCAAGTGCCAGAGGCCCAGGGCTGACGTGCCCTCCCTGGCCTGCACAGCACCCAGCCCTGGGGCATGGATGCTGAGCGAGGAGGGCAGGGGCAGCCCCAGCAGCAGCCGCCTCCCACAGCCAGCGAGCCAGCCCCCTTGTGCCCCGCACCCGGCCACCTCCATCCCCTGCTGCCCGTCGTGGCCCCCGGCCCAGCCCTGCTGCTACGGCCCCAAGACAAGCCTTGTGCCACTGCCCAGCCAGCTGCATGTGCCTCCCCTTGGGGCTCGCGGCCACTCACAGCATCCCCCCACCCCAGACCCTTTCCCCCCTCACATATCGCAGGGCACCAGGATGCTGAGCATGGCCAGCTGATACCACACAGGGGTGTGTTGCTGCTCTCCCCATGCAGGTTGCCTGTGAGCCCCAAGAGGAGCACAAGTCGTCGTCTTCCCTCAGGCCCACGCCAGAGGTGGACTCAGGTAGGTACCCAAGTCAAGAGCTGTTCTGGGGACGGCACAGCGAGCGGCACTGAGGCTGGCAGCAGGAAGCACCCAGGGGCTGGCCATGCCGAGGCCAGGAGCCCTCGGGAAAGCCCTTGGTGCCAGGGACAGGCAGGTGCTTGCCCTGCGCCTGCCCAGCCCCTCGCCCACAGCTCTCCTTCCTCCACAGGCATCACTGCCCTCCCGCATGCTGCGCCTTCCAGGCGATGGCCGTCACGGCTCAGGACAGCGCTTCGGGCTCTGCGCAGAGCTTTTAGCTGCCGCTGTGTCTCAGGGCAGTGAGAGGAACAGCGCGAGGATGCAGCTGCCAGACAGGTCGCCCGAGATGGGGCATGGCGCAGAGCAAAGAGGCAGAGCGACGGAGGCTCTCTCCTGGCTGCTACAGCAATGCTGCCGCATCGTGTCCCACAGCCCATGTTCTGCTCCAAATAAACCCTCGGCAGCTGTTCCCGCCGTGTTACTTGGTGTCAGGGAACTGTCAGGAGAAAGACTAGTGCAGGCGCTGCCAAGGAAGGCAGTCAGGGCTGCAGAGAAAGCCCTACAAGCAGTCGCAGAGTGAGAGAGCAGCTGGGGTGGGAAGGGTCTTCCGGAGGTGTCTGCTGCAACCTCCTGCTGCAAGTGGAGGCAAGCAGAGGAGGTTTCGCAGGGCCTGTCAGGGTCGAGCTCTGACCGTCTCTGGCGATGGATTCCCGCACGGCCCTGGCACCCTGCTCCAGTGTTGCACCACCATTCGGCTTCCAAGGCCATTTGCAGTCTCTGAGGGGAATTTTCCCTGCTGCAAGCTGTGCTGTTGCCCTCAACCTGTCCCCAGGCCCCTCAGGACGTCTCTGGCTCCATGCTCTCTGCACGCTCCCGTTAGGCTCTTGCAGGCAGCAGTGAGATCCCCCTACGCCTTCTCTTCCGCCGGCTGCACCAAGCCAGCACCCTTGGCCTCTGCTCCTGTGTGCTGTGCTGCAGCTGCCAGGCAGCTTGGGGGCCTGCGCTGGGCTTGCTGCAGTGTGGCCCCATCTGTGTGGGGCAGGGGGCTGGGGATATGGTGCAATGGGGCGGGGCCCTGGGATATGGGTGCAATAGGGCAGGGGCCTGGGGATGTGGGCGCAATGGGGCAGAAGCCTGGGGACGTGGGTGCAATGGGGCAGGGGGCTGGGACCATGGGTGCAATGGGGCTGGACACCTGGGTCCATGGGTGGCGGATGGTGCTGATGGGGTTGGACAGCTGGCTCCATGGATGGGTGTGGGTGCTGATGGGACTGGATGCCTGGCTCCAGGGGTGCAACGGGGCTGGACGCCTGGGTCCCCGGGCAGCTCCTCACCCATGGGTGCCACCTTGGGCAGGTTTCCACATCTTCCAGTAGACCTATGGGTACAGGGGGTGGGCTGGGGCCACCTACCAGCGCTCGGCCTTCGATGGGCGCCACTCCCTGAGCTCCCACTGCTGGCCCCGTGTCCCCATCGCCATGTCCCCATGGTCTCCTGTCCCTATCCCTGCCCCCGTCCCTGCATCCTCGGGTCCCCATCTCCACCGCCGGGTCCCCATCCCTTGGCCGAGCCAAACTCCATCCCCGGAGCTGACCCCCGTCCCCACCGTGTCCCCCTGTCCCTGTGACAGAGCCAACTCCATCAGCATCCCCACAGCATCCCCGTCCCCACGGTGTCCCCATCCCCACAGCATCCCCATTCGCCTGCAGTCCTCGTCCTCACCATGTCCCCATCCCTGTGGTGTCCCCGTCCCCCTGCCCCTGCGACAGAGCCAACTCCATCTCCAGCCCCACGGCATCCCCATCCCCACATCGTCCTCATCCTCCCACATCGCCTCTGCGCTCCCGCCCACCACGCGCTCCGCGGAGATCTGCCCGGCGCCCGGTGGCGTCACCACTGCAGCGCCGCGCCATTGGCGGGCGGCCGCCGGCGGGGCCAATGGCTGCGTGACAAGGTGGAGCGGGAGCCGCAGCTCGGCCCTGCGCAGCGCCCTCCGTGCGCGCCCTCGCTGTCGCTTCTCCCAACCTGCCGCGCCGGGATCTGCCCAGCGCCTGGTGACGCCTGGGTCGACACGAGCCGCTATTGGCAGGTGGGACAGACCGCAGCCAATGGCGGTGCACAGCAGCGGAGCCAATGGTGGCGCGAGGACGTGGCCCCCGTGGGCTTCGGTGCTGTGTGAGGGCGATGGCGCTGGCAGCGAGGAGGCGGTAGCGGGGCGGGCGATGGGGCCGGGGCTGCTGCTGCTGCTGCTGCTGCTGGGGGGCAGTGGGGCGGCGGCGAGTGGTGAGTGCGGGCGGGGACCCCAGCCCCCCTCTGCCCTCCCCTGCCGCCAGGCTCCCCGTCAGCGGCCCCACGGACCGGCCTGCAACCGCCCCCGGGAGGTGCTGCCCCCCCGACCTGCCCCCCGGGACGTGCTATCCCCCTGGACCCCCTCGGGCTGTGCTGCACCCCCGGAGCCCCCCAACCTGCCCCCCCAGGACGTGCTGCCCCCCCGACCTGAACCCTGGGACATGCTACCCCCCCGACCTGCCCCCCGGGACGTGCTACCCCCCTGGACCCCCCCGGGATGTGCTGCCCCCCCAGAGCTCCCCAACCTGCCCCGCCCGGGCTGTGCTGCCCCCCCGACCTGAACCCTGGGACATGCTGCCCCCCCGACCCGCCCGTCTTGTCCCCCCGGGACATCTTGATCCCCCGGATGCCCCCCAATGTGCCCCCCCGGCCCCTGACTGCACCCCGTGTCCCTGCAGGCCCCCACTCCCTGCTCTACTTCAACACCGCCGTGACGGAGCCCAGCCCAGGGCTGCCCGCCTTCGTCTCCGTGGGCTATGTGGACGGAGAGCTCATCGATCGCTACGACAGCGAGATGCAGAGAGCGGTGCCGGGCGCGGCCTGGATGGAGCAGGAGGGTCAGGACCACTGGGACGAGGAGACCCGGATCAATCAGGACTGTCAGGAGACTTTCCGTGTGTACCTGGACATGCTGCAGGAGTGCTACAACCAGAGCGGGGGTGAGCACGGGCCGGGGCTCCACGGGCTGGGCCGGGGCTCCCGGCGGCAGCCACTCGCCATCAGCGCTGGGGGCTGCGGGGCTGGGGTGCCCCCGGCCCTGCGCTGGGTGCCGGGTCTGAGCCCCTCTGCTGCCCCTGAGCCCCCGTCTCCCTGCTTGTGTCTCAGGGTATCACACAGTGCAGCACACGTACGGCTGTGACCTCCTGGAGGACGGTAGGACCCGGGGGTTTAGGCAGCTTGGCTACGACGGGAAGGACTTCATCGCCTTTGACAAGGACACGCTGACATTCGTCACGGCGGATGCTGCTGCGCTAATCAGGAAGAGGAAGTGGGAGGCTGAGAATGAGCCTGAGCGCTGGAAGCACTACCTGGAGAACAGCTGCATCGAGGGGCTGCGGACATACGTGGAGCACGGGAGGGCCGCGCTGGAGAGGAGAGGTGAGGGCGAGGCGGGACCCCCCGGACACGGGGACGGGCCCCGGGCTCGGCGCTGGGCCCAGGCGCCTGAGGACGCTGCTGGCGGCGCGGTGCGGCGTGTGCGTCCGGGCCTGGGCGCGAGCTGCCTGACCTCCCTCCCTCGCGCCGTCTCCCCAGAGCGCCCTGCGGTGAGAGTGTCGGCCAAGGAGAGCCACGGCTTCGTGACCCTGTCGTGCCGGGCTCATGGCTTCTACCCGCGGCCCATCAGCATCAGCTGGCTGAAAAAGGGCCGCGTCCAAGCCCAGGAGACCAAGCGGGGCAGCGTCACGCCCAACAGCGATGGCACCTCCCTGCCTGGGCCAGCACTGAGGCCCTCCCCACAGAGAAGCACGAGTACCAGTGCCGTGTGGAGCACGCCAGCCTGCTGGAGTCTGGCCTCTTCTCCTGGGGTGAGCGCAGGTGGCCGGAGCTCGTGGAGCGCCCGCTGGGGGCAGCTCCCGGCCCCTGCTCCCAGCCCCGCTCTCTTCCAGAGCCACCGAGCTCCCTGCTGCCCGTCGTCCTCGGGGCGGTCATCGCTGTGGTCGTCGTCATCACGGCAATTGCCGGCTTTGTGGTCTGGAAGAGCAGATGGGGTAAAGCACGGGGGCCAAGGAGGCGGGGGGAGGGAGGCCGGGAGGAGAAGGGGCCCGAGCTGGCGCCCCGGGGCCAGAGCAGAGCCGGGCTGCGAGGGGCCGCGTGGCCTGATGCCTCTTTCTTCCCGCAGGGAGGAAGGAGCAGGGGTACGCGATCGCCAAAGGTGAGTGCCGGGGCCGCTCCGTCCCAGGCCGCGCCTGGCAGCGGGGCAGCATTTGCTCTCTGGTTTCTGGCAGCCGCGGGGCTGGCGTGTCCTGTCCCCCACCTGCCCCCATCTCCCCTCTTCCGTGCCCCACAGCTTTTCCCCGGCTGCAGGGCAGGGAAAGGGTTGGTGTCCCGCCGCTGGAGGCTGAGGCGCCCGGGCGCTGCCCTCTGCTCCTGGCGCCTGTGAGGCAGCTCCAGGGCTGGGTCCCGGCCCAGCGGGCTCTGCCCTGGCCCGGCTTTGCCCGCGGCTGGTGCGGGACCTGCAGTGCCACTGGCACGGGGCCGGGGCTCACTGCTGCTCCTCTCTTACAGGCCACGACGGGGCATCCAGCAGCTCCAGAATGGGTCAGAGCTGGTGCTGGGAGCGGGGCGGGGGGCCCCGGCCCAGTGCGATACCAGGCTGGCACCCGCCATGGGGCTGCCGGCCGGCCGGGCGCTGCGGCTGGGTCCTCGGGGGCTTCTGCCTGCTCCCCTGGCTCCGGGAGGGGGGATTTAGCCCCGCAGCGCAGCTCCCATGGGGGACGGCGATGTGGGGCTGGGACCTGCAGGACAGGGCGCGCACGGGGGTGTGGGGGTACCCCCCGTCCCCCACACCTCTGCCTTTATTGATTTTTTCCTCTCTTGTCTTTGCAGGAAGCAATGCCGCCATTTAAGCGCTCCATCCTGGTAAGCAAGGAGCCGCGGCTGGACCCGGCAGCGTGGGCAGCGGGGACCAGCCCGCCCGAGCACCTGCCATCTCCTCGCTGCAGCTTCCGGGACGCCGCCAAGTCCCCTCGGCTCCCACAGCCCGGGAGCAGCAGCACCCGACGCCCCGCTCGAGGCTAAACCCGCCCCGTTTGGGTGCTCGGGCACTGCGGGGTGCAGGTGGGCACCCGGGGCAGGTCGGGGGGCTCAGGCTTTTGTCTCACTGTGCCTTGGATCTGCTCCCTGGCTCCGACGTGCTGCAAAAAGCTGTGAAGGTGGCAGGAAGCCCCCAGAGAAGAGGAGTGCTCGGAGCCTGCTCCTGCCGTGGTCCCAGCTCTGAGCTGGGGTAAAACCAGTTTTATCAGTGTGCGAGGCAGGGTTTCCATCTGCCAGTTGCCTGGGAAATAGAGAATTTGCTGGATTTTTTCAGCACTTGTCCTGGTGGCTCTCTTCGAACAAGAATGCTGTTTCTGTGGTGGGCCTCTGAACAAGAATGCTGTTTTTTTGGTGCGTGTCATAGCACAGGAACGTTGTTTTTAGGTGTGTCTGTTACGACAACAGTGCTGTTTTCTGACTGTACTGTTATGGAAATTAGGCTTGTCAGCCCCCATAACAGGGCCCGACCCTAGGTTCCCGCAAGTAAAATTCAGAGCCAAATCAAAGCAAATTAAATAATTAAATTTTAGTTACACGTGTGCAGTAATTACAGCTCGAGCTGGGTGCCTCCGAAGAGGGACCCAACAAAAAAAAATCCTGGGCAATTACAGTTTTTCAACTTAAATTTCCCACCCCTCACGCGGTAGTTAGACCAATATTAATTTTTAGGTCTGGGGTCTCCTGCTCCTCATTGGATCTCATTGTTGTTCCTAGGCAGGCTCTTTTCCTTCCTTATCTTTACTGTTGTGGTTTCTGCCGACGGTTGTACCTTCGTTTCTTGCTGGGTCTTACTGTTGTCTCTCAAGGTCCTGAGGAGGAGGAGGTGATTCTAAATCATAACAACTAACACTGCCCCAGCAGTGAGCTAAGGCTTTGCCACTCAAGGTCCTAATGCCCTGCACTGGTCTTATTTCAAAGCCTTGACACCCTCCCTTTGGGAGTGTGAGACGCAGGAATGCAGACTGCTTGTAACTCCCTTATCTTCCCAGCTGGAACCAGCTCTGAGGCCCTTTTCTTACTGGGCTAAGTAAAAGTTCATTATTTTCTCTAAGTGCGGCCTAAGGCTTCAGCAAATGTAGCTCCTCATGCTAAGCAAGTTTTAGAGAAGTTGTGCTAAGCGGCTACCTCTAGACAGTTTCAGTTTGCTATTCCTTGACACAAGTGGCAGTGTCCCTCCTGAGGTGCCAAGAATCCCAGTCCCTGAGCCATGGGGCTGGATACGACCTCCTTGGCTTATTCATGACATGGGCTCATGACACACACCCCAGAGTCAAATAAATTTCTGTGGGAGAATGGGAGGAAGAAAGTAGAAATGAATCAAAGGAGGGGGAATACAGGCAAGGAGGCCCACCGGTAAACATCTCCAAATACAGGTGGATTTTGCCCCCACTCTGGCAAGGGCGTTCTTCCACAACCAGCAGCACCTGGGGGACGGAGGGTCTTTTCCTGATAGCCCTCATGGCACACAGGGCATCAGGATTTGAGACAGCCCTTCCAGCCAAGGGGCAATTTCTGGGGATCCATGGGATCTCTTCTTGCTTTCTCCGCAGGTCTCATTACTGATTACTTGCAGAAGAGATGGCTTTGGAGGGATCCCAGGGCAGCCTTCCAATGGCTACGAGGAGGTCATCAAGAAGATGGTGCCCGGCTCTTCACCAGGGTGCATGGGGGGAGGACAAGAGACAATGGGCATAAGTTGAGAGAAGAGACATTCGTGCAGGACATAAGGAAAAGGTTTCCACTGCAAGGATGGTCAAACATTGGAAATGGTTGCCCAGAGAGGCGGTACGGTCTCCTCCCTTGGAGGTTTCCAAGACCAGACTGGATGAAGGCCAGAGCAACCTGGTGTGACCCCAGAGCTGACCCTGCTGTGAGCAAGGAGACTGAGCTAGAGACCTCCTGAGGTCCCTTCCACCCTGAAGGAGTCCGTGATTCATCCCACTCTCGATCTTCTCTTGTTGATGTCAGGGAAACATGCAGGTTCCCTGTGACGGTGGAAGTAGGCCAGCTTTCTTGTGCTCCTCCAGGCAGAATTGTTCAGATGCAGGGCTTCTTGGCAGGAATCCCCAAGACAGCCATGACCAATCCTTTGCTTCGCTTTTAATTTCCTTGTTTTTTTCTTTTCCCCCTTCTAAGTGTGTCTCTCTTACCATCCTAATCCCTTCCCCTACAGTCAGCCCACTCCTGATTACCCTTAACTCTTTGGTGCTGGGGATTTCTTTTTTTTTATTTTGGTGTGTGGGGGGTGTTTTTTTGTTTTGACACAGAGGAGCTTTTGTCCAGAAGGATCTTGAGAAACTTGGGTGATTCGGACAACAGATACCCTGTGAAGATTTACAAGAGAAGTGTCAAGTCCTGTGCCTAGGCAGGAATGACCCTGTCCATGAGTAGAGGTTCAGGGACCTGGGCTTCTTTAGCCTGCTGACGTGGAGGCAAAGGGCAGTAGAGTAGGAGCCTGTGACTGCTTGAAGGGTGGTTTCAGAGATGATGGAGCTTTTCTTGGTAGTGGGGAACAGCATGAGAAGGAGAAAGAGCCACAAACAGCAGCTTGTAGAGTTTAGATGTGACATTAAGAAAAGAAAATGTCACTCGTAGGGCAGTGCTGTGGTGCAACAGGACACCCAGAGGGAGTCTGAGTTCAGCCCCTGGCTTTGTGTTTTAAGGAAAAGCAAGTGAGGACAGGAAGACATCAGGAGATGTTGGGAGATCCCAGGGTGAGAACAAGGTGGGGAAGCAGGTTGGGTGTCTACATTCTGCAAGGAAACAGACACAGGCATGGGAAAGCATAGGACAGCCTGAGGTGAAGATGGCCAAAGGCACTGCCAGGGTTGAAAGCTTCTAACAGAACTAGGTCTTTGTTGTCTTGGTGATACCTGGGTGCCTCTGCCACTGAGGCCCACAAGATGTCATTCCTTAAAGCACTGTGGCCTTGCTGCCTCCTTGTCCCCTGGGAGCCCAGGAGGTGCCGTATCATGGTCCTGCACTCAGCATTGTGCACCCCCACCCGCACACTGCCCCCAGGAAGAGCCCTGAGCAATGCATGATGGAAAGGATCACTCTACCCAGGGGCTGGCTGTCAGTGCCTGGCTGCTCTGCTTGATAACACACATCCAGGTTGACTTGGCCTCAGAGCCACCTGCACATTGCCTTTGCCTACCTGCAATCAGGGCCTCCAACTTTCTGCTTTAATCAGCCCCCGGGGAGGCTTTGTTGTTAATGACCCTCAGTGAGACCTGTTAACTCTCCAAGAAACTTGGAATTTTCTTCTGTATTTAACTTCTTGAGAGGTTTGTTCAGTCTCCTCTCAGCATCTGCGGTTTGCAGGCTGAGCACCAAATACAGCTGAGGGGTCATTAAAAAGCAAAAACACCTAAGGAACCATGCATCTTTCCATAATTTTCCTCATTTTGTCAATTCTTGTGTGGCTAATTGGGAAACTTTCAGGAGAGTATTGAAATTAGGCAGATTTCAATGAACACCTGAAAAAGACAGATGTCTGCTTCTGAAGCTTTCTTTATTCTTCAGTTTTCAGAATAAGCGATACTCATATTCCCCAATTCACACTGACCCACTGGGTCTCCAGATGAAGTCTGGACATGTAGGACAAGCAGTATTTTTGATAGGAGACATGTATGGACAACCTTCTCTCCCAGCTCCCCAGCCCTGCCATTTCTCTCATCAGCCACTGGGGACTTAGATCACTCTTGTTAAAATCTAACCTTTTTCCACTCAAGGCTGTAGCTGAATGCTACAGCTCCTGTGCACCAGTTCCCATCTGCTTTCCTTAGAGAACTAGCTGCAAGCAGACACAGAAGGATTTGTCTTAATTGTGATCAAACGAAAATAAACATCATCCAGTTTCATAAGAAATAAAATACAGTCCTCAACTTTATGTCAACTCCACGTTGCCTGTACTGATGTCTAGAGTCTACAAGGAAATGTTCTTGACAAATAGATAGGAAAGGCTGGATAGACACACAGTGAAGGAGTTTGTTTAAGAGACAATGAGCCTGCTGAAAGACGAGGCAAGCTTCAGACGCCCAGAAGCTCTGAGCAGCAACTGGAGAGTTGAGAGCTATCTGAATGACAAAGAGCAAGGGGAGGAGGAAAATTGGGAAACTATGGAAAGTGCATATGTCCAGATCATCTGATGAAAAGATGCCTTTAGAAATGATCAGTTTAATCAGGATGTTACGGAAGTTAGGCCTGTCAGCCACCATAACAGGGCTCGACCCTAGGTTCCCGCAGAAAAGTTCAGAGTTTCCCCAAGTGCATCTATTATCAATTGGTGATCTTTTTCATTCATTTTTTCCCACTGAGGTAATATCTCGGATGAAAGCCATTGGTTAGTTCCTAATGCTAATAAAGAAGACCTCAATGGATGTTTTAATCTGTATAAGTCACTTGTTGTGCTCAGTTTATTTACGAGTACTTCAGCATCTATACTGTTTAGGACTCCCAATCCTGTTCCTATGATACCGGTCACATCTCTCCTTGTTCGTTTTGGAGAGGTGAGAGTTCGCCTATGTAACCACGCTGTCCATCCCACATAGGACGTACCTAAGAATGGTGAACAGGTCGGTTTGATTGTAGAGATATTAATTTGCATTAATAGCTCTACTCGTTTGAGAGACCATGATGTATTAAATAATACTCGTTGTTGGCCTGTATTTCTAATCACATACGGTCCAATTTCAAAAATTTGTGGGGATAAGGTTTTCTTACTCTTCATGGTAACAGAGTTATTTATATTGGTGGAAATAATTGTAGTCGGGGTAGGTATTGCTGTGCTGGGCTCAATAATGTCTATTTTAAATTTAAATGATAGTCCCACATTGTGGTGAGCCCACAGACAAACTGTTAAAACAAGCTGTTCTAAGGTAAAATTGTACCAACAATCCAGGTTTTCAGTGGCACCAATTTTCCTTTCTTTTTCATTTGATTTGATTTTAGTGAGAGAGATTTGAGTCGCCTTCTCATGGGTGGACCCGTTGATCATTCGACACCCTATCTTTATTTCCTTTCCTGTCCCTCCCAGGAGTTGGGGAAGTTGATTAGTATTATCCCAGCTCCATTCATTTTCTGAGTATACTTCAGTTCCGTGCATGACCAGGGTTGAGAGGTTTAAGTTTTTAGTAGAATTTAATCCCATACTTCCGGTATACTTAACACGGGCCTGGGACCATGGCCACTCTAAGGTTCTTTGACCACAGGTTAGGGAAAGTAGCATTGCCAGGGTTTGAAACAGCAACATCAGCACGGCACTTCTGCCTGCCATCCTGCACGGTGCAGTAAAGGGAAAGAGATTTGTGTTAGTGAGGCGAGTCCGAACAGATTACCCTGGGGAAGTTGTGTATCCCATTGAGCTTTACGTGGTTGTTTTCACTGTTCTGCTGCAACCTCTGCTGTGCTTGCTTCTTGGACTGTCACTCGTTTTCCTAGAATTTTAACAGCGCAGTAAGAACTTTACAATACAGTACAGGGTCCTTCCCATTTTGGTTCTAATTTTGTTTTTCGCGAGAATACCTTTATCAGCAGTTTATCTCCAGGCTGTATATCATGTGCCTGAATGTCTGATGGCACCGGCTGAAACCACTGAGCCTGATTTTGCAAGGCCTTAAACCGTTCTTGTAAGGCTAGTACATATTGTGTTACTCGTTCACCTCCATCTAATAGGCTGGTCTTAGCAGGGATATAAGTCCCTGGTATCACCAAATGTCTCCCAAAAAGAATTCCTGCTGGTGTTAGTCCTATGGGTTGCCGTGGAGAATTTTGAACATCCCATAGAGCTAAGTTTAATGCCTCTGGCCATTTTAGGCTAGCATGTGTGCATATTCTTGCTATTTTCTCTTTTAATGTTCTATTCATTCTTTCTACTTGTCCTGAAGATCGTGGGTGATAAGGAGTATGTAGGTTTCTTTTTATTCCTAACGATTTACATAACTGATTGATTATGCTTGCTGTAAAATGGGCACCCCTATCTGAATCAATGGCTTCTGGGACCCCATACCTGGGTATGATTTCTTTCAGTAAGGCTTTTACCACTCCCCCTGTGTCGGCCTTTCTTGTTGGGAAAGCTTCTACCCAGCCTGATAACTGATCTACTATCACTAACAAGTGTTTGTATCCATCGACAGATGGCATATGCGCATAATCTATTTGCAGCTTCTGGAAAGGGACGTAAGCCCATGGTCGTCCCCCTAACTCTGAGCTTGATTTGCTACTTGAAAAATTCTGGCAGGTCGGGCAGCTATTTGTTATTCTTTTAGCAGCTGCATAAATTCCTGGAGCAGCCCATACTTTCTGTACCTGCTTAGCTATTGCCTCGGCTCCCCCATGAGCTTTATTGTGAAACCACCTAGCTATAGTAATTAAATATTTTTTGGGTAGAATTGGTTTTTCCCCAATTATCCATATTCCATCATTATTTTGTTTTGCTTCCTACTGTTCCCATTGTTTTTTCTCTTCCACTGAGCACTCTTTTTCATACATAGTTTTGGGGTCTATTAAGTTTGGCCACTCACTCTGGTCCATCCTTGGAACTGCCCCCATACATTCTCTCAGAGGTTGTCAAGCTGCAGCCTTCACAGCTGCGTCGGCTAAAGCATTTCCTCTGCTAATTTCTGTAGTGTCTTTAGTATGGGCTGGGCAGTGTAATACCGCAATTACTTTGGGCAGTTGAACTGCTTCCAGCAAATTATGTATTTCTTCTCCATTAGCTAATTTCTTTCCTGATGACGAAAAGAATCCTCGTTCTTTCTATAACATCCCTGTTGCGTGACACACTCCAAATGCATATTTAGAATTGGTATAGATATTTACCCGCAAGCTCTTACCTATTTTTGCTGCTTGGGTCAATGCTATTAATTCTGCTCCTTGAACACTTACTGATGGAGACAAAGGATTGGCCTCGAGCACCTCAAAGACGTTAGTGACAGCATAGCCGGAGTGGTGCCTTCCGTCCAAATAATAGGATGACCCATCTGTAAACAGAACTAAGTCTGGGTTCTCCAAAGGTTCATCTTTAAGGTCCTCCCGGGGCTTGCTCGAGCTGACGACCACCTGCTCACAGGAATGATGTGGCTCTCCGTCCTCCGGCAGAGGCAATAGTGTTGCTGGATTCAAAATCTCGCATCTCTTTAAAGTCACATTATCTGCATGCAGTATTATCAGTTCATAGTGGTGAGCTCTCTGTGGGGATAGTGCTTGAGTCGCGTATTGTTTCATTAACAGTTCTACTTCATGTGGCACATACACAGTCAATGAATGACCCAAAGCTGCAGGTTATGTTTTTTTCAAGAAGAGCTGCAGTAGCTGCTATTGCTCTGATGCATCCTGGAGTGCCTTTAGCTACCTCATCTAGTTGCGTGGAGTAATAGGCCACTGGTCTACGGTGAGGGCCTAGTTTTTGGGTGAGTACCCCACTTGCTACTCCCTGTCGTTCATGGACAAATAATTCAAATAGTTTGCTATAATCTGGTAACCCTAGAGCAGGGGCTGAAACCAATGCTTTTTTCACAGATGTAAAAGCTTTCTCCCTCTCTGGGTCCCAGGCCAAAGGCTCTATCTCCTCCTTTTTTGTTGCCTGTACCAGAGGCTTAGTAAGTTCTGCTAACCCAGGAATCCACGGTCGGCATAATCCCACAGCTCATAAAAATCCCCTAAGTTGTTTTTTTGTTACAGGACGAGGCATATTAAGAATTGTCTTTACTCATTCTGAATCAACTAACCTGTGTCCTTCTTTCAAGATAAAACCCAAATATTTTACCTCTGTTTGACACAGCTGAAGTTTAGACAGAGATGCCCGATGCCCTTTTTCTGCAAGAGCGTTACATAGAGAAACAGTATCTTTCAAACATGTCTCATAATCTTTACTTGCTAATAACAAATCATCTACATATTGTATTAATACAGAATGTCCTGGAAGTTCGATATCTGAGCGGTCATTTTTAAGTATACGCGAAAAAATAGTCGGAGACCCAGTAAATCCCTGTGGCAGCCTTGTCCAAGTTAATTGTTGTCCCTTCCAAGTGAAAGCAAAGAGATCTTGTCTACCTTCAGCTATCGGTATACTAAAAAAGGCTGCTGTTAGGTCAATCACAGTAAAATAAGTTGCACAATGAGGTATTTGTAGTAAAATGGTTGAGGGGTCGGGGACTACTGGATGTGGAGCAACTACATGTTGGTTTATAGCCCTTAAGTCTTGTACAAACTGATACTCCGAATCGACATCAGAATCTTGCCTATTCTTTTTAACTGGCAGAATTGGGGTGTTGTACGGGGATTCACAGACTCTAAGGATACCCAGTTTCAGATAATGATCAATTTGTTTTTGGATACTCTTCTCTGCTTTCTTTGGGATAGGATATTGTTTAACTGCAGGAGGCAATCCCCCTTTTGTTTTTATCGAGACTGGACTAGCTGATTTCAGTAGTCCCGCATCCATTCCTGAAGAGCTCCATAATTTTTTAGAAACTGATTCTAAACCTGTTGGAATTTGCAGATTAGTTGACTCTGGTTCTGGTGTCTTAGCCAGAACACATGAACCCGTAATTATTAGCTTTATCCCTTCTGGCTGGAAGCAGATCTGAGTATCCAAGGCTTGCAGGAGATCTCTCCCTAAAAGGCACATGGGCGCATCTGTGGAAATTATAAAATGTCCCCACACTGTTTTACCCTCAATAGTGAGTAATAAGGTCTTAGATAACATTCGTTCGCCTTTTCCCATCACTCCTTGCATCACTATTTTATCTGATGACTTGCATCCTTTAGGCTCAAAATTTAAAAGGGAAAGGGTGGCTCTGGTATCTACTAGAAAGGGAACTTCTAAACCTTCTATATTTGCCATTACGTGACCCTCAAAATCCAAATCTACATCCCATAAATTTACTCCAATTTCCACAGTATTTTCTGAGTCTCCTATCTCCTGTCATTGTGGACTGCCTGGGAATTGCCTGGTCTCCTTCTCAGTATTTGATTGCCTCATGCTGGCCCCTCTATTCCTAAATACATGGGGCCTCACTGGGCATTCCTGCTTCCAGTGCCCTTGTTCCCCGCAACAATGACAAACATCATTAACTCTTAATTGTACACCACGTTCACTTTGATTCCATCTATCTCCCCTGGTTCTTCCGCGCCCCCTCCCCTTGCCAGCCTGGCATATGCTCTTTAAAATACTTTGGTGTATCAGGGGCTGCTTGATCTATAAAAACAGTAATTGCAAGGAATGCAGACTGCTTGTGACTCCCTTATCTTCCCAGCTGGACCCAGCTCTGAGGCCCTTTTCTTACTGGACTAAGTAAAAGTTCATTATTTTCTCTAAGTGCGGCCTAAGGCTTCAGCAAATTTAGCTCCTCATGCCAAGCAAGATTTATAGAAGTTGTGCTAAGCAGCTACCTCTAGACAGTTTCAGTTCGCTATTCTTTAACAGCTGCTCCGTATGGGCACCAAGGATCCTGCCTGGAAAGTACCAAGTGTGATGACATGGCTCTAGGCCTGGCAGGGCAGGTGGGGTTTTTCCTGCATGCTGCCAGTGAGGGGCATGGGCTTGAGCAGCAGTGCTTGGATCCAGCAGGTCAGCCCCTGGGTGTGCAGCTGGTGCTGGCAGTGTTAAAGAATAGCAAACTGAAACTCTCTAGAGGTAGCCGCTTAGCACAACTTCTCTAAAACTTGCTTAGCATGAGGAGCTAAATTTGATGAAGCCTTAGGCCGCACTTAGAGAAAATAATGAACTTTTACTTAGTCCAGTAAGAAAAGGGCCTCAGAGCCGGTTCCAGCTGGGAAGATAAGGGAGTTACAAGCAGTCTGCATTCCTGCGTCTCACACTTGGAAAGGGAGGGTGTCTAGGCTTTGAAATAAGACCAGTGCAGGGCATTAGGACCTTGAGGGGCAAAGCCTTAGTTCACTGCTAGGGCAGTGTTCATTGTTATGATTTAGAATCACCTCCTCCTCCTCCTCAGGACCTTGAGAGACAACAGTAAGACCCAGCAAGAAACGAAGGTACAACCTCAGCAGAAACCACAACAGTAAAGATAAGGAAGAAAAAGAGCCTGCCTAGGAACAATGATGAGATCCAATGAGGAGCAGGAGACCCCAGACCAAAAAAATTACTATTGGCCTAACTACTGCGTGAAGGGTGGGAAATTTAAGTTGAAAAAACTGTAATTGCCCAGGATTTTTTTTTGTTGGGGTCTATCTTTGGAGGCACCCAGCTCGAGCTGTAATTACTGCACGCGTGTAACTAAAATTTAATTAATTAATTTGCTTTGATTTGGCTCTGAATTTTACTTGCGGGAAGCTAGGGTCGGGCCCTGTTATGGTGGCCGACAAGCCTAATTTCCATAACAGTACAGTCAGAAAACAGCATTGTTGTCCTAACAGACACACCTAAAAACAACGTTCCTGTGCTACGAGACGCACTAAAAAAACAGCATTCTTGTTCAGAGGCCCACCACAGAAACAGCATTCTTGTTCGAAGAGAGCCACTGCAAAAACAGGGTTCTTGTTCAGAGAGCCACTGCAAAAACAGCGTTCTTGTTCAGAGAGCCACTGCAAAAACAGCGTTCTTGTTTGAAGAGAGCCACCAGGACAAGTGCTGAAAAAATCCAGCAAATTCTCTATTTCCCAGGCAACCGGCAGATGGAAACCCTGCCTCGCACACTGATAAAACTGGTCTTACCCCAGCTCAGAGCTGGGACCACGGCAGGAGCAGGCTCCGAGCACTCCTCTTCTCTGGGGGCTTCACGCCACCTTCACAGCTTTTTGCAGCACGTCAGAGCCAGGGAGCAGATCCAAGGCACAGTGAGACAAAAGCCTGAGCCCCCCGACCTGCCCCCGGGTGCCCACCTGCACCCCGCAGCGCCCAAGCGCCCAAACGGGGCGGGTTTAGCCTCGAGCGGGGCGTCGGGTGCTGCTGCTCCCGGGCTGTGGGAGCCGAGGGGGCTTGGCGGCGTCCCGGAAGCTGCAGCGAGGAGACGGCAGGCACTCGGGCGGGCTGGGCCCCCGCTGCCCACGCTGCCGGGTCCGGCCGCGGCTCCTCGTTTACCAGGATGGAGCGCTTAAATGGCGGCATTGCTTCCTGCAAAGACAAGAGAAAAAAAATTAATAAAGGCAGAGGTGTGGGGGGCGGGGGTACCCCCGCACCCCCGTGCGCGCCCTGTCCTGCAGGCCCCGGCCCCACGTCGCCTTCCCCCATGGGAGCTGCGCTGCGGGGCTAAATCCCCCCTCCCAGAGCCAGGGGAGCAGGCAGAAGCCCCCGAGGACCCAGCCGCAGCACCCGGCCAGCCGGCAGCCCCATGGCGGGTGCCAGCCTGGTATCGCGCCAGGCCAGGGTCCCCCGCCCCGCTCCCAGCACCAGCTCTGACCCATTCTGGAGCTGCTGGATGCCCCGTCGTGGCCTGTGAGAGAGGAGCGGCAGTGAGCCCCGGCCCCGTGCCAGTGGCACTGCAGGTCCCGCACCAGCCGCGGGCAAAGCCGGGCCAGGGCAGAGCCCGCTGGGCCGGGACCCGGCCCTGGAGCCGCCTCACAGGCGCCAGGAGCAGAGGGCAGCGCCCGGGCGCCTCAGCCTCCAGCGGCGGGACGCCAACCCTTTCCCTGCCCTGCAGCCGGGGAAAAGCTGTGGGGCACGGAAGAGGGGAGATGGGGGCAGGCGGGGGACGGGACGCGCCAGCCCCGCGGCCGCCAGAAACCAGAGAGCAAATGCTGCCCCGCTGCCAGGCACGGCCTGGGACGGAGCGGCCCCGGCACTCACCTTTGGCGATCACATACCCCTGCTCCTTCCTCCCTGCGGGAAGAAAGGCATCAGGCCACGTGGCACCTCACGGCCTGGCTCTGCTCCGGCCCCAGGGCTCCGGCTCGAGCCCCTTCTCCTCCCGGCCTCCCTCCCCCCGCCTCCCCAGCCCTGGCGCTTTACCCCATCTGCTCTTCTAGACCACAAAGCCGGCGATCGCCGTGATGACGACAACCACAGCGATGACCGCCCCGAGGACAACGGGCAGCAGGGAGCTCGGTGGCTCTGGAAGAGAGTGGGGCCGGGAGCGGGGGCCGGGAGCTGCCTCCAGCGGGCACACCACGAGCTCTGGCCACCCGCTCTCACCCCAGGAGAAGAGGCCGGGCTCCGGCAGGCTGGCGTGCCCCACGCGGCACTGGTACTCGTGCTTCTCTGTGGGGAGGGCCTCAGTGCTGGCCCAGGCAGGGAGGTGCCATCGCTGTTGGGTGTGACGCTGCCCCGCTTAGTCTCCTGGGCTTGGACACGGCCCTTTTTCAGCCAGCTGATGCTGATGGGCCGCGGGTAGAAGCCGTGAGCCTGGCACAACAGGGTCACGAAGCCGTGGCTCTCCTTGGCCGACACTCTCACCGCGGGGCGCTCTGGGGAGACGGCGTGAGGGAGGGAGGTCAGGCAGCTCGCGCCCAGGCCTGGATGCACACGCCGCACCGTGCCGCCAGCAGCGCCCTCGGGCGCCTGGGCCCAGCGCCGAGCCCGGGGCCCGTCCCCGTGTCCGGGGGGTCCCGCCTCGCCCTCACCTCTCCTCTCCAGCGCGGCCCTCCCATACTCCACGTATGTCCGCAGCCCCTCGATGCAGCTGTTCTCCAGGTAGTGCTTCCAGCGCTCAGGCTCATTCTCAGCCTCCCACTTCCTCTTCGTGATTAGCGCAGCAGCATCCGCCGTGACGAATGTCAGCGTGTCCTTGTCAAAGGCGATGAAGTCCTTCCCGTCGTAGCCAAGCTGCATAAACCCCCGGGTCCCGCCATCCTCCAGGAGGTCACAGCCGTACGTGCGCTGCACTGTGTGATACCCTGAGACACAAGCAGGGAGACGGGGGCTCAGGGACAGCACAGAGGCTCGGACCCGGCACCCAGCGCAGGGCCGGGGGCACCCCAGCCCCGCAGCCCCCAGCGCTGATGGCGAGCGGCTGCCGCCGGGAGCCCCGGCCCGGCCCCTGGAGCCCCGGCCCGTGCTCACCCCCGCTCTGGTTGTAGCGCTTCTGCAGCATGTCCAGGTACACACGGAAAGTCTCCTGACAGTCCTGATTGATCCGGGTCTCCTCGTCCCAGTGGTCCTGACCCTCCTGCTCCATCCAGGCCGCACCCAGCACCACTCTCTGCGTCTCGCTGTCGTAGCGATCGATGAGCTCTCCGTCCACGTAGCCCACGGAGACGAAGGCGGGCAGCCCCGGGCTGGGCTCCGTCACGGCAGTGTTGAAGTAGCGCAGGGAGTGGGGGCCTGTGGGGACACGGGGTGCAGTGAGGGGCCGGGGGGGCACATTGGGGGGCATCCGGGGGATCAAGATGTCCCGGGGGGACAGGACGGGCAGGTCGGGGGGGCAGCATGTCCCAGGGTTCAGGTTGGGGGGGCAGCACATCCTGGGGGGGCAGGTTGGGGGGCTCCGGGGGGGCAGCACATCCTGGGTGGGTCCAGGGGGGTAGCACGTCCCGGGGGGCAGGTCAGGGGGGGCAGCACCTCCCGGGGACGGTTGCAGGCCGGTCCGTGGGGCTGCTGACAGGGAGCCCAGCGGCGGGGGGGGCAGAGGGGGGACCAGGGTCCCCGCCCGCACTCACCACTCGCCGCCGCCCCACCGCCCCCCAGCAGCAGCGCCAACGCCAGCAGCAGCCCCGGCCCCATCGCCTGCCCCACTCCGGCCTCCTCGCTGCCAGCGCCATCGCCCTCACACAGCACCGAAGCCCACGGGGGCCACACCCCCGCACCGCCATTGGCTCCGCTGCGATGCACCGCCATTGGCTGCGCTCTGTCCCACCCGCCAATAGCGGCTCGCGTCGACCCAGGCGTCACCAGGCGCTGGGCAGATCCCGGCGCGGCAGGTTGGGAGAAGTGAAAGCGAGGGCGCGCACGGAGGGCGCTGCGCAGGGCCGAGCTGCGGATCCCGCCCCACCTTGTCGCGCAGCCATTGGCCCCGCCGGCGGCCGCCCGCCAATGGCGCGGCGCTGCAGTGGTGACGCCACCGGGCGCCGGGCAGATCTCCGCGGAGCGCGTGGTGGGCGGGAGCGCAGAGGCGATGTGGGAGGACGAGGACGATGTGGGGATGGGGACGCCGTGGGGCTGGAGATGGAGTTGGCTCTGTCGCAGGGGCAGGGGGACGGGGACACCACAGGGATGGGGACATGGTGAGGACGAGGACGGCAGGCGAATGGGGATGCTGTGGGGATGGGGACACCGTGGGGACGGGGATGCTGTGGGGACGCTGATGGAGTTGGCTCTGTCACAGGGACGGGGGGACACGGTGGGGACAGGGGTCAGCTCCGGGGATGGAGTTTGGCTCGGCCAAGGGATGGGGACCCGGCGGTGGAGATGGGGACACGAGGATGCAGGGACGGGGGCAGGGATAGGGACAGGAGACCATGGGGACATGGCAATGGGGACACGGGGCCAGCAGTGGGAGCTCAGGGAGTGGCGCCCATCGAAGGCCGAGTGCTGGTAGGTGGCCCCGGCCCACCCCCTGCACCCATAGGTCTACTGGAAGATGTGGAAACCTGCCCAAGGTGGCACCCATAGGTGAGGAGCTGCCCGGGGACCCAGGCGTCCAGCCCCGTTGCACCCCTGGAGCCAGGCATCCAGTCCCATCAGCACCCACACCCATCCATGGAGCCAGGTGTCCAACCCCATCAGCACCGTCCGCCACCCATGGACCCAGGTGTCCAGCCCCATTGCACCCGTGTTGTCACCCATGGGCCCAGGTGGCCACCCATCAGCACCTGCGACCACCCATGGACCCAGGTGTCCGGCCCCATTGCACCCGTGTTGTCACCCATGGGCCCAGGTGGCCACCCCATCAGCACCCACCACCACCCATGGACCCAGGTGTCCAGCCCCATTGCACCCGTGTTGTCACCCATGGGCCCAGGTGGCCACCCCATCAGCACCCACCACCACCCATGGACCCAGGTGTCCACCCCCATTGCACCCCTGGACTCAGGCATGAGGTCACATCAACACCCACCACCACCCATGGACCCAGGCCCCCCACCCCATTGCACCCATGTCCCCAGGCCCCTGCCCCATTGCACCCACGTCCCCAGGCACCTGCCCCATTGCACCCATATCCCCAGCCCCCTGCCCCATTGCACCATATCCCCAGCCCCCTGCCCTATTGCACCCATGTCCCCAGCCCCCCTGCCCCATTGCACCCATATCCCCAGCCCCCTGCCCCATTGCACCATATCCCCAGCCCCCTGCCCCACGCAGACGGGGCCACACTGCAGCAAGCCCAGCGCAGGCCCCCAAGCTGCCTGGCAGCTGCAGCACAGCACACAGGAGCAGAGGCCAAGGGTGCTGGCTTTGTGCAGCCGGCGGAAGAGAAGGCGTAGGGGGATCTCGCTGCTGCCTGCAAGAGCCTAACGGGAGCTTGCAGAGAGCATGGAGCCAGAGACGTCCTGAGGGGCCTGGGGACAGGACAAGGGCAACGGCACAGCTTGCGGCAGGGAAAATTCCCCTCAGAGACTGCAAATGGCCTTGGAAGCCAAATGGTGGTGCAACACTGGAGCAGGGTGCCAGGGCTGTGCGGGAATCCATCGCCAGAGACGGTCAGAGCTCGACCCTGACAGGCCCTGCGAAACCTCCTCCGCTTGCCTCCACTTGCAGCAGGAGGTTGCAGCAGACACCTCCGGAAGACCCTTCCCACCCCAGCTGCTCTCTCACTCTGCGACTGCTTGTAGGGCTTTCTCTGCAGCCCTGACTGCCTTCCTTGGCAGCGCCTGCACTAGTCTTTCTCCTGACAGTTCCCTGACACCAAGTAACACGGCGGGAACAGCTGCCGAGGGTTTATTTGGAGCAGAACATGGGCTCTGGGACACGATGCGGCAGCATTGCTGTAGCAGCCAGGAGAGAGCCTCCGTCGCTCTGCCTCTTTGCTCTGCGCCATGCCCCATCTCGGGCGACCTGTCTGGCAGCTGCATCCTCGCGCTGTTCCTCTCACTGCCCTGAGACACAGCGGCAGCTAAAAGCTCTGCGCAGAGCCCGAAGCGCTGCCCTGAGCCGCGACGGCCATCGCCTGGAAGGCGCAGCATGCGGGAGGGCGGCGATGCCTGTGGAGGAAGGAGAGCCGTGGGCGAGGGGCTGGGCAGGCGCAGGGCAAGCACCCGCCTGTCCCTGGCACCAAGGGCTTTCCTGAGGGCTCCTGGCCTCGGCATGGCCAGCCCCTGGGTGCTTCCTGCTGCCAACCTCAGTGCCGCTCGCTGTGCCGTCCCCAGAGCGGCTCTCGACTTGGGTACCTACCTGAGTCCACCTCTGGCGTGGGCCGGAGGGAAGACGACGACTTGTGCTCCTCTTTGGGCTCCCAGGCAACCTGCATGGGGAGAGCAGCAACACACCCCTGTGTGGTATCAGCTGGCCATGCTCAGCATCCTGGTGCCCTGCGATATGTGAGGGGGGAAAGGGTCTGGGGTGGGGGGATGCTGTGAGTGGCCGCGAGCCCCAAGGGGAGGCACATGCAGCTGGCTGGGCAGTGGCACAAGGCTTGTCTTGGGGCCGTAGCAGCAGGGCTGGGCCGGGGGCCACGACGGGCAGCGGGGGATGGAGGTGGCCGGGTGCGGGGCACAAGGGGGCTGGCTCGCTGGCTGTGGGAGGCGGCTGCTGCTGGGGCTGCCCCTGCCCTCCTCGCTCAGCATCCATGCCCCAGGGCTGGGTGCTGTGCAGGCCGGGCAGGGCACGTCAGCCCTGGGCCTCTGGCACTTGGAAACGCAGAGCACCAGGCATCTTCCCCAGGGCAGAGAGTGCAGAGGGCAAAGGGTTGGGGGGACAGCTTCTCACCACGGCCGGGGAGGACCCATGCGATGGGGCAGCTCTTCTCACCCACCCTGCACACCCCAGACACTGCTCACACCGCACCTCCCTTGGGTGGTGGGTGCCGACGCCATGCTCCTTGCTCACCTGGTGAGGAAGGCCTGCGGCCAGGGCAGAGCCTTCTGCTGCGCTTTCTTCGGGGAACGGTTGTTGGAGAGGCAGGCTGTTGCTCTCCCCACAAGGGCCTCCGCACAAGTGGGAGGCCTCTGGCGCAGCCTCTGTGGGAAGCAATGGAGGCAGAGGAGCATTTTCCCCTGCATCCTCAGGGCCTCTGGCTGCGGGGGACGCCTCCGCCTTTGTCCCTGTGCTGGCCGATGGGGACAGAGGCACACTGTCCCCCGCGTCCTGGCAGCCTCCTGCCAAAGGAGATGCCGCTGCCTCGGCTCCTCGGGGCACTGCTGGGGCCAGAGGCGTGCTCTGCAGGTCACCAGCTGCCTCCCTGGCAGCATCTCTGCCCTTCACAACGGGTGAGCAGGGCACCTCCTCAGGGCATGGCTCTGGGTCTGCCAAGAGGCTCCTGAGGCTCGGTCTGACCCAGCTCATGACCAAGGCCGTGTTTTTCTCCAGCTCCTCCCATTGCAAAGGCTCTTCATCAACATCCTCTTCCTCATCGCTCCACTCCACGCCAGCATCCTCTGGTGCTCCCCGGACTCTCTTCCCAGCTCCCAGCTCCCTCCTGGGCGCATGGGCGTACAGCCGCTCCTGCACCTCCCACTTGGACCTCGCGTCCTTGAGGAGCTCCACTCGCGTCACCTCCGGTTGCCACAGGTTATAGAAGGAGTTTCTGGCACAGAGCTGAAGCCAGAGAGGGAGATTTGGGTAGGCAGCTGCTTTTCCCACCAGCAATGCCCCCCGCAGCCCTGCCAGCACTGCCACCATCACGCTGTTGCAGCAGGGCGCAGCGGCTGGCCCCAGCACACGGAGGGTCACCATCTGCCGCGGCCCACCCTTTGCACTCACCTCCTTGGGGTGAACATTGAGGCATCCCGATGCTGTCAGGGAGAAACGTTTCCCCTTGCCCTTCCGCTCCTTGCCCTCACTCTCCTTCGGCCTCGGCTCCTTCCTCTCCAGAAAGGCTTCTCGCAGCTGGGCCAAGCTCTGCCCGGTGCGCGCCACGCAGCTCCTGTCGAGCTCCTCCAGCGTCTCTGTTTTGATTGAGAGCACGGCGAGATACTGCGCGGGGTTGTCGGGGTGTATGTGCAGCGGCGTGCCTCGAAGGCGACAGATGATGCCCAGAGGCTGCTGTTTGGGCCTCTGCACTGCAAGCTGCAATCCTAGTGTGACCAGTCCATGGCCACTGCCCGGGGAAGCTGGTGCACCGGCCCCCGTGACCTTCCTTTTGCCATCACGAGTGTGGGCATCAGGCCCTTGCAGAGCTGTGGCAGCTGTGCTTTTGCCATGCTCGCTGCTCTCCTCTTGGGCTCTCTTTGCCACTGCTGCTGGACCAAGGGCGTGTGCCGATATCTTCCGTGGCACGGCTGCACTGAGCTCCTTTGTGCCTTTGTCCACATCAGGCTGCACCAGCTGCCGGTCACGTCCAAGACTCATGTCATCAGCACAGCTCCAGGCTGCAGACACGAGCTCAAGGCCTGTGGATTCCAGAGCTGCGGCAGGTGCTACAGGGCTGTGTGCAGCAAGTCTCTGGCTCTCAGCCCTCAATTCCATGCACGCATCTGCAAGGATGCTCTGAATAAGGCCAGCAGGCTCAGGCCAGGAAGGCCAGGAGGACTCTGCTGTGACCATTTCACTGGGGCAGCTGCCAGCAACGGCTTTGGCAGAGCTGGGTGGCACCCCTGCGAAGCGGGGGCTGCTGAGCCCAACCTGCTGTGAAACACCTTTGGCCATTGTCTCCCACTGCGGGACCTCCCCCACGCCAGAAGAGGCTGATTCTCCTTGGGGATTCTCAGCGGGGGAAACTTGCCCTTCTGCAGGCTGCACCTCAACACCTTGGGACGCTGAGGCCTTGCTCCGCACCAAGTCCTGCCTGTGCGCCATCGTCTCCAACCATTGTGCCTTGGTCTCCTGCGCACAGGCATCTCTGGGAGCTGCCAGCACCTTGCTGCCTAGCTCCTGGCACAGTCCTTTGACAGTTCTCGAAAAAGCCACCCTCAGCAGCGACGGTGGCAGCCTTAGCTCTGTCAGGCAGCCTGGCCATGGCTCATGCTGCTCCTTGCATGCTGGCATGCCTCGCATCTGCCTTTGAGGAATGCTCTGTGCTCCCGTGACAAAGGAGGTGCCTCCTGGCAGCTGCCGGCTTTGCACAGGAAGACTTGTCCTGGCACCATCAGCTCGCAGCAGCCTTGTTTTTCCCAGCGCGGAAGACCCAGCCCTGGCCTCAGGCAAGCAGCGGACAGGAGCTTGAAGTGCCCGGGGCAGAGCCCCAGCTTCCCGCTTGCCTTGTTGAAGGGCAGGCAAAGGAAGACGCACTGCCTGTAGACCTTCCTCTGCCAGGCTCTTCCTGCACTCCAGACACATCACAGCAGCACTAAGAGGCGGCAGCTGCTCCCTGGCTTTGGCCCTGCCTCTTGCAGAAGATCTGCAGGATGTCTCCAGAGCAGGCAGCTTGCTTCCACGGGCAGATCCTGCCGTTTTAGCTGCAGAGGCCTCCAGGCCTCCAAGGAGCTGCCTAGCTGCCTTGGGTGCACGAGGTGCTAAGCTGGGCAGATGGAGTGTTTCCGTTTCTCTCTTGAACGCTGCGATGAGAACATCTCTGGCAGTGTCCTTCACCGTCTGCAATCCAAGCCCAGGAGGCAGGAAAGTGATTGCAGCCCTTTCCTCCCCCCCAGCCCCCGCCCCCACTCTCCATCCTTCCCACAATTTCCAGCACCTCTGATGCCCTCCACAGCGGCAGCGCTCTGCCACGCAGGTGGCTCCCACCCTGCTCCCAAAGGCTGCATGGGGACAGGGCTCATCAGCACTGCGCAGGACAGGGGCAAAGGCAGTTCCCCTGAGGAGCCTGAGACCTCCTGGTCTCTCCCACCGCTTCCCGCCTGCTTCTCCGCAGCTGCAGCCAGGCAGGCAGAGGCTTTGCCGCCATCGCTGCTCAGCTCGGTACCTCTGCAATGAGGTGTTCGAGGCCTTGCAAGCTCTGTGGGCCGGGCAGCAACGGCCGCCTGTCCCTTCGGTGCGACGAAGTCGGGGTCGGGATGCGTTGCAGTGCTGCGCGCGGCTCCCGCTGGCCCCCCTGCAGGAGAAAAAAGCCCATGATGGAGGCGGTTGCGTTCGTACAAGCTGCCCCTCAGGCACAGGAAAGCCCAGCCCCACGTCGAAGGGAAGCTCAAGGCCAAGCACGGCCCAGCTGCGCTAAGCCCAGAGGTGCTCTCTGACCCTCAGCACAGCTCACAGGCTCCATTTGGGCCTTGGAGCACCCCGATCGGTGTGCTTTGTGCACCAGAAAATCCCCAGCACCAGCAAGAAATACCCCCTGGCCAGAGAAGATCAGGCCCGGCTCGCTTGCCCCACCTCCTCTTCCCCACCGTCCTCATGCTTTCCGTGCGGCTCCCGGCCCTGCTGCCTGCCTCTCCCTCCAGCCCCACCGCTCACCTTGCTTCTGCGCTTCGGCCTCACAGAAAGCCCATCCACGGGCTGGGAGCCGGCATTCGCCTGCCGCCCCTTGTCCATCTGCAGGAGCTTCTCCTGCGCACCTGCCACTCTGGCCCTCAAGAGAGCTGCTCCCTCCTCAGCGAGCTGCTCTCCTCAGAGGGCACACCCAGGGGCTCTGCTCCCAGCACGGACTCGGTCACCACGGGCACCGCCCCATCACAACGGCCTTGGGGGCACGATGCCACCCCCATCACAAAGCCCTGCACGTTGCCATGGGGACCCCCGTGACCACCTCCTGCTGTGACCAGGGCACCCGCATCACAAGGCCTTGTGGTGACCGTGCTAGCACCGACATCACAAGGCCTTGCTGCTCACCGGGGGCACCTCCAGCACCACGGCTTTGCCTCCAAGCCTCTGGTGCCAGCTTCTGAGCCCAGCTCCGAGCTGCCATCTGTGCCGCAGCAGGGATTTTCCTCTCCCCACCTCTCTGCCTCCCAGACCGTGCAGATGCTGCCCTTCTTCAGGCCCTCTAGAGCACACAGCCACTGCAAGACCACTCCTCTTGCTCGGGCCACGAAGCCTCACCCATATGCCTCACCGTCCAGCCCTAGGCAGAGCGTCCTGCATTCCCGCTGCTTTCTCACAGAAAGGCCAACTGCCCCTCCGCCCCTTCCCAGACGGGCCTTCCCAAAGAGGCTGCAGCCATCCACCGCAGCGCTCCAGGCATGCCACGCTGCAGGCCCGCAGCTGCACACAGACTGCAAAGTGCTCCTGTCTGGTCCCCAGGCTGCAGGCATTAGCGGACGGACCCCTGAAACAGGTGCCTGGCTCTGCAGATTTCCCACAAAAGCTGTCAGAGATTGATTTCTCCAGACTGCTGCTCTCTAAGCACTTCCCTGTTGGCGTGCACGCACTGCGCTGGGCCCCTCCAGGCTTTCTTTGCTCCACATCACCCTGCACCTTTGCCTTGCCCTCCCATACCCTCCCTTCCTCACTCTTCCATGCATCCTCCTCTCCCCTCAGGGGTGCCGACTTTTGGGCTCGCCTCACCACCTTGGCCACCGGCTTGAGCCTCACCGCAGCACACGGGCACACTCTCCTCCTGATGAAGCGTGACACCCCCCAGCCTTGGTGCCTCGCTGCTGGCTCGCCTTCGGGACGTCCAGCTGCTGGACCGCCAGGCCACCGGGGCAAGCAGGCCCTGCCCTCACCTGTGCACCTCTTCCTACTCACGGGGCTTGGGCTTTGCTTGCTTTTGCCCCCGGGGGCACGTGGGGACCATCTCTCCACGCCAGCCTTCATGCACAAAGAGGGGCCCACGCTCAGGAAACCAAAGCCCTGCTGCCAGCACCAGCTGCACGCCCAGGGGCTGACCTGCTGGATCCAAGCACTGCTGCTCAAGCCCATTCCCCTCACTGGCAGCATGCAGGAAAAACCCCACCTGCCCTGCCAGGCCTAGAGCCATGTCATCACACTTGGTACTTTCCAGGCAGGATCCTTGTGTCAAGGAATAGCAAACTGAAACTGTCTAGAGGTAGCCGCTTAGCACGACTTCTCTAAAACTTGCTTAGCATGAGGAGCTAAATTTGTTGAAGCCTTAGGCCGCACTTAGATAAAATAATGAACTTTTACCTAGTTCAGTAAGAAAAGGGCCTCAGAGCTGGTTCAAACTGGAACGATAAGGGAGTTGCAAGCAGTCTGCATTCCTGTGCTTCACACTCCGAAAGGGAGGATGTCAAGGCTCTGAAATAAGGCCTCCTTGGGTGCCAGGACCCTGGGAAACAAAGCCTCCTCTCACTGCTGAAACAGTGTTCATTTGGGGGGTCTGGACTATCTTGGGGTCTGGATTATATCCCCTTCGTCAGGACCTTGGGAGATAACACCTACTGTCACTGCTGGGGCAGTGCTAATTGCTGGAACAACACCTCTCTGTCAGGGCCTTGAGAGACAAGGGCGGGACCCGAACAATTAAGACACATCTGTCAGCAGAAACCTCAGCAGTAAAGATAAACAGCCTACCTAGAGACAGGGATGAGACCCAATAAGGAGCAGGAGACCCCAGACCAAAATATTACTATTGGTTCAAACTACCGCATGAAGGGTGGAGAGCTCAGATTGGAAAGTATAATTGCCCAGGGATTTCTTTGCTCGAAGTCCCTCGTCGGAGGCACCCAGCTCGAGCTGTAATTCGAACGGAGTCAGCAGAACATCATCGGACTCGGAGTCGTGGTAGCTAGCTTCTTCTCTTCTTTTCCAGCTTTCGCTGTCTTCTCCCCTTACCCTCTTTCCCCTCCCCCCTTCACCTCCCCTTCGCCTTTCCCCACCTTTTCTCCCCACTTTGTGGAAAGTAAAGTTAAAAGGTTGTACGATATTTGACCGGTGTTAGCGTCTTAATCTCATCCTTGGGATCGTAACGAAACCCTCCCGATATTGGATCGGGACATGACCCTGATCCATTCTTTGGTTTCATTCCTTCAAACAGCAGAGATAATATCATGCCTCGGAGGAGAACGTATGCTAAAGCCCTGCTCAGAACTAGGTCTTCCAAGAAGCCGCAGCTGCTGCTTCCTCCCTAGGCAGAGGGCAAGAGTCAGTTCAAATACCAGATCAGCTCATACAAAGAGGGTTTTGCCTTGCAAACTCTTCTACTTGGGAGAAGTAGAACGGAGAGTGAAAGCACCTTCTCAGCTTCTTCTAGTTGCTTTCATAAAAAGACTAGGAAGCACCGTCACGGCTCTTAAGGCTTTCTTCAACAAAAGCAGGTCTTCTCAACTCTTGGGCTCCCAATCCCAGTTGCTGCTATCACCACTGCACTATCTCCCTTTCGTGTCAGGGCCACAAAAAGTCCCTACGACCTCATGGAGAGCCTTAACTTCACCTTCCAGAGACCACAGGCAAGACTTGCTGTTCAGATACTACTAAAGTCAAGCAGAAGGTATTGGGTGGGGGTAGGAGATGGTAAACGCAAATATATTCCTATCAAAATAGATGCTCATTCAGCAGAGTCGGCTAGTTCAGAAGGTAAAACTCAAGGAGGCAAAACATTGCTGTGTCCTCCAGTTCAGCTTTCAGCAAGACATAAGCTTCAGTCGAGATGGCTTCACTCACACCTTGCCACCATCAGCCTGCCAGCAGAGACAAAGTACAATGCAACCTTCCCCATGGCACGTTCAGAGAGAACTACAGCTTCGGTCCTGGGCGATGGTAACAACACCTGCTCTAAAACACAAGCACATCTTGCCACAGCTCCAGAGAAGGCTGGGCCCATTCGTGCCCATCCTTTCCCTTCCCTCCTCAGCAACGCCAGGAGAAGAGGAAGCTCTCAAAAAAGCGCTACAACTCCACCTGGACTCCCACACCTTCAGGCCTTCTTCTTTTCAAAGCCCTTTTTCTCCACGGCAGCGGTGATGGCAGCTGTGCAGGGCTCATCATTTTACGCTGCCAAGCCGAGACCGAGTCCCGTTCTCATCGCTTAAGCGAAACCTTTGAGAACGGCCCTTCCGCGCTGCACTACAACAGCAGCTAATGCCCATCGAATTCCCCGGCAGCTCCACCACCCTCACCCAGAAACAGACTAAAGTACAGTGTCCTTTTCCCACGAGAGGAGGAAACACAGCCTGGTGTGGCATCAGCTGGGGGGGATTCCCTGGCCGCAGGAAACGCGCCAGCTGCCCATGCCTGGGAGAAGGAAACTTCTCCTTGGGCACGGAGTGGAGTGCAGCCTGCAGAGCTCCTCAGCTGAGCCCAGGAGACATGTGTGATCCGCAGAGCTGTGTCTCTGCCTGGGCTCCACCACTGTATTTACGAGAGCTCCCTTCCTTTGGTGGCTTAGACACATGTCTGCGCCTGTGTTGTGGGCCCGTAAGGTGATTTGGGGCAGATACTCGATGTCGTGGCCTAAGCCTGCTGCTCCGGGGCCCCGTGAGATGCCGGGGTTGTCCAGCAGAAGCACCTACGGCTGGCAGGGACAGCAGGGGAGCTGCGAGTGGATGCTGCACAGACAGCGCGGGGCATCTGCAATGGATTTGGGGCCTGGTGCCACCAGCTGAGTCCCACCACAGCACCGAGCACAGACCGTGCTGGCTACACGCAGGGCTGCTGCAGGAGCGTCATAGGGGACATCCCGTGTGATGTCCTCTGCTGCGCGGCCCCGGCCCCTGCCCACGCGTCCCGGTGAGGCCGCGCCAGCCCAGGTGCCGGGGCTGCTCTTGGCCAACTCTGATGCCGGGAGGCCCCGAGCCCCGAGCGGGAGCTGCCAGGGGAGGCCGGGGCAGCGCTGGGGACAGGGATGGAGCTCCAGGACGCCGGCCCACCCAGAGCAGGACGTTTCTTTGCCTTGCTTTGCAGTGGCTGTGCCCATCTGGGCTGCTGTGTGCGACCACGTTCTGGAGAAGCTGGTGCTGAACAAGGTGGGTGGGCCATCCTCTTCCTCCCCTCCAGCCCCGGCGGCTGCAGCAGCCCTGACCCCTCTGTGCCATTGGGTGCAATGGTCCTGCCCCTCCTCTGACAGCAAAGGAAGCCCCCCTGGAGAAGCATGCTGCAAAGGACAGCTGTGCCCCGGACCAAGTTCTCCCCAAAGGGAGATGGCAAATGTCCAGTGCAGGGGCAGTTGCAGAAGTGTGGGAGGCTTTCTGGGCCTTCTCTGGTGCCCCCTGGCAGAGTGCAAGGCCAAAGCGAGAGCCTGGCACATTTCTCCAAGGTCAATGGGCCTTCTTGGAAACCCTTTGATGGATCTGCTGGAGGTGAGGCAGGCTTGCCTTGTAAGGCTGAGAGGGGGAGGAGGAGGGGGAGGGAACGATCTGCAATGTTCTTCTCAAGGACTTCTCCAAGGCTTCTCCCAAGCTCTCCAGAAGGCTCCATCTTGCCCCTTTGTACACCGGGTGTGGGCAGGGCACGTAGCACCATGGCCATGCTCGGAGAAGTCTTGGCTCTGTTCGTCCATCTGCCATGCTCCTAATGCTTCTCTCCTCTTCTCCTCTGGCTGCAGGACGTGAGAATTCCTCCCCTGGGCACCTTCAGTGTTGTTGCAGAACAACTCGTTGCTGGCAAGAAGGGTCTTCTGACTGTTCGTAGACCCACGTTTCGCCTCTGCAGCAACCTTGTGGATCTGCACGGCCTCACCCATGATAAGGCCACTGTTGGGGGTAAGAAGGGAGAGTGAAACTTCTGCTTCCCCTGGGGACATGGGTGGGGTGTGTCATGGGCCACGTCCTTCCAACTGCTGCTCCCTGTTTATGCCACAGCAGCCCTTGGAAGGGGAAAGAGCAGCGTTGTTGCTGGCTCTTGCAAGCTGCCTGTGCTTCGAAGTGGCTCCAAGCCATCTGCAGCTGCAGTGTGTGGCTGGGGATGGCTGTGGGGCAGCAGGAGCTCGGAGCTGTGTCTGGAGGGGGCCTTTCCTTTCCGATGACTCCGTCTTCTCTGTGCTGGGAACATCAGCCTGGGAAGGAAGCACTACTGTAGCCTTGGGCCAGGAGGTGGCAAAGTGCTTTGAATTTCTGCGGGGGAGGGAGGACATGAGCCTCCTTGATGGGCTTTGGCAGGGGGTTGAAGAAGACAGCTCTGTAGGCCTGTGCTGCTGGAAGGCCTTCGAGCTCCCAGCACTGGGTTGGAGGCTGCTGAAGTGCTCTGTCCGTGACGGTGCTGCTCTTTCGTTGCTGCCTAGGGCACAAGCAAGCTGCGACCCTGAAATATCCTCACGTAGCCGTGGCCATCTCCGTTCCTTGGAAAACAGTGGCAGCTTGTGAAGAGAAGACCATGTACCTTCTCTCCTGCTGCCTTGCGAATGGGCAGAATGTGGCCCTTGTTTTGGAGGGCGTTGGCATGCTTATCATCAAAGGCAAAGAGGTGAAGATGCGATTTCACAAAGGCCTTCTGCGCAGGCTGAACGGCTCTCCACAGCTGCTAGAAGCTCTTCTTGCCGTAAGTTTCCCATTTTGGCAGCGCTCCTTCTCACTCCTTGAAACCCTAGCCAAGTGGCAACGAAGAGCTTTCTCTTGGCCTGCCACAAGCTGTCTGGGTACGTGGACAGTGCTATCTAGCCTCAAGGAACGCTAGCTCCCTGCCCAGTTCTTCTTCTGTGTTTTTCCCTGCTAGGCTCCCTCCAGAAGTATTGCCCCGCAGCTGCTCTTCTGCAGAATTGAGGAGCCGCTGTGAGGAAGAGCGAGGCTTGTTTCCAAGTTTCGGAGAAGCAGCTTCTTCTCTGTCTTCCCCTGTGTCTCTGCCCTTTGCAGATGCCAGAGATGAGGGATTCGGTCCTCTCGGGCACCAAGACAGCTTCTTCCCAGATCCGTTCTGGCTCTGTCATTGTCTTTCCACTGTGAGTACTTTGGCTGGCTTCTTTGCGTCTTAGCCCCTGGCTCACCAAGGCAGCAGCTGCTCACCACAGGTTTGGTAAGGGCTGCCTTGCCAGGGCGTGTGCAGGCTGCTCAGGAAGTGCTTTGGGAGCAAGTCTTCCCAAGGGCTGGTTCCCAGTGCCCTGTGGGCATGCTCTTCCCTCCTATAGCCCTGGGTGTGTGTGGGGGGGGGTTCTGCCGAGCTCTGTGCTGGCTCCCACCTTGCTGAGGGCTTTGTTGCATTAAGGGCCTGGGGATGGAGGCTGTTCTTTGCACAGGCACCGCCCTGCGCGTGGGAGGGACTGCAAGGGCTGTGGAGGAATTTCCCCTGGTGGTGCAAAGCTGGAGGGAAGGAGCCTCCTCTGTTGTGCCTGGACATGAGCATGCACAGGGCTGGCAGACAGGCTCCAGTGGTGACCTGGAGGGTTTGTCTTGGAAAGCTGCAAAGGAGCTTTCCAACGAGAGGGAGGGGAAGCCCTGGAGCAGCGTGAGGAGGAAGCTTGTGGCCCTGCAGGCAGGCCTGTTGGGTCCCTGGGCTTCCTAAGAGAGTCCTGCAGGAGCTGGCCTATTCCGCACATTCCCCTTTGGGAAAGGGTCGGCTTCCGAGCAGCTCTGACATGTGTCTGTGTGCCCAGAATTGGCTTCAGTGGCAAAGGGCATGTGGAGCCCTTGCTTGCGAGTGGTGTCTTTCGTTGCTTCCAGGTACGTGCTGGAGACGGCCCCTGGGAAACCAGCTGTGCGAGCTGTGAAGCCCACCCATGAGGAGGAGAAGGGGCAAGATGTGGGCAGCAGCAAGAAAGGTAATGGAGTGGCTGGCTGCTGGCAGGGCTTTGTGCCTTCTCCTTCGGTCCTCCTTGGCAGGGCATCGGAGCCCAGGCTGCAGCACCATGGCTCGGCTAGCATGAGGCAACAGACTGTGGAGGCAACAAGAGCTCAGGGCAGCTCAAGATTCCCAACAGCCCTTGGTCCTGCCAAGCTCCCCTTGGCCACAGGACCCCGTGCCCTAGTGTACACTGCAAAGTACTCCTCCATTTGAGGAGTTGGAGAAGAAGGGAGTGCAACTGGAGGACAGTCCTTGTGACTCATCACGTCTGCCCAGAGCAGAATGCAAAAGGAAGGAGGGCCCTCTCTCCTGGAATCCAGGGACTTTCCTCTCATGGGAAAAGTCCCCTAGAGTAGAGGGTCCAAAGTCTGCTCACACGTGCAGAGACTTCCTTGGGTTTTCAAAGCAGGCAGTTCTAGCCTTTTCTTGTGAGTTTCTCAGACACATTCCCAAAAGCGCTGCCCTTGGGTTGACTCTGTCACCAGAGGTAACGTAGGCCTGTGACATGTGTCAAAGGATCTGCACGCCACTCTGGTTCCAAGGGTCACTGTGATGCTGCTCTGAAGTGTGTTCTTGTCTCCTGCTTGCAGAGAAAGTGTCTGGCCAGTGGCTGCTGCTGCGAGAGAGGCAGCCGGCACCCAGGGTAGCGTTTGTGCCTATGGAGGAAGACGAGGGGGTGAAGGACAAGGGGAAAGAGCCTCCTGGCAGGTGAGAGCCTTGGAGCAAGGGAGGAGGGTGACCCTGTAGCCCTGCGTGTCTTGGAGGGAGAGGTTTCCCTTGGACCCAACGTCCCTCGGAGCTCTGGATGCCTTTGAAGCTGTGCCGTGCCGCAAGGACTAGGCATCCCTCGCTGGAATTCTGGGACCTGGGAGCCCTTTCCTTCCCAGGAAATCTCGTCTGGTGGCTGGCACAAGCAGGGTGTGGTTACACCCTGCTAGCAGGAGCCTTTCTGCGTCCCCAAAGGAGTGCCAAAAACTTGTGCAAAGTTGGTGGAAGAGGTGGAAGAGAGGGCTGCAAGTCAAGGAATGGTGTTGGAGGGGAGGAGCGCCTTGGGTGACTATCTGCCCAAAGGAGTGATGTTTCCCCTTGGGCAATGCCCTTCCTTTGCCTTCCATCAGCAACGCGCAAGGAGGGTCTTCTCCAGGCCGCCGTCAGGCGGTGTTGAGCAGCAGGTTTGAGAGGTGTGCCCTTGCCGCAGGCAGTCCTTAGAGGCCAGGGCTGGTTGTTTTGTCACTTGGAAGAGGATGTAACTGTGGGACATAAGAGCCTGAAGACTGAAGGAGTGCAAGCGACCGAGCAGTTATTCCCGTTTCAGTTTCCGAAGCTTCCAAGAAACCTGGCCATGGAGGAATGGCTAACAGAGTTGGCAGGATAGCAAGTAATGGTGTTTTTTGGAGCTGCTCCTTATAGATGGCCCTGCAGCTCTTCTTGTAGCATGGACAGACAGTCTGTCTGTGGGCACCCAGAGCTCTCATTCACGCATGTCGTGCAGCACTGCGTGTTTTGGCGGGGGGTGATCTCCGCATCCATTGATGTGACCCCAGTCAGTGGAACCCACATGCTTCTGCTGCAGAAGCAGGTGCCCAGCCTGCGAGCACAGCTTGGAGACCCTCCTCCCCCTGTGCTCATCCCACCTCCCCATGATGTGTGTATTTGCAGCATGCTCCCAGCAATCCAAGCGTGCTCTGCCAAGGATGAAGCACCCAGCAGGAGGAAGCAATCTCTAGACCCTAGAGCACGAGCTGCATGGGCTGTGAATGAAGGCCATGAGAAGGCAGGAGAGGTAGGTGCTGCAGACAGAGGTGCTTCTTGTGCCAGCCTGCATTCTGCAAAAGCATTGTGCTATGGGCGCTGGCTGTACAAGAGCTCTTCCAAAGACCACGGTCAGAGGAGAGGGTGAGCAATAAGCTCCCTAGGAAAAGAGACCTGCCTCAGCCCCCACTGCCCCCTCCCACACTCCCAGGCAGGATTGCACTGCAGATTGCCCTAGATTGTAGTGAGCTGCCTTCCCCTGTGCTTGCCTCCCTTGCCTTCTCCATTAGGCAAGAACTGGTGTGCTGGCTGAGCCTCTTGGCCTTTGCCCTTGCCAAAAACCCGCGAGGGCTTTTAGCCATCCTCCTGTATTGCCCTGCAGCTGCTGCTCTGTAGAATTGAGGAGCTGCTGTGGGAAACAGCGAGGGTTGTTTCCGAGTCTCTGAGAAGCAGCTGCTTTTCTGAACAGTGGAAATGTTGGGTGCCCTTGTGAGCAGCGAGACCTTTTTCTTGGTAGCATCTCACCTGTGCTTCTCACCTTTGCAGATGCTACCAGACTGGAATTCTACCTTCACAGCCAGCAAAAAACCTAGAACTGAGGCCCCTGCTCCTCCTGCTCATCCCGATATGTTTCTACCGTGAGTGTATTTGTTTGCTTCTTCACCCCTGGCTGACGAAGGGAGCATCTTCTCAGCACAGGTCTGATAGGGCTGCCTTGCCAGGGCTTGCGCAGGCTGCTCAGAAGTGCTTTGGGAGCAAGTCTTCCCAGCGGCTGCTTCCCAGGCACCTGCAGGCACGCTGTGCCTTCATAAGGGCTCTGTGGGGGGGAGGTTCTGCTGAGCTCTGTGCTGGCTCCCACCTTGCAAGTGGTTTGTGCTTTACTGCCTTGATCCTTTCCTCCTCCTTCGACACAGGGTGCCCAGCAACAGTCCCTTGTCTTTGGGGCCACCGAGCAGTGGCTAATGGACTTCGCAGGGCAGTGGGTAATGGTGTGTCTTGCGGGTCCTTGTAGATGACCCTGCTGCTCTCCTTGCGGCATGGACAGAAAGTCTGGCTGTGGGCAAGCCCGGAGCTCCCTTCGGACATGTTGTGCAGCCCTGGGTGTTTCATTGGGGGGTGATCTCCATGTACAGTGATGTGACTCAACTCAGTGGAACGCATGTGCTTCTGCTGCAGTCCTGCCTTCTGCTGCAGGAGCAGGTGCCCACCTTGTGAGGATGAGCGGAAGACCCAACTCCCCCTGTGCTCATCCCACCTCCCCACGACGTGTGATCGCAGCCCATTGCCAGTCATCCCGGAGTGCTCTGCACAGAAGGCAGCACCAGCGGGAAGGAAGCAGCCTCCAAGAGCCTGAGCACGTGCTGCACGCCCTGCCAACGCCGGCTGTCGGAGGACAGGCCTGGTAAGTGCTCCAGATCGACGTCCTTCTTGAGCCAGCCTGCGTTCTGCAAAAGCATCATGCTATGGGCGGTGGCTGTTGAGCTGTGTGATTATTTAGCTGCTTGGTCCAAACAAGTAAGGGCTGTTCAGCCTTGCTGGGCTTCCCTTTCCGGCAAAAGGGTGCTGCCAGGAAGGCTCAGGGCAAGGGGCAGAGGAGACGGTGAGAAGTAACCTTCCCTTGCGGGAAAGCAGACCAGCTGTCTCCCCCAGATTTCAAGCTCTGCAAGTAGCAATTCCCTCCACTTTTTTTCTGACAGCAAGAGAAATCAGAGACTGAGCCCATGGGAAAGAGAGGGAAGCCTGCGCAGGCTGAGAGCTAGCCTGGGGCGTGTTGCAGTCCCCTCGCTGTTCTGCAGCTGGGGCTGCAGCATGGCTGCCTGGGGCAGCAGTTGTCATGCGGGGTGCCTGAGGGCAGGCCGGAGCCGGGGGGCTGGTGACTGCCCAGGTCCTGCAGGCACTGGGTGCTGGCGAGGTGCATGTTGCGAGCAGCTGAGTGGACTTGGAAGTGGGGCACAAAGGGGTGTGGAATTGTCTGGCAGGTGCGGCGGGCTGATGAGAAGCTGCCTGAAGAAAAGCTAACTATTCGGAATGTCATGAAGTACCAGCTGGGAGAAGATAAGGAGGTGATCCTGAACATTTACTTCTCGCGCCTGGAGGAAGAGGCCAAAAGGCTGGCGGCTGAAGCGGGGCCTCCCCCGCAGAGCAGGTATGTGGCAGCTCCAGGAGAAGCCTGGCAGAGCTGAGGGGCAGTGAGGCAGCGAGGGGTGCCCCTCCCAGTGCCAGAGCCCCTGGGTTGCCTAGAGCATGCTGTGACCTTTCCTGAGAGGGGCGTGAGGTGGCTGGAAGCCTGACACTAAGCAGCGCTCTGCAGCCCCAAGCAAATGGCCCGCACTGCTGTGGAGCTGAAGGGCTGTGGCTGCAACTGGGAGCAGGGTGGAGGGGCTGTGGGAGGAGAGGAGCAGGAGGGGTCCGAGGCAGAGTGAGAGAGAGGAGGTGTCAGTGCTGCTGCAGCCCCATTGCCCCCGGAGCAAGCCACAGGGCTGGCCTTGGCTCAGCCTTGCCTTCCATCCAAGGGGTAGCTGTTGGGTGCTCAGAACCGGCTTCAATGGTGGCACCTAGCAGTTGTGAGCAGCTGAGCGCAGAGGGATCCTTGCAATGCTTGTGTGCCCCTTTGCAAAGCTCTCACTGACTGCTGAAGCCAAGACACACGTTCCCCACCTCCACCAGTCTCGGTGCCAGAAAAATCAGGCACAGGCTGCTGAGCTGCACGCAGGACCTTGTTTGGACCCAGGGGCCTGTGTCCCATGCCGGTGAGCATGGCACCACCAGCAGAAGCCCCTGCAAACAGCGCTGGCCTCAACTAGTCAGCAGTATTTCTCGGCCTTTCTGCCCAGGCAGAACACAGCCTCTTCCTTTCTCCCTCCTTCTGCAGGGGGAAGAGGAGCCGTTGGCGGAGGCCGAAGAAGCAGCAGCAGTGACTGCAAGGCATGCGGGCACACAGGAAGCTTTTTTCGGTTGAATTAAACCACCTGCCCCAAGTGGTGTGGCTCTTTGCTGGGTGTGCTGTGACCTCTGTCGCTTGCAGCATGGGAGCATTGGGGAGGCCTGAAGAGGGCAGCTGCGGAGTCAGGGCTTGGATGTCGGTGGCTGCTTCCAGGGCAGCTCTCTGCCAAGGTGCTGCTGTAGCTCTTTGGCTGCAGCTGTGGTTGTGGCGTAGGGGTGTGCTGCATGTTGTTGGTGCCTGCGAGAGGCGTGGAGAGGGCTGTGCCCTGGGCAGCCCATGCCCTGGGGCCAAGGGGTGTGTGGGGAGAGAGCTGGTTTAGGCCTCTGAGGCAGAGAAGGGCTTGAGCCTCCCTTACTGGTGCCCAGTGCTGGCTGGTGGGAGGGAGCTTTCACCTCGTGTCTGTGTGTGTGTGTGTGTGTGTGTGTGTGTGTGTGTGTGTGTGTGTGTACACACGTGTTGGGTGCCCTTGAGTGGGGGCTTTTACGGGTGTGAGGGGCCTAAGGAGGGTGCCAAGGGCCAGAAGGGGAAGCTGCCACCCAGGAGGTTTGGTGCCAGCAGAGTCCATGGCCACCTTGGCAGTAGCATCCATGAACTACGGGAGTTGCAGAGCCTGAGGGGAGCGAGGAAGGAGAGCAGCAGAGCACAGAGCCTGGCCTTGAGGCGAGCAGACTTCCCCCTCTGCAGGGACCTGCTAGGACAAAGGAGCTTGGGAGATCTGGCAGGTCTTTAGGGACAGCCTCCTCCAAGTGCTGCAGTGCTCCACCTTGCTACTGGAGCAAGGAAGCAGCCAAGTCTGTTCTGCCCGTTCTGTGCACCTCCAGGTCTGCATTTCTTTCAGTGAGCAGTGGCGAGGTGTTTCTCGCTGTGGCGTCTCCAGGACCAAGCCTGCACCCCATCTCTTCCTCTCCCAGGCCACAACTTCTGTGTTGTGGACTCCAAGCCAAGAACTACCTGCTACTGCGAGCAAGATCAAACTAGCGTCATAGCACTCAAAGAGAAACAAAACCCATGAGCCATATGAACGTGGTGCAAGAGAGAAATTGCTCTCACAGCTAAACCAAGTGAAAGCAAGCTGCAGGCAGGTCTCCCAGAGGTCAGTGACAGCAAGCCTGACAAGCCTCAGGCCTGAGGCCTTGCCAAGTCAGTGCAAAGCTTACAGCCCATCACTAGGAATGGCAGATTCCATAGGACAGGGCTTCATCCTTACATCTGGTAAGTGCACATCTGCAAATGCAGGAGCTTTGCTTGCGAGCCCGCTCATGAAAACATTCATAAGCATTTCACGAGGATCAAGTGCCCTTCTCCCTGCAAAGTGACAAGCTTAGGGGAAGAACGTGCACCTCAGACAAGTTTCCAGCCTCTTCATCCTCTACAGCTTTTCACTAACCCCCCCCAGCAGGCGCTGCGAGAGAAAGCCCACACCAATTCTTGCAACTGCCTTGGCAAAGCCAGAGGAGGGCCTGCAGAAGTCCAGGACGTCTGCTGTGGCAGATGTCCTACACGGACACTGAGGTTCTGCTTGCACACTGCAGCTCCCTAAATGCTTGTTCCAGGGCTGTGAGAGCTGCAGGCTGCTGTGGCAGGAGAGGCCTTGGCTGTGCTTGGGTTCATTCCTCAGCTGCTTGATGGGCTGTGCTAGGCCTCGGTTTTCCGGCAGATTCCTCTCTTGCCCCTGTCACCACTGATGGGAAAACACGTGGAAACAACCCTGCCCTTCCAAGGTAGCACTCTGAAAGACAAAACCAGGCTGCTGTTGCAAACTTTGCGGCAACCAGAGGAAGCCAGGGCTCCTGTGCTCGGAAACACTAGGCATACGGCAAAGCTCAACCTAAGGGGGCCTCCCTCGATGGCTTTGCCACTGATGCCGAGGGAGTGAAGAGTCTTAGGCCAAGAGTTTTGCAGAGCAGGAGCAGAGGGGCCGCTGGGTCCAACGCAATGTTGCTTCAGCCTGGGCCTGCAGGGAATAGCCTCTGGCACGTCATTGCCCAGCCATTCCGTGTGCTTCCATCCTTCCGTAGCTCCTGCTGAGGGCTTATAATACGGAGAGGAATGAGTTGGTTTGGGTTTTGTTTTGTGTTAAGAGCCAATCCCTGCCCAAAAGACATCTTGGGCCGGCTTTTTCCTCCACAGCTGTGCTCTTCATAGCGTGGAGTCGCCTGTATGTGAGCACGACGTGGATGTGAAGTGGAGGCCCACTGCCGAACGGGGCAGGCAAAGGATCCCGAAAAGGCTGAGCTGCTGACTGCCATCTTTGCCTCAGTCTTTACTGCTAAGCCTGGCCCTCAGGAGTCCCCGGCCCTGCAGACCACAGAGGAAGGCTGCAGAGAGCACGTCTTTCCCTTGCTGCGGGAGGACTGGGTTAGGGGTCACTTCAGCAAAGCGGACATACATCATGGCACTCTGGAAGAAAGCAAATGTCTCCTCAGTCTTCCAAGAGGGCAAGAAGAAGGACCCAGGGCACGACAGGCCGGTGAGCCTCACCTCGAGCCCTGCAAAGCTGCAGGGGCAGCTCATCCCGCACACCATTGCCAAGGTGATCAGGAGCAGTCAGCACGGCTTCGCCAAGGGGAAATCACGCTTCAGTGACCTGAGAGCCCTCCATGATGGAGGGACTGGCTGGGCAGATGAGGGGAGAGCAGTGGACGTTGTCTGCCTTGACTCCAGGACGGCCTCCAACGCTGTCTCCCATGACATCCTCAACGCTGGCTCCAATCCTCAACGTGTTCATCGGTGGCCTGCATGATGATCCAAACCTGGGAGGGGCAGCCGATACCCAGAGGGCTGTGCTGCCATCCCGAGGGACCTCGACAGGCTGGAGACGAGCGGAGGGGAACTTCATGAAGGTCAATAAAGACAAGTGCAAAGTCCAGCACTTAGCACAGGTTACTAAGGTCAGGAAGGGAGCGGAGCATCTCTCCTAGGTGGAAAGGCGGAGAGAGCTGGGCCTGTTCAGCCCGGAGAAGAGACGGCTGAGGGAGGATCTCATCAACGTGTGTAAGTGTCTGAAGGGAGGGTGCCGAGAGGATGGAGCCAGGCTCTTCTCAGTGGTGCCCAGCAATAGGACAAGAGGCAACGGGCACAACCTGAAACCCAGGAAGGTCCATCTGAACAGAAGGACAAACTTCTTCCCTCGCAGGGTGACTGAGCACTGGAACAGGTTGCCCTGAGAGGCTGTGGAGTCTCCATCCTTGGAGCGAGTGAGAAGCCATCTGGCCAGGGTCCTGGGCAAGCTGCTCCAGGTGACCCTGCCTGAGCAGGCCGGGTGGACTACAGGACCTCCAGAGGTCCCGTCCAACCTCAACCCTGCTGAGCTTCTGTGGTTCCGGGAGTGGAGGCCAGCTCCCAGGCTACTTGTGGGTGGGCAGGGCCAAGCCCCCGCGGGGCCAGGCCTCGAGGAGCCCCCCCGGGGCTGCTGTCGTCATGCCGGGTCTGCCCGAGTCCTGCCGTGGCCCCCGGCATCGCTGCGGCCTCCGCTCGCACGCCGCTGTGCTGTCCGGGATGGAGAGCGGAGGGAGCCTTCGCCCGGTCTATGTGCGGGCGTCTGGGCCGGGCGATGGCCTGGCCAGGTCCCTGTGTCCTCGGGGCCTCCCCGGAACGGCAACGCCGCAGCTCTCCATGCTTTCAGCCACGAGACCAACCGCTCTGGAAACACCTCCTGCGAGAAGACCTCCAGGGACGTGACGCTACGTGCGTGCGTGTCCCCACCGCCTCATTCTTCAACCCCTTCTGCAGTTGGCCTGGGAGAAGAGCGAAGCTTTTGGGTGCTGCAAGGAGATGACCATGCCAGCGCTGTCACCCCGGAGAAGGGCGGAGCAGGGGGATGTGGGTCTCCCCAGCGCACGCCATTGCTTATCGCGGCACGCTCCCTGCCGTCATTGAACATCTGCATTTGTCATCCCACCACTGCAGATGTGGGCAGCAATCCGAGGCTGCTGGGACACAGCAAGTCCCTCCCAGCTGCCGAGAAGGAAGAACATCTGTCCCGAGGGGAAGAGTGAGCTCAGGAAACCTCTTCCAGCTACGAATTGGCAGTGCCTGACGGGCAGGAGCAGTCCCATGGTGTCCATGCTGCTTGTGAGGTCACTTCTGCGCCAGGACCTGATAGGCCAGCAGCAGGCCCATGACTTCGAAGCTGACCGTGAGGTCCCTTGTGCCTAAAATGACGTCAATGCTGCCTGTGAGGTTATTCCAGCCTCCCTGCGAAGCCAGGAGGAGGCACATGGCTGCTGCTTCTGCTCGTGAGGTCACTTGTGCCTCAGCACCGGAGAGGCCAGCAGCGGGCACATGGCTGCCGTTCGTGCTCAGGAGGCAGCAACCTGCCTGGGGAGGCAGCAGGAGCGTCGCCGAGCTCGGTGCAGGAGGGGAGAGAGAGGCCACTGGGTCCAACCAAATGTTTCTGCAGCCTGGGCCTCTCCCGTTGTGTCTTTGTAGAAACACTGATGAAGTATGAGCTGGATAAGAGGCCAGGGAGGTGGACCAAAACCTGGCTGAGCTGCAAGGAGCTTTGCAGAGAAGCACCCGGTGGGCACCAAGTTGACGGTGAACCAGCAACGTGCTCTGGTGGCCACAAAGACCCATGGCATCCTGGGCTGCATCAGGAGCAGCGTTGCCAGCAGGTCGAGGGAGGAGATGCTTCCCCTCTCCTCAGTGCTGGTGAGGCCACACCTGGAGGGCTTGGTCCACCAGTACAACATGGACCTAGTGGAGCAAGTGCAACCACCGAGATGACTAAGGGCCTGGAGCTGCTCCCATACAAGGAGAGACTGAGAGAGCCAAGACCGTTCAGCCTGGAGGGGAGAAGACTCAGGGGGATCTTATCATTGTCTAGAAACGCCCGATGGGGACAGGGGGTAAAGAAGACGGACACAGATTCTTCTCAGTGACAGCCAGGGACAGGACAAGAGGCAACAGGAACATACAGAAATACAAGAAATCCCATTAAACATAAGATTTTTTACTGTGAGGGTGATGGAAACACTGGACCAGGTTGCCCAGGGGGGTTGTGGAGTCTCCATTCTTGGAGATATTCCAAACCTGACCACACATGGTCCTGGGCAACCTGTTCTAGGTGACCTTGCTATAAGAAAGGGGGTGGGGGTAGGTGATCTCCAGAGGTGCTTTCTGACCTCAGCAAGGCGTTGATCCTGCGGTGACGCTGCCATTGGTGAGGTCACTTGTGAGCTGCCTAGAGGGACTTTGCTCCTCCACGGAAGACCGTATTGAGGAGCATCATTGGTTACTTCTCAAGATCTTCGACGAGGTGTGGGTGCTTCTCCTTCAGGGCCTTGCACCAGGGAGTCCAGCTCGGCATCAGCTTGAACAGCTCGCGCATCCTGCTGTGGGACGTTTTCTCCGCCAGGATCCTTTGGTATTGCTCGAAGTCCAGAACATCCCCAAGCAGGAGGTCCAGGACGCCCTTCACTTCGACGACGCGGTTGATCAGCTCCACTCGGTGCAGATCCAGGAAGTGCTTCTCTGCGGAGGCCACAAGCGAACTCAGCGGACTAGCCCGAAGCGGAGGCCTGTGAGAAGGTCCCATCCGACCCGGGGCCGTGCCGAGGTCGATGGTGGGGTTCAGGGCGGGCATTTCACCCCCAAAGGTCTCACCTGTCGTCGTCGCGGAGGCTCCTGGGATCTGTCCTCTGTCTGCCCAGCCTGTGGGAGAGCAAGACGGAGCAGACACGAGAGGGTGAGCGATGGCGGCGCCCAACGAGGGATCTCCAACCCCGCGTGGTCAACGGGGCGCTGGAGGACGCAGGGACGGAGCAGACGCACTTCCACGGGAAGCTCCGTCCTGCAGGAGCACCCAGCCTCCCAGGCCACCTCCCGACCTTGGCTTGGTGACCTTTTCCCACGGCTTCGCCTCCTACCTGGCCGGCTGCGCCGCGATCTGGGGGGCCGGCAACCGGCGTGCGGTGCATCTGCGCCCGCCCCGCTGGGTGCGATGTCTCCTGGAAGAGGACAGGAACCAAGGTTGGATTCCTCCACCCTAGGGCTGCTCCTGTTCCCGGCCAGCTGGTGCCATCACGTGGCAGCACAGCTAATTACAGCCCTCTCAGAGCCCACCACCACTCTCACATTGGCCGTGGGAGCTGCTGGAGCTACGGGTGATGTTTGATGGGCACCTCTGACAGGGAGGTGAGATCCCATCACCTGGTTCAACATGTATGTCTTGCTGGGAACTCACTGCAGTGGAGTTTTAACCTAATTTCAGACACCGTCACGGCAAATACGTACGATCGAGCTCGTCACCCTCGGTTTCTTCTGCAGCCAGCAGAAAAAGAGACGTTTTGGGGGTTCTGCTTCTGCCTGAAAAGACTCGGGCACCAGACTTGCCTCCTTGGGACATCTCACAGCTTCACCATGCTGGAGGGGAAAGGATGCGAGACACCTACCTCTTCGCAGCACCGCGTGCCACACGCACTTGTCCCTCTCTTCATCTTTCAAGCTGAGTTTGACTTCCTCTACCATGACACTAAGGTAGATTTCACTGAAGATCTGCTGCTTTTCTGCCCCTCTGAGATGGAAGTCCAGGATCTGGTGGAAAGGCAGGAATTGCTCTCAGGAGCTGCTCTTTCATAGCCAGAACAGCAGAAGAAACCAACCCTGTGACCATCCATCATGGTCAAGCTCATCCGCTTGATGGAGGAGCACAAGAAACCAACCCCATGACCATCCGCCATGGTCAAGCTCATCCACTCAATGGAGGAGCAGAAGAAAGCAACTCCATGACTGTCCATCGTGGTCAAGCTCATCTTAGAAGAGTATGAATGAGATGGAAGAGTAGAAGAAACCTTGTCTTAGCATACGTCCCCAAAATTTGGATATTTCATGGAAACAAATAGCTTAGGCTCCAGGCAGCAACTCTTGCCCCAACCTTAGACACCAATACTGGAATGGGATAAACTACATTTTGACAGAAACTGATCTCCTTGGTTGTGGAGCAACCTGAGATGGTTCTTCCACCTGAGACAGATGCATTTTTAGCGACAGAAGTTGGAGAACCATCACACTCTACCAACCTAAAGGGATCATAGGAAGGAATTGGAGACACAGGCCATTTTCTAGAGGTCACAGCTCATGTTGAGGACGTTTATATAGAAGTTGAGGCTTGCTAACAGCGCAAGAACCGTCGCTCTGCCACGTGATTGGGCTTATTCCACCCGTAAAACGCTCGGCTCTACCACGTGAAGTACCACCGGCCTCAGCTCTTCCCCAAATCCCAGTTACCTTGGGTTGTACGGCTGCGGGTGCGGAGCCAGAAACAACGCAGGACCTCCCGCAGTTGAGACGCTTGGTCAACGGCGGTTTATCCACCCGGTAGGACATGGACGACTTCTCCCTCTCCGATCGCCTGCAGAAAGTCAAACATGGTCAGCGCCGGGAGAGAAAGATGAGCAAACACGGACGTACATGTAGATCCGGACTCATCAGGCGCCGCCCAGCCTTGGAGGAGTGGTGACGATTCCACAGTGCGGCACATGCTTGCTGGGATCTCACCTGCTTTATGGAGCGGTCATCGGGGATCAAGTAGAGATGGAGGGTGACAGGTTCGTTCCTGGTGGCGTGGTAGATCAGCACAAGGGAGTGGAGAGGCAAATGGAGAAGCAAAGCCACCTTCCTCCAAAGCACCTCCAGAAAGGAGAAGCTGGCGTCTTCCAGCACCGCGTGGAACGGCTGCACCTCCACCGGCATCTCCCGGACCAGCTTCCCATCCGCGAAGTGGCCAATTCGCATCTTGGAAGTGTCATCTTGGCCTGCCGGGAGGAAACGAGGTCTCCTTCGGCCTCCAGAGGCTCCCACCGAGGGTTTAACCTGTGAGCCCAGAGTGGGGACTCCTGGACCTCGGCTTTGGAGGAAGAGGAGGACAGAGAAGGAGGTGCGGGACACCACAAAGCCAGGGCAAAGCCGTGGCCCGGCTGCTCCACCTCCGAGGCACACGAAGTGTGGCAAGTAGACGGCACCCACGGCGCCAGCCGGCTCCGCCTGGATGTTGAACAACGGGCCGACGAAGGTCTATCTCTCCACGTCGGCTCCCTGCAGGTGCTGCTGCCAGAAGCCGTACTCGTAGCTCAGGGTAACCACCGCCTTCACGTCGAAGCACAGATAGGTCTCAGCGCACCGAAACGAGCTGGCACCAGGGAGGGAAACTCTGCGCGGCAAAGAGGAGAGCTGGATCAGGGAACGGTCAGCAGGTCTAGCTTGGACCCATGATGGAGTTAACATCCTGCACGAGCAGCGCTTAAAACCTGCCTCCTAGAGAGGCCAAAAGCTCTCAGATAACAGCAGCCGCTTGGTAGACACCATAAATTCAAGCAGGCTGCTCCTACCTCAGTCCCGCCAAGCATTCGGCCATGTTCCCTGAGACGCCCCCAATTTGGAGCCACCACCTCTCACCTGTAGGCTTTCTTGCCGCCCTCATCTCAAATGATCTCTGGCACAGTCGCTTCTGGGAGACACTGGAGAGAGGAACGAGGTGCCGTGGGAGAAGAGCTTGGTAGTTTTGGAGCCAAGGAGGTGAGAGGGACCAAAGACCAGCCTCGTGGTTTGCATCCTTGCGGGAGTATCACGCACACGGAGATGATCCCCAGAATTCAGCGCAAGGAAGGAAAGGCAGAGCAGACGGAGAAGATGCATCACACCGTTCTCCATCACCAGCTCAGCAAATGGGCAGGAAAAATTAAAAAGTGGGCAGAAAAAATGAAAAAACCCATCTCAAGCCCATCCCAGCAGGTCCCCAGAGACCCAAGGTGGATGTACGTCTCTCCCACCATGCGGCCAGGGCTGCCCAGGTATCTAACCCTGGGCGAGGTGACTCTTGGGGACAACGGAGAGGGACACCGGAGATAAGGAGCTCCCACCTTGTCCCTCTGACAGTGGCCACAGCCATCCTCCTCCCTGCGTCAGGCCATCAGGGAAACATCTGTCACGGAAATAGCAGAAGAAATAAATCCCAGATGGCTTTCAAGGCTCTTCAGGGTGTTGCGAGGCGACGGTAACCACATGCGAGAGCAGCTGTGCTCTCGCCGTGTGCGACGCTACAGCGTGATCCCGTTTGACCTCGTTTCAACCAAGATCAGACCTGGACCATCCTCCTCCCCCCGGCTGAAGGTTGGGTGAGTTGCGTCCCGCCGTTGGTCCCACCAGGGCTGAGCCTCGGTGAAAGGCAGCTCCCCGTTTCAGCAAAATTAAGTGCGCCGGCAACGGGACACGAAGCCCCCGAAACGCCCGTGAAACCTCCCTGCGGACAAGCTCAGCACCATTCACCGGGATCAGATGAGTCCTCCTCGGAGCTGGATGAAAAGCCAAACCTGGACATCACTGAAGAGACACGAGAATAGGTTAAAAGACACAAAAGAAAGACAATGAGCAGCACAGAGCCTCAGCGGAGGTCAGAAACATAACCTCGCTCACCCGTCAGCGCAGCATCTTGCTGCACCCAGGACACAACTTCAGCTCATCTGTGGGTTTCTGGAGGAGAAAGAGAGGGAAAAGTCCTCAAAATCTGGAGCCCAGATCAGCTCTCCGCTAAACTGCCGGCTGCAGGCAGGAGCCAGGCTGCCCCATTCCCCGTCGCAAGCGGGAGGGACTTTGTGCCATCTCAGAAGGGTTCAGGACCCAGCTGGATCAAGCCCTGCTTCGAGCAGGTTGGGCCAGAGACCTCCCAAGGTCCCGGCCGAGTTGGATTGTCCCCGCGTTCCCACAACGCTATGGCTGAAACCACCACAACACCCCGTCCCCAAGCGGATGAAAATGGGACCGACCTGCTTCTCTTGCTGCCACCAGAGAAAAGCCACGATTGTTGCTTCTGCTCATTTCTGGAAGGAGACGCAGAGAGGAAACCGGTGGGAAACCCGTTACAGCAGCGCGACGTGGGACGAGGACCCCAACCCAAGAGGACACCCTTAACCCCCCTCCAACCTCCGTCCCAGGGAGGGGGTGCAAGGAAAGAGGACCAGGTTTCACACCCATTATTTCTGCCCCGCTTTCGGCTTGGGAAGTCCCAGCTCCTTCTCCAAGTGACCTAGGTCAAACCGAGCCGCGGCTCCAGGGCGTTTCATTCCTCGGAAAACGCACGTGCAAGGAGGTGGACGTCACTTGTTGGGACACGGCCAGGAGGAGAAAGGTAGCTGCTCCAACTAGGAGAGTCCAAGCAGCTCTTCCGCACCCTCAGGAGTCAAAAAGAACCAAAAACGGGGCCAGACTGAGCACCAGAAGAAGTAAAAACATGATCTTGGAGCAACTCAGCTGGTAGATCACATCCTTGTTGGCTGAGAGTCCATAGAGACGCATTGAAGTGACAACGTGTTGGAGGCTTCATGTGTCCAAGGGACCACGTGTCCGAGGGACCACACGTACTTCGGAAACGGAGGAGCCCACCAAGACCCGACAGAGATGACTGAGTGGAAGGGGAAGGACGAGGCAGTACTGGGAGCTGGAAGGAGTTCTGGTGTCTAAAGCTGGGGCTGAATCCCACCGCAAGGGTTGGAGGGGCCAAATCCCACCACGAGCGCTGGAGGAGCTGAATCTCCCCTGGGAAGCGGGAGGAGATAAAACCTACCCAGAAACTTGGAGAGGGTAAATCCTACCTGAAGAGTTGAAGAAGATAAACGTCACCTAAAAAATCAAGTATGAATCCCACCAGGAGAATTGGAGAGGAATCCCACCTGGAGAACTGGAAGAGAAGGAAAATCTCACCTGAGAAATCAAATATGAATCCTACCAGGAGGATTAGAAAAGGCAAATCCTACCTGGAGAGTTGGAGGAGGAGATAAATCCCACCTGGAAGAACAGGTGTGAATCCCACCAGGAGAGCTGAAGAAGCCAAATCCCACCTGGAGAGCCAGAGGAGAAGGAAGATCTCACCTGGAAAGACAGAGGAGGTTGGATGAGGTCAATCCCACTCCAAAAGTTGCATGAGGTCAATCCCACCACAAGGGTTGGATGATATCAATCCCACCCTGAAAGCCGGACAAGCTGAATCCCACCAAGAACACTGGAAAAGCTGAATCCCCCCAGGCAAGTCGGAGAAGGTCAATCCCACCCAGAAAACAGGACAAGGACAATCCAACCAGGAAAATCAGGAGGAGTCAATCCCAACTGGAGAGCTGCAGGAGCTGAAACTCACCCAGAAGGCCGGAAAAGGTCGATCCCACCACAAAAGCTGGCCGAGATCAATCCCACCTGGCAAATTAGAAAAGCTCAGTCCCGGCCCAAAAGCTGGATGGGATCAAGCCCACCTAGAAGGCTGGATGGGATCAAGCCCACCTAGAAGGCTGGAGAAGGTCAACCCCACCCCAAAAGTCGATGAAGTCAGTGTCACCAGGGAGACGGAAAAGGCCGTTCCCACCCCAAAAGCTGGGGGAGGTCGGGGCCACCAGGGAGATCAAACGAGGCCATTTCCACCCAAATGCTGAAGAGGTCAGTGCATTGCTTGCACAACCCTGGCCCTCGCACCCCCGTCCCTCACACACCCCATTCCTCGCACACCCTGTCCCTAGTGTACGCCAATCACTCGTGCACCCCTGTCCCTCACACACCCGTCCCTCGCACAACCTATCCTTCGCACACCCTGTCCCTCACACACCCTGTCCCTAGTGTACCCCAATCCCCCTCACACCCCGTCCTTCACACCCCCATCCCTCGGGCACCATGTCACCCCGGTCCCTCTCACTCCCATCCCTCGCACCCCTGTCACCTGGTGCCTTGCACCCCCGGTCCCTCGCACCCCCGTCACCTCATCCCTCACACACCCATCCCTCGCACACCCTCAACCCCGTCCCTTGCACCCCTGTCCCTTGGGCACCATGTCACCCCGTCCCTCACACACCCATCACCCTGTCCCTCGCACCCCCGTCACCCCACCCCTCGCACCCCCGTCGCACCCTCGTCGTCGTCGTTGTCGCCGCCACCGCCGCCACCGCCGCCGCCCCGGAGCCGCTTTCGCTTGGAGCTGCTTTCGCTTTTGCTCCTGCCGGAACTGGAACCCGGCGGCCGCTCGGGGTGGGGGGTTGCATGGTGCTGCCCCATGGCTGCCCCACGGCTGCCCCATGGCAGCCCCACATCAGCCCCACAGCACTGCCCCACGCACACGCCAGCCCCACGGCAGGGCCCCATGGCAGCCCCACGGCACTGCACCACGTGCACACCAGCCCCACAGCAGCCCCACGGGAGCCGCGTGGCAGCCCCACGGCCACCCCATGGCCACCCCACGGCATCCCCACATCAGCCCCACGGCGCTGGCCCACATGCACACCAGTCCCTCAGCAGCCCCACAGCAGAGCCCCACGGCACTGCCCCCCTGCACACGCCAGCCCCACACACATACCGGCCCCACAGCGCTGCCCCACGGCAGCCCCACGGCCCTGCCCCACGCACAGGCCAGCCCCACGGCAGCCCAAGGCAGGGCCCCATGGCAGCCCCACAGCAGGGCCCCACAGCAGCCCCCCGCACACGCCAGCCCCACGGCAGGAGCCCACAGCAGCCCCATGCACACAGCAGCCCCACGGCGCTGCCCCACGGCCACCCCACGCACACACCAGCCCCACAGCAGGGCCCCACAGCAGCCCCCTGCACACACCAGCCCCATGGCAGGACCCCACAGCAGCCCCACGCACACGGCCGCCCCACACACACACCAGCCCCACAGCAGGGCCCCATGGCAGCCCGGCGGCACACGTGTGTGCAAGGCAGCCGCACGGCGATGCCGGGGGGGGGGGGCACACGTGTGGGGGGGGGGTGGGGGCCAGCGGGGCCATGTGTCCCCCGTCCCCTCCCCCCAGGGACCCAGGCGTCCAGGACCCCCCTCCCCCAGGTGCCATGGGGATCCCCACCCAGGGGACCCGACCCCGATCCCCTCCCCCCCCAGGGACCCAGGTGTCCGGGACCCCCCCCCGCCAGGTGCCAGGGGGATTCCCCCCCCAGGACCCAGGCGTCCGGGGCCCCCCCGTCAGGTGCCCAGGGGATCCCCATCCCCCCGCAGGGACCTAGGCGTCCGGGACCCCCCCAGGGGCCCAGGCGTCCGAGCACCTCCCCTCCCCCCACACGGGGCGCCCGGCCGTTACCTCAGGGCCGGCTCAGACGCCTGGGTCCCCCCCGCCGGGAACTACAACTCCCAGCAGGCCGTGCGGCCGCTGCGCCCCCCCCTTCCCGGCGTCCCGCGCGGGTGCTGAGGCGGCGGCGCGTCTGCGGGGAGGGGGCGGGCGCTGGGGCGGCGGCGGCAGGGGCGCGGGGCAGCTGCCGCCGCCGCCGCCGCCACCCTACGCGGCCTGGGCCCCCGCCGAGCTGCAGGCCACACTGGCCGACATCGGCGCCCCCGCGCAGCGTCTGGGGGGGGGATGGGACTGGGACGGGGGGGGCAGGGATGGGGGGTGTTTGGGCACAGGGAGGGGGGGGTAGGGACAGACCCTGGGGGCTACTTGGGGACGGGGGGGGACAGGGATAGGGATGGGAGGGGACAGGGATGGGGGGGAATTTGGGGACAGGGATGGGGGGGTTGGGGATAGGGATGGAGGGGAATTTGGGGACAATTATGGGAGGGGATAGGGATGGGGGGGGTTAGGAACAGGCCCTGGGGGCTATTTGGGAACAGGGATGGAGGGATGGGGGGGGTTTGGGGACGGGGGGTAGGGATGGGCCCTGGGGGCTATTTGGGGACGGGGGGGGGACAGGGATAGGGAGGTTTGGGGGATGGGGGGTATTTGGGGATTAGGGGTTTGGGGACAGGGATGAGGGGATATTTGGGGGTGGGAGGGGGTTAGGGACAAGTCCTGGGGGCTATTTGGGGACAGGGAGGGGGGGTTGGGGACAGGCATGGGGGGGACAGGGATGAAGGGGCTATTTGGGGAGGAGGGGGGTTAGGGACAGGCCCTGGGGGCTATTTGGGGATGGGGGGGGGGACAGGGGGTTGGGGACAGGGAGGGGGAGCTATTTAGGGACTGTGGTGGATTGATTCACGGACTCCGATGTGCTGGATCAGAATCAACTTTATTCAAGCAAGCAAGCCCTTTACATGAGCTCTAGCCCGGATCGGTACTTTCCCGAAGGTCACATTCCCATCATCACTCCTTACTCCGCGTGGCTACTACCTTATCTACATACTGCTATTTATTCCTCCCAAGGCTTTCGGCTCCTTAACTCTTATCTTGTCCAATCCTTCGATGTCTGCCCCTACATCTCCCCCTTTTTTATTTTCTAAACTAAATATTGCCAGTGCAGTGTGTATTTGTACAACAAGTACTTGATGCAAAGTCCTTCGAGTCGTTCTCTGCACAAGGCTTATTAAGCAGGGGAGATAGCAAGGGCTAGAAATCTTAGCAAGATTACCAGTCCACACGCCAGTACCTTCTTAACCCATGACCCCAAACCTAACGTCCAGTCCTGTCCCTCAAAAGGGTTCCACTCTGATTCTATCTACAACTTATTAGTAAGGTCGCGTAGTCGCGGTAAGCTTTTACGAGTTGATATTGACCCTGCACGAGGCAGGCAGGTATTGCCAGAAAATGTCCCGAAATGGGCTCATCTTAACTGGCTCTCAGTCCTCATTTGGTGTTTTGAGGGATGCGTCAACAGGTCGAATCAGCCGTGCAGGCATTCAACGAGGCCCATTACCTGTGGAGACACAAGCATAACCTTTCCCCCACGTTATTAAGTCTACTGGTTCACTCCATTGACCTGTTTCCAGGTTCTTGTAGTGAACCTGAGGCTGTCCTCGCCACGTTGGGCATGAGAAATGCTTATTAACTGCACTTTGGTCTGTATAACAGTTTAAGAGGTTGAGAACATATAAGGCTTTCCAGAGCTGCTCTTGTGGGGAGGCACCGGGGCTATTCCCCCTTTTTAGAGTACGATGGGTACGTTCCACTATTGCCTGGCCAGTTGGGGAATAGGGAATTCCGGTCACGTGAGTGACCCCCAGGTTTGAGGAAATGCCCGCGTTCGTTGTATGCGGGACCATTGTCAGTTTTAATTTGAGTGGGAACCCCCATTGTGGCGAAACAGGCAAGCCAGTGACGACATACATCACGGCTTTTTTTCCCCAGCATGGGCAATAGCGACAACGTAATGGGAAAAGGTATCTACAGAGACATGGACATATTTCAATTTTCTGAATAAGGGATAATGGGTAACGTCTGTCTGTCAAATACTGCAGGGTTGCAGGCCTCGAGGGTTGGTCCCTAAGTATGGTGGTAACAGGGATACATTTTGGCAATCAGGGCAACTTTGAATAAAGTTTTGGGCCTAGTCCCTTGTGATATGATAAGTTTTTTGTGGCACTTTTGCATTTTAGTGGAAAAAAAACATCGTGGGACAATTTAGCCTGCTGATCCAAAGTCCCTTGCTGGGTTCTGCTGAGTTTTCCTCCTTTGTCAGGAATGGGCAATCCTCCTGACATAGTTGGACCAACCTTTTCTTTTTTTTTTTTTTCTTTTTCCTTTAATCACACACTCTCTTTCTCTCACTCTCTGGGAACCGCACTCCAACCCCCCGAGTCTTTAACTGCTAGGACTGCTGTCCCTTCGCAGCGGGCGGCTTCCTCAGCTGACGGGTGCCCCGATCGGTTCCCAGGCTATACGCACTCACACACACAGTACTGTTTACACTCACACCAGTCACAGTGACTCTAGACTTCTGTCTTACAGTCTTGCAGTGCGCCTTATGCTGATCAGGCTGCGCACCCCTTCTCCGGCCAGACCGAGCTGGGACTTAAAACCCACTCTAACCCTGGGGATGGGACTCGCACCCGTCCCCCTGGTACGCCTGACGGTGGCCAGCCCACATACCCCCCTGCCTGGTACGCCTTACAGTGATCAGCCCGCATACCCCTTACAGTGCACTGTTCCCAGACCAGGATTTAGAATTTAGGCGGGAGTTTAAGACTCACCTTTTCGGTGCCTCTCGGTGCCAAAGATCCCAGGTGAACTCACCCGATGGCGCCAGATGATCGTTTGGAGATGAGAGGCCCTGACAGTGGTTGCCTAGGGTCCCATCTGGGGTGCCAAAATTGTTATGGAAACTAGGCTTGTCGGCCACTATAACGGGGCCCTAACATGAACTGTCCTACAGTAAGAAGAACTATGCCCTAAATCTGACTAAGAATAACTATAACTAATAACTAGGACTAATGCTCCTAATGGTGCCGAATAGCTCTAACCAATAACTATGACCAATGCTACTTAGGATGCCTATAAGAAATAATTGACCTAAGGGGAACTAAAGAACTCTATCCTACACTTAGCCAAATACCTACGAACTTAGACCCCGCCCCTGCAACTGCTCTAAGAATTCTCTACGTAACTGCCTAAGAACCCACTAAGACTACAATAACTATACCTACACTATCTTCATACTACTTATCTTCCTAATCCTAAAATACTAATAATCCTAACTAACTTATCGCCTGAAGAGAGCTGTGGTAGGGTGGTGGGAGCCGTTCCTGGGTGCTGTCTCCATCCTGCAGCGGAGGTGGAGGGGAGTCCTGGCAGGGAGGTGGCCCCGTGGTTGGCCCTGCCTCTGCTGGGCAGATGTTGGTGCCCGGCAGTCAGGGGCGGGCCAGGAGGTGCCGCGCAGCCCGGCGCTCCTCAGCCTCCAAGGCCGGCGCCTTGGGCTCGGCTCCCCCAGGCTGAGTGCCAGCCACAGCCTGGTCTTGCTGGGTGGCCGTGCCCTTGCTTGTGGGCAGCGGGGGCCTTCTGCCGGGCTAGCACCGCCTCCTCCTCTTTGGCCCCTGGGGCAGGTCCAGGGGCTGCCTCCTCCTCCTCTTTGGCCCCTGGGGCAGGTCCAGGGGCTGCGGGGCGGGCTGCCCCTCCACAGGCTCCACCTGCATGGGCTCCTCCTCCTCCTCCGCGCGCTCCACCTCCACGGGCTCCGGGGCGGCTGCGGCACTCGGCAGGAGGGCGGCGCGGCGGTCCCAAACGGTCGGGCCCACTTTCCTCCTGATGCGCAGCGCCGCCTTCCTCCTCATCCACAGCCGCTCCGGCTGGCTCATGGCGGGCAGGAACGGAGAGCACCTTCCTGGCCCTTCTCCCACCAACGGTCTCCCAACAGCTCTGGAACAGCGGTGCTGAGGTCACTGATGATGACATAGGTGGGCCGTGGTGACGGCATGCCTGGTTCCATCCCCACCTGTGGGGGCCCTGCCGGGCTCTGCCCCGCAGGGGGATCCTGGGGGCTGGAGGGGGCCCCCATGGGCAGGGCCTTGGTGAATGTGTGTGTGTGTGTGTGTGTGAGACAACTGGGAAACCAGGGGATCCAGGGCCAACGACAGGACCGACTGAGTGTCTAAGGGCAGTTCTTGGAGGGAGCCACAGTGCGGGTGTGTGCGCGTGTGCGTGTGTGTGTGTGTGTGAGTGAGGGCCGTGCTGGGCACAGATGGCTCAGTTTGGGAGCAGGGCTCTGCAGGAGGCCCTGTGTGCGAGGAGACCACGAGCTGCCCTGGGCCAGGCTCAGCCACTTCCAGCCAACTCTGCCACAGACGACAACAGCCCATTGCGCAGCAGGACTTCAGGCAGACAGAGGAGCCCATGGTGCCTCTGCTCAAACGTCCTGAAGAACGGGCAGGCGACGCTGCAGGCAGGAGACACAGGAGGAGGCACATGGGAGGAGATACAGGAGACATGAGAGGCCCCCGTGAGGAGAACTGTGATGAACCATGTTTGGAGAAACAAAAGGCAGGAGCTACGTGGCAGGGGACATTGTCAGGCAAATGGCTGGAGTTGCACTCTTGCAAGGAGGTGCTCCATGCTGGAGCTGGTCCTCCTCTGAGGGCACCGTGGCCCGGGGAGGAGCCACGCTGCAGCAGGGACAGCCCCGAGGGACCACCGCCCGGGGAGGACCCACGCTGGAGCAGGCACATGCCTGAGGGACAGCTGCCTTGGTGGGAACCCGTGCTGGGGCAGAGGAGTGGCTGCTTCCTGTAATGTGACTAGTAGCCTGTGGAAAGCCAGAAACAGAAGAGAACCCTATTCTTTAAACAAACTGTTTCAAGAGTGCTACATGTATGAAAAATAACAGGGTTGTCCAAGGGGAACATTCACTCTTTTACTCCACTCTAGTCCCTGATTCTTTTCACACACTTTCTGGCCATCTTGTGCAAGCTGAAAGCCTCCAGGTTCACAAGCCTTACTCAGGTCCAGGGCAACAACCTCCACTGCTCTCCCCTCAGGCACCAAGCTAGTCATCTCCACGGAGAAGCCTATCAGGCCACCTTTAAGCACAAATACTTAGAGAAGCCGACCCTCCAAGGGATCTTTTCCCATGGCAATGCGCTCCCTCGCCTGCCTTGCAAACTGCTCTTTCCTTGGAGGCGTCTGAAAGTGCCAAAACGTCCTTTCCTTTGGACTCAGGAAAACTGGATGGCCGCTGCAGACACCTTTTCCCCTGGCGCAAGTAGGGATGCCTGGCGTCCTTGCTCATAGAGTCACTGAGACACAGGTCCCAAGGGCTTTCCCTTGTCAAAAAGGGCATCGCCCTTTGCCGCACCTCCTCCTTCAAGGGGGGGCCTCCTCCACCCGCAATAACTGCCATGCATCTGGAGGCAGCAACAGGCAGAAAGGGGTGGGCAAAGAGCCTCCTGCCAGGGGAGACTCTGGGACAGGGAAAAGGGGGGCCGTGTGTTCCATGGGGGAGCGAGGTGATTCCCACGGACACAACAGCTGTGTGACCTGGGAATAGTGATGGACACCTGGCCCAGGGAGGTGCGTCTCCTTGGGAGGGGCAAGCGCGTGCCAGGGTTTGGGGAGACTCTGCCATCGGTTGCGTTTTTCTCCTGACGAGGAATTAGAGCCTCCTCTTGTGCCTCTGTCTCTCTCCCCCTCGCTTTGTGGATTTCAGCGCCTGCAGTCGCATCTACCTCCCTCTCCTGCAGGACCACCTGCTGCGGCGCAGGCAGGTGCACAGCTCGGCAGCAGGGCACAGAGACCAAACCCCTCTGGTGCTCACACCAGCTCACCCGGCGTGTGCAGTCACGGGCAGCTTCCAGCAGCTGCCTTCTGGAGCTCCCCATCAGCGATGCAGGGGACTCCCTGCTTTGACTGCCCACTTCCACTTGGCTTTGGAAGTCTCACAAAAAGCATCCAGGCCGCGCAGCTCTCCCTCCCCAGGCCCTCGGGGATCCTCTCCGGCAGAGACACGGGAAGGTCTCTCCGGGGCAGCTGCTGCCCCCGCGGCAGCACCTCAGCAGTCCCCCCGCACGCCTCGCCCAGGCCCCAGGCCGCGCACGCGCAGCTGCTGCTGCCTCCCCAGCGCCTGCGGCCTCCGCGCATGCGCGCAGCCCCGCCCCTCGCCCGCCCTGCCCGGGGCGCTCTGCCGCGGGGCCCGCACTGCGCACGCGCACGCCCACTGCCTCGCCCCGCCCCTGCCCTGCTCGCCCCGCCCCTGCCCTCCCGTGCCCTCCCCTCCCGCCTGTGCAGCCCCGGCAGGCCACGCGCCACCGCAGCCAATGGGGAGCGCGCAGCAGGGAGGGGTGGGGGGCGGAGCGTCGAGGCGGGAGGCCTCACTCGCATTGGGGGCGGGCAGGTGGGGCGTGTGGGGCAGTGGGTGCCGGTGTGGGGCGGCGGCTGTGGCTGGGTTGAGCTGGGCCAAAGCCTTTCTGAGCGCGGAGGGGATTCGTCAGAGCTGGGGGCGACGGCGCGGAACCGGCCCGTTTCTGCCTTGCTCCGCTTCTGCCGTTGCTGTCTCGGCAGCCTGTGCATTTCTGGAAGGCAGGTAAGGCCTGGAGCTCCGCGAGCCCGCGAGGTGCCCGTGGGCAGAGGCCTGTCCTCTTGCCAGGCTGGGGACGGAGGGGCAGTTTTTGCCAGGAGAGGGTCCGGCTTTGCGAGGAGGCTGTGAAAGGACAGGAGTGCTGTTGGCAGAAGGCTGAGGTGTCCTGGTGCTGCTGCTGGGCTCTGGAGAGGCTCTTGGAAATGCCTGTGTTAGAGCTGGATCGTTTGCTTTGCCAGAGCCTGTGATTCCTGCTGCTGAGCTTGGCTTTGTGTTGAGAAGCGCAGTCACGGCCCCTGGTTTCTCGCCCCTGGTTGTGCTGGTGTCTGCAGAGCGGGGAAGAGGCTCTGCTGTCGGAGACGCCTCGGCCTCCTGGCTGGGAGGAAGCCCTTGTGGCAAGCCTTTCTTCTGCCCTTCTTTTGTCTCCAGAGCTCTGGTGGGGCCAGCGGAGGGCTTCTGGTTGGATGTCAGTTAACGTGTCAGCTCTGCAGCTGCCCGCTGTGCAGGTTCTCTTGGGATTGGTGGAGGTGGTGGTGGTGGGTGCTGCCTGTGTCTGCTTGGTTTGGAGCGGGTGGGATGGTGGTGAGCTTGTTGACTTCAGGCAGAGCCCATGTTTTTCTTGCTGCCCAGATGCAGCTAAAGTTTGGGAGAGCGTGTGTGAGTGCTACTGCCAAGCGCTGCTGCTGAACGAGGTGGGGCTCATGTCCTCCTTGTCCCTCCGACCTTGATGAGTGCTGGCTTCTGCTTGCATGCTGCCACTGAGCAGCCTTCTTCCTGCCTGCCTTGGAAAGCAGCAGCCAGGCCCCAGCAGGAGCCTGCAGCTGGCAGTTTTGCCCCAGAGCAAGCTCTCCCTCACCGGAGAGCAGAAGCAAAGCGCAGCTGGAGAAGCCGAGTGTGGGGTTTCTCCTCTGGGGCCCTCTCTAGCTGCTCCTGGCAGGGTGGAACAACCCGCCAGAGATGGTGGCATGCTGTGGAGAGTTTCTGCCAGGTGTGGTCCCTCCTCGGAGGTTCTGAGGCTCCAGGGGTTTTTCCCTGCTTGTGCGTCAACTCTCAGCTGGTGGGAGGTGAAGGAGTGGGAGAGGGGGAGACTGGAGAGTGCAAGGCTCTCCTGCAAAGCGCCCCATCTTGCCCCTTTGGAGATCACCCTTAGTGTGCCCTGACAAGTCTAGTCTTCGTTATTGTGTGTGTGAAAGCCCTGCTTTTGTTCCTTTGTTGCTCTCCTGTTTTCAGCCTGTCCAGCTAGCAGGCGTGGGTAACATGTCCGTTCCGGAAAACTACTTGCGTGATGTGGATAAGAAGAGTTTGCATGTTTGGAGACGAGTGTTTCGGGTGGACAAGGTGTTTCTGCTGGAGAAGAATCTCAGCTCTGAGAAGAGCCCGTGGCCTGGTAAGAAGCGAGATTCAAAGCTGGGCTTGCCCCTGTGTCGTAGCGAGGATCTGCTTCACGATTAGTGAAATACAGCTGCATCTTTGGCAGAACTGCCTCCCACTGCAGAGGCAAGAGCCCAGCACGGGCGCACGGGACGCAGAACAACGTCCCGCTGTGCTCATGCCAACTCCTCCTGCTATCTCCTTGTAGTCTGCTCCCACCGTGTCCAGGCAGCTCCCCCAGGACCAAGGAGGCCGGCAAGCAGCACCCACCTCCTCCAGCCAGGTCCACGGCTGCTCTCGCTGTTCCTGAAGGCTGTTGGAGACTATTGCAGGTACATGCCCTGGGTTGCTGTAATGACTGTGCTGTTGCAAACGGTGCCAAAGCCCCATTGTGCACATACCGACTCTGCCAAGAGCCCTTAAGCACTCTTCCATTTGTTGTCCGAAAAGCGGATTCGTTGCCCGGTGTGCAGTAAGCCAATAATTACACACTCAGGAGAGACATTTGTTTATTTATTTTCAGAGTTGCGCAAGCCTGGGTGCTCGGTGGTTTTCCACAAATCGAGCACACCCCCCCAACTTTTCAAGTAGCATTTATACACACAAATTGCCAGATTTACGACTTTCCCTTTTACACTGATTGGTTAGTGATTTCTTCATTCCCTGGATCCCACCCCTGCTCCTCAAGGTCCTGGTCAATTAACACTGCCCCAGCTGGCTCAGTAGGTGTTATCTGCCAAGGCCCTGAGGAAGAAGACATAATCCAGACCCCTTAATCAGCACTGTTTCAACAGTGAGAGGAAGCTTTGCTTCCCAAGGTCCTGGCGCCCAAACAGGCCTTATTTCTCAGCCTTGGCATCCTCCCTTTCGGAGAGTGGGGCACAGGAATGCAGACTGCTTGTAACTCCCTTATCTTTCCAGCCTGCACCAGCTCTGAGGCCCTTTCTTACCGCACTAGGAGCGCGGCCTAAGGCTTCAGCAAATTTAGCTACTCATGCTAAGCAAGTGTGCGGCTACTCATGTTAAGCAAATTCTGTCTAAGATAGAAGTTATCCAAATCTACCTACTTCAAACATTCTTTCTGAGCTTCTCAGGGTTGTCTTGTAACAGTTCCCCCCTTTGAGACTTATATGATCATTTTCATATTAGTCTCACTCTTTTAAAATCTTTCCCATATTAATTTTGTAAAACACTTAGAAATGCATTGAATCACTACATAAACGCATACAAAAACTACTAGCACCATTCCCTAAATTGTTAAACATTTTTTAACCCATGAACTCACATCAGGGAAACAGGAAGTCAACCATTTCCATGTTTCTTCAAATCCAAAAGAAGTATCATCTTTCTGAACCCCATGTAAGATTTCAGTCTGCTTCCAGATTTCATTTAGATCGGTAGAAATTCTCCTACTTTGATCCACATATACACAGCAACTAGTATTTATTACTGTACATATGCCTCCCTGAGATGCCAATAACATAAAGCTGCAATGGCATCAGAAGTTTTATCACTCACTCCTAATTGTGGAAACAGCTACCTTACAAATGACTGAAACCTAGTAGGTCGATCTGTTAAAGGATTATTGACCCTCTTTTGTCTCCTCATGAATGTTCTTAGCCAGGATTTTTGATACTTATTACTCAATTCTTTTCTTATAGTAACATTAGGGTTATTGCCCCTAAAGTACACGTCCCTGACCAATTAGGAGGTAGCACTTTTCGTGCCTTGTTCCCACACAACCAATACCATCCACTACCTTTCGGAACACGCCACCCATTTAGTTCCTTACTTGGCTACTTACAACCTATTTCAGGTATATGAGAGCAATTTTTATAACCTCCTATCTTAATGGCTCCAGTACAGTTGATCGGTTGCTTTCTATAAAGTACAGTTTTCTCCCACCATCTATTACTATTATTACATCTTCGGATACATTGATAATAATCTCCTGTCACACTCTGGACTTCCCATTCCTGTTTGGTTGTTTCATCATATTTCGTTTGATCACTATCATTTCTTATCTGTTTCATAAATTCCATAAAGGAAAAATTAAGAGGCACTCCAATTAGTGGGAAGCCCTTGTTGGAATGTTCAGGGAAGTGGGTACACACCCAGCAATCCCTCTGGTTAACTATCTTCATAGATTTTGTAATTACTTCCAAATGGAGATTGTGACCCCAAAATCCTTCCTGATTCCCTTTAATTGTTTGGCTCAGGCAACCTAGAAAAGCTAACCACCACATTTCTCCCCTGGTTGTTAAGGAGAACATCATTTTTACACAGATACCATAACAACAATATTAACCCTATTCCTAACAAACAGATTAAAGCAATTCTTCCCTGCGTACAATCTAAATTTAAAACCAATTCGCTTCCAGTACAACTCATATATCTTTATATATTTTTAACTTTAAAGGGTGAACTTGTTCAGCTTTCCACGTCTCTCGAGGTACTGCTTTCACTCGGGTGTAGTGGATCCAGGAATCAATTCCCTGCAGTTTCACAGCAGTATTTGTTGTTAGCAGTACAAGATACGGTCCCCTCCACTTTTCTACCAATGGCTCGTCCTTCCAGGTCCGAAGATACACTTGATCTCCTGGCTGGAATGAATGTACAGGTGAATCTAAAAGTACAGGAGATCTTAACTGGATGTACCTACGGAGAGAAGTAAGAACCTTTGCCATAGACAAGAGATAATCACTTAAAATTTGATCGCCCTTAACGTGCATTTGAATTTCATTTCCAGTTAGATTTACAGTGTAAGGTTTACCATACAGAATCTCAAATGGACTAACTTTCTCTCTAACCCTTGGGGTTATTCTGATTCTTAATAATGCCAGAGGTAAAACATCAGTCCATTTCATCTGAGTCTCCTGACACCATTTTCCTATCTGTCTCTTAATTGTTTGATTCATTCTTTCCACTTTTCCACTGGATTGTGGCCTCCAGGGGGTATGTAAGTCCCATTTAATTTGTAGTATTTTTGAGATTTGCTGTACTATTTCTGCTATAAAATGAGGTCCCCTATCTGAAGAAAACCCTTCTGGTACCCCAAATCTTGGTATGATTTCTTTTAATAACATTTTTACTACTTCCCTGGCTTTATTAGTACGACACGGGAAAGCCTCAGGCCATCCTGAAAAGGTGTCAACAATTACCAATAAATATTTATATCCATTACATTTTGGTAATTCAGAAAAATCAATTTGCCAGTAATCCCCAGGCATGAAGCCCCTTTTTACTTCCCCTGGGGGGGGCTTCTTCTGAATCTTGGGATTATTTCTAAGACAGATTTCACATTTCTGTGTAATACCCTTTGCAATTATTAGCATACTGACTCCCACAGCAAATCTTTTAACTGTTTCAACCAGTGACTCGGCTCCCATGTGGGTGCTATCATGTATTTGCTTCATCAGCTGCTTCATTATCGGCAAAGTTACCACACATTGTCCAGTAGATGTCACCCACCATTCTTCGGGAGTTTTTATGCATTTCAGTATTTCTGCTAATTTATTTTCTTTTACAGTGTATACTGGAATTTCCATTTTTAACATTCTTTCTGGAACTAAGGCTGCCACCGACACGGATAATGCTGCCCTTTTTGCAGCCTCATCGGCCCTTTTGTTCCCTTTAACTATGTCAGTCTGTCTGGACTGGTGCGCTTTGCAATGCATTACTGCTATTTCTTTGGGTTTATTAACTGCTTTGAGTAGTCCCATAATCTCCTTACTGTATTTTATAGGATTCCCTTGAGAAGATAGCAATCCTCTTTCCTTCCAAATTGTGCCATGGGCATGTATAACCCCAAAGGCGTATTTTGAATCTGTAAACACATTAGTCCGTTTTCCCTCTGATAATTCCAGAGCCCGGGTTAAAGCAATCAGTTCTGCTTTCTGGGCGGATGTATTTGCTGGTAGCAATCTTGCTTCGATTTCTCCTTCCAAAGTGACAACAGCGTATCCAGCCCTTCTTTCTCCCTTTATTATAAAACTGCTCCCATCGATAAATAATTCCCAGTCCGGATTCCGCAATATCTCTCAAATCTGGACGGCTGGAATATACCCGCTCAATAGTTTGCAGACAGTCATGAGCCAACCTCCCCTCTTCATGAAGTGGTAATAAAGATGCACCTTACCGGTTTAGCTCCTTGTTTTAATTCCACCTTTACCAGTTCTGCACATCTGGCTCTTCCAGGTTGCTCCGTTGCCCACACAAAAGGGACTACTGCGTCCATTACTTCAGAGGGAATTTCGCTTGGTCCATCCTCCAGCTGTTCGGAATCCAGTGCTTTCTGCAACATATATGCTTGTGCCTTCCAGGCGTTACTTTGTGGAATGTGCACCTTAACTTTGTTTTGATCAAAGGTTATCTGTGCCCCCAGTTTATTCAGTAAATCCCTCCCCATTAGGGGTAATGGGCATTCTGGCATATATAAGAATTCATGTGTTAACACCCTATTTCTTATTTCACATTTAATTGGTTGAAAGAAAGGTTTGACCTCTCGCTTTCCCGTGGCCCCAATTACTGGCATAGAGAATTTACTCATTGGTCCCTTACAGCTATTTAGTACTGAATATGTTGCTCCAGTGTCTACTAAAAATTTAACTGTTTCGTTCCCCAGCTTTACTGAAACCAGGGGTTCGGCTGGGGAATCCAATTCCTCAACCCCCGGTCCCCATCAGTCTGAATCCTCTGTACCAATCATGAGCAAATCTGCCTCTGGAACAGATGCAGACTGAGGTTTCCAATGATCTGTTTGTCTCTTCGGGCACTCATTTTTCCAGTGCCCCTTCCCCCTGCAAATTGCACACTGATCTCTCCTTAGCGGAATTCTATCTCCCAAATTCCCTCTTACTCTATACCCTCTTCCACGTCCTTGTCCTTTCGGAAAGCCCCTTCCCTGAGAGGGAGTTTGTGCCCGGGCAAATGCAGCTGCCAAGATTGCAGCATTTTGCCTCTTATCTTTCAGTTTCTCCTTTTGTTTTTCCTTTCTCTCTACTTCTTCCCTGTTATTGTACACCTTATATGCAATTTCTATTAATTGCGATATCGACATCCCCAACATACCATCTACTTTCTGAAGCTTTCTCCTTATATCTGGTGCTGACTGTCCTACAAATAATGTAGTAAAAGTCATTTTATTTGCTTTGTCCTCGGGATCCAAGTCTGTCCATTTTCGGGCAGTTTCACATAACCGCTCGTAAAATGCAGAGGGATCCTCATTCTTACCCTGTGCGACTTGATATAGTTTTGCAATATTTTTGGGCCTAGGTACTCCATGCTTTACCCCATATAATATTAACTGTTGGTACTGTTTAGTCATTAACCTGCCTGCCCCTGTGTTTTGATCCCAACCCGGTTCCCGGGCCGGCATAAAACGGTCTGGTCCGTCTCTGGCATTTTGTCTTTCATTCTCCTCTTGAGCTTTGTCTCATACCATTCTTTTCTCCTCAGGTGAAAGCAAAGTATTTAAAAGCACCTGTAAATCCTGCCAATCTGGATTATGATTTTCAATTATCATTTTAAAGGATTGATACATCTTTTCTGGATTTTCTCGGTACGACCCGGCAGACTCCTTCCAATTCATTAAATCTGTAGTTGAAAAAGGGACCTTCACATACACAGGCATCCCATCTGGTCCGACTGCTTGACGCAGCGGGGCCTGAATCACGGGATTTTGTTGAGCCCAAGTAGCCCGAGTTCTGCCTGCAATCGGGCTACATGCCTCACTTCCCTCATTTCTGCTATCGACACTGTCTTGATCTCTTTCCGGAGAGACCAATAATTGTACATCCTCTTCCTCATCACCCACTTTTAAACATCTTTTCCCAATGCTACAAGCAGAGCAACACCGAGACATTTTCTCTTTGTTTCCCATCATCATTAACACATTTGAGTCAGAGATCAATAGCTTACATTTTTTTCTAGTTTCATGATCATTTCTCAGAGAGAAGAACAAATCTACATATGGGACCTCATCCCATTTGTTCTGTCTTCTGCAAAACAACATAAGTTGCAAGATTGTATTATAGTTTAGCGTTCCCATTTCTGGCCATTTTTCCTCATCCTCCAGTTTAGACATTGGCCACCACTGAGTACAGTATTCCTTTAGTTTTCTCCTTGTTAAAGGATTCCCACCAAACTTACTCCAATGTTTCAGGATGCATCCTAAAGGAGAACAGGAGGATACCCCCACAGATTGTCCTGTTCCCATATTATTACCCTTAAAAGAACGTTCTTACCAATTACGCTTTCGTACACTCCAGTTGTCACTGTCCAAACGTGTACAAAGCTTACCTTTGGTTACCACAACCAATTACCCTTGTATCATACGCTCTATGCAATGTCTCTTAATAATTACTGCGTTGCACCTTTGAGTCGCTTACCTGTTCCGACCAGGGAGGGTGCTCACGGAGTCCCCGAACAAAACGGTCGGTGTGCGCTGGAGTCCGATGAGCAGCGTCTCCCCGCCGGGAACTGGCAAGACGATCCGGGCAAGGCTTTACAGTGAGAGTCCCACCTGGGTTGCCAGAAAACAGTTGTCCGAAAAGCGGATTCGTTGCCCGGTGTGCAATAAGCCAATAATTACACACTCAGGAGAGACATTTGTTTATTTATTTTCAGAGTTGCGCAAGCCTGGGTGCTCGGTGGTTTTCCACAAATCGAGCACACCCCCCCAACTTTTCAAGTAGCATTTATACACACAAATTGCCAGATTTACGACTTTCCCTTTTACACTGATTGGTTAGTGATTTCTTCATTCCCTGGATCCCACCCCTGCTCCTCAAGGTCCTGGTCAATTAACACTGCCCCAGCTGGCTCAGTAGGTGTTATCTGCCAAGGCCCTGAGGAAGAAGACATAATCCAGACCCCTTAATCAGCACTGTTTCAACAGTGAGAGGAAGCTTTGCTTCCCAAGGTCCTGGCGCCCAAACAGGCCTTATTTCTCAGCCTTGGCATCCTCCCTTTCGGAGTGTGGGGCACAGGAATGCAGACTGCTTGTAACTCCCTTATCTTTCCAGCCTGCACCAGCTCTGAGGCCCTTTCTTACCGCACTAGGAGCGCGGCCTAAGGCTTCAGCAAATTTAGCTACTCATGCTAAGCAAGTGTGCGGCTACTCATGTTAAGCAAATTCTGTCTAAGATAGAAGTTATCCAAATCTACCTACTTCAAACATTCTTTCTGAGCTTCTCAGGGTTGTCTTGTAACACATTGACCATTGCTCTTCCTTCCTTCAGATCTCCTTGTGGGCCAAAGGCCTGCTCTACCTTTCCAGTGTGTCCTTGCCTCCTGTACATGCAGGAAGCAGCCACGGACACTTCCCCAGGGCACTGTTGGCTCTAGCAGCAGGACCTGCTGCATTCTGAGGCTGTGGCAATGCACAGGTCTTTTCTAGACCCTTGGTAGTTGAGATCATTGGTCCTCCCAGACCGCTCAATGGTGTGTGCAGTGAAGGGAGGAGCCGGGCGTAACTTCAGGCCTGCTCACCTTTCCGGAGCCAAACTCTGGTGACAGGCCGGCTGAGGAGAGAGCCCAGGAGTGAGGGTACGACCTGCAGAAAGCCATGCCCTGGCAGCAGCTGAGACTAATCCTGTGTGCTGTGGCGTTTCTGTGGCCCTGCAGGAAAGCGGCGAGCTGTGTGCGCAGTGGGACCGAAGGCAGAGCCTGGGCTCCTTGTACAGAGAGCGGCAGGAACAAGCAGAGGCCGAATGGGCTGCGTGGGAAGCCTGGTGTACAGGGGAGGCTCCAGAGCTGGCTCAGGTACCGGCCCCATTGGACACCCTTCGGAACGACGGCCATCCTCTCCGTCACGGAGCCGAGGGCGGGAGGTCCTCTGGCCTTGGGGGCAGTGTTGCTGCTCAGTCAGTGGGACACTTTGCAACTGCAGCACAACTAATTACCACCCATGGTCTTAGGACTCCCACCCAGCTAGTACTGGATTACAATTGCATCTCCCTTCCCTGCCCAGCACTTAGTGTCTAGGGTGCAGTTTGTTCCCTCCCTACTTCGCACAGCCCCTCCAAGGCTTTTGCGCATAGACTGGTGGAGAGTCTGCTGGCTTTTCCGAGGCTGTCAGCATGAGCTTGGGTCTGCAGCTCAGCCTCACTGCCATGTGTACACATCCACACGCTCACTGTTGGAAGATACCCCCGCTGCAGTTTCCCCTGGCCCCTCCTTTCTTCTTTGGAGTCCTCATGCCTCATTTGCTCTCTTTCTGCAACCAGCTTCTCACCTCCTCTCTACCTGCCTCTCTTGCTCCACGCAGACTCCTGCCAGACAAACAGCGTACACCTCACTGCTTTTTTCCTTCTTGGTCCCAATCGTGCTGCAGTCACCTCAGGCTGCAGATGCTGCGGAAAGCTCTCTTCTCACCTGCCTCCAAAAGGCAGGGCCTCTTTTTGTTCTTTGCCTAACAGTTGGCCCCAGAGAAAGACCTCCACCCCAGGGAAGCTTCTTGCAGCATTTGGGAGGATCCAGAGCTGCCCAGAGCTGCCAGGAGCAGAAGTACAGCTGAGAGCAGAGCACACCTGGTAGGAGCATTTGGGGAAGGAAAGCAGTAGTTCCCGCCCCACTAATGGCTGTGTGAATCCTGCCGGGTGTTTTTCCATGAGTGCTGCAGCAGCCAAAGGCCAAGCAGCAGAGGGGTGTCCTGCTGAGGAAAAGTCACGCTGTTATCAAATCCCCCTTGCTGGGCTGCCGGGGGTTGGGGAAGCAGCCAGTGGGGCAGTGAGGCCTGAAGCTGTGGGTAAAACCTGAGTGCAGAAGGGTTTGGATCGCTTGGTGTGCCCTGCCAAACCTAGGGAGGAGCTCATTGGAAGTTCCTGCCCTGCAAATGGCAATTCCCTCCTCCCCATTTCCCATGCTCTCAGTGATGTCAGCAGGAAAGCAGAGGGCCAGCTGGGAATTGCAGTGAAGCCCTGCTCCCACCCTGCCCTTGCCCTGGGGGCCTGTGGTGGAGAGGTTCCTGGTTGCCCAGCTCCTGCTGCCGGGTGCTTGCCAGAGGGCCTCTGGGAAAGGGCTCCTCTCTTCCCAGTCTGGTTTGCAGACAGTCAGTCGCTCCTTCTTGGCAGAGCTTTGGCCGTAAAGAGACTTGGGCTCCCCACCCTCCCGCCCAGCCCAGGAGAAAGGAGCACAGGCAGAGGTGGAAAAGCCTCCCCCCACCCCGTGGAAGAGAAGAAAGCAGCAGCCAAGCTGGAGACAATCCAGCCCCCCAGTAAGTGTGTGCTGAGCCTAGCCCCAGCCTGGGGCGGTCGAGTGTCCCTGACCCCCACAGGGTGTTATGGCTCCAAATCCCTGGGGCCTGGGGTTGCGGACAACACCCTTGGCATTCTGGTGACATGGGAATGGCCTAGGTTACACCTCCCTCCTCCCAGGTGTTATGGAAATTAGGCTTGTCAGCCACCATAACAGGGCCCGACCCTAGGTTCCCACAGAAAAGTTCAGAGCCAAATCAAAGCAAATTAAATAATTAAATTTTAATGACGCGCATGCAGTCATTACAGCTCGAGCTGGGTGCCTCCGAAGAGGGACCCCGAGCAAAGAAATCCCTGGGCAATTATACTTTCCAATCTAACCTCTCCACCCCTCCCGCGGTAGTTTGGACCAATAGTAATATTTTGGTCTGGGGTCTCCTGCTCCTTATTGGGTCTCATCCCTGTCTCTAGGCAGGCTGTTTATCTTTACTGTTGCGGTTTCTGCTGACAGATGTGTCTTAATTCTTCGGGTCCCGCCCTTGTCTCTTAAGGCCCTGACAGAGAGGTGTTGTTCCAGCAATTAGCACTGCCCCAGCAGTGACAGTAGGTGTTATCTCCCAGGGTCCTGATGAAGGGGATATAATCCAGACCCCAAGATAGTCCAGACCCCCCAAATTAACACTGTTTCAGCAGTGAGAGGAGGCGTTGTTTCCCAGGGTCCTGGCACCCAACGAGGCCTTATTTCAGAGCCTTGACATCCTCCCTTTCGGAGTGTGAAGCACAGGAATGCAGACTGCTTGCAACTCCCTTATCGTTCCAGTTTGAACCAGCTCTCAGGCCCTTTTCTTACTGAACTAGGTAAAAGTTCCTTATTTTATCTAAGTGCGGCCTAAGGCTTCAACAAATCTAGCTACTCATGCTAAGCAAGTTTTAGAGAAGTCGTGCTAAGCAGCTACCTCTAGACAGTTTCAGTTTGCTATTCCTTGACACAAGGATCCTGCCTGGAAAGTACCAAGTGTGATGACATGGCTCTAGGCCTGGCAGGGCAGGTGGGGTTTTTCCTGCATGCTGCCAGTGAGGGGAATGGGCTTGAGCAGCAGTGCTTGGATCCAGCAGGTCAGCCCCTGGGCGTGCAGCTGGTGTTGGCAGCAGGGCTTTGGTTTCCTGAGCGTGGGCCCCTCTTTGTGCATGAAGGCTGGCGTGGAGAGATGGTCCCCACGTGCCCCCGGGGGCAAAAGCAAGAAAAGCCCAAGCCCCGTGAGTAGGAAGAGGTGCACAGGTGAGGGCAGGGCCTGCTTGCCCCGGTGGCCTGGCGGTCCAGCAGCTGGACGTCCCAAAGGCGAGCCAGCAGCGAGGCACCAAGGCTGGGGGGTGTCACGCTTCATCAGGAAGCAGAGTGTGCCCGTGTGCTGCCGTGAGGCTCAAGCCGGTGGCCAAGCTGGTGAGGAGAGCCCAAAAGTCGGCGCCCCTGAGGGGAGAGGAGGATGCACGGAAGAGTGAGGAAGCGATGGTGTGGGAGGGCAAGGCAAAGGTGCAGGGTGATGTGGAGCAAAGAAAGCCTGGAGGGGCCCAGCGCAGTGCGTGCACGCCAACAGGGAAGTGCTTAGAGAGCAGCAGTCTGGAGAAATCAATCTCTGGCACCTTTTGTGGGAAATCTGCAGAGCCGGGCACCTGTCTCAGGGGTCTGTCCGCTAATGCCTGCAGCCTGGGGACCAGACAGGAGCACTTTGCAGTCTGTGTGCAGCTGCGGGCCTGCAGCGTGGCATGCCTGGAGCGCTGCGGTGGATGGCTGCAGCCTCTTTGGGAAGGCCCGTCTGGGAAGGGGCGGAGGGGCAGTTGGCCTTTCTGTGAGCAAGCAGCGGGAATGCAGGAAGCTCTGCCTAGGGCTGGACGGTGAGGCATATGGGTGAGGCTTAGTGGCCCGAGCAAGAGGAGTGGTCTTGCAGTGGCTGGCTGTGTGCTCTAGAGGGCCTGAAGAAGGGCAGCATCTGCACGGTGTAGGAGGCAGAGAGGTGGGGAGAGGAAAATCCCTGCTGCGGCACAGATGGCAGCTCGGAGCTGGGCTCAGAAGCTGGCACCAGAGGCTTGGAGGCAAAGCCGTGGTGCTGGAGGTGCCCCCGGTGAGCAGCAAGGCCTTGTGATGTCGGTCCTAGCACGGTCACCACAAGGCCTTGTGATGCGGGTGCCCTGGTCACAGCAGGAGGTGGTCACGGGGGTCCCCATGGCAACGTGCAGGGCTTTGTGATGGGGGTGGCATCGTGCCCCCAAGGCCATTGTGATGGGGCGGTGCCCGTGGTGACCGAGTCCGTGCTGGGAGCAGAGCCCCTGGGTGTGCCCTCTGAGGAGAGCAGCTCGCTGAGGAGGGAGCAGCTCTCTTGAGGGCCAGAGTGGCAGGTGCGCAGGAGAAGCTCCTGCAGATGGACAAGGGGCGGCAGGCGAATGCCGGCTCCCAGCCCGTGGATGGGCTTTCTGTGAGGCCGAAGCGCAGAAGCAAGGTGAGCGGTGGGGCTGGAGGGAGAGGCAGGCAGCAGGGCCGGGAGCCGCACGGAAAGCGTGAGGACGGTGGGGAAGAGGAGGTGGGGCAAGCGAGCCAGGCCTGATCTTCTCTGGCCAGGGGGTATTTCTTGCTGGTGCTGGGGATTTTCTGGTGCACAAAGCACACCGACCGGGATGCTCCAAGGCCCAAATGGAGCCTGTGAGCTGTGCTGAGGGTCAGAGAGCACCTCTGGGCTTAGCGCAGCTGGGCCGTGCTCGGCCTTGAGCTTCCCTTCGACGTGGGGCCGGGCTTTCCTGTGCCTGAGGGGCCGCTTGTACGAACGCAACCGCCTCCATCATGGGCTTCCTTCTCCCTGCAGGGGGGCCAGCGGGAGCCGCGCGCAGCGCTGCAACGCATCCCGACCCCGACTTCGTCGCACCGAAGGGACAGGCGGCCGTTGCTGCCCGGCCCACAGAGCTTGCAAGGCCTCGAACACCTCATTGCAGAGGTACCGAGCTGAGCAGCGATGGTGGCAAAGCCTCTGCCTGCCTGGCTGCAGCTGCGGAGAAGCAGGCGGGAAGCGGTGGGAGAGACCAGGAGGTCTCAGGCTCCTCAGGGGAACTGCCTTTGCCCCTGTCCTGCGCAGTGCTGATGAGCCCTGTCCCCATGCAGCCTTTGGGAGCAGGGTGGGAGCTGCCTGCGTGGCAGAGCGCTGCCGCTGTTGAGGGCATCAGAGGTGCTGGAAATTGTGGGAAGGATGGAGAGCGGGGGCGGGGGCTGGGGGGGAGGAAAGGGCTGCAATCACTTTCCTATCTCCTGGGCTTGGATTGCAGACGGTGAAGGACACTGCCAGAGATGTTCTCATCGCAGCGTTCAAGAGAGAAACGGAAACACTCCATCTGCCCAGCTTAGCACCTCGTGCACCCAAGGCAGCTAGGCAGCTCCTTGGAGGCCTGGAGGCCTCTGCAGCTAAAATGGCAGGATCTGCCCGTGGAACCAAGCTGCCTGCTCTGGAGACATCCTGCAGATCTTCTGCAAGAGGCAGGGCCAAAGCCAGGGAGCAGCTGCCGCCTCTTAGTGCTGCTGTGATGTGTCTGGAGTGCAGGAAGAGCCTGGCAGAGGAAGGTCTACAGGCAGTGCCTCTTCCTTTGCCTGCCCTTCAACAAGGCAAGCGGGAAGCTGGGGCTCTGCCCCGGGCACTTCAAGCTCCTGTCCGCTGCTTGCCTGAGGCCAGGGCTGGGTCTTCCGCGCTGGGAAAAACAAGGCTGCTGCGAGCTGATGGTGCCAGGACAAGACTTCCTGTGCAAAGCCGGCAGCTGCCAGGAGGCACCTCCTTTGTTGCGGGAGCACAGAGCATTCCTCAAAGGCAGATGCGAGGCATGCCAGCATGCAAGGAGCAGCATGAGCCGTGGCCAGGCTGCCTGACAGAGCCAAGGCTGCCACCGTCGCCGCTGAGGGTGGCTTTTTCGAGAACTGTCGAAGGACTGTGCCAGGAGCTAGGCAGCAAGGTGCTGGCAGCTCCCAGAGATGCCTGTGCGCAGGAGACCAAGGCACAATGGTTGGAGACGATGGCGCACAGGCAGGACTTGGTGCGGAGCAAGGCCTCAGCGTCCCAAGGTGTTGAGCTGCAGCCTGCAGAAGGGCAAGTTTCCCCCGCTGAGAATCCCCAAGGAGAATCAGCCTCTTCTGGCGTGGGGGAGGTCCCACAGTGGGAGACAATGGCCAAAGGTGTTTCACAGCAGGTTGGGCTCAGCAGCCCCCGCTTCGCAGAGGTGCCACCCAGCTCTGCCAAAGCCGTTGCTGGCAGCTGCCCCAGTGACATGGTCACAGCAGAGTCCTCCTGGCCTTCCTGGCCTGAGCCTGCTGGCCTTATTCAGAGCATCCTTGCAGATGCGTGCATGGAATTGAGGGCTGAGAGCCAGAGACTTGCTGCACACAGCCCTGTAGCACCTGCCGCAGCTCTGGAATCCACAGGCCTTGAGCTCGTGTCTGCAGCCTGGAGCTGTGCTGATGACATGAGTCTTGGACGTGACCGGCAGCTGGTGCAGCCTGATGTGGACAAAGGCACAAAGGAGCTCAGTGCAGCCGTGCCACGGAAGATATCGGCACACGCCCTTGGTCCAGCAGCAGTGGCAAAGAGAGCCCAAGAGGAGAGCAGCGAGCATGGCAAAAGCACAGCTGCCACAGCTCTGCAAGGGCCTGATGCCCACACTCGTGATGGCAAAAGGAAGGTCACAGGGGCCGGTGCACCAGCTTCCCCGGGCAGGGGCCATGGACTGGTCACACTAGGATGGCAACTTGCAGTGCAGAGGCCCAAACAGCAGCCTCTGGGCATCATCTGTCGCCTTCGAGGCACGCCGCTGCACATACACCCCGACAACCCCGCGCAGTATCTCGCCGTGCTCTCAATCAAAACAGAGACGCTGGAGGAGCTCGACAGGAGCTGCGTGGCACGCACCGGGCAGAGCTTGGCTCAGCTGCGAGAAGCCTGTCTGGAGAGGAAGGAGCCGAGGCCGAAGGAGAGGGAGGTCGAGGAAGAGGAGGGCAAGGGGAAACGTTTCTCCCTGACAGCATCGGGATGCCTCAATGTTCGCCCCAAGGAGGTGAGTGCAAAGGGTGGGCCGGGGCAGATGGTGACCCTCCGTGTGCTGGGGCCAGCCGCTGCGCCCTGCTGCAACAGCGTGATGGTGGCAGTGCTGGCAGGGCTGCGGGGGGCATTGCTGGTGGGAAAAGCAGCTGCCTTCACAAATCTCCCTCTCTGGCTTCAGCTCTGTGCCAGAAACTCCTTCTATAACCTGTGGCAACCGGAGGTGACGCGAGTGGAGCTCCTGAAGGACGCCAGGTCCAAGTGGGAGGTGCAGGAGCGGCTGTACGCCCATGCGCCCAGGAGGGAGCTGGGAGCTGGGAAGAGAGTCCGGGGAGTGCCAGAGGATGCTGGCGTGGAGTGGAACGATGAGGAAGAGGACGCTGATGAAGAGCCTTTGCAATGGGAGGAGCTGGAGAAAAACACGGCCTTGGTCATGAGCTGGGTCAGACCGAGCCTCAGGAGCCTCTTGGCAGACCCAGAGCCGTGCCCTGAGGAGGTGCCCTGCTCACCCGTTGTGAAGGGCAGAGATGCTGCCAGGGAGGCAGCTGGTGACCTGCAGAGCACGCCTCTGGCCCCAGCAGTGCCCCGAGGAGCCGAGGCAGCGGCATCTCCTTTGGCAGGAGGCTCCCAGGATGCGGGGGACAGTGTGCCTCTGTCCCCATCGGCCAGCACAGAGACAAAGGCGGAGGCCTCCCCCGCAGCCAGAGACCCTGAGGATGCAGGGGAAAATGCTCCTCTGCCTCCATTGCTTCCCGCAGAGGCTGCGCCAGAGGCCTCCCACTTGTGCGGAGGCCCTTGTGGGGAGAGCAACAGCCTGCCTCTCCAACCACCGTTCCCTGAAGAAAGTGCAGCAGAAGGCTCTGCCCTGGCCGCAGGCCTTCCTCACCAGGTGAGCAAGGAGCATGGCGTCGGCACCCACCACCCAAGGGAGGTGCGGTGTGAGCAGTGTCTGGGGTGTGCAGGGTGGGTGAGAAGAGCTGCCCCATCGCATGGGTCCCCCGCGGCCGTGGTGAAAAGCTGTCCCCCCAGCCCTTTGCCCTCTGCACTCTCTGCCCTGGGGAAGATGCCTGGTGCTCTGCGTTTCCAAGTGCCAGAGGCCCAGGGCTGACGTGCCCTCCCCGGCCTGCACAGCACCCAGCCCTGGGGCATGGATGCTGAGCGAGGAGGGCAGGGGCAGCCCCAGCAGCAGCCGCCTCCCACAGCCAGCGAGCCAGCCCCCTTGTGCCACGCACCCGGCCACCTCCATCCCCCGCTGCCCGCTGTGGCCCCCGGCCCAGCCCTGCTGCTATGGCCCCAAGACAAGCCTTGTGCCACTGCCCAGCCAGCTGCATGTGCCTCCCCTTGGGGCTCGCGGCCACTCACAGCATCCCCCCACCCCAGACCCTTTCCCCCCTCACATATCCCAGGGCACCAGGATGCTGAGCATGGCCAGCTGATACCACACAGGGGTGTGTTGCTGCTCTCCCCATGCAGGTTGCCTGTGAGCCCAAAGAGGAGCACAAGTCGTCGTCTTCCCTCCGGCCCACGCCAGAGGTGGACTCAGGTAGGTACCCAAGTCGAGAGCCGCTCTGGGGACGGCACAGCGAGCGGCACTGAGGCTGGCAGCAGGAAGCACCCAGGGGCTGGCCATGCCGAGGCCAGGAGCCCTCGGGAAAGCCCTTGGTGCCAGGGACAGGCGGGTGCTTGCCCTGCGCCTGCCCAGCCCCTCGCCCACGGCTCTCCTTCCTCCACAGGCATCACCGCCCTCCCGCATGCTGCGGCTTCCAGGCGATGGCCATCGCGGCTCAGGGCAGCGCTTCGGGCTCTGCGCAGAGCTTTTAGCTGCCGCTGTGTCTCAGGGCAGTGAGAGGAACAGCGCGAGGATGCAGCTGCCAGACAGGTCGCCCGAGATGGGGCATGGCGCACAGCAAAGAGGCAGAGCGACGGAGGCTCTCTCCTGGCTGCTACAGCAATGCTGCCGCATCGTGTCCCACTGCACATGTTCTGCTCCAAATAAACCCTCGGCAGCTGTTCCCGCCGTGTTACTTGGTGTCAGGGAACTGTCAGGAGAAAGACTAGTGCAGGCGCTGCCAAGGAAGGCAGTCAGGGCTGCAGAGAAAGCCCTACAAGCAGTCACAGAGTGAGAGAGCAGCTGGGGTGGGAAGGGTCTTCCGGAGGTGTCTGCTGCAACCTCCTGCTGCAAGTGGAGGCAAGAAGAGGAGGTTTCGCAGGCCCTGTCAGGGTCGAGCTCTGACCGTCTCTGGCGATGGATTCCCGCACGGCCCTGGCACCCTGCTCCAGTGTTGCACCACCATTCGGCTTCCAAGGCCATTTGCAGTCTCTGAGGGGAATTTTCCCTGCCGCAAGCTGTGCCGTTGCCCCTCGTCCTGTCCCCAGGCCCCTCAGGACGTCTCTGGCTCCATGCTCTCTGCACGCTCCCGTTAGGCTCTTGCAGGCAGCAGTGAGATTCCCCCTACGCCTTCTCTTCCGCCAGCTGCACAAAGCCAGCACCCTTGGCCTCTGCTCCTGTGTGCTGTGCTGCAGCTGCCAGGCAGCTTGGGGGCCTGCGCTGGGCTTGCTGCAGTGTGGCCCCATCTGCGTGGGGCAGGGGGCTGGGGATATGGTGCAATGGGGCGGGGGCCTGGGGATATGGGTGCAATAGGGCGGGGGCCTGGGGATGTGAGTGCAATGGGGCAGAGGGCTGGGGATATGGGTGCAATGGGGCAGGGGTGCTGGGGATATGGGTGCAATGGGGCGGGGGGCTGGGGAGGTGGGTGCAATGGGGCAGGGGGCTGGGACCATGGGTGCAATGGGGCGGGGAGGCTTGGGATATGGGCGCAATGGGGCAGAAGCCTGGGGACGTGGGCGCAATGGGGCAGGGGGCTGGGACCATGGGTGCAATGGGGTGGGGGGCCTGGGTCCATGGGTGGTGGTGGGTGTTGATGTGACCTCACGCCTGCGTCCATTGGTGGTGGTGGGTGTTGATGTGACCTCATGCCTGAGTCCAGGGGTGCAATGGGGGTGGACACCTGGGTCCATGGGTGGTGGTGGGTGCTGATGGGGTGGCCACCGGGGCCCATGGGTGACAACACGGGTGCAATGGGGCTGGACACCTGGGTCCATGGGTGGCGGACGGTGCTGATGGGGTTGGACAGCTGGCTCCATGGATGGGTGTGGGTGCTGATGGGACTGGATGCCTGGCTCCAGGGGTGCAACGGGGCTGGATGCCTGGGTCCCCGGGCAGCTCCTCACCCATGGGTGCCACCTTGGGCAGGTTTCCACATCTTCCAGTAGACCTATGGGTGCCGGGGGTGGGCCGGGGGCCACCTACCAGCACTCGGCCTTCGATGGGCGCCACTCCCTGAGCTCCCACTGCTGGCCCCGTGTCCCCATCACCATGTCCCCGTGGTCTCCTGTCCCTATCCCTGCCCCCGTCCCTGCATCCTCGGGTCCCCATCTCCACCGCTGGGTCCCCGTCCCTTGGCCGAGCCAAACTCCATCCCCGGAGCTGACCCCTGTCCCCACCGTGTCCCCCCGTCCCTGTGACAGAGCCAACTCCATCAGCATCCCCACAGCATCCCCGTCCCCAGGGTGTCCCCATCCCCACAGCATCCCCATTCGCCTGCCGTCCTCGTCCTCACCATGTCCCCATCCCCGTGGTGTCCCCGTCCCCCTGCCCCTGCGACAGAGCCAACTCCATCTCCAGCCCCACGGCGTCCCCGTCCCCACGGTGTCCCTGTCCCCACCACGTCCCCCTGCCCGTGACAGAGCCAACTCCATCCCATCCCAATGGTGTCCCCGTCCACACATCGTCCCCAACCCCACATCATCCCCATCCCCAGTGTCCCCCTGCCCCTGTGACAGAGCCAACTCCATCTCCATCCCCACATCGTCCCCATCCCCACGGCATCCCATCCCCACATCGTCTCCATGCCCATGGCGTCCCATCCCCACATCGTCCCCACTTCCACATCATCCCCATCCCCACATCATCCCCATCCCCCCAGTGTCCCATCCCCACATCATCCCCATCCCCACATCATCCCCGTCCCCCCAGTGTCCCCGTCCCCACATCATCTCCATCCCCACATCGTCCTCGTCCTCCCACATGGCCTCCGCGCTCCCGCCCACCACGCGCTCCGCGGAGATCAGCCCGGCGCCCGGTGGCGTCACCACTGCCGCGCCGCGCCATTGGCGGGCGGCCGCCGGCGGGGCCAATGGCTGCGCGACAAGGCGGGGCGGGAGCCGCGGCTCGGCCCTGTGCAGCGCCCTCCGCGCGCACCCTCGCTGTCGCTTCTCCCAACCTGCCGCACCGGGATCTGCCCAGCGCCTGGTGACGCCTGGGTCGACACGAGCCGCTATTGGCGGGTGGGACAGAGCGCAGCCAATGGCGGTGCGCCGCAGCGGAGCCAATGGCGGTGTGGGGGCGTGGCCCCCGTGAGCTTCGGCGCTGCGTGAGGGCGACGGCGATGGCAGCGAGGAGGCGGTAGCGGGGCGGGCGATGGGGCCGGGGCTGCTGCTGCTGCTGCTGGGGGGGGCGGTGGGGCGGCGGCGAGTGGTGAGTGCGGGCGGGGACCCCAGCCCCCCTCTGCCCTCCCCCGCCGCCGGGCTCCCCGTCAGCGGCCCCACGGACCGGCCTGCAACCGTCCCCGGGAGGTGCTGCCCCCCCGACCTGCCCCCCGGGACGTGCTACCCCCCTGGACCCACCCAGGATGTGCTGCCCCCCCGGAGCCCCCCAACCTGCCCCCCCCGGGACGTGCTGCCCCCCCGACCTGAACCCTGGGACATGCTGCCCCCCCGACCCGCCCGTCTTGTCCCCCCGGGACATCTTGATCCCCCGGATGCCCCCCAATGTGCCCCCCCCAGCCCCTCACCACACCCCATGTCCCTGCAGGCCCCCACTCCCTGCGCTACTTCAACACCGCCGTGACGGAGCCCAGCCCGGGGCTGCCCGCCTTCGTCTCCGTGGGCTACGTGGACGGAGAGCTCATCGATCGCTACGACAGCGAGACGCAGAGAGTGGTGCCGGGCGCGGCCTGGATGGAGCAGGAGGGTCAGGACCACTGGGACGAGGAGACCCGGATCAATCAGGACTGTCAGGAGACTTTCCGTGTGTACCTGGACACGCTGCAGAAGTGCTACAACCAGAGCGGGGGTGAGCACGGGCCGGGGCTCCCGGCGGCAGCTGCTCGCCATCAGCGCTGGGGGCTGCGGGGCTGGGGTGCCCCCGGCCCTGCACTGGGTGCCGGGTCCGAGCCCCTCTGCTGCCCCTGAGCCCCCGTCTCCCTGCTTGTGTCTCAGGGTATCACACAGTGCAGCGCACGTACGGCTGTGACCTCCTGGAGGATGGCGGGACCCGGGGGTTTATGCAGCTTGGCTACGACGGGAAGGACTTCATCGCCTTCGACAAGGACACGCTGACATTCGTCACGGCGGATGCTGCTGCGCTAATCACGAAGAGGAAGTGGGAGGCTGAGAATGAGCCTGAGCGCTGGAAGCACTACCTGGAGAACAGCTGCATCGAGGCGCTGCGGAGATACGTGGAGTGCGGGAGGGCCGCGCTGGAGAGGAGAGGTGAGGGCGAGGTGGGACCCCCCGGACACGGGGACGGGCCCCGGGCTCGGCGCTGGGCCCAGGCGCCCGACGGCGCTGCTGGCGGCACAGTGCGGCGTCTGCATCCGGGCCTGGGCGCGAGCTGCCTGACCTCCCTCCCTCGCGCCGTCTCCCCAGAGAGCCCTGCGGTGAGAGTGTCGGCCAAGGAGAGCCACGGCTTCGTGACCCTGTTGTGCCAGGCTCACGGCTTCTACCCGCGGCCCATCAGCATCAGCTGGCTGAAAAAGGGCCGCGTCCAAGCCCAGGAGACCAAGCAGGGCAGTGTCACGCCCAACAGTGATGGCACCTCCCCGCCTGGGCCAGCTTTGAGGCCCTCCCCACAGAGAAGCACGAGTACCAGTGCCGTGTGGAGCACGCCAGCCTGCCGGAGCCTGGCCTCTTCTCCTGGGGTGAGCGCAGGCGGCCAGAGCTCGTGGAGTGCCCGCTGGGGGCAGCTCCCAGCCCCTGCTCCCGGCCCCGCTCTCTTCCAGAGCCACTGAGCTCCCTGCTGCCCGTTGTCCTCGGGGCGGTCGTCGCTGTGGTGGTTGTCATCGCAGTGATCGCCGGCTTTGTGGTCTGGAAGAGCAGATGGGGTAAAGCACGGGGGCTGAGGAGGCGGGGGGAGGGAGGCTGGGAGGAGAAGGGGCCCGAGCCGGAGCCCTGGGGCCGGAGCAGAGCCGGGCCGTGAGGGGCCGCGTGGCCTGATGCCTCTTTCTTCCCTCAGGGAGGAAGGAGCAGGGGTATGTGATCGCCAAAGGTGAGTGCCGGGGCCGCTCCGTCCCAGGCCGCGCCTGGCAGCGGGGCAGCATTTGCTCTCTGGTTTCTGGCGGCTGCGGGGCTGGCGCGTCCCGTCCCCCGCCTGCCCCCATCTCCCCTCTTCCGTGCCCCACAGCTTTTCCCCGGCTGCAGGGCAGGGAAAGGGTTGGCGTCCCGCCGCTGGAGGCTGAGGCGCCCGGGCGCTGCCCTCTGCTCCTGGTGCCTGTGAGGCGGCTCCAGGGCCGGGTCCTGGCCCAGCGGGCTCTGCCCTGGCCCGGCTTTGCCCGCGGCTGGTGCGGGGCCTGCAGTGCCACTGGCACGGGGCCAGGGCTCACTGCCGCTCCTCTCTCACAGGCCACGACGGGGCATCCAGCAGCTCCAGAATGGGTCAGAGCTGGTGCTGGGAGCGGGGCGGGGGGCCCTGGCCTGGCGTGATACCAGGCTGGCACCCGCCATGGGGCTGCCGGCTGGCCGGGTGCTGCGGCTGGGTTCCTGGGGGCTTCTGCCTGCTCCCCTGGCTCTGGGAGGGGGGATTTAGCCCCGCAGCGCAGCTCCCATGGGGGACGGCGATGTGGGGCTGGGACCTGCAGGACAGGGCGCGCACGGGGGTGCGGGGGTACCCCCTGCCCCCCACACCTCTGCCTTTATTGATTTTTTCCTCTCTTGTCTTTGCAGGAAGCAATGCCGCCATTTAAGCGCTCCATCCTGGTAAGCAAGGAGCCGCGGCCGGACCCGGCAGCGTGGGCAGCGGGGGCCCAGCCCGCCCGAGCGCCTGCCGTCTCCTCGCTGCAGCTTCCGGGACGCCGCCAAGTCCCCTCGGCTCCCACAGCCCGGGAGCAGCAGCACCCAACGCCCCGCTCGAGGCTAAACCCGCCCCGTTTGGGTGCTCGGGCGCTGCAGGGTGCAGGTGGGCACCCGGGGGCAGGTTGGGGGGCTCAGGCTTTTGTCTCACTGTGCCTTGGATCTGCTCCCTGGCTCCGACGTGCTGCAAAAAGCTGTGAAGGTGGCGTGAAGCCCCCAGAGAAGAGGAGCGCTCGGAGCCTGCTCCTGCCGTGGTCCCAGCTCTGAGCTGGGGTAAAACCAGTTTTATCAGTGTGCGAGGCAGGGTTTCCATCTGCCAGTTGCCTGGGAAATAGAGAATTTGCTGGATTTTTTCAGCACTTGTCCTGGTGGCTCTCTTCGAACAAGAATGCTGTTTCTGTGGTGGGCCTCTTCAAACAAGAATGCTGTTTCTGTGGTGGGCCTCTGAACAAGAACGCTGTTTTTTTGGTGCGTCTCGTAGCACAGGAACGTTGTGTTTTTAGGTGTGTCTGTTAGGACAACAATGCTGTTTTCTGACTGTACTGTTATGGAAATTAGGCTTGTCGGCCCCCATAACAGGGCCCGACCCTAGGTTCCCGCAAGTAAAATTCAGAGCCAAATCAAAGCAAATTAAATAATTAAATTTTAGTTACACGTGTGCAGTAATTACAGCTCGAGCTGGGTGCCTCCGAAGACAGACCCCGAGCAAAGAAATCCCTGGGCAATTATAGTTTTTTCAACTTAAATTTCTCACCCTTCATGCAGTAGTTAGACCAATAGTAATTTTTAGGTCTGGGGTCTCCTGCTCCTCATTGGATCTCATTGTTGTTCCTAGGCAGGCTCTTTTTCTTCCTCATCTTTACTGTTGTGGTTTCTGCCGACGGTTGTACCTTCGTTTCTTGCTGGGTCTTACTGTTGTCTCTCAAGGTCCTGAGGAGGAGGAGGAGGTGATTCTGAATCATAACAATGAACACTGCCCCAGCAGTGAGCTAAGGCTTTGCCCCTCAAGGTCCTAATGCCCTGCACTGGTCTTATTTCAAAGCCTTGACACCCTCCCTTTGGGAGTGTGAGACGCAGGAATGCAGACTGCTTGTAACTCCCTTATCTTCCCAGCTGGAACCAGCTCTGAGGCCCTTTTCTTACTGGGCTAAGTAAAAGTTCATTATTTTCTCTAAGTGCGGCCTAAGGCTTCAGCAAATGTAGCTCCTCATGCTAAGCAAGTTTTAGAGAAGTTGTGCTAAGCGGCTACCTCTAGACAGTTTCAGTTTGCTATTCTTTAACACAAGTGGCCGTGTCCCTCCTGAGGTGCCAAGAATCCCAGTCCCTGAGCCATGGGGCTGGATACGACCTCCTTGGCTTATTCATGACATGGGCTCATGACACACACCCCAGAGTCAAATAAATTTCTGTGGGAGAATGGGAGGAAGAAAGTAGAAATGAATCAAAGGAGGGGGAATACAGGCAAGGAGGCCCACCGGTAAACATCTCCAAATACAGGTGGATTTTGCCCCCACTCTGGCAAGGGCGTTCTTCCACAACCAGCAGCACCTGGGGGACGGAGGGTCTTTTCCTGATAGCCCTCATGGCACACAGGGCATCAGGATTTGAGACAGCCCTTCCAGCCAAGGGGCAATTTCTGGGGATCCATGGGATCTCTTCTTGCTTTCTCCGCAGGTCTCATTACTGATTACTTGCAGAAGAGATGGCTTTGGAGGGATCCCAGGGCAGCCTTCCAATGGCTACGAGGAGGTCATCAAGAAGATGGTGCCCGGCTCTTCACCAGGGTGCATGGGGGGAGGACAAGAGACAATGGGCATAAGTTGAGAGAAGAGACATTCGTGCAGGACATAAGGAAAAGGTTTCCACTGCAAGGATGGTCAAACATTGGAAATGGTTGCCCAGAGAGGCGGTACGGTCTCCTCCCTTGGAGGTTTCCAAGACCAGACTGGATGAAGGCCAGAGCAACCTGGTGTGACCCCAGAGCTGACCCTGCTGTGAGCAAGGAGACTGGGCTAGAGACCTCCTGAGGTCCCTTCCACCCTGAAGGAGTCCGTGATTCATCCCACTCTCGATCTTCTCTTGTTGATGTCAGGGAAACATGCAGGTTCCCTGTGACGGTGGAAGTAGGCCAGCTTTCTTGTGCTCCTCCAGGCAGAATTGTTCAGATGCAGGGCTTCTTGGCAGGAATCCCCAAGACAGCCATGACCAATCCTTTGCTTCGCTTTTAATTTCCTTGTTTTTTTCTTTTCCCCCTTCTAAGTGTGTCTCTCTTACCATCCTAATCCCTTCCCCTACAGTCAGCCCACTCCTGATTACCCTTAACTCTTTGGTGCTGGGGATTTCTTTTTTTTTATTTTGGTGTGTGGGGGGTGTTTTTTTGTTTTGACACAGAGGAGCTTTTGTCCAGAAGGATCTTGAGAAACTTGGGTGATTCGGACAACAGATACCCTGTGAAGATTTACAAGAGAAGTGTCAAGTCCTGTGCCTAGGCAGGAATGACCCTGTCCATGAGTAGAGGTTCAGGGACCTGGGCTTCTTTAGCCTGCTGACGTGGAGGCAAAGGGCAGTAGAGTAGGAGCCTGTGACTGCTTGAAGGGTGGTTTCAGAGATGATGGAGCTTTTCTTGGTAGTGGGGAACAGCATGAGAAGGAGAAAGAGCCACAAACAGCAGCTTGTAGAGTTTAGATGTGACATTAAGAAAAGAAAATGTCACTCGTAGGGCAGTGCTGTGGTGCAACAGGACACCCAGAGGGAGTCTGAGTTCAGCCCCTGGCTTTGTGTTTTAAGGAAAAGCAAGTGAGGACAGGAAGACATCAGGAGATGTTGGGAGATCCCAGGGTGAGAACAAGGTGGGGAAGCAGGTTGGGTGTCTACATTCTGCAAGGAAACAGACACAGGCATGGGAAAGCATAGGACAGCCTGAGGTGAAGATGGCCAAAGGCACTGCCAGGGTTGAAAGCTTCTAACAGAACTAGGTCTTTGTTGTCTTGGTGATACCTGGGTGCCTCTGCCACTGAGGCCCACAAGATGTCATTCCTTAAAGCACTGTGGCCTTGCTGCCTCCTTGTCCCCTGGGAGCCCAGGAGGTGCCGTATCATGGTCCTGCACTCAGCATTGTGCACCCCCACCCGCACACTGCCCCCAGGAAGAGCCCTGAGCAATGCATGATGGAAAGGATCACTCTACCCAGGGGCTGGCTGTCAGTGCCTGGCTGCTCTGCTTGATAACACACATCCAGGTTGACTTGGCCTCAGAGCCACCTGCACATTGCCTTTGCCTACCTGCAATCAGGGCCTCCAACTTTCTGCTTTAATCAGCCCCCGGGGAGGCTTTGTTGTTAATGACCCTCAGTGAGACCTGTTAACTCTCCAAGAAACTTGGAATTTTCTTCTGTATTTAACTTCTTGAGAGGTTTGTTCAGTCTCCTCTCAGCATCTGCGGTTTGCAGGCTGAGCACCAAATACAGCTGAGGGGTCATTAAAATGCAAAAACACCTAAGGAACCATGCATCTTTCCATAATTTTCCTCATTTTGTCAATTCTTGTGTGGCTAATTGGGAAACTTTCAGGAGAGTATTGAAATTAGGCAGATTTCAATGAACACCTGAAAAAGACAGATGTCTGCTTCTGAAGCTTTCTTTATTCTTCAGTTTTCAGAATAAGCGATACTCATATTCCCCAATTCACACTGACCCACTGGGTCTCCAGATGAAGTCTGGACATGTAGGACAAGCAGTATTTTTGATAGGAGACATGTATGGACAACCTTCTCTCCCAGCTCCCCAGCCCTGCCATTTCTCTCATCAGCCACTGGGGACTTAGATCACTCTTGTTAAAATCTAACCTTTTTCCACTCAAGGCTGTAGCTGAATGCTACAGCTCCTGTGCACCAGTTCCCATCTGCTTTCCTTAGAGAACTAGCTGCAAGCAGACACAGAAGGATTTGTCTTAATTGTGATCAAACGAAAATAAACATCATCCAGTTTCATAAGAAATAAAATACAGTCCTCAACTTTATGTCAACTCCACGTTGCCTGTACTGATGTCTAGAGTCTACAAGGAAATGTTCTTGACAAATAGATAGGAAAGGCTGGATAGACACACAGTGAAGGAGTTTGTTTAAGAGACAATGAGCCTGCTGAAAGACGAGGCAAGCTTCAGACGCCCAGAAGCTCTGAGCAGCAACTGGAGAGTTGAGAGCTATCTGAATGACAAAGAGCAAGGGGAGGAGGAAAATTGGGAAACTATGGAAAGTGCATATGTCCAGATCATCTGATGAAAAGATGCCTTTAGAAATGATCAGTTTAATCAGGATGTTACGGAAGTTAGGCCTGTCAGCCACCATAACAGGGCTCGACCCTAGGTTCCCGCAGAAAAGTTCAGAGTTTCCCCAAGTGCATCTATTATCAATTGGTGATCTTTTTCATTCATTTTTTCCCACTGAGGTAATATCTCGGATGAAAGCCATTGGTTAGTTCCTAATGCTAATAAAGAAGACCTCAATGGATGTTTTAATCTGTATAAGTCACTTGTTGTGCTCAGTTTATTTACGAGTACTTCAGCATCTATACTGTTTAGGACTCCCAATCCTGTTCCTATGATACCGGTCACATCTCTCCTTGTTCGTTTTGGAGAGGTGAGAGTTCGCCTATGTAACCACGCTGTCCATCCCACATAGGACGTACCTAAGAATGGTGAACAGGTCGGTTTGATTGTAGAGATATTAATTTGCATTAATAGCTCTACTCGTTTGAGAGACCATGATGTATTAAATAATACTCGTTGTTGGCCTGTATTTCTAATCACATACGGTCCAATTTCAAAAATTTGTGGGGATAAGGTTTTCTTACTCTTCATGGTAACAGAGTTATTTATATTGGTGGAAATAATTGTAGTCGGGGTAGGTATTGCTGTGCTGGGCTCAATAATGTCTATTTTAAATTTAAATGATAGTCCCACATTGTGGTGAGCCCACAGACAAACTGTTAAAACAAGCTGTTCTAAGGTAAAATTGTACCAACAATCCAGGTTTTCAGTGGCACCAATTTTCCTTTCTTTTTCATTTGATTTGATTTTAGTGAGAGAGATTTGAGTCGCCTTCTCATGGGTGGACCCGTTGATCATTCGACACCCTATCTTTATTTCCTTTCCTGTCCCTCCCAGGAGTTGGGGAAGTTGATTAGTATTATCCCAGCTCCATTCATTTTCTGAGTATACTTCAGTTCCGTGCATGACCAGGGTTGAGAGGTTTAAGTTTTTAGTAGAATTTAATCCCATACTTCCGGTATACTTAACACGGGCCTGGGACCATGGCCACTCTAAGGTTCTTTGACCACAGGTTAGGGAAAGTAGCATTGCCAGGGTTTGAAACAGCAACATCAGCACGGCACTTCTGCCTGCCATCCTGCACGGTGCAGTAAAGGGAAAGAGATTTGTGTTAGTGAGGCGAGTCCGAACAGATTACCCTGGGGAAGTTGTGTATCCCATTGAGCTTTACGTGGTTGTTTTCACTGTTCTGCTGCAACCTCTGCTGTGCTTGCTTCTTGGACTGTCACTCGTTTTCCTAGAATTTTAACAGCGCAGTAAGAACTTTACAATACAGTACAGGGTCCTTCCCATTTTGGTTCTAATTTTGTTTTTCGCGAGAATACCTTTATCAGCAGTTTATCTCCAGGCTGTATATCATGTGCCTGAATGTCTGATGGCACCGGCTGAAACCACTGAGCCTGATTTTGCAAGGCCTTAAACCGTTCTTGTAAGGCTAGTACATATTGTGTTACTCGTTCACCTCCATCTAATAGGCTGGTCTTAGCAGGGATATAAGTCCCTGGTATCACCAAATGTCTCCCAAAAAGAATTCCTGCTGGTGTTAGTCCTATGGGTTGCCGTGGAGAATTTTGAACATCCCATAGAGCTAAGTTTAATGCCTCTGGCCATTTTAGGCTAGCATGTGTGCATATTCTTGCTATTTTCTCTTTTAATGTTCTATTCATTCTTTCTACTTGTCCTGAAGATCGTGGGTGATAAGGAGTATGTAGGTTTCTTTTTATTCCTAACGATTTACATAACTGATTGATTATGCTTGCTGTAAAATGGGCACCCCTATCTGAATCAATGGCTTCTGGGACCCCATACCTGGGTATGATTTCTTTCAGTAAGGCTTTTACCACTCCCCCTGTGTCGGCCTTTCTTGTTGGGAAAGCTTCTACCCAGCCTGATAACTGATCTACTATCACTAACAAGTGTTTGTATCCATCGACAGATGGCATATGCGCATAATCTATTTGCAGCTTCTGGAAAGGGACGTAAGCCCATGGTCGTCCCCCTAACTCTGAGCTTGATTTGCTACTTGAAAAATTCTGGCAGGTCGGGCAGCTATTTGTTATTCTTTTAGCAGCTGCATAAATTCCTGGAGCAGCCCATACTTTCTGTACCTGCTTAGCTATTGCCTCGGCTCCCCCATGAGCTTTATTGTGAAACCACCTAGCTATAGTAATTAAATATTTTTTGGGTAGAATTGGTTTTTCCCCAATTATCCATATTCCATCATTATTTTGTTTTGCTTCCTACTGTTCCCATTGTTTTTTCTCTTCCACTGAGCACTCTTTTTCATACATAGTTTTGGGGTCTATTAAGTTTGGCCACTCACTCTGGTCCATCCTTGGAACTGCCCCCATACATTCTCTCAGAGGTTGTCAAGCTGCAGCCTTCACAGCTGCGTCGGCTAAAGCATTTCCTCTGCTAATTTCTGTAGTGTCTTTAGTATGGGCTGGGCAGTGTAATACCGCAATTACTTTGGGCAGTTGAACTGCTTCCAGCAAATTATGTATTTCTTCTCCATTAGCTAATTTCTTTCCTGATGACGAAAAGAATCCTCGTTCTTTCTATAACATCCCTGTTGCGTGACACACTCCAAATGCATATTTAGAATTGGTATAGATATTTACCCGCAAGCTCTTACCTATTTTTGCTGCTTGGGTCAATGCTATTAATTCTGCTCCTTGAACACTTACTGATGGAGACAAAGGATTGGCCTCGAGCACCTCAAAGACGTTAGTGACAGCATAGCCGGAGTGGTGCCTTCCGTCCAAATAATAGGATGACCCATCTGTAAACAGAACTAAGTCTGGGTTCTCCAAAGGTTCATCTTTAAGGTCCTCCCGGGGCTTGCTCGAGCTGACGACCACCTGCTCACAGGAATGATGTGGCTCTCCGTCCTCCGGCAGAGGCAATAGTGTTGCTGGATTCAAAATCTCGCATCTCTTTAAAGTCACATTATCTGCATGCAGTATTATCAGTTCATAGTGGTGAGCTCTCTGTGGGGATAGTGCTTGAGTCGCGTATTGTTTCATTAACAGTTCTACTTCATGTGGCACATACACAGTCAATGAATGACCCAAAGCTGCAGGTTATGTTTTTTTCAAGAAGAGCTGCAGTAGCTGCTATTGCTCTGATGCATCCTGGAGTGCCTTTAGCTACCTCATCTAGTTGCGTGGAGTAATAGGCCACTGGTCTACGGTGAGGGCCTAGTTTTTGGGTGAGTACCCCACTTGCTACTCCCTGTCGTTCATGGACAAATAATTCAAATAGTTTGCTATAATCTGGTAACCCTAGAGCAGGGGCTGAAACCAATGCTTTTTTCACAGATGTAAAAGCTTTCTCCCTCTCTGGGTCCCAGGCCAAAGGCTCTATCTCCTCCTTTTTTGTTGCCTGTACCAGAGGCTTAGTAAGTTCTGCTAACCCAGGAATCCACGGTCGGCATAATCCCACAGCTCATAAAAATCCCCTAAGTTGTTTTTTTGTTACAGGACGAGGCATATTAAGAATTGTCTTTACTCATTCTGAATCAACTAACCTGTGTCCTTCTTTCAAGATAAAACCCAAATATTTTACCTCTCTTTGACACAGCTGAAGTTTAGACAGAGATGCCCGATGCCCTTTTTCTGCAAGAGCGTTACATAGAGAAACAGTATCTTTCAAACATGTCTCATAATCTTTACTTGCTAATAACAAATCATCTACATATTGTATTAATACAGAATGTCCTGGAAGTTCGATATCTGAGCGGTCATTTTTAAGTATACGCGAAAAAATAGTCGGAGACCCAGTAAATCCCTGTGGCAGCCTTGTCCAAGTTAATTGTTGTCCCTTCCAAGTGAAAGCAAAGAGATCTTGTCTACCTTCAGCTATCGGTATACTAAAAAAGGCTGCTGTTAGGTCAATCACAGTAAAATAAGTTGCACAATGAGGTATTTGTAGTAAAATGGTTGAGGGGTCGGGGACTACTGGATGTGGAGCAACTACATGTTGGTTTATAGCCCTTAAGTCTTGTACAAACTGATACTCCGAATCGACATCAGAATCTTGCCTATTCTTTTTAACTGGCAGAATTGGGGTGTTGTACGGGGATTCACAGACTCTAAGGATACCCAGTTTCAGATAATGATCAATTTGTTTTTGGATACTCTTCTCTGCTTTCTTTGGGATAGGATATTGTTTAACTGCAGGAGGCAATCCCCCCTTTGTTTTTATCGAGACTGGACTAGCTGATTTCAGTAGTCCCGCATCCATTCCTGAAGAGCTCCATAATTTTTTAGAAACTGATTCTAAACCTGTTGGAATTTGCAGATTAGTTGACTCTGGTTCTGGTGTCTTAGCCAGAACACATGAACCCGTAATTATTAGCTTTATCCCTTCCGGCTGTAAGCAGATCTGAGTATCCAAGGCTTGCAGGAGATCTCTCCCTAAAAGGCACATGGGCGCATCTGTGGAAATTATAAAATGTCCCCACACTGTTTTACCCTCAATAGTGAGTAATAAGGTCTTAGATAACATTCGTTCGCCTTTTCCCATCACTCCTTGCATCACTATTTTATCTGATGACTTGCATCCTTTAGGCTCAAAATTTAAAAGGGAAAGGGTGGCTCTGGTATCTACTAGAAAGGGAACTTCTAAACCTTCTATATTTGCCATTACGTGACCCTCAAAATCCAAATCTACATCCCATAAATTTACTCCAATTTCCACAGTATTTTCTGAGTCTCCTATCTCCTGTCATTGTGGACTGCCTGGGAATTGCCTGGTCTCCTTCTCAGTATTTGATTGCCTCATGCTGGCCCCTCTATTCCTAAATACATGGGGCCTCACTGGGCATTCCTGCTTCCAGTGCCCTTGTTCCCCGCAACAATGACAAACATCATTAACTCTTAATTGTACACCACGTTCACTTTGATTCCATCTATCTCCCCTGGTTCTTCCGCGCCCCCTCCCCTTGCCAGCCTGGCATATGCTCTTTAAAATACTTTGGTGTATCAGGGGCTGCTTGATCTATAAAAACAGTAATTGCAAGGAATGCAGACTGCTTGTGACTCCCTTATCTTCCCAGCTGGACCCAGCTCTGAGGCCCTTTTCTTACTGGACTAAGTAAAAGTTCATTATTTTCTCTAAGTGCGGCCTAAGGCTTCAGCAAATTTAGCTCCTCATGCCAAGCAAGATTTATAGAAGTTGTGCTAAGCAGCTACCTCTAGACAGTTTCAGTTCGCTATTCTTTAACAGCTGCTCCGTATGGGCACCAAGGATCCTGCCTGGAAAGTACCAAGTGTGATGACATGGCTCTAGGCCTGGCAGGGCAGGTGGGGTTTTTCCTGCATGCTGCCAGTGAGGGGCATGGGCTTGAGCAGCAGTGCTTGGATCCAGCAGGTCAGCCCCTGGGTGTGCAGCTGGTGCTGGCAGTGTTAAAGAATAGCAAACTGAAACTCTCTAGAGGTAGCCGCTTAGCACAACTTCTCTAAAACTTGCTTAGCATGAGGAGCTAAATTTGATGAAGCCTTAGGCCGCACTTAGAGAAAATAATGAACTTTTACTTAGTCCAGTAAGAAAAGGGCCTCAGAGCCGGTTCCAGCTGGGAAGATAAGGGAGTTACAAGCAGTCTGCATTCCTGCGTCTCACACTTGGACAGGGAGGGTGTCTAGGCTTTGAAATAAGACCAGTGCAGGGCATTAGGACCTTGAGGGGCAAAGCCTTAGTTCACTGCTAGGGCAGTGTTCATTGTTATGATTTAGAATCACCTCCTCCTCCTCCTCAGGACCTTGAGAGACAACAGTAAGACCCAGCAAGAAACGAAGGTACAACCTCAGCAGAAACCACAACAGTAAAGATAAGGAAGAAAAAGAGCCTGCCTAGGAACAATGATGAGATCCAATGAGGAGCAGGAGACCCCAGACCAAAAAAATTACTATTGGCCTAACTACTGCGTGAAGGGTGGGAAATTTAAGTTGAAAAAACTGTAATTGCCCAGGATTTTTTTTTGTTGGGGTCTATCTTTGGAGGCACCCAGCTCGAGCTGTAATTACTGCACGCGTGTAACTAAAATTTAATTAATTAATTTGCTTTGATTTGGCTCTGAATTTTACTTGCGGGAAGCTAGGGTCGGGCCCTGTTATGGTGGCCGACAAGCCTAATTTCCATAACAGTACAGTCAGAAAACAGCATTGTTGTCCTAACAGACACACCTAAAAACAACGTTCCTGTGCTACGAGACGCACTAAAAAAACAGCATTCTTGTTCAGAGGCCCACCACAGAAACAGCATTCTTGTTCGAAGAGAGCCACTGCAAAAACAGGGTTCTTGTTCAGAGAGCCACTGCAAAAACAGCGTTCTTGTTCAGAGAGCCACTGCAAAAACAGCGTTCTTGTTCGAAGAGAGCCACCAGGACAAGTGCTGAAAAAATCCAGCAAATTCTCTATTTCCCAGGCAACCGGCAGATGGAAACCCTGCCTCGCACACTGATAAAACTGGTCTTACCCCAGCTCAGAGCTGGGACCACGGCAGGAGCAGGCTCCGAGCACTCCTCTTCTCTGGGGGCTTCACGCCACCTTCACAGCTTTTTGCAGCACGTCAGAGCCAGGGAGCAGATCCAAGGCACAGTGAGACAAAAGCCTGAGCCCCCCGACCTGCCCCCGGGTGCCCACCTGCACCCCGCAGCGCCCAAGCGCCCAAACGGGGCGGGTTTAGCCTCGAGCGGGGCGTCGGGTGCTGCTGCTCCCGGGCTGTGGGAGCCAAGGGGGCTTGGCGGCGTCCCGGAAGCTGCAGCGAGGAGACGGCAGGCACTCGGGCGGGCTGGGCCCCCGCTGCCCACGCTGCCGGGTCCGGCCGCGGCTCCTCGTTTACCAGGATGGAGCGCTTAAATGGCGGCATTGCTTCCTGCAAAGACAAGAGAAAAAAAATTAATAAAGGCAGAGGTGTGGGGGGCGGGGGTACCCCCGCACCCCCGTGCGCGCCCTGTCCTGCAGGCCCCGGCCCCACGTCGCCTTCCCCCATGGGAGCTGCGCTGCGGGGCTAAATCCCCCCTCCCAGAGCCAGGGGAGCAGGCAGAAGCCCCCGAGGACCCAGCCGCAGCACCCGGCCAGCCGGCAGCCCCATGGCGGGTGCCAGCCTGGTATCGCGCCAGGCCAGGGTCCCCCGCCCCGCTCCCAGCACCAGCTCTGACCCATTCTGGAGCTGCTGGATGCCCCGTCGTGGCCTGTGAGAGAGGAGCGGCAGTGAGCCCCGGCCCCGTGCCAGTGGCACTGCAGGTCCCGCACCAGCCGCGGGCAAAGCCGGGCCAGGGCAGAGCCCGCTGGGCCGGGACCCGGCCCTGGAGCCGCCTCACAGGCGCCAGGAGCAGAGGGCAGCGCCCGGGCGCCTCAGCCTCCAGCGGCGGGACGCCAACCCTTTCCCTGCCCTGCAGCCAGGGAAAAGCTGTGGGGCACGGAAGAGGGGAGATGGGGGCAGGCGGGGGACGGGACGCGCCAGCCCCGCGGCCGCCAGAAACCAGAGAGCAAATGCTGCCCCGCTGCCAGGCACGGCCTGGGACGGAGCGGCCCCGGCACTCACCTTTGGCGATCACATACCCCTGCTCCTTCCTCCCTGCGGGAAGAAAGGCATCAGGCCACGTGGCACCTCACGGCCTGGCTCTGCTCCGGCCCCAGGGCTCCGGCTCAAGCCCCTTCTCCTCCCGGCCTCCCTCCCCCCGCCTCCCCAGCCCTGGCGCTTTACCCCATCTGCTCTTCTAGACCACAAAGCCGGCGATCGCCGTGATGACGACAACCACAGCGATGACCGCCCCGAGGACAACGGGCAGCAGGGAGCTCGGTGGCTCTGGAAGAGAGTGGGGCCGGGAGCGGGGGCCGGGAGCTGCCTCCAGCGGGCACACCACGAGCTCTGGCCACCCGCTCTCACCCCAGGAGAAGAGGCCGGGCTCCGGCAGGCTGGCGTGCCCCACGCGGCACTGGTACTCGTGCTTCTCTGTGGGGAGGGCCTCAGTGCTGGCCCAGGCAGGGAGGTGCCATCGCTGTTGGGTGTGACGCTGCCCCGCTTAGTCTCCTGGGCTTGGACACGGCCCTTTTTCAGCCAGCTGATGCTGATGGGCCGCGGGTAGAAGCCGTGAGCCTGGCACAACAGGGTCACGAAGCCGTGGCTCTCCTTGGCCGACACTCTCACCGCGGGGCGCTCTGGGGAGACGGCGCGAGGGAGGGAGGTCAGGCAGCTCGCGCCCAGGCCTGGATGCACACGCCGCACCGTGCCGCCAGCAGCGCCCTCGGGCGCCTGGGCCCAGCGCCGAGCCCGGGGCCCGTCCCCGTGTCCGGGGGGTCCCGCCTCGCCCTCACCTCTCCTCTCCAGCGCGGCCCTCCCATACTCCACGTATGTCCGCAGCCCCTCGATGCAGCTGTTCTCCAGGTAGTGCTTCCAGCGCTCAGGCTCATTCTCAGCCTCCCACTTCCTCTTCGTGATTAGCGCAGCAGCATCCGCCGTGACGAATGTCAGCGTGTCCTTGTCAAAGGCGATGAAGTCCTTCCCGTCGTAGCCAAGCTGCATAAACCCCCGGGTCCCGCCATCCTCCAGGAGGTCACAGCCGTACGTGCGCTGCACTGTGTGATACCCTGAGACACAAGCAGGGAGACGGGGGCTCAGGGACAGCACAGAGGCTCGGACCCGGCACCCAGCGCAGGGCCGGGGGCACCCCAGCCCCGCAGCCCCCAGCGCTGATGGCGAGCGGCTGCCGCCGGGAGCCCCGGCCCGGCCCCTGGAGCCCCGGCCCGTGCTCACCCCCGCTCTGGTTGTAGCGCTTCTGCAGCATGTCCAGGTACACACGGAAAGTCTCCTGACAGTCCTGATTGATCCGGGTCTCCTCGTCCCAGTGGTCCTGACCCTCCTGCTCCATCCAGGCCGCACCCAGCACCACTCTCTGCGTCTCGCTGTCGTAGCGATCGATGAGCTCTCCGTCCACGTAGCCCACGGAGACGAAGGCGGGCAGCCCCGGGCTGGGCTCCGTCACGGCAGTGTTGAAGTAGAGCAGGGAGTGGGGGCCTGTGGGGACACGGGGTGCAGTGAGGGGCCGGGGGGGCACATTGGGGGGCATCCGGGGGATCAAGATGTCCCGGGGGGACAGGACGGGCAGGTCGGGGGGGCAGCATGTCCCAGGGTTCAGGTTGGGGGGGCAGCACATCCTGGGGGGGCAGGTTGGGGGGCTCCGGGGGGGCAGCACATCCTGGGTGGGTCCAGGGGGGCAGCACGTCCCGGGGGGCAGGTCAGGGGGGGCAGCACCTCCCGGGGGCGGTTGCAGGCCGGTCCGTGGGGCTGCTGACAGGGAGCCCAGCGGCGGGGGGGGCAGAGGGGGGACCAGGGTCCCCGCCCGCACTCACCACTCGCCGCCGCCCCACCGCCCCCCAGCAGCAGCGCCAACGCCAGCAGCAGCCCCGGCCCCATCGCCTGCCCCACTCCGGCCTCCTCGCTGCCAGCGCCATCGCCCTCACACAGCACCGAAGCCCACGGGGGCCACGCCCCCGCACCGCCATTGGCTCCGCTGCGATGCACCGCCATTGGCTGCGCTCTGTCCCACCCGCCAATAGCGGCTCGCGTCGACCCAGGCGTCACCAGGCGCTGGGCAGATCCCGGCGCGGCAGGTTGGGAGAAGTGAAAGCGAGGGCGCGCACGGAGGGCGCTGCGCAGGGCCGAGCTGCGGATCCCGCCCCACCTTGTCGCGCAGCCATTGGCCCCGCCGGCAGCCGCCCGCCAATGGCGCGGCGCTGCAGTGGTGACGCCACCGGGCGCCGGGCAGATCTCCGCGGAGCGCGTGGTGGGCGGGAGCGCAGAGGCGATGTGGGAGGACGAGGACGATGTGGGGATGGGGACGCCGTGGGGCTGGAGATGGAGTTGGCTCTGTCGCAGGGGCAGGGGGACGGGGACACCACAGGGATGGGGACATGGTGAGGACGAGGACGGCAGGCGAATGGGGATGCTGTGGGGATGGGGACACCGTGGGGACGGGGATGCTGTGGGGACGCTGATGGAGTTGGCTCTGTCACAGGGACGGGGGGACACGGTGGGGACAGGGGTCAGCTCCGGGGATGGAGTTTGGCTCGGCCAAGGGATGGGGACCCGGCGGTGGAGATGGGGACACGAGGATGCAGGGACGGGGGCAGGGATAGGGACAGGAGACCACGGGGACATGGCAATGGGGACACGGGGCCAGCAGTGGGAGCTCAGGGAGTGGCGCCCATCGAAGGCCGAGTGCTGGTAGGTGGCCCCGGCCCACCCCCTGCACCCATAGGTCTACTGGAAGATGTGGAAACCTGCCCAAGGTGGCACCCATAGGTGAGGAGCTGCCCGGGGACCCAGGCGTCCAGCCCCGTTGCACCCCTGGAGCCAGGCATCCAGTCCCATCAGCACCCACACCCATCCATGGAGCCAGCTGTCCAACCCCATCAGCACCGTCCGCCACCCATGGACCCAGGTGTCCAGCCCCATTGCACCCGTGTTGTCACCCATGGGCCCAGGTGGCCACCCATCAGCACCTGCGACCACCCATGGACCCAGGTGTCCGGCCCCATTGCACCCGTGTTGTCACCCATGGGCCCAGGTGGCCACCCCATCAGCACCCACCACCACCCATGGACCCAGGTGTCCAGCCCCATTGCACCCGTGTTGTCACCCATGGGCCCAGGTGGCCACCCCATCAGCACCCACCACCACCCATGGACCCAGGTGTCCACCCCCATTGCACCCCTGGACTCAGGCATGAGGTCACATCAACACCCACCACCACCCATGGACCCAGGCCCCCCACCCCATTGCACCCATGTCCCCAGGCCCCTGCCCCATTGCACCCACGTCCCCAGGCACCTGCCCCATTGCACCCATATCCCCAGCCCCCTGCCCTATTGCACCCATGTCCCCAGCCCCCCTGCCCCATTGCACCCATATCCCCAGCCCCCTGCCCCATTGCACCATATCCCCAGCCCCCTGCCCCACGCAGACGGGGCCACACTGCAGCAAGCCCAGCGCAGGCCCCCAAGCTGCCTGGCAGCTGCAGCACAGCACACAGGAGCAGAGGCCAAGGGTGCTGGCTTTGTGCAGCCGGCGGAAGAGAAGGCATAGGGGGATCTCGCTGCTGCCTGCAAGAGCCTAACGGGAGCTTGCAGAGAGCATGGAGCCAGAGACGTCCTGAGGGGCCTGGGGACAGGACAAGGGCAACGGCACAGCTTGCGGCAGGGAAAATTCCCCTCAGAGACTGCAAATGGCCTTGGAAGCCAAATGGTGGTGCAACACTGGAGCAGGGTGCCAGGGCTGTGCGGGAATCCATCGCCAGAGACGGTCAGAGCTCGACCCTGACAGGCCCTGCGAAACCTCCTCCGCTTGCCTCCACTTGCAGCAGGAGGTTGCAGCAGACACCTCCGGAAGACCCTTCCCACCCCAGCTGCTCTCTCACTCTGCGACTGCTTGTAGGGCTTTCTCTGCAGCCCTGACTGCCTTCCTTGGCAGCGCCTGCACTAGTCTTTCTCCTGACAGTTCCCTGACACCAAGTAACACGGCGGGAACAGCTGCCGAGGGTTTATTTGGAGCAGAACATGGGCTCTGGGACACGATGCGGCAGCATTGCTGTAGCAGCCAGGAGAGAGCCTCCGTCGCTCTGCCTCTTTGCTGTGCGCCATGCCCCATCTCGGGCGACCTGTCTGGCAGCTGCATCCTCGCGCTGTTCCTCTCACTGCCCTGAGACACAGCGGCAGCTAAAAGCTCTGCGCAGAGCCCGAAGCGCTGCCCTGAGCCGCGACGGCCATCGCCTGGAAGGCGCAGCATGCGGGAGGGCGGCGATGCCTGTGGAGGAAGGAGAGCCGTGGGCGAGGGGCTGGGCAGGCGCAGGGCAAGCACCCGCCTGTCCCTGGCACCAAGGGCTTTCCTGAGGGCTCCTGGCCTCGGCATGGCCAGCCCCTGGGTGCTTCCTGCTGCCAACCTCAGTGCCGCTCGCTGTGCCGTCCCCAGAGCGGCTCTCGACTTGGGTACCTACCTGAGTCCACCTCTGGCGTGGGCCGGAGGGAAGACGACGACTTGTGCTCCTCTTTGGGCTCCCAGGCAACCTGCATGGGGAGAGCAGCAACACACCCCTGTGTGGTATCAGCTGGCCATGCTCAGCATCCTGGTGCCCTGGGATATGTGAGGGGGGAAAGGGTCTGGGGTGGGGGGATGCTGTGAGTGGCCGCGAGCCCCAAGGGGAGGCACATGCAGCTGGCTGGGCAGTGGCACAAGGCTTGTCTTGGGGCCGTAGCAGCAGGGCTGGGCCGGGGGCCACGACGGGCAGCGGGGGATGGAGGTGGCCGGGTGCGGGGCACAAGGGGGCTGGCTCGCTGGCTGTGGGAGGCGGCTGCTGCTGGGGCTGCCCCTGCCCTCCTCGCTCAGCATCCATGCCCCAGGGCTGGGTGCTGTGCAGGCCGGGCAGGGCACGTCAGCCCTGGGCCTCTGGCACTTGGAAACGCAGAGCACCAGGCATCTTCCCCAGGGCAGAGAGTGCAGAGGGCAAAGGGTTGGGGGGACAGCTTCTCACCACGGCCGGGGAGGACCCATGCGATGGGGCAGCTCTTCTCACCCACCCTGCACACCCCAGACACTGCTCACACCGCACCTCCCTTGGGTGGTGGGTGCCGACGCCATGCTCCTTGCTCACCTGGTGAGGAAGGCCTGCGGCCAGGGCAGAGCCTTCTGCTGCGCTTTCTTCGGGGAACGGTTGTTGGAGAGGCAGGCTGTTGCTCTCCCCACAAGGGCCTCCGCACAAGTGGGAGGCCTCTGGCGCAGCCTCTGCGGGAAGCAATGGAGGCAGAGGAGCATTTTCCCCTGCATCCTCAGGGTCTCTGGCTGTGGGGGATGCCTCCGCCTTTGTCCCTGTGCTGGCCGATGAGGACAGAGGCACACTGTCCCCCGCATCCTGGGAGCCTCCTGCCAAAGGAGATGCCGCTGCCTCGGCTCCTCGGGGCACTGCTGGGGCCAGAGGCGTGCTCTGCAGGTCACCAGCTGCCTCCCTGGCAGCATCTCTGCCCTTCACAACGGGGGAGCAGGGCACCTCCTCAGGGCACGGCTCTGGGTCTGCCAAGAGGCTCCTGAGGCTCGGTCTGACCCAGCTCATGACCAAGGCCGTGTTTTTCTCCAGCTCCTCCCATTGCAAAGGCTCTTCATCAACGTCCTCTTCCTCATCACTCCACTCCATGCCAGCATCCTCCGGCGCTCCCCGGCCTCTCTTCCCAGCTCCCAGTTCCCTCCTGGGCGCATGGGCGTACAGCCGCTCCTGCACCTCCCACTTGGACCTGGCGTCCTTGAGGAGCTCCACTCGCGTCACCTCCGGTTGCCACAGATTATAGAAGGAGTTTCTGGCACAGAGCTGAAGCCAGAGAGGGAGATTTGTGAAGGCAGCTGCTTTTCCCACCAGCAATGCCCCCCGCAGCCCTGCCAGCACTGCCACCATCACGCTGTTGCAGCAGGGCGCAGCGGCTGGCCCCAGCACACGGAGGGTCACCATCTGCCCCGGCCCACCCTTTGCACTCACCTCCTTGGGGCGAACATTGAGGCATCCCGATGCTGTCAGGGAGAAACGTTTCCCCTTGCCCTCCTCTTCCTCGACCTCCCTCTCCTTCGGCCTCGGCTCCTTCCTCTCCAGACAGGCTTCTCGCAGCTGGGCCAAGCTCTGCCCGGTGCGCGCCACGCAGCTCCTGTCGAGCTCCTCCAGCGTCTCTGTTTTGATTGAGAGCACGGCGAGATACTGCGCGGGGTTGTCGGGGTGTATGTGCAGCGGCGTGCCTCGAAGGCGACAGATGATGCCCAGAGGCTGCTGTTTGGGCCTCTGCACTGCAAGCTGCCATCCTAGTGTGACCAGTCCATGGCCACTGCCCGGGGAAGCTGGTGCACCGGCCCCCGTGACCTTCCTTTTGCCATCACGAGTGTGGGCATCAGGCCCTTGCAGAGCTGTGGCAGCTGTGCTTTTGCCATGCTCGCTGCTCTCCTCTTGGGCTCTCTTTGCCACTGCTGCTGGACCAAGGGCGTGTGCCGATATCTTCCGTGGCACGGCTGCACTGAGCTCCTTTGTGCCTTTGTCCACATCAGGCTGCACCAGCTGCCGGTCACGTCCAAGACTCATGTCATCAGCACAGCTCCAGGCTGCAGACACGAGCTCAAGGCCTGTGGATTCCAGAGCTGCGGCAGGTGCTACAGGGCTGTGTGCAGCAAGTCTCTGGCTCTCAGCCCTCAATTCCATGCACGCATCTGCAAGGATGCTCTGAATAAGGCCAGCAGGCTCAGGCCAGGAAGGCCAGGAGGACTCTGCTGTGACCATTTCACTGGGGCAGCTGCCAGCAACGGCTTTGGCAGAGCTGGGTGGCACCCCTGCGAAGCGGGGGCTGCTGAGCCCAACCTGCTGTGAAACACCTTTGGCCATTGTCTCCCACTGCGGGACCTCCCCCACGCCAGAAGAGGCTGATTCTCCTTGGGGATTCTCAGCGGGGGAAACTTGCCCTTCTGCAGGCTGCACCTCAACACCTTGGGACGCTGAGGCCTTGCTCCGCACCAAGTCCTGCCTGTGCGCCATCGTCTCCAACCATTGTGCCTTGGTCTCCTGCGCACAGGCATCTCTGGGAGCTGCCAGCACCTTGCTGCCTAGCTCCTGGCACAGTCCTTTGACAGTTCTCGAAAAAGCCACCCTCAGCAGCGACGGTGGCAGCCTTAGCTCTGTCAGGCAGCCTGGCCATGGCTCATGCTGCTCCTTGCATGCTGGCATGCCTCGCATCTGCCTTTGAGGAATGCTCTGTGCTCCCGTGACAAAGGAGGTGCCTCCTGGCAGCTGCCGGCTTTGCACAGGAAGACTTGTCCTGGCACCATCAGCTCGCAGCAGCCTTGTTTTTCCCAGCGCGGAAGACCCAGCCCTGGCCTCAGGCAAGCAGCGGACAGGAGCTTGAAGTGCCCGGGGCAGAGCCCCAGCTTCCCGCTTGCCTTGTTGAAGGGCAGGCAAAGGAAGACGCACTGCCTGTAGACCTTCCTCTGCCAGGCTCTTCCTGCACTCCAGACACATCACAGCAGCACTAAGAGGCGGCAGCTGCTCCCTGGCTTTGGCCCTGCCTCTTGCAGAAGATCTGCAGGATGTCTCCAGAGCAGGCAGCTTGGTTCCACGGGCAGATCCTGCCGTTTTAGCTGCAGAGGCCTCCAGGCCTCCAAGGAGCTGCCTAGCTGCCTTGGGTGCACGAGGTGCTAAGCTGGGCAGATGGAGTGTTTCCGTTTCTCTCTTGAACGCTGCGATGAGAACATCTCTGGCAGTGTCCTTCACCGTCTGCAATCCAAGCCCAGGAGGCAGGAAAGTGATTGCAGCCCTTTCCTCCCCCCCAGCCCCCGCCCCCACTCTCCATCCTTCCCACAATTTCCAGCACCTCTGATGCCCTCCACAGCGGCAGCGCTCTGCCACGCAGGTGGCTCCCACCCTGCTCCCAAAGGCTGCATGGGGACAGGGCTCATCAGCACTGCGCAGGACAGGGGCAAAGGCAGTTCCCCTGAGGAGCCTGAGACCTCCTGGTCTCTCCCACCGCTTCCCGCCTGCTTCTCCGCAGCTGCAGCCAGGCAGGCAGAGGCTTTGCCGCCATCGCTGCTCAGCTCGGTACCTCTGCAATGAGGTGTTCGAGGCCTTGCAAGCTCTGTGGGCCGGGCAGCAACGGCCGCCTGTCCCTTCGGTGCGACGAAGTCGGGGTCGGGATGCGTTGCAGCGCTGCGCGCGGCTCCCGCTGGCCCCCCTGCAGGGAGAAGGAAGCCCATGATGGAGGCGGTTGCGTTCGTACAAGCTGCCCCTCAGGCACAGGAAAGCCCAGCCCCATGTCGAAGGGAAGCTCAAGGCCAAGCACGGCCCAGCTGCGCTAAGCCCAGAGGTGCTCTCTGACCCTCAGCACAGCTCACAGGCTCCATTTGGGCCTTGGAGCACCCCGATCGGTGTGCTTTGTGCACCAGAAAATCCCCAGCACCAGCAAGAAATACCCCCTGGCCAGAGAAGATCAGGCCCGGCTCGCTTGCCCCACCTCCTCTTCCCCACCGTCCTCATGCTTTCCGTGCGGCTCCTGGCCCTGCTGCCTGCCTCTCCCTCCAGCCCCACCGCTCACCTTGCTTCTGCGCTTCGGCCTCACAGAAAGCCCATCCACGGGCTGGGAGCCGGCATTCGCCTGCCGCCCCTTGTCCATCTGCAGGAGCTTCTCCTGCGCACCTGCCACTCTGGCCCTCAAGAGAGCTGCTCCCTCCTCAGCGAGCTGCTCTCCTCAGAGGGCACACCCAGGGGCTCTGCTCCCAGCACGGACTCGGTCACCACGGGCACCGCCCCATCACAACGGCCTTGGGGGCACGATGCCACCCCCATCACAAAGCCCTGCACGTTGCCATGGGGACCCCCGTGACCACCTCCTGCTGTGACCAGGGCACCCGCATCACAAGGCCTTGTGGTGACCGTGCTAGGACCGACATCACAAGGCCTTGCTGCTCACCGGGGGCACCTCCAGCACCACGGCTTTGCCTCCAAGCCTCTGGTGCCAGCTTCTGAGCCCAGCTCCGAGCTGCCATCTGTGCCGCAGCAGGGATTTTCCTCTCCCCACCTCTCTGCCTCCCAGACCGTGCAGATGCTGCCCTTCTTCAGGCCCTCTAGAGCACACAGCCACTGCAAGACCACTCCTCTTGCTCGGGCCACGAAGCCTCACCCATATGCCTCACCGTCCAGCCCTAGGCAGAGCGTCCTGCATTCCCGCTGCTTGCTCACAGAAAGGCCAACTGCCCCTCCGCCCCTTCCCAGACGGGCCTTCCCAAAGAGGCTGCAGCCATCCACCGCAGCGCTCCAGGCATGCCACGCTGCAGGCCCGCAGCTGCACACAGACTGCAAAGTGCTCCTGTCTGGTCCCCAGGCTGCAGGCATTAGCGGACGGACCCCTGAAACAGGTGCCTGGCTCTGCAGATTTCCCACAAAAGCTGTCAGAGATTGATTTCTCCAGACTGCTGCTCTCTAAGCACTTCCCTGTTGGCGTGCACGCACTGCGCTGGGCCCCTCCAGGCTTTCTTTGCTCCACATCACCCTGCACCTTTGCCTTGCCCTCCCATACCCTCCCTTCCTCACTCTTCCATGCATCCTCCTCTCCCCTCAGGGGTGCCGACTTTTGGGCTCTCCTCACCACCTTGGCCACCGGCTTGAGCCTCACCGCAGCACACGGGCACACTCTCCTCCTGATGAAGCGTGACACCCCCCAGCCTTGGTGCCTCGCTGCTGGCTCGCCTTCGGGACGTCCAGCTGCTGGACCGCCAGGCCACCGGGGCAAGCAGGCCCTGCCCTCACCTGTGCACCTCTTCCTACTCACGGGGCTTGGGCTTTGCTTGCTTTTGCCCCCGGGGGCACGTGGGGACCATCTCTCCACGCCAGCCTTCATGCACAAAGAGGGGCCCACGCTCAGGAAACCAAAGCCCTGCTGCCAGCACCAGCTGCACGCCCAGGGGCTGACCTGCTGGATCCAAGCACTGCTGCTCAAGCCCATTCCCCTCACTGGCAGCATGCAGGAAAAACCCCACCTGCCCTGCCAGGCCTAGAGCCATGTCATCACACTTGGTACTTTCCAGGCAGGATCCTTGTGTCAAGGAATAGCAAACTGAAACTGTCTAGAGGTAGCCGCTTAGCACGACTTCTCTAAAACTTGCTTAGCATGAGGAGCTAAATTTGTTGAAGCCTTAGGCCGCACTTAGATAAAATAATGAACTTTTACCTAGTTCAGTAAGAAAAGGGCCTCAGAGCTGGTTCAAACTGGAACGATAAGGGAGTTGCAAGCAGTCTGCATTCCTGTGCTTCACACTCCGAAAGGGAGGATGTCAAGGCTCTGAAATAAGGCCTCCTTGGGTGCCAGGACCCTGGGAAACAAAGCCTCCTCTCACTGCTGAAACAGTGTTCATTTGGGGGGTCTGGACTATCTTGGGGTCTGGATTATATCCCCTTCGTCAGGACCTTGGGAGATAACACCTACTGTCACTGCTGGGGCAGTGCTAATTGCTGGAACAACACCTCTCTGTCAGGGCCTTGAGAGACAAGGGCGGGACCCGAACAATTAAGACACATCTGTCAGCAGAAACCTCAGCAGTAAAGATAAACAGCCTACCTAGAGACAGGGATGAGACCCAATAAGGAGCAGGAGACCCCAGACCAAAATATTACTATTGGTTCAAACTACCGCATGAAGGGTGGAGAGCTCAGATTGGAAAGTATAATTGCCCAGGGATTTCTTTGCTCGAAGTCCCTCGTCGGAGGCACCCAGCTCGAGCTGTAATTCGAACGGAGTCAGCAGAACATCATCGGACTCGGAGTCGTGGTAGCTAGCTTCTTCTCTTCTTTTCCAGCTTTCGCTGTCTTCTCCCCTTACCCTCTTTCCCCTCCCCCCTTCACCTCCCCTTCGCCTTTCCCCACCTTTTCTCCCCACTTTGTGGAAAGTAAAGTTAAAAGGTTGTACGATATTTGACCGGTGTTAGCGTCTTAATCTCATCCTTGGGATCGTAACGAAACCCTCCCGATACTGGATCGGGACATGACCCCGATCCATTCTTTGGTTTCATTCCTTCAAACAGCAGAGATAATATCATGCCTCGGAGGAGAACGTATGCTAAAGCCCTGCTCAGAACTAGGTCTTCCAAGAAGCCGCAGCTGCTGCTTCCTCCCTAGGCAGAGGGCAAGAGTCAGTTCAAATACCAGATCAGCTCATACAAAGAGGGTTTTGCCTTGCAAACTCTTCTACTTGGGAGAAGTAGAACGGAGAGTGAAAGCACCTTCTCAGCTTCTTCTAGTTGCTTTCATAAAAAGACTAGGAAGCACCGTCACGGCTCTTAAGGCTTTCTTCAACAAAAGCAGGTCTTCTCAACTCTTGGGCTCCCAATCCCAGTTGCTGCTATCACCACTGCACTATCTCCCTTTCGTGTCAGGGCCACAAAAAGTCCCTACGACCTCATGGAGAGCCTTAACTTCACCTTCCAGAGACCACAGGCAAGACTTGCTGTTCAGATACTACTAAAGTCAAGCAGAAGGTATTGGGTGGGGGTAGGAGATGGTAAACGCAAATATATTCCTATCAAAATAGATGCTCATTCAGCAGAGTCGGCTAGTTCAGAAGGTAAAACTCAAGGAGGCAAAACATTGCTGTGTCCTCCAGTTCAGCTTTCAGCAAGACATAAGCTTCAGTCGAGATGGCTTCACTCACACCTTGCCACCATCAGCCTGCCAGCAGAGACAAAGTACAATGCAACCTTCCCCATGGCACGTTCAGAGAGAACTACAGCTTCGGTCCCGGGCGATGGTAACAACACCTGCTCTAAAACACAAGCACATCTTGCCACAGCTCCAGAGAAGGCTGGGCCCATTCGTGCCCATCCTTTCCCTTCCCTCCTCAGCAACGCCAGGAGAAGAGGAAGCTCTCAAAAAAGCGCTACAACTCCACCTGGACTCCCACACCTTCAGGCCTTCTTCTTTTCAAAGCCCTTTTTCTCCACGGCAGCGGTGATGGCAGCTGTGCAGGGCTCATCATTTTACGCTGCCAAGCCGAGACCGAGTCCCGTTCTCATCGCTTAAGCGAAACCTTTGAGAACGGCCCTTCCGCGCTGCACTACAACAGCAGCTAATGCCCATCGAATTCCCCGGCAGCTCCACCACCCTCACCCAGAAACAGACTAAAGTACAGTGTCCTTTTCCCACGAGAGGAGGAAACACAGCCTGGTGTGGCATCAGCTGGGGGGGATTCCCTGGCCGCAGGAAACGCGCCAGCTGCCCATGCCTGGGAGAAGGAAACTTCTCCTTGGGCACGGAGTGGAGTGCAGCCTGCAGAGCTCCTCAGCTGAGCCCAGGAGACATGTGTGATCCGCAGAGCTGTGTCTCTGCCTGGGCTCCACCACTGTATTTACGAGAGCTCCCTTCCTTTGGTGGCTTAGACACATGTCTGCGCCTGTGTTGTGGGCCCGTAAGGTGATTTGGGGCAGATACTCGATGTCGTGGCCTAAGCCTGCTGCTCCGGGGCCCCGTGAGATGCCGGGGTTGTCCAGCAGAAGCACCTACGGCTGGCAGGGACAGCAGGGGAGCTGCGAGTGGATGCTGCACAGACAGCGCGGGGCATCTGCAATGGATTTGGGGCCTGGTGCCACCAGCTGAGTCCCACCACAGCACCGAGCACAGACCGTGCTGGCTACACGCAGGGCTGCTGCAGGAGCGTCATAGGGGACATCCCGTGTGATGTCCTCTGCTGCGCGGCCCCGGCCCCTGCCCACGCGTCCCGGTGAGGCCGCGCCAGCCCAGGTGCCGGGGCTGCTCTTGGCCAACTCTGATGCCGGGAGGCCCCGAGCCCCGAGCAGGAGCTGCCAGGGGAGGCCGGGGCAGCGCTGGGGACAGGGATGGAGCTCCAGGACGCCGGCCCACCCAGAGCAGGACGTTTCTTTGCCTTGCTTTGCAGTGGCTGTGCCCATCTGGGCTGCTGTGTGCGACCACGTTCTGGAGAAGCTGGTGCTGAACAAGGTGGGTGGGCCATCCTCTTCCTCCCCTCCAGCCCCGGCGGCTGCAGCAGCCCTGACCCCTCTGTGCCATTGGGTGCAATGGTCCTGCCCCTCCTCTGACAGCAAAGGAAGCCCCCCTGGAGAAGCATGCTGCAAAGGACAGCTGTGCCCCGGACCAAGTTCTCCCCAAAGGGAGATGGCAAATGTCCAGTGCAGGGGCAGTTGCAGAAGTGTGGGAGGCTTTCTGGGCCTTCTCTGGTGCCCCCTGGCAGAGTGCAAGGCCAAAGCGAGAGCCTGGCACATTTCTCCAAGGTCAATGGGCCTTCTTGGAAACCCTTTGATGGATCTGCTGGAGGTGAGGCAGGCTTGCCTTGTAAGGCTGAGAGGGGGAGGAGGAGGGGGAGGGAACGATCTGCAATGTTCTTCTCAAGGACTTCTCCAAGGCTTCTCCCAAGCTCTCCAGAAGGCTCCATCTTGCCCCTTTGTACACCGGGTGTGGGCAGGGCACGTAGCACCATGGCCATGCTCGGAGAAGTCTTGGCTCTGTTCGTCCATCTGCCATGCTCCTAATGCTTCTCTCCTCTTCTCCTCTGGCTGCAGGACGTGAGAATTCCTCCCCTGGGCACCTTCAGTGTTGTTGCAGAACAACTCGTTGCTGGCAAGAAGGGTCTTCTGACTGTTCGTAGACCCACGTTTCGCCTCTGCAGCAACCTTGTGGATCTGCACGGCCTCACCCATGATAAGGCCACTGTTGGGGGTAAGAAGGGAGAGTGAAACTTCTGCTTCCCCTGGGGACATGGGTGGGGTGTGTCATGGGCCACGTCCTTCCAACTGCTGCTCCCTGTTTATGCCACAGCAGCCCTTGGAAGGGGAAAGAGCAGCGTTGTTGCTGGCTCTTGCAAGCTGCCTGTGCTTCGAAGTGGCTCCAAGCCATCTGCAGCTGCAGTGTGTGGCTGGGGATGGCTGTGGGGCAGCAGGAGCTCGGAGCTGTGTCTGGAGGGGGCCTTTCCTTTCCGATGACTCCGTCTTCTCTGTGCTGGGAACATCAGCCTGGGAAGGAAGCACTACTGTAGCCTTGGGCCAGGAGGTGGCAAAGTGCTTTGAATTTCTGCGGGGGAGGGAGGACATGAGCCTCCTTGATGGGCTTTGGCAGGGGGTTGAAGAAGACAGCTCTGTAGGCCTGTGCTGCTGGAAGGCCTTCGAGCTCCCAGCACTGGGTTGGAGGCTGCTGAAGTGCTCTGTCCGTGACGGTGCTGCTCTTTCGTTGCTGCCTAGGGCACAAGCAAGCTGCGACCCTGAAATATCCTCACGTAGCCGTGGCCATCTCCGTTCCTTGGAAAACAGTGGCAGCTTGTGAAGAGAAGACCATGTACCTTCTCTCCTGCTGCCTTGCGAATGGGCAGAATGTGGCCCTTGTTTTGGAGGGCGTTGGCATGCTTATCATCAAAGGCAAAGAGGTGAAGATGCGATTTCACAAAGGCCTTCTGCGCAGGCTGAACGGCTCTCCACAGCTGCTAGAAGCTCTTCTTGCCGTAAGTTTCCCATTTTGGCAGCGCTCCTTCTCACTCCTTGAAACCCTAGCCAAGTGGCAACGAAGAGCTTTCTCTTGGCCTGCCACAAGCTGTCTGGGTACGTGGACAGTGCTATCTAGCCTCAAGGAACGCTAGCTCCCTGCCCAGTTCTTCTTCTGTGTTTTTCCCTGCTAGGCTCCCTCCAGAAGTATTGCCCCGCAGCTGCTCTTCTGCAGAATTGAGGAGCCGCTGTGAGGAAGAGCGAGGCTTGTTTCCAAGTTTCGGAGAAGCAGCTTCTTCTCTGTCTTCCCCTGTGTCTCTGCCCTTTGCAGATGCCAGAGATGAGGGATTCGGTCCTCTCGGGCACCAAGACAGCTTCTTCCCAGATCCGTTCTGGCTCTGTCATTGTCTTTCCACTGTGAGTACTTTGGCTGGCTTCTTTGCGTCTTAGCCCCTGGCTCACCAAGGCAGCAGCTGCTCACCACAGGTTTGGTAAGGGCTGCCTTGCCAGGGCGTGTGCAGGCTGCTCAGGAAGTGCTTTGGGAGCAAGTCTTCCCAAGGGCTGGTTCCCAGTGCCCTGTGGGCATGCTCTTCCCTCCTATAGCCCTGGGTGTGTGTGTGGGGGGGTTCTGCCGAGCTCTGTGCTGGCTCCCACCTTGCTGAGGGCTTTGTTGCATTAAGGGCCTGGGGATGGAGGCTGTTCTTTGCACAGGCACCGCCCTGCGCGTGGGAGGGACTGCAAGGGCTGTGGAGGAATTTCCCCTGGTGGTGCAAAGCTGGAGGGAAGGAGCCTCCTCTGTTGTGCCTGGACATGAGCATGCACAGGGCTGGCAGACAGGCTCCAGTGGTGACCTGGAGGGTTTGTCTTGGAAAGCTGCAAAGGAGCTTTCCAACGAGAGGGAGGGGAAGCCCTGGAGCAGCGTGAGGAGGAAGCTTGTGGCCCTGCAGGCAGGCCTGTTGGGTCCCTGGGCTTCCTAAGAGAGTCCTGCAGGAGCTGGCCTATTCCGCACATTCCCCTTTGGGAAAGGGTCGGCTTCCGAGCAGCTCTGACATGTGTCTGTGTGCCCAGAATTGGCTTCAGTGGCAAAGGGCATGTGGAGCCCTTGCTTGCGAGTGGTGTCTTTCGTTGCTTCCAGGTACGTGCTGGAGACGGCCCCTGGGAAACCAGCTGTGCGAGCTGTGAAGCCCACCCGTGAGGAGGAGAAGGGGCAAGATGTGGGCAGCAGCAAGAAAGGTAATGGAGTGGCTGGCTGCTGGCAGGGCTTTGTGCCTTCTCCTTCGGTCCTCCTTGGCAGGGCATCGGAGCCCAGGCTGCAGCACCATGGCTCGGCTAGCATGAGGCAACAGACTGTGGAGGCAACAAGAGCTCAGGGCAGCTCAAGATTCCCAACAGCCCTTGGTCCTGCCAAGCTCCCCTTGGCCACAGGACCCCGTGCCCTAGTGTACACTGCAAAGTACTCCTCCATTTGAGGAGTTGGAGAAGAAGGGAGTGCAACTGGAGGACAGTCCTTGTGACTCATCACGTCTGCCCAGAGCAGAATGCAAAAGGAAGGAGGGCCCTCTCTCCTGGAATCCAGGGACTTTCCTCTCATGGGAAAAGTCCCCTAGAGTAGAGGGTCCAAAGTCTGCTCACACGTGCAGAGACTTCCTTGGGTTTTCAAAGCAGGCAGTTCTAGCCTTTTCTTGTGAGTTTCTCAGACACATTCCCAAAAGCGCTGCCCTTGGGTTGACTCTGTCACCAGAGGTAACGTAGGCCTGTGACATGTGTCAAAGGATCTGCACGCCACTCTGGTTCCAAGGGTCACTGTGATGCTGCTCTGAAGTGTGTTCTTGTCTCCTGCTTGCAGAGAAAGTGTCTGGCCAGTGGCTGCTGCTGCGAGAGAGGCAGCCGGCACCCAGGGTAGCGTTTGTGCCTATGGAGGAAGACGAGGGGGTGAAGGACAAGGGGAAAGAGCCTCCTGGCAGGTGAGAGCCTTGGAGCAAGGGAGGAGGGTGACCCTGTAGCCCTGCGTGTCTTGGAGGGAGAGGTTTCCCTTGGACCCAACGTCCCTCGGAGCTCTGGATGCCTTTGAAGCTGTGCCGTGCCGCAAGGACTAGGCATCCCTCGCTGGAATTCTGGGACCTGGGAGCCCTTTCCTTCCCAGGAAATCTCGTCTGGTGGCTGGCACAAGCAGGGTGTGGTTACACCCTGCTAGCAGGAGCCTTTCTGCGTCCCCAAAGGAGTGCCAAAAACTTGTGCAAAGTTGGTGGAAGAGGTGGAAGAGAGGGCTGCAAGTCAAGGAATGGTGTTGGAGGGGAGGAGCGCCTTGGGTGACTATCTGCCCAAAGGAGTGATGTTTCCCCTTGGGCAATGCCCTTCCTTTGCCTTCCATCAGCAACGCGCAAGGAGGGTCTTCTCCAGGCCGCCGTCAGGCGGTGTTGAGCAGCAGGTTTGAGAGGTGTGCCCTTGCCGCAGGCAGTCCTTAGAGGCCAGGGCTGGTTGTTTTGTCACTTGGAAGAGGATGTAACTGTGGGACATAAGAGCCTGAAGACTGAAGGAGTGCAAGCGACCGAGCAGTTATTCCCGTTTCAGTTTCCGAAGCTTCCAAGAAACCTGGCCATGGAGGAATGGCTAACAGAGTTGGCAGGATAGCAAGTAATGGTGTTTTTTGGAGCTGCTCCTTATAGATGGCCCTGCAGCTCTTCTTGTAGCATGGACAGACAGTCTGTCTGTGGGCACCCAGAGCTCTCATTCACGCATGTCGTGCAGCACTGCGTGTTTTGGCGGGGGGTGATCTCCGCATCCATTGATGTGACCCCAGTCAGTGGAACCCACATGCTTCTGCTGCAGAAGCAGGTGCCCAGCCTGCGAGCACAGCTTGGAGACCCTCCTCCCCCTGTGCTCATCCCACCTCCCCATGATGTGTGTATTTGCAGCATGCTCCCAGCAATCCAAGCGTGCTCTGCCAAGGATGAAGCACCCAGCAGGAGGAAGCAATCTCTAGACCCTAGAGCACGAGCTGCATGGGCTGTGAATGAAGGCCATGAGAAGGCAGGAGAGGTAGGTGCTGCAGACAGAGGTGCTTCTTGTGCCAGCCTGCATTCTGCAAAAGCATTGTGCTATGGGCGCTGGCTGTACAAGAGCTCTTCCAAAGACCACGGTCAGAGGAGAGGGTGAGCAATAAGCTCCCTAGGAAAAGAGACCTGCCTCAGCCCCCACTGCCCCCTCCCACACTCCCAGGCAGGATTGCACTGCAGATTGCCCTAGATTGTAGTGAGCTGCCTTCCCCTGTGCTTGCCTCCCTTGCCTTCTCCATTAGGCAAGAACTGGTGTGCTGGCTGAGCCTCTTGGCCTTTGCCCTTGCCAAAAACCCGCGAGGGCTTTTAGCCATCCTCCTGTATTGCCCTGCAGCTGCTGCTCTGTAGAATTGAGGAGCTGCTGTGGGAAACAGCGAGGGTTGTTTCCGAGTCTCTGAGAAGCAGCTGCTTTTCTGAACAGTGGAAATGTTGGGTGCCCTTGTGAGCAGCGAGACCTTTTTCTTGGTAGCATCTCACCTGTGCTTCTCACCTTTGCAGATGCTACCAGACTGGAATTCTACCTTCACAGCCAGCAAAAAACCTAGAACTGAGGCCCCTGCTCCTCCTGCTCATCCCGATATGTTTCTACCGTGAGTGTATTTGTTTGCTTCTTCACCCCTGGCTGACGAAGGGAGCATCTTCTCAGCACAGGTCTGATAGGGCTGCCTTGCCAGGGCTTGCGCAGGCTGCTCAGAAGTGCTTTGGGAGCAAGTCTTCCCAGCGGCTGCTTCCCAGGCACCTGCAGGCACGCTGTGCCTTCATAAGGGCTCTGTGGGGGGGAGGTTCTGCTGAGCTCTGTGCTGGCTCCCACCTTGCAAGTGGTTTGTGCTTTACTGCCTTGATCCTTTCCTCCTCCTTCGACACAGGGTGCCCAGCAACAGTCCCTTGTCTTTGGGGCCACCGAGCAGTGGCTAATGGACTTCGCAGGGCAGTGGGTAATGGTGTGTCTTGCGGGTCCTTGTAGATGACCCTGCTGCTCTCCTTGCGGCATGGACAGAAAGTCTGGCTGTGGGCAAGCCCGGAGCTCCCTTCGGACATGTTGTGCAGCCCTGGGTGTTTCATTGGGGGGTGATCTCCATGTACAGTGATGTGACTCAACTCAGTGGAACGCATGTGCTTCTGCTGCAGTCCTGCCTTCTGCTGCAGGAGCAGGTGCCCACCTTGTGAGGATGAGCGGAAGACCCAACTCCCCCTGTGCTCATCCCACCTCCCCACGACATGCGATCGCAGCCCATTGCCAGTCATCCCGGAGTGCTCTGCACAGAAGGCAGCACCAGCGGGAAGGAAGCAGCCTCCAAGAGCCTGAGCACGTGCTGCACGCCCTGCCAACGCCGGCTGTCGGAGGACAGGCCTGGTAAGTGCTCCAGATCGACGTCCTTCTTGAGCCAGCCTGCGTTCTGCAAAAGCATCATGCTATGGGCGGTGGCTGTTGAGCTGTGTGATTATTTAGCTGCTTGGTCCAAACAAGTAAGGGCTGTTCAGCCTTGCTGGGCTTCCCTTTCCGGCAAAAGGGTGCTGCCAGGAAGGCTCAGGGCAAGGGGCAGAGGAGACGGTGAGAAGTAACCTTCCCTTGCGGGAAAGCAGACCAGCTGTCTCCCCCAGATTTCAAGCTCTGCAAGTAGCAATTCCCTCCACTTTTTTTCTGACAGCAAGAGAAATCAGAGACTGAGCCCATGGGAAAGAGAGGGAAGCCTGCGCAGGCTGAGAGCTAGCCTGGGGCGTGTTGCAGTCCCCTCGCTGTTCTGCAGCTGGGGCTGCAGCATGGCTGCCTGGGGCAGCAGTTGTCATGCGGGGTGCCTGAGGGCAGGCCGGAGCCGGGGGGCTGGTGACTGCCCAGGTCCTGCAGGCACTGGGTGCTGGCGAGGTGCATGTTGCGAGCAGCTGAGTGGACTTGGAAGTGGGGCACAAAGGGGTGTGGAATTGTCTGGCAGGTGCGGCGGGCTGATGAGAAGCTGCCTGAAGAAAAGCTAACTATTCGGAATGTCATGAAGTACCAGCTGGGAGAAGATAAGGAGGTGATCCTGAACATTTACTTCTCGCGCCTGGAGGAAGAGGCCAAAAGGCTGGCGGCTGAAGCGGGGCCTCCCCCGCAGAGCAGGTATGTGGCAGCTCCAGGAGAAGCCTGGCAGAGCTGAGGGGCAGTGAGGCAGCGAGGGGTGCCCCTCCCAGTGCCAGAGCCCCTGGGTTGCCTAGAGCATGCTGTGACCTTTCCTGAGAGGGGCGTGAGGTGGCTGGAAGCCTGACACTAAGCAGCGCTCTGCAGCCCCAAGCAAATGGCCCGCACTGCTGTGGAGCTGAAGGGCTGTGGCTGCAACTGGGAGCAGGGTGGAGGGGCTGTGGGAGGAGAGGAGCAGGAGGGGTCCGAGGCAGAGTGAGAGAGAGGAGGTGTCAGTGCTGCTGCAGCCCCATTGCCCCCGGAGCAAGCCACAGGGCTGGCCTTGGCTCAGCCTTGCCTTCCATCCAAGGGGTAGCTGTTGGGTGCTCAGAACCGGCTTCAATGGTGGCACCTAGCAGTTGTGAGCAGCTGAGCGCAGAGGGATCCTTGCAATGCTTGTGTGCCCCTTTGCAAAGCTCTCACTGACTGCTGAAGCCAAGACACACGTTCCCCACCTCCACCAGTCTCGGTGCCAGAAAAATCAGGCACAGGCTGCTGAGCTGCACGCAGGACCTTGTTTGGACCCAGGGGCCTGTGTCCCATGCCGGTGAGCATGGCACCACCAGCAGAAGCCCCTGCAAACAGCGCTGGCCTCAACTAGTCAGCAGTATTTCTCGGCCTTTCTGCCCAGGCAGAACACAGCCTCTTCCTTTCTCCCTCCTTCTGCAGGGGGAAGAGGAGCCGTTGGCGGAGGCCGAAGAAGCAGCAGCAGTGACTGCAAGGCATGCGGGCACACAGGAAGCTTTTTTCGGTTGAATTAAACCACCTGCCCCAAGTGGTGTGGCTCTTTGCTGGGTGTGCTGTGACCTCTGTCGCTTGCAGCATGGGAGCATTGGGGAGGCCTGAAGAGGGCAGCTGCGGAGTCAGGGCTTGGATGTCGGTGGCTGCTTCCAGGGCAGCTCTCTGCCAAGGTGCTGCTGTAGCTCTTTGGCTGCAGCTGTGGTTGTGGCGTAGGGGTGTGCTGCATGTTGTTGGTGCCTGCGAGAGGCGTGGAGAGGGCTGTGCCCTGGGCAGCCCATGCCCTGGGGCCAAGGGGTGTGTGGGGAGAGAGCTGGTTTAGGCCTCTGAGGCAGAGAAGGGCTTGAGCCTCCCTTACTGGTGCCCAGTGCTGGCTGGTGGGAGGGAGCTTTCACCTCGTGTCTGTGTGTGTGTGTGTGTGTGTGTGTGTGTGTGTGTACACACGTGTTGGGTGCCCTTGAGTGGGGGCTTTTACGGGTGTGAGGGGCCTAAGGAGGGTGCCAAGGGCCAGAAGGGGAAGCTGCCACCCAGGAGGTTTGGTGCCAGCAGAGTCCATGGCCACCTTGGCAGTAGCATCCATGAACTACGGGAGTTGCAGAGCCTGAGGGGAGCGAGGAAGGAGAGCAGCAGAGCACAGAGCCTGGCCTTGAGGCGAGCAGACTTCCCCCTCTGCAGGGACCTGCTAGGACAAAGGAGCTTGGGAGATCTGGCAGGTCTTTAAGGTCTTTAGGGACAGCCTCCTCCAAGTGCTGCAGTGCTCCACCTTGCTACTGGAGCAAGGAAGCAGCCAAGTCTGTTCTGCCCGTTCTGTGCACCTCCAGGTCTGCATTTCTTTCAGTGAGCAGTGGCGAGGTGTTTCTCGCTGTGGCGTCTCCAGGACCAAGCCTGCACCCCATCTCTTCCTCTCCCAGGCCACAACTTCTGTGTTGTGGACTCCAAGCCAAGAACTACCTGCTACTGCGAGCAAGATCAAACTAGCGTCATAGCACTCAAAGAGAAACAAAACCCATGAGCCATATGAACGTGGTGCAAGAGAGAAATTGCTCTCACAGCTAAACCAAGTGAAAGCAAGCTGCAGGCAGGTCTCCCAGAGGTCAGTGACAGCAAGCCTGACAAGCCTCAGGCCTGAGGCCTTGCCAAGTCAGTGCAAAGCTTACAGCCCATCACTAGGAATGGCAGATTCCATAGGACAGGGCTTCATCCTTACATCTGGTAAGTGCACATCTGCAAATGCAGGAGCTTTGCTTGCGAGCCCGCTCATGAAAACATTCATAAGCATTTCACGAGGATCAAGTGCCCTTCTCCCTGCAAAGTGACAAGCTTAGGGGAAGAACGTGCACCTCAGACAAGTTTCCAGCCTCTTCATCCTCTACAGCTTTTCACTAACCCCCCCCAGCAGGCGCTGCGAGAGAAAGCCCACACCAATTCTTGCAACTGCCTTGGCAAAGCCAGAGGAGGGCCTGCAGAAGTCCAGGACGTCTGCTGTGGCAGATGTCCTACACGGACACTGAGGTTCTGCTTGCACACTGCAGCTCCCTAAATGCTTGTTCCAGGGCTGTGAGAGCTGCAGGCTGCTGTGGCAGGAGAGGCCTTGGCTGTGCTTGGGTTCATTCCTCAGCTGCTTGATGGGCTGTGCTAGGCCTCGGTTTTCCGGCAGATTCCTCTCTTGCCCCTGTCACCACTGATGGGAAAACACGTGGAAACAACCCTGCCCTTCCAAGGTAGCACTCTGAAAGACAAAACCAGGCTGCTGTTGCAAACTTTGCGGCAACCAGAGGAAGCCAGGGCTCCTGTGCTCGGAAACACTAGGCATACGGCAAAGCTCAACCTAAGGGGGCCTCCCTCGATGGCTTTGCCACTGATGCCGAGGGAGTGAAGAGTCTTAGGCCAAGAGTTTTGCAGAGCAGGAGCAGAGGGGCCGCTGGGTCCAACGCAATGTTGCTTCAGCCTGGGCCTGCAGGGAATAGCCTCTGGCACGTCATTGCCCAGCCATTCCGTGTGCTTCCATCCTTCCGTAGCTCCTGCTGAGGGCTTATAATACGGAGAGGAATGAGTTGGTTTGGGTTTTGTTTTGTGTTAAGAGCCAATCCCTGCCCAAAAGACATCTTGGGCCGGCTTTTTCCTCCACAGCTGTGCTCTTCATAGCGTGGAGTCGCCTGTATGTGAGCACGACGTGGATGTGAAGTGGAGGCCCACTGCCGAACGGGGCAGGCAAAGGATCCCGAAAAGGCTGAGCTGCTGACTGCCATCTTTGCCTCAGTCTTTACTGCTAAGCCTGGCCCTCAGGAGTCCCCGGCCCTGCAGACCACAGAGGAAGGCTGCAGAGAGCACGTCTTTCCCTTGCTGCGGGAGGACTGGGTTAGGGGTCACTTCAGCAAAGCGGACATACATCATGGCACTCTGGAAGAAAGCAAATGTCTCCTCAGTCTTCCAAGAGGGCAAGAAGAAGGACCCAGGGCACGACAGGCCGGTGAGCCTCACCTCGAGCCCTGCAAAGCTGCAGGGGCAGCTCATCCCGCACACCATTGCCAAGGTGATCAGGAGCAGTCAGCACGGCTTCGCCAAGGGGAAATCACGCTTCAGTGACCTGAGAGCCCTCCATGATGGAGGGACTGGCTGGGCAGATGAGGGGAGAGCAGTGGACGTTGTCTGCCTTGACTCCAGGACGGCCTCCAACGCTGTCTCCCATGACATCCTCAACGCTGGCTCCAATCCTCAACGTGTTCATCGGTGGCCTGCATGATGATCCAAACCTGGGAGGGGCAGCCGATACCCAGAGGGCTGTGCTGCCATCCCGAGGGACCTCGACAGGCTGGAGACGAGCGGAGGGGAACTTCATGAAGGTCAATAAAGACAAGTGCAAAGTCCAGCACTTAGCACAGGTTACTAAGGTCAGGAAGGGAGCGGAGCATCTCTCCTAGGTGGAAAGGCGGAGAGAGCTGGGCCTGTTCAGCCCGGAGAAGAGACGGCTGAGGGAGGATCTCATCAACGTGTGTAAGTGTCTGAAGGGAGGGTGCCGAGAGGATGGAGCCAGGCTCTTCTCAGTGGTGCCCAGCAATAGGACAAGAGGCAACGGGCACAACCTGAAACCCAGGAAGGTCCATCTGAACAGAAGGACAAACTTCTTCCCTCGCAGGGTGACTGAGCACTGGAACAGGTTGCCCTGAGAGGCTGTGGAGTCTCCATCCTTGGAGCGAGTGAGAAGCCATCTGGCCAGGGTCCTGGGCAAGCTGCTCCAGGTGACCCTGCCTGAGCAGGCCGGGTGGACTACAGGACCTCCAGAGGTCCCGTTCAACCTCAACCCTGCTGAGCTTCTGTGGTTCCGGGAGTGGAGGCCAGCTCCCAGGCTACTTGTGGGTGGGCAGGGCCAAGCCCCCGCGGGGCCAGGCCTCGAGGAGCCCCCCCGGGGCTGCTGTCGTCATGCCGGGTCTGCCCGAGTCCTGCCGTGGCCCCCGGCATCGCTGCGGCCTCCGCTCGCACGCCGCTGTGCTGTCCGGGATGGAGAGCGGAGGGAGCCTTCGCCCGGTCTATGTGCGGGCGTCTGGGCCGGGCGATGGCCTGGCCAGGTCCCTGTGTCCTCGGGGCCTCCCCGGAACGGCAACGCCGCAGCTCTCCATGCTTTCAGCCACGAGACCAACCGCTCTGGAAACACCTCCTGCGAGAAGACCTCCAGGGACGTGACGCTACGTGCGTGCGTGTCCCCACCGCCTCATTCTTCAACCCCTTCTGCAGTTGGCCTGGGAGAAGAGCGAAGCTTTTGGGTGCTGCAAGGAGATGACCATGCCAGCGCTGTCACCCCGGAGAAGGGCGGAGCAGGGGGATGTGGGTCTCCCCAGCGCACGCCATTGCTTATCGCGGCACGCTCCCTGCCGTCATTGAACATCTGCATTTGTCATCCCACCACTGCAGATGTGGGCAGCAATCCGAGGCTGCTGGGACACAGCAAGTCCCTCCCAGCTGCCGAGAAGGAAGAACATCTGTCCCGAGGGGAAGAGTGAGCTCAGGAAACCTCTTCCAGCTACGAATTGGCAGTGCCTGACGGGCAGGAGCAGTCCCATGGTGTCCATGCTGCTTGTGAGGTCACTTCTGCGCCAGGACCTGATAGGCCAGCAGCAGGCCCATGACTTCGAAGCTGACCGTGAGGTCCCTTGTGCCTAAAATGACGTCAATGCTGCCTGTGAGGTTATTCCAGCCTCCCTGCGAAGCCAGGAGGAGGCACATGGCTGCTGCTTCTGCTCGTGAGGTCACTTGTGCCTCAGCACCGGAGAGGCCAGCAGCGGGCACATGGCTGCCGTTCGTGCTCAGGAGGCAGCAACCTGCCTGGGGAGGCAGCAGGAGCGTCGCCGAGCTCGGTGCAGGAGGGGAGAGAGAGGCCACTGGGTCCAACCAAATGTTTCTGCAGCCTGGGCCTCTCCCGTTGTGTCTTTGTAGAAACACTGATGAAGTATGAGCTGGATAAGAGGCCAGGGAGGTGGACCAAAACCTGGCTGAGCTGCAAGGAGCTTTGCAGAGAAGCACCCGGTGGGCACCAAGTTGACGGTGAACCAGCAACGTGCTCTGGTGGCCACAAAGACCCATGGCATCCTGGGCTGCATCAGGAGCAGCGTTGCCAGCAGGTCGAGGGAGGAGATGCTTCCCCTCTCCTCAGTGCTGGTGAGGCCACACCTGGAGGGCTTGGTCCACCAGTACAACATGGACCTAGTGGAGCAAGTGCAACCACCGAGATGACTAAGGGCCTGGAGCTGCTCCCATACAAGGAGAGACTGAGAGAGCCAAGACCGTTCAGCCTGGAGGGGAGAAGACTCAGGGGGATCTTATCATTGTCTAGAAACGCCCGATGGGGACAGGGGGTAAAGAAGACGGACACAGATTCTTCTCAGTGACAGCCAGGGACAGGACAAGAGGCAACAGGAACATACAGAAATACAAGAAATCCCATTAAACATAAGATTTTTTACTGTGAGGGTGATGGAAACACTGGACCAGGTTGCCCAGGGGGGTTGTGGAGTCTCCATTCTTGGAGATATTCCAAACCTGACCACACATGGTCCTGGGCAACCTGTTCTAGGTGACCTTGCTATAAGAAAGGGGGTGGGGGTAGGTGATCTCCAGAGGTGCTTTCTGACCTCAGCAAGGCGTTGATCCTGCGGTGACGCTGCCATTGGTGAGGTCACTTGTGAGCTGCCTAGAGGGACTTTGCTCCTCCACGGAAGACCGTATTGAGGAGCATCATTGGTTACTTCTCAAGATCTTCGACGAGGTGTGGGTGCTTCTCCTTCAGGGCCTTGCACCAGGGAGTCCAGCTCGGCATCAGCTTGAACAGCTCGCGCATCCTGCTGTGGGACGTTTTCTCCGCCAGGATCCTTTGGTATTGCTCGAAGTCCAGAACATCCCCAAGCAGGAGGTCCAGGACGCCCTTCACTTCGACGACGCGGTTGATCAGCTCCACTCGGTGCAGATCCAGGAAGTGCTTCTCTGCGGAGGCCACAAGCGAACTCAGCGGACTAGCCCGAAGCGGAGGCCTGTGAGAAGGTCCCATCCGACCCGGGGCCGTGCCGAGGTCGATGGTGGGGTTCAGGGCGGGCATTTCACCCCCAAAGGTCTCACCTGTCGTCGTCGCGGAGGCTCCTGGGATCTGTCCTCTGTCTGCCCAGCCTGTGGGAGAGCAAGACGGAGCAGACACGAGAGGGTGAGCGATGGCGGCGCCCAACGAGGGATCTCCAACCCCGCGTGGTCAACGGGGCGCTGGAGGACGCAGGGACGGAGCAGACGCACTTCCACGGGAAGCTCCGTCCTGCAGGAGCACCCAGCCTCCCAGGCCACCTCCCGACCTTGGCTTGGTGACCTTTTCCCACGGCTTCGCCTCCTACCTGGCCGGCTGCGCCGCGATCTGGGGGGCCGGCAACCGGCGTGCGGTGCATCTGCGCCCGCCCCGCTGGGTGCGATGTCTCCTGGAAGAGGACAGGAACCAAGGTTGGATTCCTCCACCCTAGGGCTGCTCCTGTTCCCGGCCAGCTGGTGCCATCACGTGGCAGCACAGCTAATTACAGCCCTCTCAGAGCCCACCACCACTCTCACATTGGCCGTGGGAGCTGCTGGAGCTACGGGTGATGTTTGATGGGCACCTCTGACAGGGAGGTGAGATCCCATCACCTGGTTCAACATGTATGTCTTGCTGGGAACTCACTGCAGTGGAGTTTTAACCTAATTTCAGACACCGTCACGGCAAATACGTACGATCGAGCTCGTCACCCTCGGTTTCTTCTGCAGCCAGCAGAAAAAGAGACGTTTTGGGGGTTCTGCTTCTGCCTGAAAAGACTCGGGCACCAGACTTGCCTCCTTGGGACATCTCACAGCTTCACCATGCTGGAGGGGAAAGGATGCGAGACACCTACCTCTTCGCAGCACCGCGTGCCACACGCACTTGTCCCTCTCTTCATCTTTCAAGCTGAGTTTGACTTCCTCTACCATGACACTAAGGTAGATTTCACTGAAGATCTGCTGCTTTTCTGCCCCTCTGAGATGGAAGTCCAGGATCTGGTGGAAAGGCAGGAATTGCTCTCAGGAGCTGCTCTTTCATAGCCAGAACAGCAGAAGAAACCAACCCTGTGACCATCCATCATGGTCAAGCTCATCCGCTTGATGGAGGAGCACAAGAAACCAACCCCATGACCATCCGCCATGGTCAAGCTCATCCACTCAATGGAGGAGCAGAAGAAAGCAACTCCATGACTGTCCATCGTGGTCAAGCTCATCTTAGAAGAGTATGAATGAGATGGAAGAGTAGAAGAAACCTTGTCTTAGCATACGTCCCCAAAATTTGGATATTTCATGGAAACAAATAGCTTAGGCTCCAGGCAGCAACTCTTGCCCCAACCTTAGACACCAATACTGGAATGGGATAAACTACATTTTGACAGAAACTGATCTCCTTGGTTGTGGAGCAACCTGAGATGGTTCTTCCACCTGAGACAGATGCATTTTTAGCGACAGAAGTTGGAGAACCATCACACTCTACCAACCTAAAGGGATCATAGGAAGGAATTGGAGACACAGGCCATTTTCTAGAGGTCACAGCTCATGTTGAGGACGTTTATATAGAAGTTGAGGCTTGCTAACAGCGCAAGAACCGTCGCTCTGCCACGTGATTGGGCTTATTCCACCCGTAAAACGCTCGGCTCTACCACGTGAAGTACCACCGGCCTCAGCTCTTCCCCAAATCCCAGTTACCTTGGGTTGTACGGCTGCGGGTGCGGAGCCAGAAACAACGCAGGACCTCCCGCAGTTGAGACGCTTGGTCAACGGCGGTTTATCCACCCGGTAGGACATGGACGACTTCTCCCTCTCCGATCGCCTGCAGAAAGTCAAACATGGTCAGCGCCGGGAGAGAAAGATGAGCAAACACGGACGTACATGTAGATCCGGACTCATCAGGCGCCGCCCAGCCTTGGAGGAGTGGTGACGATTCCACAGTGCGGCACATGCTTGCTGGGATCTCACCTGCTTTATGGAGCGGTCATCGGGGATCAAGTAGAGATGGAGGGTGACAGGTTCGTTCCTGGTGGCGTGGTAGATCAGCACAAGGGAGTGGAGAGGCAAATGGAGAAGCAAAGCCACCTTCCTCCAAAGCACCTCCAGAAAGGAGAAGCTGGCGTCTTCCAGCACCGCGTGGAACGGCTGCACCTCCACCGGCATCTCCCGGACCAGCTTCCCATCCGCGAAGTGGCCAATTCGCATCTTGGAAGTGTCATCTTGGCCTGCCGGGAGGAAACGAGGTCTCCTTCGGCCTCCAGAGGCTCCCACCGAGGGTTTAACCTGTGAGCCCAGAGTGGGGACTCCTGGACCTCGGCTTTGGAGGAAGAGGAGGACAGAGAAGGAGGTGCGGGACACCACAAAGCCAGGGCAAAGCCGTGGCCCGGCTGCTCCACCTCCGAGGCACACGAAGTGTGGCAAGTAGACGGCACCCACGGCGCCAGCCGGCTCCGCCTGGATGTTGAACAACGGGCCGACGAAGGTCTATCTCTCCACGTCGGCTCCCTGCAGGTGCTGCTGCCAGAAGCCGTACTCGTAGCTCAGGGTAACCACCGCCTTCACGTCGAAGCACAGATAGGTCTCAGCGCACCGAAACGAGCTGGCACCAGGGAGGGAAACTCTGCGCGGCAAAGAGGAGAGCTGGATCAGGGAACGGTCAGCAGGTCTAGCTTGGACCCATGATGGAGTTAACATCCTGCACGAGCAGCGCTTAAAACCTGCCTCCTAGAGAGGCCAAAAGCTCTCAGATAACAGCAGCCGCTTGGTAGACACCATAAATTCAAGCAGGCTGCTCCTACCTCAGTCCCGCCAAGCATTCGGCCATGTTCCCTGAGACGCCCCCAATTTGGAGCCACCACCTCTCACCTGTAGGCTTTCTTGCCGCCCTCATCTCAAATGATCTCTGGCACAGTCGCTTCTGGGAGACACTGGAGAGAGGAACGAGGTGCCGTGGGAGAAGAGCTTGGTAGTTTTGGAGCCAAGGAGGTGAGAGGGACCAAAGACCAGCCTCGTGGTTTGCATCCTTGCGGGAGTATCACGCACACGGAGATGATCCCCAGAATTCAGCGCAAGGAAGGAAAGGCAGAGCAGACGGAGAAGATGCATCACACCGTTCTCCATCACCAGCTCAGCAAATGGGCAGGAAAAATTAAAAAGTGGGCAGAAAAAATGAAAAAACCCATCTCAAGCCCATCCCAGCAGGTCCCCAGAGACCCAAGGTGGATGTACGTCTCTCCCACCATGCGGCCAGGGCTGCCCAGGTATCTAACCCTGGGCGAGGTGACTCTTGGGGACAACGGAGAGGGACACCGGAGATAAGGAGCTCCCACCTTGTCCCTCTGACAGTGGCCACAGCCATCCTCCTCCCTGCGTCAGGCCATCAGGGAAACATCTGTCACGGAAATAGCAGAAGAAATAAATCCCAGATGGCTTTCAAGGCTCTTCAGGGTGTTGCGAGGCGACGGTAACCACATGCGAGAGCAGCTGTGCTCTCGCCGTGTGTGACGCTACAGCGTGATCCCGTTTGACCTCGTTTCAACCAAGATCAGACCTGGACCATCCTCCTCCCCCCGGCTGAAGGTTGGGTGAGTTGCGTCCCGCCGTTGGTCCCACCAGGGCTGAGCCTCGGTGAAAGGCAGCTCCCCGTTTCAGCAAAATTAAGTGCGCCGGCAACGGGACACGAAGCCCCCGAAACGCCCGTGAAACCTCCCTGCGGACAAGCTCAGCACCATTCACCGGGATCAGATGAGTCCTCCTCGGAGCTGGATGAAAAGCCAAACCTGGACATCACTGAAGAGACACGAGAATAGGTTAAAAGACACAAAAGAAAGACAATGAGCAGCACAGAGCCTCAGCGGAGGTCAGAAACATAACCTCGCTCACCCGTCAGCGCAGCATCTTGCTGCACCCAGGACACAACTTCAGCTCATCTGTGGGTTTCTGGAGGAGAAAGAGAGGGAAAAGTCCTCAAAATCTGGAGCCCAGATCAGCTCTCCGCTAAACTGCCGGCTGCAGGCAGGAGCCAGGCTGCCCCATTCCCCGTCGCAAGCGGGAGGGACTTTGTGCCATCTCAGAAGGGTTCAGGACCCAGCTGGATCAAGCCCTGCTTCGAGCAGGTTGGGCCAGAGACCTCCCAAGGTCCCGGCCGAGTTGGATTGTCCCCGCGTTCCCACAACGCTATGGCTGAAACCACCACAACACCCCGTCCCCAAGCGGATGAAAATGGGACCGACCTGCTTCTCTTGCTGCCACCAGAGAAAAGCCACGATTGTTGCTTCTGCTCATTTCTGGAAGGAGACGCAGAGAGGAAACCGGTGGGAAACCCGTTACAGCAGCGCGACGTGGGACGAGGACCCCAACCCAAGAGGACACCCTTAACCCCCCTCCAACCTCCGTCCCAGGGAGGGGGTGCAAGGAAAGAGGACCAGGTTTCACACCCATTATTTCTGCCCCGCTTTCGGCTTGGGAAGTCCCAGCTCCTTCTCCAAGTGACCTAGGTCAAACCGAGCCGCGGCTCCAGGGCGTTTCATTCCTCGGAAAACGCACGTGCAAGGAGGTGGACGTCACTTGTTGGGACACGGCCAGGAGGAGAAAGGTAGCTGCTCCAACTAGGAGAGTCCAAGCAGCTCTTCCGCACCCTCAGGAGTCAAAAAGAACCAAAAACGGGGCCAGACTGAGCACCAGAAGAAGTAAAAACATGATCTTGGAGCAACTCAGCTGGTAGATCACATCCTTGTTGGCTGAGAGTCCATAGAGACGCATTGAAGTGACAACGTGTTGGAGGCTTCATGTGTCCAAGGGACCACGTGTCCGAGGGACCACACGTACTTCGGAAACGGAGGAGCCCACCAAGACCCGACAGAGATGACTGAGTGGAAGGGGAAGGACGAGGCAGTACTGGGAGCTGGAAGGAGTTCTGGTGTCTAAAGCTGGGGCTGAATCCCACCGCAAGGGTTGGAGGGGCCAAATCCCACCACGAGCGCTGGAGGAGCTGAATCTCCCCTGGGAAGCGGGAGGAGATAAAACCTACCCAGAAACTTGGAGAGGGTAAATCCTACCTGAAGAGTTGAAGAAGATAAACGTCACCTAAAAAATCAAGTATGAATCCCACCAGGAGAATTGGAGAGGAATCCCACCTGGAGAACTGGAAGAGAAGGAAAATCTCACCTGAGAAATCAAATATGAATCCTACCAGGAGGATTAGAAAAGGCAAATCCTACCTGGAGAGTTGGAGGAGGAGATAAATCCCACCTGGAAGAACAGGTGTGAATCCCACCAGGAGAGCTGAAGAAGCCAAATCCCACCTGGAGAGCCAGAGGAGAAGGAAGATCTCACCTGGAAAGACAGAGGAGGTTGGATGAGGTCAATCCCACTCCAAAAGTTGCATGAGGTCAATCCCACCACAAGGGTTGGATGATATCAATCCCACCCTGAAAGCCGGACAAGCTGAATCCCACCAAGAACACTGGAAAAGCTGAATCCCCCCAGGCAAGTCGGAGAAGGTCAATCCCACCCAGAAAACAGGACAAGGACAATCCAACCAGGAAAATCAGGAGGAGTCAATCCCAACTGGAGAGCTGCAGGAGCTGAAACTCACCCAGAAGGCCGGAAAAGGTCGATCCCACCACAAAAGCTGGCCGAGATCAATCCCACCTGGCAAATTAGAAAAGCTCAGTCCCGGCCCAAAAGCTGGATGGGATCAAGCCCACCTAGAAGGCTGGATGGGATCAAGCCCACCTAGAAGGCTGGAGAAGGTCAACCCCACCCCAAAAGTCGATGAAGTCAGTGTCACCAGGGAGACGGAAAAGGCCGTTCCCACCCCAAAAGCTGGGGGAGGTCGGGGCCACCAGGGAGATCAAACGAGGCCATTTCCACCCAAATGCTGAAGAGGTCAGTGCATTGCTTGCACAACCCTGGCCCTCGCACCCCCGTCCCTCACACACCCCATTCCTCGCACACCCTGTCCCTAGTGTACGCCAATCACTCGTGCACCCCTGTCCCTCACACACCCGTCCCTCGCACAACCTATCCTTCGCACACCCTGTCCCTCACACACCCTGTCCCTAGTGTACCCCAATCCCCCTCACACCCCGTCCTTCACACCCCCATCCCTCGGGCACCATGTCACCCCGGTCCCTCTCACTCCCATCCCTCGCACCCCTGTCACCTGGTGCCTTGCACCCCCGGTCCCTCGCACCCCCGTCACCTCATCCCTCACACACCCATCCCTCGCACACCCTCAACCCCGTCCCTTGCACCCCTGTCCCTTGGGCACCATGTCACCCCGTCCCTCACACACCCATCACCCTGTCCCTCGCACCCCCGTCACCCCACCCCTCGCACCCCCGTCGCACCCTCGTCGTTGTCGTTGTCGCCGCCACCGCCGCCACCGCCGCCGCCCCGGAGCCGCTTTCGCTTGGAGCTGCTTTCGCTTTTGCTCCTGCCGGAACTGGAACCCGGCGGCCGCTCGGGGTGGGGGGTTGCATGGTGCTGCCCCATGGCTGCCCCACGGCTGCCCCATGGCAGCCCCACATCAGCCCCACAGCACTGCCCCACGCACACGCCAGCCCCACGGCAGGGCCCCATGGCAGCCCCACGGCACTGCACCACGTGCACACCAGCCCCACAGCAGCCCCACGGGAGCCGCGTGGCAGCCCCACGGCCACCCCATGGCCACCCCACGGCATCCCCACATCAGCCCCACGGCGCTGGCCCACATGCACACCAGTCCCTCAGCAGCCCCACAGCAGAGCCCCACGGCACTGCCCCCCTGCACACGCCAGCCCCACACACATACCGGCCCCACAGCGCTGCCCCACGGCAGCCCCACGGCCCTGCCCCACGCACAGGCCAGCCCCACGGCAGCCCAAGGCAGGGCCTCATGGCAGCCCCACAGCAGGGCCCCACAGCAGCCCCCCGCACACGCCAGCCCCACGGCAGGACCCCACAGCAGCCCCATGCACACAGCAGCCCCACGGCGCTGCCCCACGGCCACCCCACGCACACACCAGCCCCACAGCAGGGCCCCACAGCAGCCCCCTGCACACACCAGCCCCATGGCAGGACCCCACAGCAGCCCCACGCACACGGCTGCCCCACACACACACCAGCCCCACAGCAGGGCCCCATGGCAGCCCGGCGGCACACGTGTGTGCAAGGCAGCCGCACGGCGATGCCGGGGGGGGGGGGGCACACGTGTGTGGGGGGGGTGGGGGCCAGCGGGGCCATGTGTCCCCCGTCCCCTCCCCCCAGGGACCCAGGCGTCCAGGACCCCCCTCCCCCAGGTGCCATGGGGATCCCCACCCAGGGGACCCGACCCCGATCCCCTCCCCCCCCAGGGACCCAGGTGTCCGGGACCCCCCCCCGCCAGGTGCCAGGGGGATTCCCCCCCCAGGACCCAGGCGTCCGGGGCCCCCCCGTCAGGTGCCCAGGGGATCCCCATCCCCCCGCAGGGACCTAGGCGTCCGGGACCCCCCCAGGGGCCCAGGCGTCCGAGCACCTCCCCTCCCCCCACACGGGGCGCCCGGCCGTTACCTCAGGGCCGGCTCAGACGCCTGGGTCCCCCCCGCCGGGAACTACAACTCCCAGCAGGCCGTGCGGCCGCTGCGCCCCCCCCTTCCCGGCGTCCCGCGCGGGTGCTGAGGCGGCGGCGCGTCTGCGGGGAGGGGGCGGGCGCTGGGGCGGCGGCGGCAGGGGCGCGGGGCAGCTGCCGCCGCCGCCGCCGCCACCCTACGCGGCCTGGGCCCCCGCCGAGCTGCAGGCCACACTGGCCGACATCGGCGCCCCCGCGCAGCGTCTGGGGGGGGGATGGGACTGGGACGGGGGGGGCAGGGATGGGGGGTGTTTGGGCACAGGGAGGGGGGGGTAGGGACAGACCCTGGGGGCTACTTGGGGACGGGGGGGGACAGGGATAGGGATGGGAGGGGACAGGGATGGGGGGGAATTTGGGGACAGGGATGGGGGGGTTGGGGATAGGGATGGAGGGGAATTTGGGGACAATTATGGGAGGGGATAGGGATGGGGGGGTTAGGAACAGGCCCTGGGGGCTATTTGGGAACAGGGATGGAGGGATGGGGGGGGTTTGGGGACGGGGGGTAGGGATGGGCCCTGGGGGCTATTTGGGGACGGGGGGGGGACAGGGATAGGGAGGTTTGGGGGATGGGGGGTATTTGGGGATTAGGGGTTTGGGGACAGGGATGAGGGGATATTTGGGGGTGGGAGGGGGTTAGGGACAAGTCCTGGGGGCTATTTGGGGACAGGGAGGGGGGGTTGGGGACAGGCATGGGGGGGACAGGGATGAAGGGGCTATTTGGGGAGGAGGGGGGTTAGGGACAGGCCCTGGGGGCTATTTGGGGATGGGGGGGGGACAGGGGGTTGGGGACAGGGAGGGGGAGCTATTTAGGGACTGTGGTGGATTGATTCACGGACTCCGATGTGCTGGATCACAATCAACTTTATTCAAGCAAGCAAGCCCTTTACATGAGCTCTAGCCCGGATCGGTACTTTCCCGAAGGTCACATTCCCATCATCACTCCTTACTCCGCGTGGCTACTACCTTATCTACATACTGCTATTTATTCCTCCCAAGGCTTTCGGCTCCTTAACTCTTATCTTGTCCAATCCTTCGATGTCTGCCCCTACATCTCCCCCTTTTTTATTTTCTAAACTAAATATTGCCAGTGCAGTGTGTATTTGTACAACAAGTACTTGATGCAAAGTCCTTCGAGTCGTTCTCTGCACAAGGCTTATTAAGCAGGGGAGATAGCAAGGGCTAGAAATCTTAGCAAGATTACCAGTCCACACGCCAGTACCTTCTTAACCCATGACCCCAAACCTAACGTCCAGTCCTGTCCCTCAAAAGGGTTCCACTCTGATTCTATCTACAACTTATTAGTAAGGTCGCGTAGTCGCGGTAAGCTTTTACGAGTTGATATTGACCCTGCACGAGGCAGGCAGGTATTGCCAGAAAATGTCCCGAAATGGGCTCATCTTAACTGGCTCTCAGTCCTCATTTGGTGTTTTGAGGGATGCGTCAACAGGTCGAATCAGCCGTGCAGGCATTCAACGAGGCCCATTACCTGTGGAGACACAAGCATAACCTTTCCCCCACGTTATTAAGTCTACTGGTTCACTCCATTGACCTGTTTCCAGGTTCTTGTAGTGAACCTGAGGCTGTCCTCGCCACGTTGGGCATGAGAAATGCTTATTAACTGCACTTTGGTCTGTATAACAGTTTAAGAGGTTGAGAACATATAAGGCTTTCCAGAGCTGCTCTTGTGGGGAGGCACCGGGGCTATTCCCCCTTTTTAGAGTACGATGGGTACGTTCCACTATTGCCTGGCCAGTTGGGGAATAGGGAATTCCGGTCACGTGAGTGACCCCCAGGTTTGAGGAAATGCCCGCGTTCGTTGTATGCGGGACCATTGTCAGTTTTAATTTGAGTGGGAACCCCCATTGTGGCGAAACAGGCAAGCCAGTGACGACATACATCACGGCTTTTTTTCCCCAGCATGGGCAATAGCGACAACGTAATGGGAAAAGGTATCTACAGAGACATGGACATATTTCAATTTTCTGAATAAGGGATAATGGGTAACGTCTGTCTGTCAAATACTGCAGGGTTGCAGGCCTCGAGGGTTGGTCCCTAAGTATGGTGGTAACAGGGATACATTTTGGCAATCAGGGCAACTTTGAATAAAGTTTTGGGCCTAGTCCCTTGTGATATGATAAGTTTTTTGTGGCACTTTTGCATTTTAGTGGAAAAAAAACATCGTGGGACAATTTAGCCTGCTGATCCAAAGTCCCTTGCTGGGTTCTGCTGAGTTTTCCTCCTTTGTCAGGAATGGGCAATCCTCCTGACATAGTTGGACCAACCTTTTCTTTTTTTTTTTTTCTTTTTCCTTTAATCACACACTCTCTTTCTCTCACTCTCTGGGAACCGCACTCCAACCCCCCGAGTCTTTAACTGCTAGGACTGCTGTCCCTTCGCAGCGGGCGGCTTCCTCAGCTGACGGGTGCCCCGATCGGTTCCCAGGCTATACGCACTCACACACACAGTACTGTTTACACTCACACCAGTCACAGTGACTCTAGACTTCTGTCTTACAGTCTTGCAGTGCGCCTTATGCTGATCAGGCTGCGCACCCCTTCTCCGGCCAGACCGAGCTGGGACTTAAAACCCACTCTAACCCTGGGGATGGGACTCGCACCCGTCCCCCTGGTACGCCTGACGGTGGCCAGCCCACATACCCCCCTGCCTGGTACGCCTTACAGTGATCAGCCCGCATACCCCTTACAGTGCACTGTTCCCAGACCAGGATTTAGAATTTAGGCGGGAGTTTAAGACTCACCTTTTCGGTGCCTCTCGGTGCCAAAGATCCCAGGTGAACTCACCCGATGGCGCCAGATGATCGTTTGGAGATGAGAGGCCCTGACAGTGGTTGCCTAGGGTCCCATCTGGGGTGCCAAAATTGTTATGGAAACTAGGCTTGTCGGCCACTATAACGGGGCCCTAACATGAACTGTCCTACAGTAAGAAGAACTATGCCCTAAATCTGACTAAGAATAACTATAACTAATAACTAGGACTAATGCTCCTAATGGTGCCGAATAGCTCTAACCAATAACTATGACCAATGCTACTTAGGATGCCTATAAGAAATAATTGACCTAAGGGGAACTAAAGAACTCTATCCTACACTTAGCCAAATACCTACGAACTTAGACCCCGCCCCTGCAACTGCTCTAAGAATTCTCTACGTAACTGCCTAAGAACCCACTAAGACTACAATAACTATACCTACACTATCTTCATACTACTTATCTTCCTAATCCTAAAATACTAATAATCCTAACTAACTTATCGCCTGAAGAGAGCTGTGGTAGGGTGGTGGGAGCCGTTCCTGGGTGCTGTCTCCATCCTGCAGCGGAGGTGGAGGGGAGTCCTGGCAGGGAGGTGGCCCCGTGGTTGGCCCTGCCTCTGCTGGGCAGATGTTGGTGCCCGGCAGTCAGGGGCGGGCCAGGAGGTGCCGCGCAGCCCGGCGCTCCTCAGCCTCCAAGGCCGGCGCCTTGGGCTCGGCTCCCCCAGGCTGAGTGCCAGCCACAGCCTGGTCTTGCTGGGTGGCCGTGCCCTTGCTTGTGGGCAGCGGGGGCCTTCTGCCGGGCTAGCACCGCCTCCTCCTCTTTGGCCCCTGGGGCAGGTCCAGGGGCTGCCTCCTCCTCCTCTTTGGCCCCTGGGGCAGGTCCAGGGGCTGCGGGGCGGGCTGCCCCTCCACAGGCTCCACCTGCATGGGCTCCTCCTCCTCCTCCGCGCGCTCCACCTCCACGGGCTCCGGGGCGGCTGCGGCACTCGGCAGGAGGGCGGCGCGGCGGTCCCAAACGGTCGGGCCCACTTTCCTCCTGATGCGCAGCGCCGCCTTCCTCCTCATCCACAGCCGCTCCGGCTGGCTCATGGCGGGCAGGAACGGAGAGCACCTTCCTGGCCCTTCTCCCACCAACGGTCTCCCAACAGCTCTGGAACAGCGGTGCTGAGGTCACTGATGATGACATAGGTGGGCCGTGGTGACGGCATGCCTGGTTCCATCCCCACCTGTGGGGGCCCTGCCGGGCTCTGCCCCGCAGGGGGATCCTGGGGGCTGGAGGGGGCCCCCATGGGCAGGGCCTTGGTGAATGTGTGTGTGTGTGTGTGTGTGAGACAACTGGGAAACCAGGGGATCCAGGGCCAACGACAGGACCGACTGAGTGTCTAAGGGCAGTTCTTGGAGGGAGCCACAGTGCGGGTGTGTGCGCGTGTGCGTGTGTGTGTGTGTGTGAGTGAGGGCCGTGCTGGGCACAGATGGCTCAGTTTGGGAGCAGGGCTCTGCAGGAGGCCCTGTGTGCGAGGAGACCACGAGCTGCCCTGGGCCAGGCTCAGCCACTTCCAGCCAACTCTGCCACAGACGACAACAGCCCATTGCGCAGCAGGACTTCAGGCAGACAGAGGAGCCCATGGTGCCTCTGCTCAAACGTCCTGAAGAACGGGCAGGCGACGCTGCAGGCAGGAGACACAGGAGGAGGCACATGGGAGGAGATACAGGAGACATGAGAGGCCCCCGTGAGGAGAACTGTGATGAACCATGTTTGGAGAAACAAAAGGCAGGAGCTACGTGGCAGGGGACATTGTCAGGCAAATGGCTGGAGTTGCACTCTTGCAAGGAGGTGCTCCATGCTGGAGCTGGTCCTCCTCTGAGGGCACCGTGGCCCGGGGAGGAGCCACGCTGCAGCAGGGACAGCCCCGAGGGACCACCGCCCGGGGAGGACCCACGCTGGAGCAGGCACATGCCTGAGGGACAGCTGCCTTGGTGGGAACCCGTGCTGGGGCAGAGGAGTGGCTGCTTCCTGTAATGTGACTAGTAGCCTGTGGAAAGCCAGAAACAGAAGAGAACCCTATTCTTTAAACAAACTGTTTCAAGAGTGCTACATGTATGAAAAATAACAGGGTTGTCCAAGGGGAACATTCACTCTTTTACTCCACTCTAGTCCCTGATTCTTTTCACACACTTTCTGGCCATCTTGTGCAAGCTGAAAGCCTCCAGGTTCACAAGCCTTACTCAGGTCCAGGGCAACAACCTCCACTGCTCTCCCCTCAGGCACCAAGCTAGTCATCTCCACGGAGAAGCCTATCAGGCCACCTTTAAGCACAAATACTTAGAGAAGCCGACCCTCCAAGGGATCTTTTCCCATGGCAATGCGCTCCCTCGCCTGCCTTGCAAACTGCTCTTTCCTTGGAGGAGTCTGAAAGTGCCAAAACGTCCTTTCCTTTGGACTCAGGAAAACTGGATGGCCGCTGCAGACACCTTTACCCCTGGCGCAAGTAGGGATGCCTGGCATCCTTGCTCGTAGAGTCACTGAGACACAGGTCCCAAGGGCTTTCCCTTGTCAGAAAGGGAATCGCCCTTTGCTGCACCTCCTCCTTCAAGGGGGGCCTCCTCCACCCGCAATAACTGCCATGCATCTGGAGGCAGCAACAGGCAGAAAGGGGTGGGCAAAGAGCCTCCTGCCAGGGGAGAGTCTGGGCCAGGGAAAAGGGGGGGCCGTGTGCTCCATGGGGGAGCGAGGTGATTCCCACGGACACAACAGCTGTGTGACCTGGGAATAGCGATGGACACCTGGGCCAGGGAGGTGCGTCTCCTTGGGAGGGGCAAGCGCGTGCCAGGGTTTGGGGAGACTCTGCCATCGGTTGCGTTTTTCTCCTGACGAGGAATTAGAGCCTCCTCTTGTGCCTCTGTCTCTCTCCCCCTCGCTTTGTGGATTTCAACGCCTGCAGTCGCATCTACCTCCCTCTCCTGCAGGACCACCTGCTGCTGCGCAGGCAGGCGCACAGCTCGGCAGCAGGGCACAGAGACCAAACCCCTCTGGTGCTCACACCAGCTCACCCGGCGTGTGCAGTCACGGGCAGCTTCCAGCAGCTGCCTTCTGGAGCTCCCCATCAGCGATGCAGGGGACTCCCTGCTTTGACTGCCCACTTCCACTTCGCTTTGGAAGTCTCACGAAAAGCATCCAGGCCCCGCAGCTCTCCCTCCCCAGGCCCTCGGGGATCCTCTCCGGCAGAGACACGGGAAGGTCTCTCCGGGGCAGCTGCTGCCCCCGCGGCAGCACCTCAGCAGCCCCCCCCACGCCTCGCCCAGGCCCCAGGCCGCGCACGCGCAGCTGCTGCTGCCTCCCCAGCGCCTGCGGCCTCCGCGCATGCGCGCAGCCCCGCCCCTCGCCCGCCCTGCCCGGGGCGCTCTGCCGCGGGGCCCCGCACTGCGCACGCGCACGCCCACTGCCTCGCCCCGCCCCTGCCCTGCTCGCCCTGCCCCTCCCCTGCCCTCCCCTGCCCTCCCCTCCCGCCTGTGCAGCCCCGGCAGGCCACGCGCCACCGCAGCCAATGGGGAGCGCGCAGCAGGGAGGGGCGGGGGGCGGAGCGTCGAGGCGGGAGGCCTCACTCGCATTGGGGGCGGGCAGGTGGGGCGTGTGGGGCAGTGGGTGCCGGTGTGGGGCGGCAGCTGTGGCTGGGTTGAGCTGGGCCAAAGCCTTTCTGAGCGCGGAGGGGATTCGTCAGAGCTGGGGGTGACGGCGCGGAACCGGCCCGTTTCTGCCTTGCTCCGCTTCTGCCGTCGCTGTCTCGGCAGCCTGTGCATTTCCGGAAGGCAGGTAAGGCCTGGAGCTCCGCGAGCCCGCGAGGTGCCCGTGGGCAGAGGCCTGTCCTCTTGCCAGGCTGGGGACGGAGGGGCAGTTTTTGCCAGGAGAGGGTCTGGCTTTGCGAGGAGGCTGTGAAAGGACAGGAGTGCTGTTGGCAGAAGGCTGAGGTGTCCTGGTGCTGCTGCTGGGCTCTGGAGAGGCTCTTGGAAACGCCCGTGTTAGAGCTGGATCGTTTGCTTGCCAGAGCCTGTGATTCCTGCTGCTGAGCTTGGCTTTGTGTTGGGAAGCGCAGTCACGGCCCCTGGTTTCTCGCCCCTGGTTCTGCTGGTGCCTGCAGAGCGGGGAAGAGGCTCTGCCGTCGGAGACGCCTTGGTCTCCTGGCTGGGAGGAAGCCCTTGTGGCAAGCCTTTCTTCTGCCCTTCTTTTGTCTCCAGAGCTCTGGTGGGGCCAGCGGAGGGCTTCTGGTTGGATGTCAGTTAACGTGTCAGCTCTGCAGCTGCCCGCTGTGCAGGTTCTCTTGGGATTGGTGGAGGTGGTGGTGGTGGGTGCTGCCTGTGTCTGCTTGGTTTGGAGCGGGTGGGATGGTGGTGAGCTTGTTGACTTCAGGCAGAGCCCATGTTTTTCTTGCTGCCCAGATGCAGCTAAAGTTTGGGAGAGCGTGTGTGAGTGCTACTGCCAAGCGCTGCTGCTGAAGGAGGTGGGGCTCATGTCCTCATTGTCCCTCCGACCTTGATGAGTGCTGGCTTCTGCTTGCATGCTGCCACTGAGCAGCCTTCTTCCTGCCTGCCTTGGAAAGCAGCAGCCAGGCCCCAGCAGGAGCCTGCAGCTGGCAGTTTTGCCCCAGAGCAAGCTCTCCCTCAGCGGAGAGCAGAAGCAAAGCGCAGCTGGAGAAGCCGAGTGTGGGGTTTCTCCTCTGGGGCCCTCTCTAGCTGCTCCTGGCAGGGTGGAACAACCCGCCAGAGATGGTGGCATGCTGTGGAGAGTTTCTGCCAGGTGTGGTCCCTCCTCGGAGGTTCTGAGGCTCCAGGGGTTTTTCCCTGCTTGTGCGTCAACTCTCAGCTGGTGGGAGGTGAAGGAGTGGGAGAGGGGGAGACTGGAGAGTGCAAGGCTCTCCTGCAAAGCGCCCCATCTTGCCCCTTTGGAGATCACCCTTAGTGTGCCCTGACAAGTCTAGTCTTCGTTATTGTGTGTGTGAAAGCCCTGCTTTTGTTCCTTTGTTGCTCTCCTGTTTTCAGCCTGTCCAGCTAGCAGGCGTGGGTAACATGTCCGTTCCGGAAAACTACTTGCGTGATGTGGATAAGAAGAGTTTGCATGTTTGGAGACGAGTGTTTCGGGTGGACAAGGTGTTTCTGCTGGAGAAGAATCTCAGCTCTGAGAAGAGCCCGTGGCCTGGTAAGAAGCGAGATTCAAAGCTGGGCTTGCCCCTGTGTCGTAGCGAGGATCTGCTTCACGATTAGTGAAATACAGCTGCATCTTTGGCAGAACTGCCTCCCACTGCAGAGGCAGGAGCCCAGCACGGGCGCACGGGACGCAGAACAACGTCCCGCTGTGCTCATGCCAACTCCTCCTGCTGTCTCCTTGTAGTCTGCTCCCACCGTGTCCAGGCAGCTCCCCCAGGACCAAGGAGGCCGGCAAGCAGCACCCACCTCCTCCAGCCAGGTCCACGGCTGCTCTCGCTGTTCCTGAAGGCTGTTGGAGACTATTGCAGGTACATGCCCTGGGTTGCTGTAATGACTGTGCTGTTGCAAACGGTGCCAAAGCCCCATTGTGCACATACCGACTCTGCCAAGAGCCCTTAAGCACTCTTCCATTTGTTGTCCGAAAAGCGGATTCGTTGCCCGGTGTGCAGTAAGCCAATAATTACACACTCAGGAGAGACATTTGTTTATTTATTTTCAGAGTTGCGCAAGCCTGGGTGCTCGGTGGTTTTCCACAAATCGAGCACACCCCCCCAACTTTTCAAGTAGCATTTATACAATCAAATTGCCAGATTTACGACTTTCCCTTTTACACTGATTGGTTAGTGATTTCTTCATTCCCTGGATCCCACCCCTGCTCCTCAAGGTCCTGGTCAATTAACACTGCCCCAGCTGGCTCAGTAGGTGTTATCTCCCAAGGCCCTGAGGAAGAAGACATAATCCAGACCCCTTAATCAGCACTGTTTCAACAGTGAGAGGAAGCTTTGCTTCCCAAGGTCCTGGCGCCCAAACAGGCCTTATTTCTCAGCCTTGGCATCCTCCCTTTCGGAGAGTGGGGCACAGGAATGCAGACTGCTTGTAACTCCCTTATCTTTCCAGCCTGCACCAGCTCTGAGGCCCTTTCTTACCGCACTAGGAGCGCGGCCTAAGGCTTCAGCAAATTTAGCTACTCATGCTAAGCAAGTGTGCGGCTACTCATGTTAAGCAAATTCTGTCTAAGATAGAAGTTATCCAAATCTACCTACTTCAAACATTCTTTCTGAGCTTCTCAGGGTTGTCTTGTAACAGTTCCCCCCTTTGAGACTTATATGATCATTTTCATATTAGTCTCACTCTTTTAAAATCTTTCCCATATTAATTTTGTAAAACACTTAGAAATGCATTGAATCACTACATAAACGCATACAAAAACTACTAGCACCATTCCCTAAATTGTTAAACATTTTTTAACCCATGAACTCACATCAGGGAACCAGGAAGTCAACCATTTCCATGTTTCTTCAAATCCAAAAGAAGTATCATCTTTCTGAACCCCATGTAAGATTTCAGTCTGCTTCCAGATTTCATTTAGATCGGTAGAAATTCTCCTACTTTGATCCACATATACACAGCAACTAGTATTTATTACTGTACATATGCCTCCCTGAGATGCCAATAACATAAAGCTGCAATGGCATCAGAGGTTTTATCACTCACTCCTAATTGTGGAAACAGCTACCTTACAAATGACTGAAACCTAGTAGGTCGATCTGTTAAAGGATTATTGACCCTCTTTTGTCTCCTCATGAATGTTCTTAGCCAGGATTTTTTATATTTATTACTCAATTCTTTTCTTATAGTAACATTAGGGATTATTGCCCCTAAAGTACACGTCCCTGACCAATTAGGAGGTAGCACTTTTCGTGCCTTGTTTCCACACAACCAATACCATCCACTACCTTTCGGAACACGCCACCCATTTAGTTCCTTACTTGGCTACTTACAACCTATTTCAGGTATATGAGAGCAATTTTTATAACCTCCTATCTTAATGGCTCCAGTACAGTTGATCGGTTGCTTTCTATAAAGTACAGTTTTCTCCCACCATTTATTACTATTATTACATCTTCGGATACATTGATAATAATCTCCTGTCACACTCTGGACTTCCCATTCCTGTTTGGTTGTTTCATCATATTTCGTTTGATCACTATCATTTCTTATCTGTTTCATAAATTCCATAAAGGAAAAATTAAGAGGCACTCCAATTAGTGGGAAGCCCTTGTTGGAATGTTCAGGGAAGTGGGTACACACCCAGCAATCCCTCTGGTTAACTATCTTCATAGATTTTGTAATTACTTCCAAATGGAGATTGTGACCCCAAAATCCTTCCTGATTCCCTTTAATTGTTTGGCTCAGGCAACCTAGAAAAGCTAACCACCACATTTCTCCCCTGGTTGTTAAGGAGAACATCATTTTTACACAGATACCATAACAACAATATTAACCCTATTCCTAACAAACAGATTAAAGCAATTCTTCCCTGCGTACAATCTAAATTTAAAACCGATTCGCTTCCAGTACAACTCATATATCTTTATATATTTTTAACTTTAAAGGGTGAACTTGTTCAGCTTTCCACGTCTCTCGAGGTACTGCTTTCACTCGGGTGTAGTGGATCCAGGAATCAATTCCCTGCAGTTTCACAGCAGTATTTGTTGTTAGCAGTACAAGATACGGTCCCCTCCACTTTTCTACCAATGGCTCGTCCTTCCAGGTCCGAAGATACACTTGATCTCCCGGCTGGAATGAATGTACAGGTGAATCTAAAAGTACAGGAGATCTTAACTGGATGTACCTACGGAGAGAAGTAAGAACCTTTGCCATAGACAAGAGATAATCACTTAAAATTTGATCGCCCTTAACGTGCATTTGAATTTCATTTCCAGTTAGATTTACAGTGTAAGGTTTACCATACAGAATCTCAAATGGACTAACTTTCTCTCTAACCCTTGGGGTTATTCTGATTCTTAATAATGCCAGAGGTAAAACATCAGTCCATTTCATCTGAGTCTCCTGACACCATTTTCCTATCTGTCTCTTAATTGTTTGATTCATTCTTTCCACTTTTCCACTGGATTGTGGCCTCCAGGGGGTATGTAAGTCCCATTTAATTTGTAGTATTTTTGAGATTTGCTGTACTATTTCTGCTATAAAATGAGGTCCCCTATCTGAAGAAAACCCTTCTGGTACCCCAAATCTTGGTATGATTTCTTTTAATAACATTTTTACTACTTCCCTGGCTTTATTGGTACGACACGGGAAAGCCTCAGGCCATCCTGAAAAGGTGTCAACAATTACCAATAAATATTTATATCCATTACATTTTGGTAATTCAGAAAAATCAATTTGCCAGTAATCCCCAGGCATGAAGCCCCTTTTTACTTCCCCTGGGGGGGGCTTCTTCTGAATCTTGGGATTATTTCTAAGACAGATTTCACATTTCTGTGTAATACCCTTTGCAATTATTAGCATACTGACTCCCACAGCAAATCTTTTAACTGTTTCAACCAGTGCCTCGGCTCCCATGTGGGTACTATCATGTATTTGCTTCATCAGCTGCTTCATTATCAGCAAAGTTACCACACATTGTCCAGTAGAAGTCACCCACCATCCTTCGGGAGTTTTTATGCATTTCAGTATTTCTGCTAATTTATTTTCTTTTTCAGTGTATACTGGAATTTCCATTTTTAACATTCTTTCTGGAACTAAGGCTGCCACCGACACGGATAATGCTGCCCTTTTTGCAGCCTCATCGGCCCTTTTGTTCCCTTTAACTATGTCAGTCTGTCTGGACTGGTGCGCTTTGCAATGCATTACTGCTATTTCTTTGGGTTTATTAACTGCTTTGAGTAGTCCCATAATCTCCTTACTGTATTTTATAGGATTCCCTTGAGAAGATAGCAATCCTCTTTCCTTCCAAATTGTGCCATGGGCATGTATAACCCCAAAGGCGTATTTTGAATCTGTAAACACATTAGTCCGTTTTCCCTCTGATAATTCCAGAGCCCGGGTTAAAGCAATCAGTTCTGCTTTCTGGGCGGATGTATTTGCTGGTAGCAATCTTGCTTCGATTTCTCCTTCCAAAGTGACAACAGCGTATCCAGCCCTTCTTTCTCCCTTTATTATAAAACTGCTCCCATCGATAAATAATTCCCAGTCCGGATTCCGCAATATCTCTCAAATCTGGACGGCTGGAATATACCCGCTCAATAGTTTGCAGACAGTCATGAGCCAACCTCCCCTCTTCATGAAGTGGTAATAAAGATGCACCTTACCGGTTTAGCTCCTTGTTTTAATTCCACCTTTACCAGTTCTGCACATCTGGCTCTTCCAGGTTGCTCCGTTGCCCAGACAAAAGGGACTACTGCGTCCATTACTTCAGAGGGAATTTCGCTTGGTCCATCCTCCAGCTGTTCGGAATCCAGTGCTTTCTGCAACATATATGCTTGTGCCTTCCAGGCGTTACTTTGTGGAATGTGCACCTTAACTTTGTTTTGATCAAAGGTTATCTGTGCCCCCAGTTTATTCAGTAAATCCCTCCCCATTAGGGGTAATGGGCATTCTGGCATATATAAGAATTCATGTGTTAACACCCTATTTCTTATTTCACATTTAATTGGTTGAAAGAAAGGTTTGACCTCTCGCTTTCCCGTGGCCCCAATTACTGGCATAGAGAATTTACTCATTGGTCCCTTACAGCTATTTAGTACTGAATATGTTGCTCCAGTGTCTACTAAAAATTTAACTGTTTCGTTCCCCAGCTTTACTGAAACCAGGGGTTTGGCTGGGGAATCCAATTCCTCAACCCCCGGTCCCCATCAGTCTGAATCCTCTGTACCAATCATGAGCAAATCTGCCTCTGGAACAGATGCAGACTGAGGTTTCCAATGATCTGTTTGTCTCTTCGGGCACTCATTTTTCCAGTGCCCCTTCCCCCTGCAAATTGCACACTGATCTCTCCTTAGCGGAATTCTATCTCCCAAATTCCCTCTTACTCTATACCCTCTTCCACGTCCTTGTCCTTTCGGAAAGCCCCTTCCCTGAGAGGGAGTTTGTGCCCGGGCACATGCAGCTGCCAAGATTGCAGCATTTTGCCTCTTATCTTTCAGTTTCTCCTTTTGTTTTTCCTTTCTCTCCACTTCTTCCCTGTTATTGTACACCTTATATGCAATTTCTATTAATTGCGATATTGACATCCCCGACATACCATCTACTTTCTGAAGCTTTCTCCTTATATCTGGTGCTGACTGTCCTACAAATAATGTAGTAAAAGTCATTTTATTTGCTTCGTCCTCAGGATCCAAGTCTGTCCATTTTCGGGCAGTTTCACATAACCGCTCGTAAAATGCAGAGGGATCCTCATTCTTACCCTGTGCGACTTGATATAGTTTTGCAATATTTTTGGGCCTAGGTACTCCATGCTTTACCCCATATAATATTAACTGTTGGTACTGTTTAGTCATTAACCTGCCTGCCCCTGTGTTTTGATCCCAACCCGGTTCCCGGGCCGGCATAAAACGGTCTGGTCCGTCTCTGGCATTTTGTCTTTCATTCTCCTCTTGAGCTTTGTCTCATACCATTCTTTTCTCCTCAGGTGAAAGCAAAGTATTTAAAAGCACCTGTAAATCCTGCCAATCTGGATTATGATTTTCAATTATCATTTTAAAGGATTGATACATCTTTTCTGGATTTTCTCGGTACGACCCGGCAGACTCCTTCCAATTCATTAAATCTGTAGTTGAAAAAGGGACCTTCACATACACAGGCATCCCATCTGGTCCGACTGCTTGACGCAGCGGGGCCTGAATCACGGGATTTTGTTGAGCCCAAGTAGCCCGAGTTCTGCCTGCAATCGGGCTACATGCCTCACTTCCCTCATTTCTGCTATCGACACTGTCTTGATCTCTTTCCGGAGAGACCAATAATTGTACATCCTCTTCCTCATCACCCACTTTTAAACATCTTTTCCCAATGCTACAAGCAGAGCAACACCGAGACATTTTCTCTTTGTTTCCCATCATCATTAACACATTTGAGTCAGAGATCAATAGCTTACATTTTTTTCTAGTTTCATGATCATTTCTCAGAGAGAAGAACAAATCTACATATGGGACCTCATCCCATTTGTTCTGTCTTCTGCAAAACAACATAAGTTGCAAGATTGTATTATAGTTTAGCGTTCCCATTTCTGGCCATTTTTCCTCATCCTCCAGTTTAGACATTGGCCACCACTGAGTACAGTATTCCTTTAATTTTCTCCTTGTTAAAGGATTCCCACCAAACTTACTCCAATGTTTCAGGATGCATCCTAAAGGAGAACAGGAGGGTACCCCCACAGATTGTCCTGTTCCCATATTATTACCCTTAAAAGAACGTTCTTACCAATTACGCTTTCGTACACTCCAGTTGTCACTGTCCAAACGTGTACAAAGCTTACCTTTGGTTACCACAACCAATTACCCTTGTATCATACCCTCTATGCAATGTCTCTTAATAATTACTGCGTTGCACCTTTGAGTCGCTTACCTGTTCCGACCAGGGAGGGTGCTCACGGAGTCCCCGAACAAAACGGTCGGTGTGCGCTGGAGTCCAATGAGCAGCGTCTCCCCGCCGGGAACTGGCAAGACGATCCGGGCAAGGCTTTACAGCAAGAGTCCCACCTGGGTCGCCAGAAAACAGTTGTCCGAAAAGCGGATTTGTTGCCCGGTGTGCAATAAGCCAATAATTACACACTCAGGAGAGACATTTGTTTATTTATTTTCAGAGTTGCGCAAGCCTGGGTGCTCGGTGGTTTTCCACAAATCGAGCACACCCCCCCAACTTTTCAAGTAGCATTTATACAATCAAATTGCCAGATTTACGACTTTCCCTTTTACACTGATTGGTTAGTGATTTCTTCATTCCCTGGATCCCACCCCTGCTCCTCAAGGTCCTGGTCAATTAACACTGCCCCAGCTGGCTCAGTAGGTGTTATCTCCCAAGGCCCTGAGGAAGAAGACATAATCCAGACCCCTTAATCAGCACTGTTTCAACAGTGAGAGGAAGCTTTGCTTCCCAAGGTCCTGGCGCCCAAACAGGCCTTATTTCTCAGCCTTGGCATCCTCCCTTTCGGAGAGTGGGGCACAGGAATGCAGACTGCTTGTAACTCCCTTATCTTCCCTGCCTGCACCAGCTCTGAGGCCCTTTCTTACCGCACTAGGAGCGCGGCCTAAGGCTTCAGCAAATTTAGCTACTCATGCTAAGCAAGTGTGCGGCTACTCATGTTAAGCAAATTCTGTCTAAGATAGAAGTTATCCAAATCTACCTACTTCAAACATTCTTTCTGAGCTTCTCAGGGTTGTCTTGTAACAGTTCCCCCCTTTGAGACTTATATGATCATTTTCATATTAGTCTCACTCTTTTAAAATCTTTCCCATATTAATTTTGTAAAACACTTAGAAATGCATTGAATCACTACATAAACGCATACAAAAACTACTAGCACCATTCCCTAAATTGTTAAACATTTTTTAACCCATGAACTCACATCAGGGAACCAGGAAGTCAACCATTTCCATGTTTCTTCAAATCCAAAAGAAGTATCATCTTTCTGAACCCCATGTAAGATTTCAGTCTGCTTCCAGATTTCATTTAGATCGGTAGAAATTCTCCTACTTTGATCCACATATACACAGCAACTAGTATTTATTACTGTACATATGCCTCCCTGAGATGCCAATAACATAAAGCTGCAATGGCATCAGAGGTTTTATCACTCACTCCTAATTGTGGAAACAGCTACCTTACAAATGACTGAAACCTAGTAGGTCGATCTGTTAAAGGATTATTGACCCTCTTTTGTCTCCTCATGAATGTTCTTAGCCAGGATTTTTTATATTTATTACTCAATTCTTTTCTTATAGTAACATTAGGGATTATTGCCCCTAAAGTACACGTCCCTGACCAATTAGGAGGTAGCACTTTTCGTGCCTTGTTTCCACACAACCAATACCATCCACTACCTTTCGGAACACGCCACCCATTTAGTTCCTTACTTGGCTACTTACAACCTATTTCAGGTATATGAGAGCAATTTTTATAACCTCCTATCTTAATGGCTCCAGTACAGTTGATCGGTTGCTTTCTATAAAGTACAGTTTTCTCCCACCATTTATTACTATTATTACATCTTCGGATACATTGATAATAATCTCCTGTCACACTCTGGACTTCCCATTCCTGTTTGGTTGTTTCATCATATTTCGTTTGATCACTATCATTTCTTATCTGTTTCATAAATTCCATAAAGGAAAAATTAAGAGGCACTCCAATTAGTGGGAAGCCCTTGTTGGAATGTTCAGGGAAGTGGGTACACACCCAGCAATCCCTCTGGTTAACTATCTTCATAGATTTTGTAATTACTTCCAAATGGAGATTGTGACCCCAAAATCCTTCCTGATTCCCTTTAATTGTTTGGCTCAGGCAACCTAGAAAAGCTAACCACCACATTTCTCCCCTGGTTGTTAAGGAGAACATCATTTTTACACAGATACCATAACAACAATATTAACCCTATTCCTAACAAACAGATTAAAGCAATTCTTCCCTGCGTACAATCTAAATTTAAAACCGATTCGCTTCCAGTACAACTCATATATCTTTATATATTTTTAACTTTAAAGGGTGAACTTGTTCAGCTTTCCACGTCTCTCGAGGTACTGCTTTCACTCGGGTGTAGTGGATCCAGGAATCAATTCCCTGCAGTTTCACAGCAGTATTTGTTGTTAGCAGTACAAGATACGGTCCCCTCCACTTTTCTACCAATGGCTCGTCCTTCCAGGTCCGAAGATACACTTGATCTCCCGGCTGGAATGAATGTACAGGTGAATCTAAAAGTACAGGAGATCTTAACTGGATGTACCTACGGAGAGAAGTAAGAACCTTTGCCATAGACAAGAGATAATCACTTAAAATTTGATCGCCCTTAACGTGCATTTGAATTTCATTTCCAGTTAGATTTACAGTGTAAGGTTTACCATACAGAATCTCAAATGGACTAACTTTCTCTCTAACCCTTGGGGTTATTCTGATTCTTAATAATGCCAGAGGTTAAACATCAGTCCATTTCATCTGAGTCTCCTGACACCATTTTCCTATCTGTCTCTTAATTGTTTGATTCATTCTTTCCACTTTTCCACTGGATTGTGGCCTCCAGGGGGTATGTAAGTCCCATTTAATTTGTAGTATTTTTGAGATTTGCTGTACTATTTCTGCTATAAAATGAGGTCCCCTATCTGAAGAAAACCCTTCTGGTACCCCAAATCTTGGTATGATTTCTTTTAATAACATTTTTACTACTTCCCTGGCTTTATTGGTACGACACGGGAAAGCCTCAGGCCATCCTGAAAAGGTGTCAACAATTACCAATAAATATTTATATCCATTACATTTTGGTAATTCAGAAAAATCAATTTGCCAGTAATCCCCAGGCATGAAGCCCCTTTTTACTTCCCCTGGGGGGGGCTTCTTCTGAATCTTGGGATTATTTCTAAGACAGATTTCACATTTCTGTGTAATACCCTTTGCAATTATTAGCATACTGACTCCCACAGCAAATCTTTTAACTGTTTCAACCAGTGCCTCGGCTCCCATGTGGGTACTATCATGTATTTGCTTCATCAGCTGCTTCATTATCAGCAAAGTTACCACACATTGTCCAGTAGAAGTCACCCACCATCCTTCGGGAGTTTTTATGCATTTCAGTATTTCTGCTAATTTATTTTCTTTTTCAGTGTATACTGGAATTTCCATTTTTAACATTCTTTCTGGAACTAAGGCTGCCACCGACACGGATAATGCTGCCCTTTTTGCAGCCTCATCGGCCCTTTTGTTCCCTTTAACTATGTCAGTCTGTCTGGACTGGTGCGCTTTGCAATGCATTACTGCTATTTCTTTGGGTTTATTAACTGCTTTGAGTAGTCCCATAATCTCCTTACTGTATTTTATAGGATTCCCTTGAGAAGATAGCAATCCTCTTTCCTTCCAAATTGTGCCATGGGCATGTATAACCCCAAAGGCGTATTTTGAATCTGTAAACACATTAGTCCGTTTTCCCTCTGATAATTCCAGAGCCCGGGTTAAAGCAATCAGTTCTGCTTTCTGGGCGGATGTATTTGCTGGTAGCAATCTTGCTTCGATTTCTCCTTCCAAAGTGACAACAGCGTATCCAGCCCTTCTTTCTCCCTTTATTATAAAACTGCTCCCATCGATAAATAATTCCCAGTCCGGATTCCGCAATATCTCTCAAATCTGGACGGCTGGAATATACCCGCTCAATAGTTTGCAGACAGTCATGAGCCAACCTCCCCTCTTCATGAAGTGGTAATAAAGATGCACCTTACCGGTTTAGCTCCTTGTTTTAATTCCACCTTTACCAGTTCTGCACATCTGGCTCTTCCAGGTTGCTCCGTTGCCCAGACAAAAGGGACTACTGCGTCCATTACTTCAGAGGGAATTTCGCTTGGTCCATCCTCCAGCTGTTCGGAATCCAGTGCTTTCTGCAACATATATGCTTGTGCCTTCCAGGCGTTACTTTGTGGAATGTGCACCTTAACTTTGTTTTGATCAAAGGTTATCTGTGCCCCCAGTTTATTCAGTAAATCCCTCCCCATTAGGGGTAATGGGCATTCTGGCATATATAAGAATTCATGTGTTAACACCCTATTTCTTATTTCACATTTAATTGGTTGAAAGAAAGGTTTGACCTCTCGCTTTCCCGTGGCCCCAATTACTGGCATAGAGAATTTACTCATTGGTCCCTTACAGCTATTTAGTACTGAATATGTTGCTCCAGTGTCTACTAAAAATTTAACTGTTTCGTTCCCCAGCTTTACTGAAACCAGGGGTTTGGCTGGGGAATCCAATTCCTCAACCCCCGGTCCCCATCAGTCTGAATCCTCTGTACCAATCATGAGCAAATCTGCCTCTGGAACAGATGCAGACTGAGGTTTCCAATGATCTGTTTGTCTCTTCGGGCACTCATTTTTCCAGTGCCCCTTCCCCCTGCAAATTGCACACTGATCTCTCCTTAGCGGAATTCTATCTCCCAAATTCCCTCTTACTCTATACCCTCTTCCACGTCCTTGTCCTTTCGGAAAGCCCCTTCCCTGAGAGGGAGTTTGTGCCCGGGCACATGCAGCTGCCAAGATTGCAGCATTTTGCCTCTTATCTTTCAGTTTCTCCTTTTGTTTTTCCTTTCTCTCCACTTCTTCCCTGTTATTGTACACCTTATATGCAATTTCTATTAATTGCGATATTGACATCCCCGACATACCATCTACTTTCTGAAGCTTTCTCCTTATATCTGGTGCTGACTGTCCTACAAATAATGTAGTAAAAGTCATTTTATTTGCTTCGTCCTCAGGATCCAAGTCTGTCCATTTTCGGGCAGTTTCACATAACCGCTCGTAAAATGCAGAGGGATCCTCATTCTTACCCTGTGCGACTTGATATAGTTTTGCAATATTTTTGGGCCTAGGTACTCCATGCTTTACCCCATATAATATTAACTGTTGGTACTGTTTAGTCATTAACCTGCCTGCCCCTGTGTTTTGATCCCAACCCGGTTCCCGGGCCGGCATAAAACGGTCTGGTCCGTCTCTGGCATTTTGTCTTTCATTCTCCTCTTGAGCTTTGTCTCATACCATTCTTTTCTCCTCAGGTGAAAGCAAAGTATTTAAAAGCACCTGTAAATCCTGCCAATCTGGATTATGATTTTCAATTATCATTTTAAAGGATTGATACATCTTTTCTGGATTTTCTCGGTACGACCCGGCAGACTCCTTCCAATTCATTAAATCTGTAGTTGAAAAAGGGACCTTCACATACACAGGCATCCCATCTGGTCCGACTGCTTGACGCAGCGGGGCCTGAATCACGGGATTTTGTTGAGCCCAAGTAGCCCGAGTTCTGCCTGCAATCGGGCTACATGCCTCACTTCCCTCATTTCTGCTATCGACACTGTCTTGATCTCTTTCCGGAGAGACCAATAATTGTACATCCTCTTCCTCATCACCCACTTTTAAACATCTTTTCCCAATGCTACAAGCAGAGCAACACCGAGACATTTTCTCTTTGTTTCCCATCATCATTAACACATTTGAGTCAGAGATCAATAGCTTACATTTTTTTCTAGTTTCATGATCATTTCTCAGAGAGAAGAACAAATCTACATATGGGACCTCATCCCATTTGTTCTGTCTTCTGCAAAACAACATAAGTTGCAAGATTGTATTATAGTTTAGCGTTCCCATTTCTGGCCATTTTTCCTCATCCTCCAGTTTAGACATTGGCCACCACTGAGTACAGTATTCCTTTAATTTTCTCCTTGTTAAAGGATTCCCACCAAACTTACTCCAATGTTTCAGGATGCATCCTAAAGGAGAACAGGAGGGTACCCCCACAGATTGTCCTGTTCCCATATTATTACCCTTAAAAGAACGTTCTTACCAATTACGCTTTCGTACACTCCAGTTGTCACTGTCCAAACGTGTACAAAGCTTACCTTTGGTTACCACAACCAATTACCCTTGTATCATACCCTCTATGCAATGTCTCTTAATAATTACTGCGTTGCACCTTTGAGTCGCTTACCTGTTCCGACCAGGGAGGGTGCTCACGGAGTCCCCGAACAAAACGGTCGGTGTGCGCTGGAGTCCAATGAGCAGCGTCTCCCCGCCGGGAACTGGCAAGACGATCCGGGCAAGGCTTTACAGCAAGAGTCCCACCTGGGTCGCCAGAAAACAGTTGTCCGAAAAGCGGATTTGTTGCCCGGTGTGCAATAAGCCAATAATTACACACTCAGGAGAGACATTTGTTTATTTATTTTCAGAGTTGCGCAAGCCTGGGTGCTCGGTGGTTTTCCACAAATCGAGCACACCCCCCCAACTTTTCAAGTAGCATTTATACAATCAAATTGCCAGATTTACGACTTTCCCTTTTACACTGATTGGTTAGTGATTTCTTCATTCCCTGGATCCCACCCCTGCTCCTCAAGGTCCTGGTCAATTAACACTGCCCCAGCTGGCTCAGTAGGTGTTATCTCCCAAGGCCCTGAGGAAGAAGACATAATCCAGACCCCTTAATCAGCACTGTTTCAACAGTGAGAGGAAGCTTTGCTTCCCAAGGTCCTGGCGCCCAAACAGGCCTTATTTCTCAGCCTTGGCATCCTCCCTTTCGGAGAGTGGGGCACAGGAATGCAGACTGCTTGTAACTCCCTTATCTTCCCTGCCTGCACCAGCTCTGAGGCCCTTTCTTACCGCACTAGGAGCGCGGCCTAAGGCTTCAGCAAATTTAGCTACTCATGCTAAGCAAGTGTGCGGCTACTCATGCTAAGCAAATTCTGTCTAAGATAGAAGTTATCCAAATCTACCTACTTCAAACATTCTTTCTGAGCTTCTCAGGGTTGTCTTGTAACACATTGACCATTGCTCTTCCTTCCTTCAGATCTCCTTGTGGGCCAAAGGCCTGCTCTACCTTTCCAGTGTGTCCTTGCCTCCTGTACATGCAGGAAGCAGCCACGGACACTTCCCCAGGGCACTGTTGGCTCTAGCAGCAGGACCTGCTGCATTCTGAGGCTGTGGCAATGCACAGGTCTTTTCTAGACCCTTGGTAGTTGAGATCATTGGTCCTCCCAGACCGCTCAATGGTGTGTGCAGTGAAGGGAGGAGCCGGGCGTAACTTCAGGCCTGCTCACCTTTCCGGAGCCAAACTCTGGCGACAGGCCGGCTGAGGAGAGAGCCCAGGAGTGAGGGTACGACCTGCAGAAAGCCATGCCCTGGCAGCAGCTGAGACTAATCCTGTGTGCTGTGGCGTTTCTGTGGCCCTGCAGGAAAGCGGCGAGCTGTGTGCGCAGTGGGACCGAAGGCAGAGCCTGGGCTCCTTGTACAGAGAGCGGCAGGAACAAGCAGAGGCCGAATGGGCTGCGTGGGAAGCCTGGTGTACAGGGGAGGCTCCAGAGCCGGCTCAGGTACCGGCCCCATTGGACACCCTTCGGAACAACTGCCATCCTCTCCGTCACGGAGCCGAGGGCGGGAGGTCCTCTGGCCTTGGGGGCAGTGTTGCTGCTCAGTCAATGGGACACTTTGCAACTGCAGCACAACTAATTACCACCCATGGTCTTAGGACTCCCACCCAGCTAGTACTGGATTACAATTGCATCTCCCTTCCCTGCCCAGCACTTAGTGTCTAGGGTGCAGTTTGTTCCCTCCCTACTTCGCACAGCCCCTCCAAGGCTTTTGCGCATAGACTGGTGGAGAGTCTGCTGGCTTTTCCGAGGCTGTCAGCATGAGCTTGGGTCTGCAGCTCAGCCTCACTGCCATGTGTACACATCCACACGCTCACTGTTGGAAGATACCCCCGCTGCAGTTTCCCCCGGCCCCTCCTTTCTTCTTTGGAGTCCTCATGCCTCATTTGCTCTCTTTCTGCAACCAGCTTCTCACCTCCTCTCTACCTGCCTCTCTTGCTCCACGCAGACTCCTGCCAGACAAACAGCATACACCTCACTGCTTTTTTCCTTCTTGGTCCCAATCGTGCTGCAGTCACCTCAGGCTGCAGATGCTGCGGAAAGCTCTCTTCTCACCTGCCTCCAAAAGGCAGGGCCTCTTTTTGTTCTTTGCCTAACAGTTGGCCCCAGAGAAAGACCTCCACCCCAGGGAAGCTTCTTGCAGCATTTGGGAGGATCCAGAGCTGCCCAGAGCTGCCAGGAGCAGAAGTACAGCTGAGAGCAGAGCACACCTGGTAGGAGCATTTGGGGAAGGAAAGCAGTAGTTCCCGCCCCACTAATGGCTGTGTGAATCCTGCCGGGTGTTTTTCCGTGAGTGCTGCAGCAGCCAAAGGCCAAGCAGCAGAGGGGTGTCCTGCTGAGGAAAAGTCACGGTGTTATCAAATCCCCCTTGCTGGGCTGCCAGGGGTTGGGGAAGCAGCCAGTGGGGCAGTGAGGCCTGAAGCTGTGGGTAAAACCTGAGTCCAGAAGGGTTTGGATCGCTTGGTGTGCCCTGCCAAACCTAGGGAGGAGCTCATTGGAAGTTCCTGCCCTGCAAATGGCAGTTCCCTTCTCCCCATTTCCCATGCTCTCAGTGATGTCAGCAGGAAAGCAGAGGGCCAGCTGGGAATTGCAGTGAAGCCCTGCTCCCACCCTGCCCTTGCCCTGGGGGCCTGTGGTGGAGAGGTTCCTGGTTGCCCAGCTCCTGCTGCCGGGTGCTTGCCAGAGGGCCTTTGGGAAAGGGCTCCTCTCTTCCCGGTCTGGTTTGCAGACAGTCAGTCGCTCCTTCTTGGCAGGGCTTTGGCCGTAAAGAGACTTGGGCTTCCCACCCTCCCGCCCAGCCGAGGAGAAAAGAGCACAGGCAGAGGTGGAAAAGCCTCCCCCCAGCCCGTGGAAGAGAAGAAAGCAGCAGCCAAGCTGGAGACAATCCAGCCCCAGTAAGTGTGTGCTGAGCCTAGCCCCAGCCTGGGGCGGTCGAGTGTCCCTGACCCCCACAGGGTGTTATGGCTCCAAATCCCTGGGGCCTGGGGTTGCGGACAACACCCTTGGCATTCTGGTGACACGGGAATGGCCTAGGTTACACCTCCCTCCTCCCAGGTGTTATGGAAATTAGGCTTGTCAGCCACCATAACAGGGCCCGACCCTAGGTTCCCACAGAAAAGTTCAGAGCCAAATCAAAGCAAATTAAATAATTAAATTTTAATGACGCGCATGCAGTAAATACAGCTCGAGCTGGGTGCCTCCAAAGAGGGACCCCGAGCAAAGAAATCCCTGGCAATTATACCTTCCAATCTAACCTCTCCACCCCTCACACAGTAGTTTGGACCAATAATAATATTTAGGTCTGGGGTCTCCTGCTCCTTATTGGGTCTCATCCCTGTCTCTAGGTAGGCTGTTTATCTTTACTGTTGAGGTTTCTGCTGACAGATGTGTCTTAATTCTTCAGGTCCCGCCCTTGTCTCTCAAGGCCCTGACAGAGAGGTGTTGTTCCAGCAATTAGCACTGCCCCAGCAGTGACAGTAGGTGTTATCTCCCAAGGTCCTGATGAAGGGGATATAATCCAGACCCCAAGATAGTCCAGACCCCGTAATTAACACTGTTTCAGCAGTGAGAGGAGGCTTTGTTCCCCAGGGTCCTGGCGCCCAAGCAGGCCTTATTTGAGAGCCTTGACATCCTCCCTTTCGGAGTGTGAAGCACAGGAATGCAGACTGCTTGCAACTCCCTTATCATTCCAGTTTCAACCAGCTCTGAGGCCCTTTTCTTACTGAACTAGGTAAAAGTTCACTATTTTATCTAAGTGCGGCCTAAGGCTTCAACAAATTTAGCTACTCATGCTAAGCAAGTTTTAGAGAACTTGTGCTAAGCGGCTACCTCTAGACAGTTTCAGTTTGCTATTCCTTGACACAAGGATCCTGCCTGGAAAGTACCAAGTGTGATGACATGGCTCTAGGCCTGGCAGGGCAGGTGGGGTTTTTCCTGCATGCTGCCAGTGAGGGGAATGGGCTTGAGCAGCAGTGCTTGGATCCAGCAGGTCAGCCCCTGGGCGTGCAGCTGGTGTTGGCAGCAGGGCTTTGGTTTCCTGAGTGTGGGCCCCTCTTTGTGCATGAAGGCTGGCGTGGAGAGATGGTCCCCACGTGCCCCCGGGGGCAAAAGCAAGAAAAGCCCAAGCCCCGTGAGTAGGAAGAGGTGCACAGGTGAGGGCAGGGCCTGCTTGCCCCGGTGGCCTGGCGGTCCAGCAGCTGGACGTCCCGAAGGCGAGCCAGCAGCGAGGCACCAAGGCTGGGGGGTGTCACGCTTCATCAGGAAGCAGAGTGTGCCCGTGTGCTGCCGTGAGGCTCAAGCCGGTGGCCAAGGTGGTGAGGAGAGCCCAAAAGTCGGCGCCCCTGAGGGGAGAGGAGGATGCACGGAAGAGTGAGGAAGGGATGGTGTGGGAGGGCAAGGCAAAGGTGCAGGGTGATGTGGAGCAAAGAAAGCCTGGAGGGGCCCAGCGCAGTGCGTGCACGCCAATAGGGAAGTGCTTAGAGAGCAACAGTCTGGAGAAATCAATCTCTGGCACCTTTTGTGGGAAATCTGCAGAGCCGGGCACCTGTCTCGGGGGTCTGTCCGCTAATGCCTGCAGCCTGGGGACCAGACAGGAGCACTTTGCAGTCTGTGTGCAGCTGCGGGCCTGCAGCGTGGCATGCCTGGAGCGCTGCGGTGGATGGCTGCAGCCTCTTTGGGAAGGCCCGTCTGGGAAGGTGCGGAGGGGCAGTTGGCCTTTCTGTGAGAAAGCAGCGGGAATGCAGGACGCTCTGCCTAGGGCTGGACGGTGAGGCATATGGGTGAGGCTTAGTGGCCCAAGCAAGAGGAGTGGTCTTGCAGTGGCTGGCTGTGTGCTCTAGAGGGCCTGAAGAAGGGCAGCATCTGCACGGTCTGGGAGGCAGAGAGGTGGGGAGAGGAAAATCCCTGCTGCGGCACAGATGGCAGCTCGGAGCTGGGCTCAGAAGCTGGCAGCAGAGGCTTGGAGGCAAAGCCGTGGTGCTGGAGGTGCCCCCGGTGAGCAGCAAGGCCTTGTGATGTTGGTCCTAGCACGGTCACCACAAGGCCTTGTGATGCGGGTGCCCTGGTCACAGCAGGAGGTGGTCACGGGGGTCCCCATGGCAACGTGCAGGGCTTTGTGATGGGGGTGGCATCGTGCCCCCAAGGCCATTGTGATGGGGCGGTGCCCGTGGTGACCGAGTCCGTGCTGGGAGCAGAGCCCCTGGGTGTGCCCTCTGAGGAGAGCAGCTCGCTGAGGAGGGAGCAGCTCTCTTGAGGGCCAGAGTGGCAGGTGCGCAGGAGAAGCTCCTGCAGATGGACAAGGGGCGGCAGGCGAATGCCGGCTCCCAGCCCGTGGATGGGCTTTCTGTGAGGCCGAAGCGCAGAAGCAAGGTGAGCGGTGGGGCTGGAGGGAGAGGCAGGCAGCAGGGCTGGGAGCCGCACGGAAAGCGTGAGGACGGTGGGGAAGAGGAGGTGGGGCAAGCGAGCCAGGCCTGATCTTCTCTGGCCAGGGGGTATTTCTTGCTGGTGCTGGGGATTTTCTGGTGCACAAAGCACACCGACCGGGGTGCTCCAAGGCCCAAATGGAGCCTGTGAGCTGTGCTGAGGGTCAGAGAGCACCTCTGGGCTTAGCGCAGCTGGGCCGTGCTCGGCCTTGAGCTTCCCTTCAACATGGGGCTGGGCTTTCCTGTGCCTGAGGGGCAGCTTGTAGAACACAACCGCCTCCATCATGGGCTTCCTTCTCCCTGCAGGGGGGCCAGCGGGAGCTGCGCGCAGCGCTGCAACGCATCCCGACCCTGACTTCGTCGCACCGAAGGGACAGGCGGCCGTTGCTGCCCAGCCCACAGAGCTTGCAAGGCCTCGAACACCTCATTGCAGAGGTACCGAGCTGAGCAGCGATGGTGGCAAAGCCTCTGCCTGCCTGGCTGCAGCTGCGGAGAAGCAGGCGGGAAGCGGTGGGAGAGACCAGGAGGTCTCAGGGTCCTCAGGGGAACTGCCTTTGCCCCTGTCCTGCGCAGTGCTGATGAGCCCTGTCCCCATGCAGCCTTTGGGAGCAGGGTGGGAGCCGCCTGCGTGGCAGAGTGCTGCCGCTGTGGAGGGCATCAGAGGTGCTGGAAATTGTGGGAAGGATGGAGAGTGGGGGCGGGGGCTGGGGGGGAGGAAAGGGCTGCAATCACTTTCCTATCTCCTGGGCTTGGATTGCAGACGGTGAAGGACACTGCCAGAGATGTTCTCATCGCAGCGTTCAAGAGAGAAACGGAAACACTCCATCTGCCCAGCTTAGCACCTCGTGCACCCAAGGCAGCTAGGCAGCTCCTTGGAGGCCTGGAGGCCTCTGCAGCTAAAACGGCAGGATCTGCCCGTGGAACCAAGCTGCCTGCTCTGGAGACATCCTGCAGATCTTCTGCAAGAGGCAGGGCCAAAGCCAGGGAGCAGCTGCCGCCTCTTAGTGCTGCTGTGATGTGTCTGGAGTGCAGGAAGAGCCTGGCAGAGGAAGGTCTACAGGCAGTGCATCTTCCTTTGCCTGCCCTTCAACAAGGCAAGCGGGAGGCTGGGGCTCTGCCCCGGGCACTTCAAGCTCCTGTCCGCTGCTTGCCTGAGGCCAGGGCTGGGTCTTCCGCGCTGGGAAAAACAAGGCTGCTGCGAGCTGATGGTGCCAGGACAAGTCTTCCTGTGCAAAGCCGGCAGCTGCCAGGAGGCACCTCCTTTGTCACGGGAGCACAGAGCATTCCTCAAAGGCAGATGCGAGGCATGCCAGCATGCAAGGAGCAGGATGAGCCGTGGCCAGGCTGCCTGACAGAGCCAAGGCTGCCACCGTTGCTGCTGAGGGTGGCTTTTTCGAGAACTGTCGAAGGACTGTGCCAGGAGCTAGGCAGCAAGGTGCTGGCAGCTCCCAGAGATGCCTGTGCGCAGGAGACCAAGGCACAACGGTTGGAGACGATGGCGCACAGGCAGGACTTGGTGCGGAGCAAGGCCTCAGCGTCCCAAGGTGTTGAGGTGCAGCCTGCAGAAGGGCAAGTTTCCCCCGCTGAGAATCCCCAAGGAGAATCAGCCTCTTCTGGCGTGGGGGAGGTCCCGCAGTGGGAGACAATGGCCAAAGGTGTTTCACAGCAGGTTGGGCTCAGCAGCCCCCGCTTCGCAGAGGTGCCACCCAGCTCTGCCAAAGCTGTTGCTGGCAGCTGCCCCAGTGAAACGGTCACAGCAGAGTCCTCCTGGCCTTCCTGGCCTGAGCCTGCTGGCCTTATTCAGAGCATCCTTGCAGATGCGTGCATGGAATTGAGGGCTGAGAGCCAGAGACTTGCTGCACACAGCCCTGTAGCACCTGCCGCAGCTCTGGAATCCACAGGCCTTGAGCTCGTGTCTGCAGCCTGGAGCTGTGCTGATGACATGAGTCTTGGACGTGACCGGCAGCTGGTGCAGCCTGATGTGGACAAAGGCACAAAGGAGCTCAGTGCAGCCGTGCCACGGAAGATATCGGCACACGCCCTTGGTCTAGCAGCAGTGGCAAAGAGAGCCCAAGAGGAGAGCAGCGAGCATGGCAAAAGCACAGCTGCCACAGCTCTGCAAGGGCCTGATGCCCACACTCGTGATGGCAAAAGGAAGGTCACGGGGGCCGGTGCACCAGCTTCCCTGGGCAGTGGCCATGGACTGGTCACACTAGGATGGCAGCTTGCAGTGCAGAGGCCCAAACAGCAGCCTCTGGGCATCATCTGTCGCCTTCGAGGCACGCCGCTGCACATACACCCCGACAACCCCGCGCAGTATCTCGCCGTGCTCTCAATCAAAACAGAGACGCTGGAGGAGCTCGACAGGAGCTGCGTGGCGCGCACCGGGCAGAGCTTGGCCCAGCTGCGAGAAGCCTGTCTGGAGAGGAAGGAGCCGAGGCCGAAGGAGAGGGAGGGCAAGGAGCGGAAGGGCAAGGGGAAACGTTTCTCCCTGACAGCATCGGGATGCCTCAATGTTCGCCCCAAGGAGGTGAGTGCAAAGGGTGGGCCGGGGCAGATGGTGACCCTCCGTGTGCTGGGGCCAGCCGCTGCGCCCTGCTGCAACAGCGTGATGGTGGCAGTGCTGGCAGGGCTGCGGGGGGCATTGCTGGTGGGAAAAGCAGCTGCCTTCACAAATCTCCCTCTCTGGCTTCAGCTCTGTGCCAGAAACTCCTTCTATAACCTGTGGCAACCGGAGGTGACGCGAGTGGAGCTCCTCAAGGACGCGAGGTCCAAGTGGGAGGTGCAGGAGCGGCTGTACGCCCATGCGCCCAGGAGGGAGCTGGGAGCTGGGAAGAGAGTCCGGGGAGCGCCGGAGGATGCTGGCGTGGAGTGGAGCGATGAGGAAGAGGACGTTGATGAAGAGCCTTTGCAATGGGAGGAGCTGGAGAAAAACACGGCCTTGGTCATGAGCTGAGTCAGACCGAGCCTCAGGAGCCTCTTGGCAGACCCACAGCCGTGTCCTGAGGAGGTGCCCTGCTCCCCCGTTGTGAAGGGCAGAGATGCTGCCAGGGAGGCAGCTGGTGACCTGCAGAGCACGCCTCTGGCCCCAGCAGTGCCCCGAGGAGCCGAGGCAGCGACATCTCCTTTGGCAGGAGGCTGCCAGGATGCGGGGGACAGTGTGCCTCTGTCCCCATCGGCCAGCACAGGGACAAAGGCGGAGGCCTCCCCCGCAGCCAGAGGCCCTGAGGATGCAGGGGAAAATGCTCCTCTGCCTCCATCGCTTCCCGCAGAGGCTGCGCCAGAGGCCTCCCACTTGTGCGGAGGCCCTTGTGGGGAGAGCAACAGCCTGCCTCTCCAACCACCGTTCCCCGAAGAAAGCGCAGCAGAAGGCTCTGCCCTGGCCGCAGGCCTTCCTCACCAGGTGAGCAAGGAGCATGGCGTCGGCACCCACCACCCAAGGGAGGTGCGGTGTGAGCAGCGTCTGGGGTGTGCAGGGTGGGTGAGAAGAGCTGCCCCATCGCATGGGTCCCCTGCGGCCATGGTGAGAAGCTGTCCCCCCAGCCCTTTGCCCTCTGCACTCTCTGCCCTGGGGAAGATGCCTGGTGCTCTGCGTTTCCAAGTGCCAGAGGCCCAGGGCTGACGTGCCCTCCCCGGCCTGCACAGCACCCAGCCCTGGGGCATGGATGCTGAGCGAGGAGGGCAGGGGCAGCCCCAGCAGCATCCGCCTCCCACAGCCAGCGAGCCAGCCCCCTTGTGCCCCGCACCCGGCCACCTCCATCCCCCGCTGCCCGTCGTGGCCCCCGGCCCAGCCCTGCTGCTACGGCCCCAAGACAAGCCTTGTGCCACTGCCCAGCCAGCTGCATGTGCCTCCCCTTGGGGCTCGCGGCCACTCACAGCATCCCCCCACCCCAGACCCTTTCCCCCCTCACATATCCCAGGGCACCAGGATGCTGAGCATGGCCAGCTGATACCACACAGGGGTGTGTTGCTGCTCTCCCCATGCAGGTTGCCTGTGAGCCCAGAGAGGAGCACAAGTCGTCGTCTTCCCTCCGGCCCACGCCAGAGGTGGACTCAGGTAGGTACCCAAGTCGAGAGCCGTTCTGGGGACGGCACAGCGAGCGGCACTGAGGCTGGCAGCAGGAAGCACCCAGGGGCTGGCCATGCCGAGGCCGTGAGCCCTCGGGAAAGCCCTTGGTGCCAGGGACAGGCGGGTGCTTGCCCTGCGCCTGCCCAGCCCCTCGCCCACGGCTCTCCTTCCTCCACAGGCATCGCCGCCCTCCCGCATGCTGCGCCTTCCAGGCGATGGCCATCGCAGCTCAGGACAGCGCTTCGGGCTCTGCGCAGAGCTTTTAGCTGCCGCTGCGTCTCAGGGCAGTGAGAGGAACAGCGCGAGGATGCAGCTGCCAGACAGGTCGCCCGAGATGGGGCATGGCGCAGAGCAAAGAGGCAGAGCGACGGAGGCTCTCTCCTGGCTGCTACAGCAATGCTGCCGCGTCGTGTCCCAGAGCCCATGTTCTGCTCCAAATAAACCCTCAGCAGCTGTTCCCGCCGTGTTACTTGGTGTCAGGGAACTGTCAGGAGAAAGACTAGTGCAGGCGCTGCCAAGGAAGGCAGTCAGGGCTGCAGAGAAAGCCCTACAAGCAGTCGCAGAGTGAGGGAGCAGCTGGGGTGGGAAGGGTCTTCCGGAGGTGTCTGCTGCAACCTCCTGCTGCAAGTGGAGGCAAGCAGAGGAGGTTTCGCAGGGCCTGTCAGGGTCGAGCTCTGACCGTCTCTGGCGATGGATTCCCGCACAGCCCTGGCACCCTGCTCCAGTGTTGCACCACCATTCGGCTTCCAAGGCCATTTGCAGTCTCTGAGGGGACTTTTCCCTGCCGCAAGCTGTGCCGTTGCCCTCAACCTGTCCCCAGGCCCCTCAGGACGTCTCTGGCTCCATGCTCTCTGCACGCTCCCGTTAGGCTCTTGCAGGCAGCAGTGAGATCCCCCTACGCCTTCTCTTCCGCCGGCTGCACCAAGCCAGCACCCTTGGCCTCTGCTCCTGTGTGCTGTGCTGCAGCTGCCAGGCAGCTTGGGGGCCTGTGCTGGGCTTGCTGCAGTGTGGCCCCATCTGCGTGGGGCAGGGGGCTGGGGATATGGGTGCAATGGGGCGGGGGCCTGGGGATATGGGTGCAATAGGATGGGGGCCTGGGGATGTGGGTGCAATGGGGCAGAGGGCTGGGGATATGGGTGCAATGGGGCGGGGGGCTGGGGAGGTGGGTGCAATTGGGCAGGGGCCTGGGGACATGGGTGCAATGGGGCAGGGGCCTGGGGACATGGGCACAATTGGGCAGGGGTCTGGGGACATGGGTGCAATGGGGCAGGGGGCTGGGACCATGGGTGCAATGGGATGGGGGGCCTGGGTCCATGGGTGGTGGTGGGTGTTGATGTGACCTCACGCCTGCGTCCATGGGTGGTGGTGGGTGTTGATGTGACCTCACGCCTCAGTCCAGTGGTGCAATGGGGGTGGACGCCGGGGTCCATGGGTGGTGGTGGGTGCAGATGGGTGGCCACCTGGGCCCATGGGTGACAACACGGGTGCAATGGGGCTGGACACCTGGGTCCATGGGTGGCGGACGGTGCTGATGGGGTTGGACAGCTGGCTCCATGGATGGGTGTGGGTGCTGATGGGACTGGATGCCTGGCTCCAGGGGTGCAACGGGGCTGGACGCCTGGGTCTCCGGGCAGCTCCTCATCCATGGGTGCCACCTTGGGCAGGTTTCCACATCTTCCAGTAGACCTATGGGTGCAGGGAGTGGGCCGGGGGCCACCTACCAGCACTCGGCCTTCGATGGGCGCCACTCCCTGAGCTCCCACTGCTGGCCCCGTGTCCCCATCGCCATGTCCCCGTGGTCTCCTGTCCCTATCCCTGCCCCCGTCCCTGCATCCTCGGGTCCCCATCTCCACCGCCGGGTCCCCGTCCCTTGGCTGAGCCAAACTCCATCCCCGGAGCTGACCCCTGTCCCCACCGTGTCCCCCCGTCCCTGTGACAGAGCCAACTCCATCACCATCCCCACAGCATCCCCATCCCCACGGTGTCCCCATCCCCACAGCATCCCCATTCGCCTGCTGTCCTCGTCCTCACCACGTCCCCATCCCCGTGGTGTCCCCGTCCCCCTGCCCCTGTGACAGAGCCAACTCCATCTCCAGCCCCACAGCGTCCCCATCCCCACGGTGTCCCTGTCCCCACCACGTCCCCCTGCCCGTGACAGAGCCAACTCCATCCCATCCCAATGGTGTCCCCGTCCACACATCATCCCCAACCCCACATCTTCCCCATCCCCACACTGTCCCCCTGCCCCTGTGACAGAGCCAACTCCATCCCCATATCGTCCCCATCCCCACGGCATCCCATCCCCACATCGTCCCCATCTCCACATCATCTCCATCCCCCCAGTGTCCCATCCCCACATCATCCCCATCCCCACATCATCCCCATCCCCCCAGTGTCCCATCCCCACATCATCCCCATCCCCACATCATCCCTGTCCCCCCAGTGTCCCCGTCCCCACATCATCTCCGTCCCCACATCGTCCTTGTCCTCCCACATCGCCTCTGCGCTCCCACCCACCACGCGCTCCGCGGAGATCTGCCCGGCGCCCGGTGGCGTCACCACTTCTGCGCCGCGCCATTGGCGGGCGGCCGCCGGCGCGGCCAATGGCTGCGCCACAAGGCAGGGCGGGAGCCGCAGATCGGCCCTGCGCAGCGCCCTCCGCGCGCGCCCTCGCTGTCGCTTCTCCCAACCTGCCGCGCCGGGATCTGCCCAGCGCCTGGTGACGCCTGGGTTGACGCGAGCCACTATTGGCGGGTGGGACAGAGCGCAGCCAATGGCGGTGCACAGCAGCGGAGCCAATGGCGGCGCGGGGGCGTGGCCCCCGTGGGCTTCGGCGCTGCGTGAGGGCGACGGCGATGGCAGCGAGGAGGCGGTAGCGGGGCTGGTGATGGGGCCGGGGCTGCTGCTGCTGCTGGCGCTGGCGCTGCTGCTGGGGGGCAGTGGGGCGGCGGTGAGTGGTGAGTGCGGGCGGGGACCCCAGCCCCCCTCTGCCCTCCCCCGCCGCCGGGCTCCCCGTCAGCGGCCCCACGGACCGGCCTGCAACCGCCCCCGGGAGGTGCTGCCCCCCCGACCTGCCCCCCGGGACGTGCTACCCCCCTGGACCCCCTCGGGCTGTGCTGCCCCCCCGGAGCCCCCCAACCTGCCCCCCCAGGACGTGCTGCCCCCCCGACCTGAACCCTGGGACATGCTGCCCCCCCGACCCGCCCGTCGTGTCCCCCCGGGACATCTTGATCCCTCAGATGCCCCCCAATGTGCCCCCCCCAGCCCCTCACCACACCCCATGTCCCCGCAGGCCCCCACTCCCTGCGCTACTTCAACACCGCCGTGACAAAGCCCAGCCCGGGGCTGCCCGCCTTCGTCTCCGTGGGCTACGTGGACGGAGAGCTCATCGATCGCTACGACAGCGAGACGCAGAGAGCGGTGCCGGGCGCGGCCTGGATGGAGCAGGAGGGTCAGGACCACTGGGACGAGGAGACCCGGATCAAGCAGGACTGTCAGGAGACTTTCCGTGTGTACCTGGACATGCTGCAGGAGTGCTACAACCAGAGCAGGGGTGAGCACGGGCCGGGGCTCCAGGGGCCGGGCTGGGGCTCCCGGCGGCAGCCGCTCGCCATCAGCGCTGGGGGCTGCGGGGCTGGGGTGCCCCCAGCCCTGCGCTGGGTGCTGGGTCTGAGCCCCTCTGGTGCCCCTGAGCCCCCGTCTCCCTGCTTGTGTCTCAGGGTATCACACAGTGCAGCGCACGTACGGCTGTGACCTCCTGGAGGATGGCGGGACCCGGGGGTTTATGCAGCTTGGCTACGACGGGAAGGACTTCATCGCCTTCGACAAGGACACGCTGACATTCGTCACGGCGGATGCTGCTGTGCTAATCACGAAGAGGAAGTGGGAGGCTGAGAATGAGCCTGAGCGCTGGAAGCACTACCTGGAGAACAGCTGCATCGAGGGGCTGCGGAGATACGTGGAGTACGGAAGGCCGCGCTGGTGAGGGCGAGGCGGGACCCCCCGGACACGGGGACGGGCCCCGGGCTTGGCGCTGGGCCCAGGCGCCCGAGGGCGCTGCTGGCGGTGCAGTGCGGCGTGTGCATCCGGGCCTGGGCGTGAGCTGCCTGACCGCCCTCCCTCACACCGTCTCCCCAGAGCGCCCCGCAGTGAGAGTGTCGGCCAAGGAGAGCCACGGCTTCGTGACCCTGTCGTGTCAGGCTCATGGCTTCTACCCGTGGCCCATCAGCATCAGCTGGCTGAAAAAGGGCCGCATCCAAGCCCAGGAGACCAAGCGGGGCAGCGTCACACCCAACAGCGATGGCACCTCCCCGCCTGGGCCAGCACTGAGGCCCTCCCCACAGAGAAGCACGAGTACCAGTGCCGCGTGGAGCACGCCAGCCTGCCGGAGCCCGGCCTCTTCTCCTGGGGTGAGCGCGGGCGGCCGGAGCTCGTGGAGCGCCCGCTGGGGCCAGCTCCCGGCCCCTGCTCCCGGCCCCACTCTCTTCCAGAGCCACCAAGCTCCCTGCTGCCCATTGTCCTTGGGGCGGTCGTCGCTGTGGTGGTTGTCATCGCAGCGATCGCCGGCTTTGTGGTCTAGAAGAGCAGATGGGGTAAAGCGCCAGGGCTGGGGAGGCGGGGGGAGGGAGGCCGGGAGGAGAAGGGGCCCGAGCTGGCGCCCCGGGGCCAGAGCAGAGCCGGGCTGCGAGGGGCCGCGTGGCCTGATGCCTCTTTCTTCCCGCAGGGAGGAAGGAGCAGGGGTACGCGATCGCCAAAGGTGAGTGCCGGGGCCGCTCTGTCCCAGGCCACGCCCGGCAGTGGGGCAGCATTTGCTCTCTGGTTTCTGGCGGCCGCGGGGCTGGCGCGTCCCGTCCCCCGCCTGCCCCTATCTCCTCTCTTCCGCGCCCCGCAGCTTTTCCCCGGCTGCAGGGCAGGGAAAGGGTTGGCGTCCCGCCGCTGGAGGCTGAGGCGCCCGGGCGCTGCCCTCTGCTCCTGGCGCCTGTGAAGCGGCTCCAGGGCCGGGTCCCGGCCCAGCGGGCTCTGCCCTGGCCCGGCTTTGCCCGCGGCTGGTGCGGGACCTGCAGTGCCACTGGCACGGGGCCGGGGCTCACTGCCGCTCCTCTCTCACAGGCCATGACAGGGCATCCAGCAGCTCCAGAATGGGTCAGAGCTGGTGCTGGGAGCGGGGCGGGAGGCCCCGGCCCAGCGCGATGCCAGGCTGGCACCCGCCATGGGGCTGCCGGCTGGCCGGGCACTGCGGCTGGGTCCTCGGGGGCTTCTGCCTGCTCCCCTGGCTCTGGGAGGGGGGATTTAGCCCCGCAGCGCAGCTCCCGTGGGGGACGGCGACGTGGGGCTGGGACCTGCAGGACAGGGCGTGCACGGGGGTGCAGGGGTACCCCCCGCCCCCCACACCTCTGCCTTTAATGATTTTTTCCTCTCTTGTCTTTGCAGGAAGCAATGCCGCCATTTAAGCGCTCCGTCCTGGTAAGCGAGGGGCCGCGGCCGGACCCAGCGGTGCGGGCAGTGGGGCCCAGCCTGTCCGAGTGCCTGCCGTCTCCTCGCTGCAGCTCCTGGGACGCCGCCAAGTCCCCTCGGCTCCCACAGCCCTGGAGCAGCAGCACCCAACGCCCCGCTCGAGGCTAAACCCGCCCCGTTTGGGCGCTTGGGCGCTGCGGGGTGCAGGTGGGCACCCGGGGGCAGGTCGGGGGGCTCAGGCTTTTGTCTCGCCACGCCTTGGATCTGCTCCCTGGCTCCAATGTGCTGCAAAAAGCTGTGAAGGTGGCAGGAAGCCCCCAGAGAAGAGGAGCACTCGGAGCCTGCTCCTGCCGTGGTCCCAGCTCTGAGCTGGGGTAAAACTCATCTGTTTTATCAGTGTGCGAGGCAGGGTTTCCATCTGCCAGTTGCCTGGGAAATAGAGAATTTGCTGGATTTTTTCAGCACTTGTCCTGGTGGCTCTCTTCGAACAAGAACGCTGTTTCTGCGGTGGGCCTCTGAACAAGAACGCTATTTTTTTAGTGCGTCTCGTAGCACAGGAACGTTGTTTTTAGGTGTGTCTGTTACGACAACAATGCTGTTTTCTGACTGTATTGTTATGGAAATTAGGCTTGTCGGCCACCATAACAGGGCCCGACCCAAGGTTCCCGCAAGTAAAATTCAGAGCCAAATCAAAGCAAATTAAATAATTAAATTTTAGTTACACGCGTGCAGTAATTACAGCTCGAGCTGGGTGCCTCCAAAGAGAGACCCCAACAAAAAAAAATCCTGGGCAATTACAGTTTTTTCAACTTAAGTTTCCCACCCTTCACACAGTAGTTAGACCAATAGTAATTTTTTTGGTCTGGGGTCTCCTGCTCCTCATTGGATCTCATCATTGTTCCTAGGCAGGCTCTTTTTCTTCCTTATCTTTACTGTTGTGGTTTCTGCTGAGGTTGTACCTTCGTTTCTTGCTGGGTCTTACTGTTGTCTCTCAAGGTCCAGAGGGGGAGGAGGAGGTGATTCTAAATCATAACAATTAACACTGCCCTAGCAGTGAACTAAGGCTTTGCCCCTCAAGGTCCTAATGCCCTGCACTGGTCTTATTTCAAAGCCTTGACACCCTCCCTTTGGGAGTGTGAGACGCAGGAATGCAGACTGCTTGTAACTCCCTTATCTTCCCAGCTGGAACCAGCTCTGAGGCCCTTTTCTTACTGGACTAAGTAAAAGTTCATTATTTTCTCTAAGTGCGGCCTAAGGCTTCATCAAATTTAGCTACTCATGCTAAGCAAGTTTTATACAAGGTGTGCTAAGCGGCTACCTCTAGACAGTTTCAGTTTGCTATTCTTTAACACTGCCAGCAGCAGCTGCACACCCAGGGGCTGACCTGCTGGATCCAAGCACTGCTGCTCAAGCCCATGCCCCTCACTGGCAGCATGCAGGAAAAACCCCACCTGCCCTGCCAGGCCTAGAGCCATGTCATCACACTTGGTACTTTCCAGGCAGGATCCTTGGTGCCCATACGGAGCAGCTGTTAAAGAATAGCGAACTGAAACTGTCTAGAGGTAGCCGCTTAGCACAACTTCTATAAATCTTGCTTGGCATGAGGAGCTAAATTTGCTGAAGCCTTAGGCTGCACTTAGAGAAAATAGTGAACTTTTACCTAGTCCAGTAAGAAAAGGGCCTCAGAGCTGGTTCCAGCTGGGAAGATAAGGGAGTTACAAGCAGTCTGCATTCCTGCGTCTCACACTCCCAAAGGGAGGGTGTCAAGGCTTTGAAATAAGACCAGTGCAGGGCATTAGGACCTTGAGGGGCAAAGCCTTAGTTCACTGCTAGGGCAGTGTTAATTGTTATGATTTAGAATCACCTCCTCCTCCCCCTCTGGACCTTGAGAGACAACAGTAAGACCCAGCAAGAAACGAAGGTACAACCTCAGCAGAAACCACAACAGTAAAGATAAGGAAGGAAAAGAGCCTGCCTAGGAACAATGATGAGATCCAATGAGGAGCAGGAGACCCCAGACCTAAAAATTACTATTGGTCTAACTACCGCGTGAGGGGTGGGAAATGTAAGTTGAAAAAACTATAATTGCCCAGGATTTTTTTTTGTTGGGGTCTCTCTTTGGAGGCACCCAGCTCAAGCTGTAATTACTGCACGCATGTAACTAAAATTTAATTATTTAATTTGCTTTGATTTGGCTCTGAATTTTACTTGCGGGAACCTAGGATCGGGCCCTGTTATGGTGGCCGACAAGCCTAATTTCCATAACAGTACAGTCAGAAAACAGCATTGTTGTCGTAACAGACACACCTAAAAACAACGTTCCTGTGCTACGAGACACACCAAAAAAACAGCGTTCTTGTTCAGAGGCCCACCACAGAAACAGCATTCTTGTTTGAAGAGGCCCACCACAGAAACAGCATTCTTGTTCGAAGAGAGCCACCAGGACAAGTGCTGAAAAAATCCAGCAAATTCTCTATTTCCCAGGCAACTGGCAGATGGAAACCCTGCCTCGCACACTGATAAAACTGGTTTTACCCCAGCTCAGCGCTGGGACTGTTGTCCGAAAAGCGGATTCGTTGCCCGGTGTGCAATAAGCCAATAATTACACACTCAGGAGAGACATTTATTTATTTATTTCAGAGTTGCGCAAGCCTGGGTGCTCGGTGGTTTCCCACAAATCAAGCACACCCCCCCAACTTTCCAAGTAGCATTTATACACACAAATTGCCAGATTTACGACTTTCCCTTTTACACTGATTGGTTAGTGATTTCTTCATTCCCTGGATCCCACCCCTGCTCCTCAAGGTCCTGGTCAATTAACACTGCCCCAGCTGGGTCAGTAGGTGTTATCTCCCAAGGCCCTGAGGAAGAAGACATAATCCAGACCCCTTAATCAGCACTGTTTCAACAGTGAGAGGAAGCTTCGCTTCCCAAGGTCCTGGTGCCCAAACAGGCCTTATTTCTCAGCCTTGGCATCCTCCCTTTCGGAGAGTGGGGCACAGGAATGCAGACTGCTTGTAACTCCCTTATCTTTCCAGCCTGCACCAGCTCTGAGGCCCTTTCTTACCGAACTAGGAGCGCGGCCTAAGGCTTCAGCAAATTTAGCTACTCATGCTAAGCAAGTGTGCGGCTACTCATGCTAAGCAAATTCTGCCTAAGATAGAAGTTATCCAAATCTACCTACTTCAAACATTCTTTCTGAGCTTCTCAGGGTTGTCTTGTAACAATTCCCCCCTTTGAGACTTATATGATCATTTTCATATTAGTCTCACTCTTTTAAAATCTTTCCCATATTAGTTTCATATAACACTTAGAAATACTATGAATCACTACATAAACGCATACAAAAACTACTAGCACCAATCCTAGAATTGTTAAACATTTTTTAACCCATGAGCTCACATCAGGGAACCAGGAAGTCAACCATTTCCATGTTTCTTCAAATCCAAAAGAAGTATCATCTTTCTGAACCCCATGTAAGATTTCAGTCTGCTTCCAGATTTCATTTAGATCGGTAGAAATTCTCCCGCTTTGATCCACATATACACAGCAACTAGTGTTTATTACTGTACATACTCCTCCCTGAGATGCCAATAACATATCTAGAGCCATCCTGTTTTGGGTACTTACTTTAGCAATTTCTGAAACCTCCTCTTGTAAAGCTGCAATGGCATCAGAGGTTTTATTCCCTATTTTCTCCATAACTGCTGAAATATTTACTATTGCTTTTTCAAGTTCACTCACTCCCAATTGTGGAAACAGCTACCTTACAAATGACTGAAACCTAGTAGGTCGATCTATTAAAGGATTATTGACCCTCTTTTGTCTCCTCATGAATGTTCTTAGCCAGGATTTTTGATATTTATTACTCAGTTCTTTTCTTATAGTAACATTAGGGATTATTGCCCCTAAAGTACATGTCCCTGACCAATTAGGAGGTAGCACTTTTCGTGCCTTGTTCCCACACAACCAATACCATCCACTACCTTTCGGAACATGCTACCCATTTAGTTCCTTACTTGGCCACTTACAACCTATTTCAGGTATATGAGAGCAATTTTTATAACCTCCTACCTTAATGGCTCCAGTACAGTTGATCAGTTGCTTTCCATAAAGTACAGTTTTCTCCCACCATCTATTACTATTATTACATCTTCGGATACATTGGTAATAATCTCCTGTCACACTCTGGACTTCCCATTCCTGCTCGGTTGTTTCATCATATTTCGTTTGATCACTATCATTTCTTATCTGTTTCATAAACTCCATAAAGGAAAAATTAAGAGGCACTCCAATTAGGGGGAAGCCCTTGTTGGAATGTTCAGGGAAGTGGGTACACACCCAGCAATCCCTCTGGTTAACTATCTTCATAGATTTCGTAATTACTTCCAAATGGAGATTGTGACCCCAAAATCCTTCCTGATTCCCTTTAATTGTTTGGCTCAGGCAACCTAGAAAAGCTAACCACCACATTTCTCCCCTGGTTATTAAGGAGAACATCATTTTTACACAGATACCGTAACAACAATATTAACCCTATTCCTAACAAACAGATTAAAGCAATTCTTCCCTGAATACAATCTAAATTTAAAACCGATTCGCTTCCAATACAACTCATATATCTTTATATATTTTCAACTTTAAAGGTTGAACTTGTTCAGCTTTCCACGTCTCTCGAGGTACTGCTTTCACTCGGGTGTAGTGGATCCAGGAATCAATTCCCTGCAGTTTCACAGCAGTATTTGTTGTTAGCAGTACAAGATACGGTCCTCTCCACTTTTCTACCAATGGCTCATCCTTCCAGGTCCGAAGATACACTTGATCTCCCGGCTGGAATGAATGTACAGGTGAATCTAAAAGTACAGGAGATCTTAACTGGATGTACCTACGGAGAGAAGTAAGAACCTTTGCCATAGACAAGAGATAATCACTTAAAATTTGATCGCCCTTAACGTGCATTTGAATTTCATTTCCAGTTAGATTTACAGTGTAAGGTTTACCATACAGAATCTCAAATGGACTAACTTTCTCTCTAACCCTTGGGGTTATTCTGATTCTTAATAATGCCAGAGGTAAAACATCAGTCCATTTCATCTGAGTCTCCTGACACCATTTTCCTATCTGTCTCTTAATTGTTTGATTCATTCTTTCCACTTTTCCACTGGATTGTGGCCTCCAGGGGGTATGTAAGTCCCATTTAATTTGTAGTATTTTTGAGATTTGCTGTACTATTTCTGCTATAAAATGAGGTCCCCTATCTGAAGAAAACCCTTCTGGTACCCCAAATCTTGGTATAATTTCTTTTAATAACATTTTCACTACTTCCCTGGCTTTATTGGTACGACACGGGAAAGCTTCAGGCCATCCTGAAAAGGTGTCAACAATTACCAACAAATATTTATATCTATTACATTTTGGTAATTCAGAAAAATCAATTTGCCAGTAATCCCCAGGCATGAAGCCCCTTTTTACTTCCCCTGGAGGGGGCTTCTTCTGAATCTTGGGATTATTTCTAAGACAGATTTCACATTTTTGTGTAATACCCTTTGCAATTATTAGCATACTGACTCCCACAGCAAATCTTTTAACTGTTTCAACCAGTGACTCGGCTCCCATGTGGGTGCTGTCATGTATTTGCTTCATCAGCTTCTTCATTATCGGCAAAGTTACCACACATTGTCCAGTAGATGTCACCCACCATCCTTCGGGAGTTTTTATGCATTTCAGTATTTCTGCTAATTTATTTTCTTTTTCAGTGTATACTGGAATTTCCATTTTTAACATTCTTTCTGGAACTAAGGCTGCCACCGACACGGATAATGCTGCCCTTTGTGCAGCCTCATCGGCCCTTTTGTTCCCTTTAACTATGTCAGTCTGTCCGGACTGGTGCGCTTTGCAATGCATTACTGCTATTTCTTTGGGTTTATTAACTGCTTTGAGTAGTCCCATAATCTCCTTACTGTATTTTATAGGATTCCCTTGAGAAGATAGCAATCCTCTTTCCTTCCAAATTGCGCCATGGGCATGTATAACCCCAAAGGCGTATTTTGAATCTGTAAACACATTAGTCCGTTTTCCCTCTGATAATTCCAGAGCCCGGGTTAAAGCAATCAGTTCTGCTTTCTGGGCGGATGTATTTGCTGGTAGTGATCTTGCTTCGATTTCTCCTTCCAAAGTGACAACAGCGTATCCAGCCCTTCTTTCTCCCTTTACTATAAAACTGCTCCCATCGGTAAATAATTCCCAGTCTGGATTCTGCAATGGAACATCTCTCAAATCTGGACGGCTGGAATATACTCGCTCAATAGTTTGCAGACAGTCATGAGCCAACCTCCCCTCTTCATGAAGTGGTAATAGAGATGCCGGATTAAGGGTATTAGACACCTTCATGGTTACATCTTCTTGCTCAAGTATCACTGCCTGGTACTGCACCATCCTACTTGGGGATAACCAGTGATGCCCTTTTTGTTCTAAAACTGCTGCAACAGCATGTGGCACATAAACAGTCACTTTTTGTCCCAACGTCAATTTTCGTGCCTCTTGTATTAACAGCACAGCAGCTGCAACTGCTCTGAGGCATCCTGGCCACCCTGCACCCACTTTATCCAGCTGTCTTGAAAAGTAAGCCACAGGTCTTTTCCAATTTCCTAAAGTCTGTACAAGCACTCCCAAAGCCTGGTGCCCTCTCTCATGTACATAAAGGTTTTTTTATAGGCAGGATTGGAGTATTGTACTCGGATTGACATTCTCGCAACAGTCCATACTTTAAGAAATTATTAATCATAGGCTCCAGTCCAACACGGGCCTCTAAGTTCATGGGATACTGTTTTCGCCTTACTGGTTTAGCTCCTTGTTTTAATTCCACCTTTACCGGTTCTGCACATCTGGCTCTTCCAGGTTTCTCCGTTGCCCACACAAAAGGGATTACTGCGTCCATTACTTCAGAGGGAATTTCGCTTGGTCCATCCTCCACCTGTTCGGAATCCAGTGCTTTCTGCAACATATATGCTTGTGCCTTCCAGGCGTTACTTTGTGGAATGTGCACCTTAACTTTGTTTTGATCAAAGGTTATCTGTGCCCCCAGTTTATTCAGTAAATCCCTCCCCATTAGGGGTAATGGGCATTCTGGCATGTACAAGAATTCATGTGTTAACACCTTATTTCCTATTTCACATTTAATTGGTTGACAGAAAGGTTTGACCTCTCGCTTTCCCGTGGCCCCAATTACTGGCATAGAGAATTTACTCATTGGTCCCTTACAGCTATTTAGTACTGAGTATGCTGCTCCAGTGTCTACTAAAAATTTAACTGTTTCGTTCCCCAGCTTTACTGAAACCAGGGGTTCGGCTGGGGAATCCAATTCCTCAACCCCCGGTCCCCGTCAGTCTGAATCCTCTGTACCAATCATGAGCAAATCTGCCTCTGGAACAGATGCAGACTGAGGTTTCCAATGATCTGTTTGTCTCTTCGGGCACTCATTTTTCCAGTGCCCCTTCCCCCTGCAAATTGCACACTGATCTCTCCTTAGCGGAATTCTATTTCCCAAATTCCCTCCTACTCTATGCCCTCTTCCACGTCCTTGTCCTTTCAGAAAACCCCTTCCCTGAGAGGGAGTTTGTGCCTGGGCAAATGCAGCTGCCAAGATTGCAGCATTTTGCCTCTTATCTTTCAGTTTCTCCTTTTGTTTTTCCTTTCTCTCTACTTCTTCCCTGTTATTGTACACCTTATATGCAATTTCTATTAATTGCGATATCGACATCCCCAACATACCATCTACTTTCTGAAGCTTTCTCCTTATATCTGGTGCTGATTGTCCTACAAATAATGTAGTAAAAGTCATTTTATTTGCTTCGTCCTCGGGATCCAAGTCTGTCCATTTTCGGGCAGTTTCACATAACCGCTCGTAAAATGCAGAGGGATCCTCAGTCTTACCCTGTGCGACTTGATATAGTTTCGCAATCTGCCAATCTGGATTATGATTCTCAATTATCATTTTAAAGGATTGATACATCTTCTCTGGATTTTCTCGGTACGACCCGGCAGACTCCTTCCAATTCATTAAATCTGTAGTTGAAAAAGGGACCTTCACATACACAGGCATCCCGTCTGGTCCGACTGCTTGACGCAGCGGGGCCTGAATCGCGGGATTTTGTTGAGCCCGAGTGGCCCGAGTTCTGCCTGCAATCGGGCTACATGCCTCACTTCCCTTATTTCTGCTATCGACACTATCTTGATCTCTTTCCGGAGAGACCAATAATTGTACATCCTCTTCCTCATCACCCACTTTTAAACATCTTTTCCCAATGCTACAAGCAGAGCAACACCGAGGCATTTTCTCTTTGTTTCCCATCATCATTAACACATTTGAATCAGAAATCAACAGCTTACATTTTTTTCTAGTTTCATGATCATTTCTCAGAGAGAAGAACAAATCTACATATGGGACCTCATCCCATTTGTTCTGTCTTCTGCAAAACAACATAAGTTGCAAGATTGTATTATAGTTTAGCGTTCCCATTTCTGGCCATTTTTCCTCATCCTCCAGTTTATACATTGGCCACCACTGAGTACAGTATTCCTTTAATTTTCTCCTTGTTAAAGGATTCCCACCAAACTTACTCCAATGTTTCAGGATGCATCCTAAAGGAGAACAGGAGGATACCCCCACAGATTGTCCTGTTCCCATATTATTACCCTTAAAAGAACGTTCTTACCAATTACGCTTTCGTACACTCCAGTCGTCACTGTCCAAACGTGTACAAAGCTTACCTTTGGTTACCACAACCAATTACCCTTGTATCATACCCTTTATGCAATGTCTCTTAATAATTACTGCGTTGCACCTTTGAGTCGCTTACCTGTTCTGACCAGGGAGGGTGCTCACGGAGTCCCCGAACAAAACGGTCGGTGCGCGCTGGAGTCCGATGAGCAGCGTCTCCCCGCCGGAACTGGCAAGACGATCCGGGCAAGGCTTTACAGCGAGGGTCCCATCTGGGTCGCCAGAAAACTGTTGTCCGAAAAGCGGATTCGTTGCCCGGTGTGCAATAAGCCAATAATTACACACTCAGGAGAGACATTTATTTATTTATTTCAGAGTTGCGCAAGCCTGGGTGCTCGGTGGTTTCCCACAAATCAAGCACACCCCCCCAACTTTCCAAGTAGCATTTATACACACAAATTGCCAGATTTACGACTTTCCCTTTTACACTGATTGGTTAGTGATTTCTTCATTCCCTGGATCCCACCCCTGCTCCTCAAGGTCCTGGTCAATTAACACTGCCCCAGCTGGGTCAGTAGGTGTTATCTCCCAAGGCCCTGAGGAAGAAGACATAATCCAGACCCCTTAATCAGCACTGTTTCAACAGTGAGAGGAAGCTTCGCTTCCCAAGGTCCTGGTGCCCAAACAGGCCTTATTTCTCAGCCTTGGCATCCTCCCTTTCGGAGAGTGGGGCACAGGAATGCAGACTGCTTGTAACTCCCTTATCTTTCCAGCCTGCACCAGCTCTGAGGCCCTTTCTTACCGAACTAGGAGCGCGGCCTAAGGCTTCAGCAAATTTAGCTACTCATGCTAAGCAAGTGTGCGGCTACTCATGCTAAGCAAATTCTGCCTAAGATAGAAGTTATCCAAATCTACCTACTTCAAACATTCTTTCTGAGCTTCTCAGGGTTGTCTTGTAACAGGACCACGGCAGGAGCAGGCTCCGAGCGCTCCTCTTCTCTGGGGGCTTCCCACCACCTTCACAGCTTTCTGCAGCACGTCGGAGCCAGGGAGCAGATCCAAGGCACAGTGAGACAAAAGCCTGAGCCCCCTGACCTGCCCCCGGGTGCCCACCTGCACCCCGCAGCACCCAAGCACCCAAACGGGGCGGGTTTAGCCTCGAGCGGGGCGTTGGGTGCTGCTGCTCCCGGGCTGTGGGAGCCGAGGGGGCTTGGCGGTGTCCCGGGAGCTGCAGCGAGGAGACGGCGAGCGCTCGGGGGGGCTGGGCCCCCGCTGCCCGCACCGCTGGGTCCGGCTGCGGCCCCTCGCTTACCAGGACGGAGCGCTTAAATGGCGGCATTGCTTCCTGCAAAGACAAGAGAGGAAAAAATCAATAAAGGCAGAGGTGTGGGGGGCAGGGAGTACCCCTGCACCCCTGTGCGCGCCCTGTCCTGCAGGTCCCGGCCCCACATCGCCGTCCCCCATGGGAGCTGCGCTGCAGGGCTAAATCCCCCCTCCCAGAGCCAGGGGAGCAGGCAGAAGCCCCCGAGGACCCAGCCGCAGCGCCCGGCCGGCCAGCAGCCCCGTGGCGGGTGCCAGCCTGGCATCGCGCTGGGCTGGGGCCCCCCGCCCTGCTCCCAGCACCAGCTCTGACCCATTCCGGAGCTGCTGGATGTCCCGTCGTGGCCTGTGAGAGAGGAGCGGCAGTGAGCCCCGGCCCCGTGCCAGTGGCACTGCAGGTCCCGCACCAGCCGCGGGCAAAGCCGGATCAGGGCAGAGCCCGCTGGGCCGGGACCCGGCCCTGGAGCTGCCTCACAGGCGCCAGGAGCAGAGGGCAGCACCCGGGCGCCTCAGCCTCCAGCGGCGGGACGCCAACCCTTTCCCTGCCCTGCAGCCGGGGAAAAGCTGCAGGGCGCGGAAGAGAGGAGATGGGGGCAGGTGGGGGACAGGACGCACCAGCCCCGCGGCCGCCAGAAACCAGAGAGCAAATGCTGCCCCGCTGCCAGGCGCGGCCTGGGACGGAGCGGCCCCGGCACTCACCTTTGGCGATCGCGTACCCCTTCTCCTTCCTCCCTGCGGGAAGAGAAGGCATCAGGCCACGTGGCCCCTTGCAGCCCGGCTCTGCTCCGGTCCCGGGGCGCCAGCTCGGGCCCCTTCTCCTCCCGGCCTCCCTCCCCCCGCCTCCCCAGCCCTGGCGCTTTACCCCATCTGCTCTTCCAGACCACAAAGCTGGTGATCACCGCAATGACGACAACCACAGCAACGACCGCCCCAAGGACAACGGGCAGCAGGGAGCTCAGTGGCTCTGGAAGAGAGCGGGGCCGGGAGCAGGGGCCGGGAGCTGCCCCCAGCGGGCACTCCATGAGCTCTGGCCGCCCTCGCTCACCCCAGGAGAAGAGGCCGGGCTCCGGCAGGCTGGCGTGCTCCACATGGCACTGGTACTCGTGCTTCTCTGCGGGGAGGCCCTCAAAGCTGGCCCAGGCGGGGAGGTGCCATCACTGTTGGGCGTGACACTGTCCCGCTTGGTCTCCTGGGCTTGGACGCGGCCCTTTTTCAGCCAGCTGATGCTGATGGGCCGCGGGTAGAAGCCGTGAGCCCGGCACGACAGGGTCACAAAGCCGTGGCTCTCCTTGGCCGACACTCTCACCGTGGGGCGCTCTGGGGAGACGGCGCGAGGGAGGGAGGTCAGGCAGCTCGCGCCCAGGCCCGGATGCACACGCCGCACCATGCCGCCAGCAGCGCCCTCGGGCGCCTGGGCCCAGCGCCGAGCCCGGGGCCCGTCCCCGTGTCCGGGGGGTCCCGCCTCGCCCTCACCTCTCCTCTCCAGCGCGGCCCTCCGTACTCCACGTATCTCCGCAGCCCCTCGATGCAGCTGTTCTCCAGGTAGTGCTTCCAGCACTCAGGCTCATTCTCAGCCTCCCACTTCCTCTTCGTGATTAGCGCAGCAGCATCCGCCGTGACGAATGTCAGCGTGTCCTTGTCAAAGGCGATGAAGTCCTTCCCGTCGTAGCCAAGCTGCATAAACCCCCGGGTCCCGCCATCCTCCAGGAGGTCACAGCCGTACGTGCGCTGCACTGTGTGATACCCTGAGACACAAGCAGGGAGACGGGGGCTCAGCGGCAGCAGAGAGGCTCAGACCCGGCACCCAGTGCAGGGCCGGGGGCACCCCAGCCCCGCAGCCCCCAGCGCTGATGGCGAGTGGCTGCTGCCGGGAGCCCCGGCCTGGCCCCTGGAGCCCCGGCCCGTGCTCACCCCCGCTCTGGTTGTAGCACTCCTGCAGCATGTCCAGGTACACACGGAAAGTCTCCTGACAGTCCTGATTGATCCGGATCTCCTCGTCCCAGTGGTCCTGACCCTCCTGCTCCATCCAGGCCGCGCCCGGCACCGCTCTCTGCATCTCGCTGTCGTAGCGATCGATGAGCTCTCCGTCCACGTAACCCACGGAGATGAAGGCAGGCAGCCCCGGGCTGGGCTCCGTCACGGCGCTGTTGAAGTAGCGCAGGGAGTGGGGGCCTGCGGGGACATGGGGTGTGGTGAGGGGCCGGGGGGGCACATTGGGGGGCATCCGGGGGTTCAAGATATCCTGGGGGGACACGACGGGCGGGGGTCGGGGGGGCAGCATGTCCCAGGGTTCAGGTCGGGGGGGCAGCACGTCCTGGGGGGGCAGGTTGGGGGGCTCCGGGAGGGCAGCACATCCCGGGGGGGTCCAGGGGGGTAGCACGTCCCGGGGGGCAGGTCGGGGGGGCAGCACCTCCCGGGGGCGGTTGCAGGCCGGTCCGTGGGGCCGCTGACAGGGAGCCCGGCAGCGGGGGAGGGCAGAGGGGGGCCGGGGTCCCTGCCCGCACTCACCACTCGCCGCCGCCCCCCAGCAGCAGCAGCAGCAGCAGCAGCAGCAGCCCCGGCCCCCCCGCCCGCCCCGCTACCACCTCCTCGCTGCCATTGCTGCCGCCCTCATGCAGCCCCGAAGCCCACGGGGGCCACGCCCCCGCGCCACCATTGGCTCCGCTGCGATGCACCGCCATTGGCTGCGCTCTGTCCCACCCGCCAATAGTGGCTCGCGTCAACCCAGGCGTCACCAGGCGCTGGGCAGATCCCGGCGCGGCAGGTTGGGAGAAGCAAAAGCGAGGGCGCGCACGGAGGGCGCTGCGCAGGGCCGAGCTGCGGATCCCGCCCCGCCTTGTCGCGCAGCCATTGGCCCCGCCAGCAGCCGCCCGCCAATGGCGCAGCGCGGCAGTGGTGACGCCACCGGGCGCCGGGCTGATCTCCGCGGAGCGCGTGGTGGGCGGGAGCGCGGAGGCGATGTGGGAGGATGAGGACGATGTGGGGACGGAGATGATGTGGGGACGGGGACACTGGGGGGACGGGGATGATGTGGGGATGGGGATGATGTGGGGATGGGACACTGGGGGGACGGGGATGATGTGGGGATGGGGATGATGTGGTGATGGGGATGATGTGGAAGTGGGGACGATGTGGGGATGGAGTTGGCTCTGTCACAGGAGCAGGGGGACACTGTGGGGATGGGGATGATGTGGGGTTGGGGATGATGTGTGGAGGGGGACACCACTGGGATGGGATGGAGTTGGCTCTGTCACGGGCAGGGGGACGTGGTGGGGACAGGGACACCGTGGGGCTGGGGATGCCCTGGGGCTGGAGATGGAGTTGGCTCTGTCGCAGGGGCAGGGGGATGGGGACACCACGGGGATGGGGATGTGGTAAGGACAAGGATGGCAGGCGAATGGGGATGCTGTGGGGATGGGGACACCATGGGGACGGGGATGCTGTGGGGATGCTGATGGAGTTGGCTCTGTCACAGGGACAGGGGGACACGGTGGGGACAGGGGTCAGCTCCGGGGATGGAGTTTGGCTCAGCCAAGGGATGGGGACCCGGCGGTGGAGATGGGGACCCGAGGATGCAGGGACGGGGGCAGGGATAGGGACAGGAGACCACGGGGACATGGCGATGGGGACACGGGGCCAGCAGTGGGAGCTCAGGGAGTGGCGCCCATCAAAGGCCGAGTGCTGGTAGGTGGCCCCCGGCCCACCCCCGGCACCCATAGGTCTACTGGAAGATGTGGAAACCTGCCCAAGGTGGCACCCATGGATGAGGAGCTGCCCGGGGACCCAGGCGTCCAGCCCCGTTGCACCCCTGGAGCCAGGCATCCAGTCCCATCAGCACCCACACCCATCCATGGAGCCAGGTGTCCAACCCCATCAGCACCGTACGCCACCCATGGACCCAGGTGTCCAGCCCCATTGCACCTGTGTTGTCACCCATGGGCCCAGGTGGCCACCCATCAGCACCTGAGACCACCCATGGACCCAGGTGTCCGGCCCCATTGCACCTGTGTTGTCACCCATGGGCCCAGGTGGCCACCCATCAACACCCACCACCACCCATGGACCCAGGCGTCCACTCCCATTGCACCCCTGGACTGAGGCGTGAGGTCACATCAACACCCACCACCACCCATGGACCCAGGCCCCCCATCCCATTGCACCCATGGTCCCAGCCCCCTGCCCCATTGCACCCATGTCCCCAGACCCCTGCCCAATTGTGCCCACGTCCCCAGGCCCCTGCCCCATTGTGCCCATATCCCAAGCCTCCCCGCCCCATTGCACCCATATCCCCAGCCCCTGCCCCATTGCACCCATGTCCCCAGCCCCCTGCCCCATTGCACCCACCTCCCCAGCCCCCCGCCCCATTGCACCCGTATCCCCAGCCCCCTGCCCCACGCAGATGGGGCCACACTGCAGCAAGCCCAGCGCAGGCCCCCAAGCTGCCTGGCAGCTGCAGCACAGCACACAGGAGCAGAGGCCAAGGGTGCTGGCTTGGTGCAGCCGGCGGAAGAGAAGGCGTAGGGGGATCTCACTGCTGCCTGCAAGAGCCTAACGGGAGCGTGCAGAGAGCATGGAGCCAGAGACGTCCTGAGGGGCCTGGGGACAGGTTGAGGGCAACGGCACAGCTTGCAGCAGGGAAAATTCCCCTCAGAGACTGCAAATGGCCTTGGAAGCCGAATGGTGGTGCAACACTGGAGCAGGGTGCCAGGGCCGTGCGGGAATCCATCGCCAGAGACGGTCAGAGCTCGACCCTGACAGGCCCTGCGAAACCTCCTCTGCTTGCCTCCACTTGCAGCGGGAGGTTGCAGCAGACACCTCCGGAAGACCCTTCCCACCCCAGCTGCTCTCTCACTCTGCGACTGCTTGTAGGGCTTTCTCTGCAGCCCTGACTGCCTTCCTTGGCAGCGCCTGCACTAGTCTTTCTCCTGACATTTCCCTGACACCAAGTAACACGGCGGGAACAGCTGCCGAGGGTTTATTTGGAGCAGAACATGTGCAGTGGGACACGATGCGGCAGCATTGCTGTAGCAGCCAGGAGAGAGCCTCCGTCGCTCTGCCTCTTTGCTCTGCGCCATCCCCCATCTCGGGCGACCTGTCTGGCAGCTGCATCCTCGCGCTGTTCCTCTCACTGCCCTGAGACACAGCGGCAGCTAAAAGCTCTGCGCAGAGCCCGAAGCGCTGTCCTGAGCCGCGATGGCCATCGCCTGGAAGGCGCAGCACGCGGGAGGGCGGCGATGCCTGTGGAGGAAGGAGAGCCGTGGGCGAGGGGCTGGGCAGGCGCAGGGCAAGCACCCGCCTGTCCCTGGCACCAAGGGCTTTCCCGAGGGCTCCTGGCCTCGGCATGGCCAGCCCCTGGGTGCTTCCTGCTGCCAGCCTCAGTGCCGCTCGCTGTGCCGTCCCCAGAACGGCTCTCGACTTGGGTACCTACCTGAGTCCACCTCTGGCGTGGGCCGGAGGGAAGACGACGACTTGTGCTCCTCTTTGGGCTCACAGGCAACCTGCATGGGGAGAGCAGGAACACACCCCTGTGTGGTATCAGCTGGCCATGCTCAGCATCCTGGTGCCCTGGGATATGTGAGGGGGCAAAGGGTCTGGGGTGGGGGGATGCTGTGAGTGGCCGCGAGCCCCAAGGGGAGGCACATGCAGCTGGCTGGGCAGTGGCACAAGGATTGTCTTGGGGCCGTAGCAGCAGGGCTGGGCCGGGGGCCATGGCGGGCAGCGGGGGATGGAGGTGGCCGGGTGCGGGGCACAAGGGGGCTGGCTCGCTGGCTGTGGGAGGCGGCTGCTGCTGGGGCTGCCCCTGCCCTCCTCGCTCAGCATCCATGCCCCAGGGCTGGATGCTGTGCAGGCCGGGGAGGGCACGTCAGCCCTGGGCCTCTGGCACTTGGAAACGCAGAGCACCAGGCATCTTCCCCAGGGCAGAGAGTGCAGAGGGCAAAGGGCTGAGGGGGACAGCTTCTCACCACGGCCGCGGGGGACCCATGCGATGGGGGCAGCTCTTCTCACCCACCCTGCACACCCCAGACACTGCTCACACCGCACCTCCCTTGGGTGGTGGGTGCCGATGCCATGCTCCTTGCTCACCTGGTGAGGAAGGCCTGCGGCCAGGGCAGAGCCTTCTGCTGCGCTTTCTTCGGGGAACGGTGGTTGGAGAGGCAGGCTGTTGCTCTCCCCACAAGGGCCTCCGCACAAGTGGGAGGCCTCTGGCGCAGCCTCTGCGGGAAGCGATGGAGGCAGAGGAGCATTTTCCCCTACATCCTCAGGGCCTCTGGCTGCGGGGGAGGCCTCCGCCTTTGTCCCTGTGCTGGCCGATGGGGCCAGAGGCACACTGTCCCCCGCATCCTGGCAGCCTCCTGCCAAAGGAGATGCCGCTGCCTCGGCTCCTCGGGGCACTGCTGGGGCCAGAGGCGTGCTCTGCAGGTCACCAGCTGCCTCCCTGGCAGCATCTCTGCCCTTCACAACGGGGGAGCAGGGCACCTCCTCAGGACACGGCTCTGGGTCTGCCAAGAGGCTCCTGAGGCTCGGTCTGACCCAGCTCATGACCAAGGCTGTGTTTTTCTCCAGCTCCTCCCATTGCAAAGGCTCTTCATCAACGTCCTCTTCCTCATCACTCCACTCCACGCCAGCATCCTCCGGCGCTCCCCGGACTCTCTTCCCAGCTCCCAGCTCCCTCCTGGGCGCATGGGCGTACAGCCGCTCCTGCACCTCCCACTTGGACCTGGCGTCCTTGAGGAGCTCCACTCGCGTCACCTCCGGTTGCCACAGGTTATAGAAGGAGTTTCTGGCACAGAGCTGAAGCCAGAGAGGGAGATTTGTGAAGGCAGCTGCTTTTCCCACCAGCAATGCCCCCCGCAGCCCTGCCAGCACTGCCACCATCACGCTGTTGCAGCAGGGCGCAGCGGCTGGCCCCAGCACACGGAGGGTCACCATCTGCCCCGGCCCACCCTTTGCACTCACCTCCTTGGGGCGAACATTGAGGCATCCCGATGCTGTCAGGGAGAAACGTTTCCCCTTGCCCTTCCGCTCCTTGCCCTCCCTCTCCTTTGGCCTCGGCTCCTTCCTCTCCAGACAGGCTTCTCGCAGCTGGGCCAAGCTCTGCCCGGTGCGCGCCACGCAGCTCCTGTCGAGCTCCTCCAGCGTCTCTGTTTTGATTGAGAGCACGGCGAGATACTGCGCGGGGTTGTCGGGGTGTATGCTCAGCGGCGTGCCTCGAAGGTGACAGATGATGCCCAGAGGCTGCTGTTTGGGCCTCTGCACTGCAAGCTGCCATCCTAGTGTGACCAGTCCATGGCCACTGCCCAGGGAAGCTGGTGCACCGGCCCCCGTGACCTTCCTTTTGCCGTCACGAGTGTGGGCATCAGGCTCTTGCAGAGCTGTGGCAGCTGTGCTTTTGCCATGCTCGCTGCCCTCCTCTTGGGCTCTCTTTGCCACTGCTGCTAGACCAAGGGCATGTGCCGATATCTTCCGTGGCACGGCTGCACTGAGCTCCTTTGTGCCTTTGTCCACATCAGGCTGCACCAGCTGCCGGTCATGTCCAAGACTCATGTCATCAGCACAGCTCCAGGCTGCAGACACGAGCTCAAGGCCTGTGGATTCCAGAGCTGCGGCAGGTGCTACAGGGCTGTGTGCAGCAAGTCTCTGGCTCTCAGCCCTCAATTCCATGCACGCATCTGCAAGGATGCTCTGAATAAGGCCAGCAGGCTCAGGCCAGGAAGGCCAGGAGGACTCTGCTGTGACCATTTCACTGGGGCAACTGCCAGCAACGGCTTTGGCAGAGCTGGGTGGCACCTCTGCGAAGTGGGGGCTGCTGAGCCCCACCTGCTGTGAAGCATCTTTGGCCATTGTCTCCCACTGCGGGACCTCCCCCACGCCAGAAGAGGCTGATTCTCCTTGGGGGTTCTCAGCGGGGGAAACTTGCCCTTCTGCAGGCTGCAGCTCAACACCTTGGGACGCTGAGGCCTTGCTCCGCACCAAGTCCTGCCTGTGCGCCATCGTCTCCAACCATTGTGCCTTGGTCTCCTGCGCACAGGCATCTCTGGGAGCTGCCAGCACCTTGCTACCTAGCTCCTGGCACAGTCCTTCGACAGTTCTCGAAAAAGCCACCCTCAGCAGCAACGGTGGCAGCCTTGGCTCTGTCAGGCAGCCTGGCCACGGCTCATCCTGCTCCTTGCATGCTGGCATGCCTCGCATCTGCCTTTGAGGAATGCTCTGTGCTCCCGCAACAAAGGAGGTGCCTCCTGGCAGCTGCCGGCTTTGCACAGGAAGTCTTGTCCTGGCACCATCAGCTCGCAGCAGCCTTGTTTTTCCCAGCGCGGAAGACCCAGCCCTGGCCTCAGGCAAGCAGCGGACAGGAGCTTGAAGTGCCTGGGGCAGAGCCCCAGCTTCCCGCTTGCCTTGTTGAAGGGCAGGCAAAGGAAGACGCACTGCCTGTAGACCTTCCTCTGCCAGGCTCTTCCTGCACTCCAGACACATCACAGCAGCACTAAGAGGCGGCAGCTGCTCCCTGGCTTTGGCCCTGCCTCTTGCAGAAGATCTGCAGGATGTCTCCAGAGCAGGCAGCTTGCTTCCACGGGCAGATCCTGCCGTTTTAGCTGCAGAGGCCTCCAGGCCTCCAAGGAGCTGCCTAGCTGCCTTGGGTGCACGAGGTGCTAAGCTGGGCAGATGGAGTGTTTCCGTTTCTCTCTTGAACGCTGCGATGAGAACATCTCTGGCAGTGTCCTTCACCGTCTGCAATCCAAGCCCAGGAGATAGGAACGTGATTGCAGCCCTTTCCTCCCCCCCAGCCCCCGCCCCCACTCTCCATCCTTCCCACAATTTCCAGCACCTCTGATGCCCTCAACAGCGGCAGCGCTCTGCCACGCAGGCGGCTCCCACCCTGCTCCCAAAGGCTGCATGGGGACAGGGCTCATCAGCACTGCGCAGGACAGGGGCAAAGGCAGTTCCCCTGAGGAGCCTGAGACCTCCTGGTCTCTCCCACCGCTTCCCGCCTGCTTCTCCGCAGCTGCAGCCAGGCAGGCAGAGGCTTTGCCACTATCGCTGCTCAGCTCGGTACCTCTGCAATGAGGTGTTCGAGGCCTTGCAAACTCTGTGGGCCGGGCAGCAACGGCCGCCTGTCCCTTCGGTGCGACGAAGTCGGGGTTGGGATGCGTTGCGTCACTGCATGCGGCTCCCACTGGCCCCCCTGCAGGGAGAAGGAAGCACATGATGGAGGCGGTTGCGTTGGTACAAGCGGCCCCTCAGGCACAGGAAAGCCCAGCCCCACATCGAAGGGAAGCTCAAGGCCAAGCACGGCCCAGCTGCGCTAAGCCCAGAGGTGCTCTCTGACCCTCAGCACAGCTCACAGGCTCCATTTGGGCCTTGGAGCACCCCGGTCGGTGTGCTTTGTGCACCAGAAAATCCCCAGCACCAGCAAGAAATACCCCCTGGCCAGAGAAGATCAGGCCTGGCTCGCTTGCCCCACCTCCTCTTCCCCACCGTCCTCACGCTTTCCGTGCGGCTCCCGGCCCTGCTGCCTGCCTCTCCCTCCAGCCCCACCGCTCACCTTGCTTCTGCGCTTCGGCCTCACAGAAAGCCCATCCACGGGCTGGGAGCCGGCATTCACCCGCCGCCCCTTGTCCATCTGCAGGAGCTTCTCCTGCGCACCTGCCACTCTGGCCCTCAAGAGAGCTGCTCCCTCCTCAGCGAGCTGCTCTCCTCAGAGGGCACACCCAGGGGCTCTGCTCCCAGCACGGACTCGGTCACCACGGGCACCGCCCCATCACAATGGCCTTGGGGGCACGATGCCACCCCCATCACAAAGCCCTGCACGTTGCCATGGGGACCCCCGTGACCACCTCCTGCTGTGACCAGGGCACCCGCATCACAAGGCCTTGCTGGTGACCGTGCTAGCACCGACATCACAAGGCCTTGCTGTTCACTGGGGGCACCTCCAGCACCAGGGCTTTGCCTCCAAGCCTCTGGTGCCAGCTTCTGAGCCCAGCTCGGAGCTGCCATCTGTGCCGCAGCAGGGATTTTCCTCTCCCCACCTCTCTGCCTCCCAGACCGTGCAGAGGCTGCCCTTCTTCAGGCCCTCTAGAGCACACAGCCACTGCAAGACCACTCCTCTTGCTGGGGCCACTAAGCCTCACCCATATGCCTCACCGTCCAGCCCTAGGCAGAGCTTCCTGCATTCCCGCTGCTTTCTCACAGAAAGGCCAACTGCCCCTCCGCCCCTTCCCAGACGGGCCTTCCCAAAGAGGCTGCAGCCATCCACCGCAGCGCTCCAGGCATGCCATGCTGCAGGCCCGGAGCTGCACACAGACTGCAAAGTGCTCCTGTCTGGTCCCCAGGCTGCAGGCATTAGCGGACAGACCCCCGAGACAGGTGCCCGGCTCTGCAGATTTCCCACAAAAGGTGCCAGAGATTGATTTCTCCAGACTGTTGCTCTCTAAGCACTTCCCTATTGGCGTGCACGCACTGCGCTGGGCCCCTCCAGGCTTTCTTTGCTCCACATCACCCTGCACCTTTGCCTTGCCCTCCCACACCATCCCTTTCTCACTCTTCCGTGCATCCTCCTCTCCCCTCAGGGGCGCCGACTTTTGGGCTCTCCTCACCAGCTTGGCCACCGGCTTGAGCCTCACGGCAGCACACGGGCACACTCTGCTTCCTGATGAAGCGTGACACCCCCCAGCCTTGGTGCCTCGCTGCTGGCTCGCCTTCGGGACGTCCAGCTGCTGGACCGCCAGGCCACCGGGGCAAGCAGGCCCTGCCCTCACCTGTGCACCTCTTCCTACTCACGGGGCTTGGGCTTTGCTTGCTTTTGCCCCCGGGGGCACGTGGGGACCATCTCTCCACGCCAGCCTTCATGCACAAAGAGGGGCCCACGCTCAGGAAACCAAAGCCCTGCTGCCAGCACCAGCGGCACGCCCAGGGCCTGACCTGCTGGATCCAAGCACTGCTGCTCAAGCCCATTCCCCTCACTGGCAGCATGCAGGAAAAACCCCACCTGCCCTGCCAGGCCTAGAGCCGTGTCATCACACTTGGTACTTTCCAGGCAGGATCCTTGTGTCAAGGAATAGCAAACTGAAACTGTCTAGAGGTAGCCGCTTAGCACGACTTCTCTAAAACTTGCTTAGCATGAGGAGCTAAATTTGTTGAAGCCTTAGGCCGCATTTAGATAAAATAATGAACTTTTACCTAGTTCAGTAAGAAAAGGGCCTGAGAGCTGGTTCAAACTGGAACGATAAGGGAGTTGCAAGCAGTCTGCATTCCTGTGCTTCACACTCCGAAAGGGAGGATGTCAAGGCTCTCAAATAAGGCCTCGTTGGGTGCCAGCACCCTGGGAAACAAAGCCTCCTCTCACTGCTGAAACAGTGTTAATTTGGGGGGGTCTGGACTATCTTGGGGTCTGGATTATATCCCCTTCATCAGGACCTTGGGAGATAACACCTACTGTCACTGCTGGGGCAGTGCTAATTGCTGGAACAACACCTCTCTGTCAGGGCCTTGAGAGACAAGGGCGGGACCTGAAGAATTAAGACACATCTGTCAGCAGAAACCTCAACAGTAAAGATAAACAGCCTACCTAGAGACAGGGATGAGACCCAATAAGGAGCAGGAGACCCCAGACCTAAATATTATTATTGGTCCAAACTACTGTGTGAGGGGTGGAGAGGTTAGATTGGAAGGTATAATTGCCAGGGATTTCTTTGCTCGGGGTCCCTCTTTGGAGGCACCCAGCTCGAGCTGTATTTACTGCATGCGCGTCATTAAAATTTAATTATTTAATTTGCTTTGATTTGGCTCTGAACTTTTCTGTGGGAACCTAGGGTCGGGCCCTGTTATGGTGGCTGACAAGCCTAATTTCCATAACACCTGGGAGGAGGGAGGTGTAACCTAGGCCATTCCCGTGTCACCAGAATGCCAAGGGTGTTGTCCGCAACCCCAGGCCCCAGGGATTTGGAGCCATAACACCCTGTGGGGGTCAGGGACACTCGACCGCCCCAGGCTGGGGCTAGGCTCAGCACACACTTACTGGGGCTGGATTGTCTCCAGCTTGGCTGCTGCTTTCTTCTCTTCCACGGGCTGGGGGGAGGCTTTTCCACCTCTGCCTGTGCTCCTTTCTCCTGGGCTGGGCGGGAGGGTGGGGAGCCCAAGTCTCTTTACGGCCAAAGCCCTGCCAAGAAGGAGCGACTGACTGTCTGCAAACCAGACCGGGAAGAGAGGAGCCCTTTCCCAGAGGCCCTCTGGCAAGCACCCGGCAGCAGGAGCTGGGCAACCAGGAACCTCTCCACCACAGGCCCCCAGGGCAAGGGCAGGGTGGGAGCAGGGCTTCACTGCAATTCCCAGCTGGCCCTCTGCTTTGCTGCTGACATCACTGAGAGCATGGGAAATGGGGAGGAGGGAATTGCCATTTGCAGGGCAGGAACTTCCAATGAGCTCCTCCCTAGGTTTGGCAGGGCACACCAAGCGATCCAAACCCTTCTGCACTCAGGTTTTACCCACAGCTTCAGGCCTCACTGCCCCACTGGCTGCTTCCCCAACCCCCGGCAGCCCAGCAAGGGGGATTTGATAACACTGTGACTTTTCCTCAGCAGGACACCCCTCTGCTGCTTGGCCTTTGGCTGCTGCAGCACTCACGGAAAAACACCCGGCAGGATTCACACAGCCATTAGTGGGGCGGGAACTACTGCTTTCCTTCCCCAAATGCTCCTACCAGGTGTGCTCTGCTCTCAGCTGTACTTCTGCTCCTGGCAGCTCTGGGCAGCTCTGGATCCTCCCAAATGCTGCAAGAAGCTTCCCTGGGGTGGAGGTCTTTCTCTGGGGCCAACTGTTAGGCAAAGAACAAAAAGAGGCCCTGCCTTTTGGAGGCAGCTGAGAAGAGAGCTTTTCACAGCATCTGCAGCCTGAGGTGACTGCAGCACGATTGGGACCAAGAAGGAAAAAAGCAGTGAGGTGTACGCTGTTTGTCTGGCAGGAGTCTGCGTGGAGCAAGAGAGGCAGGTAGAGAGGAGGTGGGAAGCTGGTTGCAGAAAGAGAGCAAATGAGGCATGAGGACTCCAAAGAAGAAAGGAGGGGCCGGGGGAAACTGCAGTGGGGGTATCTTCCAACAGTGAGCGTGTGGATGTGTACACATGGCAGTGAGGCTGAGCTGCAGACCCAAGCTCATGCTGACAGCCTCGGAAAAGCCAGCAGACTCTCCACCAGTCTATGCGCAAAAGCCTTGGAGGGGCTGTGCGAAGTAGGGAGGGAACAAGTTGCACCCTAGACACTAAGTGCTGGGCAGGGAAGGGAGATGCAATTGTAATCCAGTACTAGCTGGGTGGGAGTCCTAAGACCATGGGTGGTAATTAGTTGTGCTGCAGTTGCAAAGTGTCCCATTGACTGAGCAGCAACACTGCCCCCAAGGCCAGAGGACCTCCCACCCTCGGCTCCGTGACGGAGAGGATGGCTGTTGTTCCGAAGGGTGTCCAATGGGGCCGGTACCTGAGCCGGCTCTGGAGCCTCCCCTGTACACCAGGCTTCCCACGCAGCCCATTCGGCCTCTGCTTGTTCCTGCCACTCTCTGTACAAGGAGCCCAGGCTCTGCCTTCGGTCCCACTGCGCACACAGCTCGCCGCTTTCCTGCAGGGCCACAGAAACGCCACAGCACACAGGATTAGTCTCAGCTGCTGCCAGGACACGGCTTTCTGCAGGTCGTACCCTCACTCCTGGGCTCTCTCCTCAGCCGGCCTGTCGCCAGAGTTTGGCTCCGGAAAGGTGAGCAGGCCTGAAGTTACGCCCGGCTCCTCCCTTCACTGCACACACCATTGAGCGGTCTGGGAGGACCAATGATCTCAACTACCAAGGGTCTAGAAAAGACCTGTGCATTACCACAGCCTCAGAATGCAGCAGGTCCTGCTACTAGAGCCAACAGTGCCCTGGGGAAGTGTCCGTGGCTGCTTCCTGCAAGTACAGGAGGCAAGGACACACTGGAAAGGTAGAGCAGGCCTTTGGCCCACAAGGAGATCTGAAGGAAGGAAGAGCAATGGTCAACGGAAGAGTGCTTAAGGGCTCTTGGCAGAGTCGGTATGTGCACAATGGGGCTTTGGCACCGTTTGCAACAGCACAGTCATTACAGCAACCCAGGGCATGTACCTGCAATAGTCTCCAACAGCCTTCAGGAACAGCGAGAGCAGCCGTGGACCTGGCTGGAGGAGGTGGGTGCTGCTTGCCGGCCTCCTTGGTCCTGGGGGAGCTGCCTGGACACAGTGGGAGCAGACTACAAGGAGATAGCAGGAAGAGTTGGCATGAGCACAGCGGGACGTTGTTCTGTGTCCCGTGCGCCCGTGCTGGGCTCCTGCCTCTTCAGTGGGAGGCAGTTCTGCCAAAGATGCAGCTGTATTTCACTAATCGTGAAGCAGATCCTCGCTACGACACAGGGGCAAGCCCAGCTTTGAATCTCGCTTCTTACCAGGCCACGGGCTCTTCTCAGAGCTGAGATTCTTCTCCAGCAGAAACACCTTGTCCACCCGAAACACTCGTCTCCAAACATGCAAACTCTTCTCCACATCACGCAAGTAGTTTTCCGGAACGGACATGTTACCCACGCCTGCTAGCTGGACAGGCTGAAAACAGGAGAGCAACAAAGGAACAAAAGCAGGGCTTTCACACACACAATAACGAAGACTAGACTTGTCAGGGCACACTAAGGGTGATCTCCAAAGGGGCAAGATGGGGCGCTTTGCAGGAGAGCCTTGCACTCTCCAGTCTCCCCCTCTCCCACTCCTTCACCTCCCACCAGCTGAGAGTTGACGCACAAGCAGGGAAAAACCCCTGGAGCCTCAGAACCTCCGAGGAGGGACCACACCTGGCAGAAACTCTCCACAGCATGCCACCATCTCTGGCGGGTTGTTCCACCCTGCCAGGAGCAGCTAGAGAGGGCCCCAGAGGAGAAACCCCACACTCGGCTTCTCCAGCTGCGCTTTGCTTCTGCTCTCCGCTGAGGGAGAGCTTGCTCTGGGGCAAAACTGCCAGCTGCAGGCTCCTGCTGGGGCCTGGCTGCTGCTTTCCAAGGCAGGCAGGAAGAAGGCTGCTCAGTGGCAGCATGCAAGCAGAAGCCAGCACTCATCAAGGTCGGAGGGACAATGAGGACATGAGCCCCACCTCCTTCAGCAGCAGCGCTTGGCAGTAGCACTCACACACGCTCTCCCAAACTTTAGCTGCATCTGGGCAGCAAGAAAAACATGGGCTCTGCCTGAAGTCAACAAGCTCACCACCATCCCACCCGCTCCAAACCAAGCAGACACAGGCAGCACCCACCACCACCACCTCCACCAATCCCAAGAGAACCTGCACAGCGGGCAGCTGCAGAGCTGACACGTTAACTGACTTCCAGCCAGAAGCCCTCCGCTGGCCCCACCAGAGCTCTGGAGACAAAAGAAGGGCAGAAGAAAGGCTTGCCACAAGGGCTTCCTCCCAGCCAGGAGACCAAGGCGTCTCCGATGGCAGAGCCTCTTCCCCGCTCTGCAGGCACCAGCACAACCAGGGGCGAGAAACCAGGGGCCGTGACTGCGCTTCTCAACACAAAGCCAAGCTCAGCAGCGGGAATCACAGGCTCTGGCAAAGCAAACGATCCAGCTCTCACACGGGCGTTTCCAAGAGCCTCTCCAGAGCCCAGCAGCAGCACCAGGACACCTCAGCCTTCTGCCAACAGCACTCCTGTCCTTTCACAGCCTCCTCGCAAAGCCGGGCCCTCTCCTGGCAAAAACTGCCCCTCCGTCCCCAGCCCGGCAAGAGGACAGGCCTCTGCCCACGGGCACCTCGCGGGCTCGCGGAGCTCCAGGCCTTACCTGCCTTCCAGAAACGCACAGGCTGCCGAGACCGCAACGGCAGAAGCGGAGCAAGGCAGAAACGGGCCGGTTCCGCGCCGTCGCCCCCAGCTCTGACGAATCCCCTCCGCGCTCAGAAAGGCTTTGGCCCAGCTCAACCCAGCCACAGCTGCCACCCCACACCGGCACCCACTGCCCCACACCCCCCACCTGCCCGCCCCCAATGCGAGTGAGGCCTCCCGCCTCGACGCTCCGCCCCCCGCCCCTCCCTGCTGCGCGCTCCCCATTGGCTGAGGCGGCGCGTGGCCTGCCGGGGCTGCACAGGCGGGAGGGGAGGGCAGGGGAGGGCAGGGGAGGGGCAGGGCGAGCAGGGCAGGGGCGGGGCGAGGCAGTGGGCGTGCGCGTGCGCAGTGCGGGGCCCCGCGGCAGAGCGCCCCGGGCAGGGCGGGCGAGGGGCGGGGCTGCGCGCATGCGCGGAGGCCGCAGGCGCTGGGGAGGCAGCAGCAGCTGCGCGTGCGCGGCCTGGGGCCTGGGCGAGGCGTGGGGGGCGCTGCTGAGGTGCTGCCGCGGGGGCAGCAGCCGCCCCGGAGAGACCTTCCCGTGTCTCTGCCGGAGAGGATCCCCGAGGGCCTGGGGAGGGAGAGCTGCGCGGCCTGGATGCTTTTTGTGAGACTTCCAAAGCCAAGTGGAAGTGGGCAGTCAAAGCAGGGAGTCCCCTGCATCGCTGATGGGGAGCTCCAGAAGGCAGCTGCTGGAAGCTGCCCGTGACTGCACACGCCGGGTGAGCTGGTGTGAGCACCAGAGGGGTTTGGTCTCTGTGCCCTGCTGCCGAGCTGTGCGCCTGCCTGCGCAGCAGCAGGTGGTCCTGCAGGAGAGGGAGGTAGATGCGACTGCAGGCGTTGAAATCCACAAAGCGAGGGGGAGAGAGACAGAGGCACAAGAGGAGGCTCTAATTCCTCGTCAGGAGAAAAACGCAACCGATGGCAGAGTCTCCCCAAACCCTGGCACGCGCTTGCCCCTCCCAAGGAGACGCACCTCCCTGGGCCAGGTGTCCATCACTATTCCCAGGTCACACAGCTGTTGTGTCCGTGGGAATCACCTCACTCCCCCATGGAGCACACGGCCCCCCTTTTCCCTGGCCCAGAGTCTCCCCTGGCAGGAGGCTCTTTGCCCACCCCTTTCTGCCTGTTGCTGCCTCCAGATGCATGGCAGTTATTGCGGGTGGAGGAGGCCCCCCCTTGAAGGAGGAGGTGCAGCAAAGGGCGATTCCCTTTCTGACAAGTGAAAGCCCTTGGGACCTGTGTCTCAGTGACTCTACGAGCAAGGATGCCAGGCATCCCTACTTGCGCCAGGGGAAAAGGTGTCTGCAGCGGCCATCCAGTTTTCCTGAGTCCAAAGGAAAGGACGTTTTGGCACTTTCAGACGCCTCCAAGGAAAGAGCAGTTTGCAAGGCAGGCGAGGGAGCGCATTGCCATGGGAAAAGATCCCTTGGAGGGTCGGCTTCTCTAAGTATTTGTGCTTAAAGGTGGCCTGATAGGCTTCTCCGTGGAGATGATTAGCTTGGTGCCTGAGGGGAGAGCAGTGGAGGTTGTTGCCCTGGACCTGAGTAAGGCTTGTGAACCCGGAGGCTTTCAGCTTGCACAAGATGGCCAGAAAGTGTGTGAAGAGAATCAGGGACCAGAGTGGAGTAAAAGAGTGACTGTTCCCCTTGGACAACCCTGTTATTTTTCATACATGTAGCACTCTTGAAACGGTTTGTTTAAAGAACAGGGTTCTCTTCTGTTTCTTGCTTTCCACAGGCTACTAGTCACATTACAGGAAGCAGCCACTCCTCTGCCCCAGCGCGGGTTCCCACCAAGGCAGCTGTCCCTCAGGCATGTGCCTGCTCCAGCGTGGGTCCTCCCCGGGCGGTGGTCCCTCGGAGCTGTCCCTGCTGCAGCGTGGGTCCTCCCCGGGCCACGGTGCCCTCAGAGGAGGACCAGCTCCAGCATGGAGCACCTCCTTGCAAGAGTGCAACTCCAGCCATTTGCCTGACAATGTCCCCTGCCACCTAGCTCCTGCCTTTTTTTTCTCCAAACATGGTTCATCACAGTTCTCCTCACGGGGGCCTCTCATGTCTCCTGTATCTCCTCCCATGTGCCTCCTCCTGTGTCTCCTGCCTGCAGCGTCTCCTGCCCGTTCTTCAGCACGTTGCAGCAGAGGCACCATGGGCTCCTCTGACTGCCTGAAGTCCTGGTGCGCAATGGGCTCTTGTCGTCTGTTGCAGAGTTGGCTGGAAGGGGCTGAGCCTCGCCTAGGGCAGCTCGTGGTCTCCTCGCACACAGGGCCCCTGCAGAGCCCTGCTCCCAAACTGAGCCATCTGTGCCCAGCACGGCCCTCACTCACACACACACACACACGCACACGCACATGCACACACACCCGCACTGTGGCTCCCTCCAAGAACTGCCCTTAGACACTCAGTCGGTCCTCTCGTTGGCCCTGGATCCCCTGGTTTCCCAGTTGTCTCACGCGCGCGCACACACACACACACACACACACACACACACACACACACACACACACATTCACCAAGGCCCTGCCCATGGGGGCCCCCTCCAGCCCCCAGGATCCTCCCGCAGGGCAGAGCCCAGCAGGGCCCCCACAGGTGGGGACGGAACCAGGCATGCCGTCACCACGGCCCACCTATGTCATCATCAGTGACCTCAGCACCGCTGTTCCAGAGCCGTTGGGAGACCGTTGGTGGGAGAAGGGCCAGGAAGGTGCTCTCCGTTCCTGCCCGCCATGAGCCAGCCGGAGCGGCTGTGGATGAGGAGGAAGGCGGCGCTGCGCATCAGGAGGAAGGTGGGCCCGACCGTTTGGGACCGCCGCGCCGCCCTCCTGCCGAGTGCCGCAGCCGCCCTGAAGCCCGTGGAGGTGGAGCGCGCGGAGGAGGAGGAGGAGCCCATGCAGGTGGACCCTGTGGAGGGGCAGCCCGCCCCGCAGCCCCTGGACCTGCCCCAGGGGCCAAAGAGGAGGAGGAGGCGCTAGCCCGGCAGAAGGCCCCCGCTGCCCACAAGCCAGGGCACGGCCCCCCAGCAAGACCAGGCTGGGGCTGGCACTCAGCCCGGGGGAGCCGAGCCCAAGGCGCCGGGCTTGGAGGCTGAGGAGCGCCGGGCTGCGCGGCACCTCCTGGCCCGCCCCTGACTGCCGGGCACCAACATCTGCCCGGCAGAGGCAGGGCCGACCACGGGGCCACCTCCCTGCCAGGACTCCGCTCCACCTCCGCTGCAGGATGGAGACAGCACCAAGGAACGGCTCCCACCACCCTACCACAGCTCTCTTCAGGCGATAAGTTAGTTAGGATTATTAGTATTTTAGGATTAGGAAGAGAAGTAGTATGAAGATAGTGTAGGTATAGTTATTGTAGTCTTAGTGGGTTCTTAGGCAGTTACTTAGAGAATTCTTAGAGCAGTTGCGGGGCGGGGGTCTAAGTTCGTAGGTATTTGGCTAAGTGTAGGATAGAGTTCTTATTTTTAGTTCCCCTTGGGTCAAGTATTTCTTATAGGCATCCTAAGTAGCATTGGTCATAGTTATTGGTTAGAGCTATTCGGCACCATTAGGAGCATTAGTCCTAGTTATTAGTTATAGTTATTCTTAGTCAGATTTAGGGCATAGTTCTTCTTACTGTAGGACAGTTCATGTTAGGGCCCTGTTATGGTGGCCGACAAGCCTAGTTTCCATAACAATTTTGGCACCCCCGATGGGACCCTAGGCAACCACTGTCAGGGCCTCTCATCTCCAAACGATCATCTGGTGCCATCGGGTGAGTTCACCTGGGATCTTTGGCACCGAGAGGCACCGAAAAGGTGAGTCTTAAATTCCTGCCTAAATTCTAAATTCTGGTCTGGGAACAGTGCACTGTAAGGGGTATGAGGGCTGATCACCATAAGGCGTACCAGGCAGGGGGTACGCGGGCTGGCCACCGTAAGGCGTACCAGGGGGACGGGTGCGAGTCCCATCCCCAGGGTTAGAGTGGGTTTTAAGTCCCAGCTCGGTCCGGCCGGAGAAGGGGTGCGCAGCCTGATCAGCATAAGGCGCACTGCAAAACTGTAAGACAGAAATCTAGAGTCACTGTGACTGGTGTGAGCGTGAACAGTGCTCTGTGTGTGAGTGCGTATAGCCTGGGAACCGATCGGGGCACCCATTGGCTGAGGAAGCCGCCCGCTGCGAAGGGACAGCAGTCCTCGCAGTTAAAGACTCGGGGGGTGGGAGTGTGGTTCCCAGAGAGTGAGAGAAAGAGAGTATGTGATTAAAGGAAAAAAAAAAAAAGAGTTGGTCCAACTATGTCAGGAGGATTGCCCATTCCTGACAAAGGAGGAAAACTCAGCAGAACCCAGCAAGGGACTTTGGATCAGCAGGCTAAATTGTCCCACGATGTTTTTTTTTCCACTAAAATGCAAAAGCGCCACAAAAAAATTATCATATCACAAGGGACTAGGCCCAAAACTTTATTCAAAGTTGCCCTGATTGCCAAAATGTATCCCTGTTACCACCCTACTTAGGGACCAACCCTCGAGGCCTGCAACCCTGCAGTATTTGGCAGACAGACGTTACCCATTATCCCTTATTCAGAAATTTGAAGTATGTCCATGTCTCTGTAGATACCTTTTCCCATTACGTTGTCGCTATTGCCCATGCTGGGGAAAAAAGCCATGATGTATATCGTCACTGGCTTGCCTGTTTCGCCACAATGGGGATTCCCACTCAAATTAAAACTGACAATGGTCCCGCATACAACGAACGCGGGCATTTCCTCAAACCTGGGGGTCACTCACGTGACCGGAATTCCCTATTCCCCAACTGGCCAGGCAATAGTGGAACGTACCCATCGTACTCTAAAAGGGGAATAGCCCCAGTGCCTCCCCACAAGAGCAGCTCTGGAAAGCCTTATATGTTTTCAACCTCTTAAACAGTTATACAGACCAAAGTGCAGTTAATAAGCATTTCTCATGCCCAACGTGGCGAGGACAGCCTCAGGTTCACTACAAGAACCTGGAAACAGGTCAATGGAGCGAACCAGTAGACTTAATAACACGGGGGAAAGGTTATGCTTGTGTCTCCACAGGTAACGGACCTCGTTGGATGCCTGCACGGCTGATTCGACCTGTTGACGCATCCCTCGAAACACCAAACGAGGACTGAGAGCCAGTTAAGATGAGCCCATTTCAGGACATTTTCTGGCAATACCTGCCTGCCTCGTGCAGGGTCAATATCAACTCGTAAAAGCTTACCGCGACTACACGACCTTACTAATAGAGGTGCACTATCACTGCAGATAGAATCAGAGTGGAACCCTTTTGAGGGACAGGACTGGACGTTAGGTTTGGGGTCGTGAGTTAAGAAGGTACTGGCGTGTGGATTGGTAATCTTGCTAAGATTTCCAGCCCTTGCTATCTATCTCCCCTGCTTAATAAGCCTTATGCAGAGAATGACTCAAAGGGCTTTGCATCAAGTACTTGTTGTACAAATACACACTGCACTGGCAATATTTAGTTTAGAAAATAAAAAAGGGGGAGATGTAGGGGCAGACAGCGAGGGATTGGACAAGATAGAGTTAAGGAGCTGAAAGCCTTGGGAGGAATAAATAGCAGTATGTAGATAAGGTAGTAGCCGCGCGGAGTAAGGAGTGATGATGGGAACGTGACCTTCGGGGAAAGTACCGATCCGGGCTAGAGCTCATGTAAAGGGCTTGCTTGCTTGAATAAAGTTGATTGTGATCCAGCACATCGGAGTCCGTGAATCAATCCACCACAGTCCCTAAATAGCTCCCCCTCCCTGTCCCCAACCCCCTGTCCCCCCCCCATCCCCAAATAGCCCCCAGGGCCTGTCCCTAACCCCCCTCCTCCCCAAATAGCCCCCTCATCCCTGTCCCCCCCATGCCTGTCCCCAACCCCCCTCCCTGTCCCCAAATAGCCCCCAGGACTTGTCCCTAACCCCCTCCCATCCCCAAATATCCCCTCATCCCTGTCCCCAAACCCCTAATCCCCAAATACCCCCCCATCCCCCAAACCTCCCTATCCCTGTCCCCCCACCCCATCCCCAAATAGCCCCCAGGGCCTATCCCTACCCCCCATCCCCAAAACCCCCCCATCCCTCCATCCCTGTTCCCAAATGGCCCCCAGGGCCTGTTCCTAACCCCCCCCCATCCCTATCCCCTCCCATAATTGTCCCCAAATTCCCCTCCATCCCTATCCCCAACCCCCCCATCCCTGTCCCCAAATTCCCCCCCATCCCTGTCCCCTCCCATCCCTATCCCTGTCCCCCCCCCGTCCCCAAGTAGCCCCCAGGGTCTGTCCCTAACCCCCCCTCCCTGTGCCCAAACACCCCCCATCCCTGCCCCCCCGTCCCGGTCCCGTCCCCCCCCCAGACGCTGTGCGGGGGCGCCGATGTCGGCCAGTGTGGCCTGCAGCTCGGCGGGGGCCCAGGCCGCGTAGGGCGGCGGCGGCGGCAGCTCCCCCGCGCCCCCGCCGCCGCCGCCTCAGCGCCCGCCCAATCCGCGGACGCGCCGCCCCAGCGCCCGCCCCCTCCCCGCAGACGCACCGCCGCCTCAGCACCCGCGTGGGACGCCGGGAAGGCGGGGGGCGCGGCGGCCGCATGGCCTGCTGGGAGTTGTAGTTCCCGGCGGGGGGGACCCAGGCGTCCGAGCCGGCCCTGAGGCAACGGCCGGGCGCCCCGTGTGGGGGGAGGGGAGGTGCTCGGACGCCTGGGCCCCTGGGGGGATCCCGGACGCCTAGGTCCCTGCGGGGGGATGGGGATCCCCTGGGCACCTGACGGGGGGGCCCCGGACGCCTGGGTCCCGGGGGGGGAATCCCCATGGCACCTGGCGGGGGGGGGTCCCGGACACCTGGGTCCCTGGGGGGGGAGGGGATCGGGATCGGGTCCCCTGGGTGGGGATCCCCATGGCACCTGGGGGAGGGGGGTCCTGGACGCCTGGGTCCCTGGAGGGAGGGGACGGGGGACACATGGCCCCGCTGGCCCCCGCCCCCCACCACACACGTGTGCCCCCCCCCCCCGGCATCGCCGTGCAGCTGCCTTGCACACACGTGTGCCGCCAGGCTGCCATGGGGCCCTGCTGTGGGGCTGGTGTGTGTGTGGGGCGGCCGTGTGCGTGGGGCTGCTGTGGGGTCCTGCCATGGGGCTGGTGTGTGCAGGGGGCTGCTGTGGGGCCCTGCTGTGGGGCTGGTGTGTGCGTGGGGTGGCCGTGGGGCAGCGCCGTGGGGCTCCTGTGTGCATGGGGCTGCTGTGGGGTCCTGCCGTGGGGCTGGCGTGTGCGGGGGGCTGCTGTGGGGCCCTGCTGTGGGGCTGCCATGGGGCCCTGCCTTGGGCTGCCGTGGGGCTGGCCTGTGCGTGGGGCAGGGCCGTGGGGCTGCCGTGGGGCAGCGCTGTGGGGCCGGTATGTGTGTGGGGCTGGCGTGTGCAGGGGGGCAGTGCCGTGGGGCTCTGCTGTGGGGCTGCTGAGGGACTGGTGTGCATGTGGGCCAGCGCCGTGGGGCTGATGTGGGGATGCCGTGGGGTGGCCATGGGGTGGCCGTGGGGCTGCCACGCGGCTCCCGTGGGGCTGCTGTGGGGCTGGTGTGCACGTGGTGCAGTGCCGTGGGGCTGCCATGGGGCCCTGCCGTGGGGCTGGCGTGTGCGTGGGGCAGTGCTGTGGGGCTGATGTGGGGCTGCCATGGGGCAGCCGTGGGGCAGCCATGGGGCAGCACCATGCACCCCCCCACCCCGAGCGGCCGCCGGGTTCCAGTTCCGGCAGGAGCAAAAGCGAAAGCAGCTCCAAGCGAAAGCGGCTCCGGGGCGGCGGCGGTGGCGGCGACAATGACAACGACGAGGGTGCGACGGGGGTGCGAGGGATGGGGTGACGGGGGTGCGAGGGACAGGGTGATGGGTGTGTGAGGGATGGGGTGACATGGTGCCCAAGGGACAGGGGTGCAAGGGACGGGGTTGAGGGTGTGCGAGGGATGGGTGTGTGAGGGATGAGGTGACGGGGGTGCGAGGGACCGGGGGTGCAAGGGACCAGGTGACAGGGGTGCGAGGGATGGGAGTGAGAGGGACCGGGGTGACATGGTGCCCGAGGGATGGGGGTGTGAAGGACGGGGTGTGAGGGGGATTGGGGGACACTAGGGACAGGGTGTGTGAGGGACAGGGTGTGCGAAGGATAGGTTGTGCGAGGGACAGGGGTGCACGAGTGATTGGCGTACACTAGGGACAGGGTGTGCAAGGAATGGGGTGTGTGAGGGACGGGGGTGCGAGGGCCAGGGTTGTGCAAGCAATGCACTGACCTCTTCAACATTTGGGTGGAAATGGCCTCGTTTGATCTCCCTGGTGGCCCCGACCTCCCCCAGCTTTTGGGGTGGGAACGGCCTTTTCCGTCTCCCTGGTGACAGTGACTCCATCGACTTTTGGGGCGGGCTTGACCTTCTCCAGCCTTCTAGGTGGGCTTGATCCCATCCAGTCTTCTAGGTGGGCTTGACCTCATTCAACCTTCTAGGTGGCCTTGATCTCATCCAGCCTTCTAGGTGGGCTTGATCCCATCCAGCCTTCTAGGTGGGCTTGATCCCATCCAGCTTTTGGGCCGGGACTGAGCTTTTCTAATTTGCCAGGTGGGATTGATCTCGGTGGGCTTTTGTGGTGGGATCGACCTTTTCCAGCCTTCTGGGTGAGTTTCAGCTCCTGCAGCTCTCCAGTTGGGATTGACTCCTTCTGATTTTCCCAGTTGGATTGTCCTTGTCCTGTTTTCTGGGTGGGATTGACCTTCTCCAACTTGCCTGGGAGGATTCAGCTTTTCCAGTGTTCTTGGTGGGATTCAGCTTGTCCAGCTTTCAGGGTGGGATTGATATCATCCAACCTTTGCAGTGGGATTGACCTCATGCAACTTTTGGAGTGGGATTGACCTCATCCAACCTCCTCTGTCTTTCCAGGTGAGATCTTCCTTCTCCTCTGGCTCTCCAGGTGGGATTTGGCTTCTTCAGCTCTCCTGGTGGGATTCACACCTGTTCTTCCAGGTGGGATTTATCTCCTCCTCCAACTCTCCAGGTGGGATTTGCCTTTTCTGACCCTCCTGGTAGGATTCATATTTGATTTCTCAGGTGAGATTTTCCTTCTCTTCCAGTTCTCCAGGTGGGATTCATCTCCAATTCTCCTGGTGTGATTCATACTTGATTTTTTAGGTGACGTTTATCTTCTTCAACTCTTCAGGTAGGATTTACCCTCTCCAAGTTTCTGGGTAGGTTTTATCTCCTCCCGCTTCCCAGGGCAGATTCAGCTCCTCCAGCGCTCGTGGTGGGATTTGGCCCCTCCAACCCTTGTGGTGGGATTCAGCCCCAGCTTTAGACACCAAAACTCCTTCCAGCTCCCAGTACTGCCTCGTCCTTCCCCTTCCACTCAGTCATCTCTGTCGGGTCTTGGTGGGCTCCTCCGTTTCTGAAGTACGTGTGGTCCCTCGGACACGTGGTCCCTTGGACACATGAAGCCTCCAACACGTTGTCCCTTCAATGCGTCTCTATGGACTCTCAGCCAACAAGGATGCGATCTACCAGCTGAGTTGCTCCCAGATCATGTTTTTACTTCTTCTGGTGCTCAGTCTGGCCCCGTTTTTGGTTCTTTTTGACTCCTGAGGGTGCGGAAGAGCTGCTTGGACCCTCCTAGTTGGAGCAGCTACCTTTCTCCTCCTGGCTTTGTCCCAACAAGTGACGTCCACCTCCTTGCACGTGCATTTTCCGAGGAACGAAACGCCCTGGAGCCGCGGCTCGGTTTGACCTAGGTCACTTGGAGAAGGAGCTGGGACTTCCCAAGCCGAAAGCAGGGCAGAAATAATGGGTGTGAAACCTGGTCCTCTTTCCTTGCACCCCCTCCCTGGGGCAGAGGTTGGAGGGGGGTTAAGGGTGTCCTCTTGGGTTGGGGTCCTTGTCCCACGTCGCTCCGCCGGATCGGGTTTCCCACCAGTTTCCTCTCTGCGTCTCATTCCAGAAATGAGCAGAAGCAACAATCGTGGCTTTTCTCTGGTGGCAGCAAAAGAAGCAGGTCGGTCCCGTCTTCATCCGCTTAGGGACGGGGTGTTGTGGTGGTTTCAGCCATAGCGTTGTGGGAACGCGGGGACAATCCAACTCGGCCGGGACCTTGGGAGGTCTCTGGCCCAACCTGCTTGAAGCAGGGCTTGATCCAGCTGGGTCCTGAACCCTTCTGAGATGGCACAAAGTCCCTCCCGCTTGCGACGGGGAATGGGGCAGCCTGGCTCCTGCCCGCAGCCGGCAGTTTAGCGGAGAGCTGATCCGGGCTCCAGATTTTGAGGACTTTTCCCTCTCTTTCTCCTCCAGAAACCCACAGATGAGCTGAAGTTGTGTCCTGGGTGCAGCAAGATGCTGCGCTGATGGGTGAGCAAGGTTATGTTTCCGACCTCCGCCGAGGCTCTGTGTCGCTCATCGTCTTTCTTTTGTGTCTTTTAACCTATTCTCGTGTCTCTTCAGTGATGTCCAGGTTTGGCTTTTCATCCAGCTCCAAGGAGGACTCATCTGATCCCGGTGAGTGGTGCTGAGCTTGTCCGCAGGGAGGTTTCATGGGCGTTTCAGGGGCTTCGTGTCCCGTTGCCGGCGCACTGAATTTTGCTGAAACGGGGAGCTGCCTTTCACCGAGCCTCAGCCCTGGTAGGACCAACGGCGGGACGCAACTCACCCAACCTTCAGCCAGGGAGAGGAGGATGGTCCAGGTCTGATCTTGGTTGAAACGAGGTCAAAGGGGATCACGCTGTAGCGTTGCACACCGCGAGCGAGAGTGCAGCTGCTCTAGCATGCAGTTACCATTGCCTCGCAACACCCTGAAGAGCCTCGAAAGCCGTCTGGGATTTATTTCTTCTGCTATTTCCGTGACAGATGTTTCCCTGGTGGCCTGACGCAGGGAGGAGGACAGCTGTGGCTGCTGTCAGAGGGACAAGGTGGGAGCTCCTTATCTCCGGCATCCCTCTCCGTTGTCCCCAAGAGTCACCTCGCCCAGGGTTAGATGCCTGGGCAGCCCTGGCCCGCATGGTGGGAGAGACGTACATCCACCTTGGGTCTCTGGGGACCTGCTGGGATGGGCTTGAGATGGGTTTTTTCATTTTTTCTGCCTGCTTTTTAATTTTTCCTGCCCATTTGCTGAGCTGGTGATGGAGAATGGTGTGATGCATCTTCTCCGTCTGCTCTGCCTTTCCTTCCTTGCGCTGAATTTTGGGGATCATCTCTGTGCGCGTGATACTCTCGCAAGGATGCAAACCACGAGGCTGGGCTTTGGTCCCTCTCACCTCCTTGACTCCAAAACTACCAAGCTCTTCTCCCACGGCACCTCGCAGAGCTCCTGGGACATCTCTGGTGGGTGCCAAGCTAACGCTCGTTCCTCTCTCCAGTGTCTCCCAGAAGCGACTGCACCAGAGATCATTTGAGATGAGGGTGGCAAGAAAGCCTACAGGTGAGAGGTGGTGGCTCCAAATTGGGAGCGTCTCAGGGAACATGGCCGAATGCTTGGCGGGACTGAGGTAGGAGCAGCCTGCTTGAATTTATGGTGTCTACCAGGCGGCTGCTGTTATCTGAGAGCTTTTGGCCTCTCTGGGAGCCAGGTTTTAAGCGCTGCTTGTGCAGGATGTTAACTCCATCATGGGTCCAAGCTAGACCTGCTGACCGTTCCCTGATCCAGCTCTCCTCTTTGCCGCGCAGAGTTTCCCTCCCTGGTGCCAGCTCGTTTCGGTGCACTGAGACCGACCTGTGCTTCGACGTGAAGGCGGTGGTTACCCTGAGCTACGAGTACGGCTCCTGGCAGCAGCACCTGCAGGGAGCCGATGCGGAGAGATGGACCTTCGTCGGCCCATTGTTCAACATCCGGGCGGAGCCAGCTGGCGCCATGGGTGCCGTCTACCTGCCACACTTCGTGTGCCTCGGAGGTGGAGCAGCTGGGCCGCGGCTTTGCCCTGGCTTTGTGGTGTCCCGCACCTCCTTCTCTGTCCTCCTCTTCCTCCAAAGCCGAGGTCCGGGAGTCCCCGCTCCAGGCTCACAGGTTAAACCCTTGGCGGGAGCCTCTGGAGGCCGAAGGAGACCTCGTTTCCTCCCGGCAGGCCAAGACGACGCTTCCAAGATGCAAATTGGCTGCTTCGCGGATGGGAAGCTGGTCCTGGAGATGCCGGCGGAGGTGCAGCCGTTCCACGCGGTGCTGGAAGACCCCAGCTTCTCCTTTCTGGGGGTGCTTTGGAGGAAGGTGGCTTTGCTTCTCCATTTGCCTCTCCACTCCCTTGTGCTGATCTACCACGCCACCAGGAAGGAACCTGTCACCCTCCATCTCTACTTGATCCCTGATGACCGCTCCATAAAGCAGGTGAGATCCCAGCAAGCACGTGTCGCACTGCGGAAGCGTCACCGCTCCTCCAAGGCTGGGTGGCGCCTGACGAGTCCGGATCTACATGTACGTCCGTGTTTGCTCATCTTTCTCTCCCGGCGCTGACCATGTTTGACTTTCTGCAGGCGATCGAAGAGAGGGAGAAGTCGTCCATGTCCTACCGGGTGGATAAACCGCCGTTGACCAAGCGTCTCAACTGCGGGAGGTCCTACGTTGTTTCTGGCTCCGCACCCGCAGCCGTACAACCCAAGGTAACTGGGATTTGGGAAAGAGCTGAGGCCGGCGGTACTTCACGTGGCAGAGCCGAGCGTTTTACGGGTGGAATAAGCCCAATCACGTGGCAGAGCGATGGTTCTTGCGCTGTTAGCAAGCCTCAACTCCTATATAAACGTCCTCAACATGAGCTGTGACCTCTAGAAAATGGCCTGTGTCTCCAATTCCTTCCTATGATCCCTTTAGGTTGGTAGAATGTGATGGTTCTCCAACTTCTGTTACTAAAAATGCATCTGTCTTAGGTGGAAGAACCATCTCAGGTTGCTCCACAACCAAGGAGACCGGTTTCCGTCAAAATGTAGTTTATCCCACCCCAATATCGGTGTCTAAGATTGGGGCAAGAGTTGCCGCCTGGAGCCTAAGCTATTTGTTTACATGAAATATCCAAATTTTGGGGACATATGCTAAGACAAGGTTTCTTCTACTCTTCCATCTCATCCATACTCTTCCAAGATGAGCTTGACCACGATGGACAGTCATGGAGTTGCTTTCTTCTGCTCCTCCATTGAGTGGATGAGCTTGACCATGGCGGATGGTCATGGGGTTGGTTTCTTGTGCTCCTCCATCAAGCGGATGAGCTTGACCATGATGGATGGTCACAGGGTTGGTTTCTTCTGCTGTGCTGGCTATAAAAGAGCAGCTCCTGAGAGCAATTCCTGCCTTTCCACCAGATCCTGGGCTTCCATCTCAGAGGGGCAGAAAAGCAGCAGATCTTCAGTGAAATCTACCTTAGTGTCATGGTAGAGGAAGTCAAACTCAGCTTGAAAGACAAAAGGAAGGACAAGTGCGTGTGGCACGCGGTGCTGCGAAGAGGTAGGTGTCTCGCGTCCTTTCCCCTCCAGCATGGTGAAGCTGTGAGATGTCCCAAGGAGGGAAGGCTGGTGCCCAAGTCTTTTCAGACAGAAGCAGAACCTTCAAAACGTCTTTTTCTGCTGGCTGCAGAAGAAACCAAGGGTGATGAGCTCGATTGTACGTATTTGCCATGACGGTGTCTGAAATTAGGTTAAGGCTCCACTGCAGTGAATTCCCAGCAAGACATACGTGTTGAACCAGGTGATGGGATCTCACCTCCGTGTCAGAGGTGCCCATCAAACATCATCTGTAGCTCCAGCAGCTCCCACGGCCAATGTGAGAGTGGTGGTGGGCTCTGAGAGGGCTGTAATTAGCTTTGCTGCCACTTGATGGCACTAGCTCGCCGGGAACGGGAGCAGCCCTATGGTGGAGGAACCCAACCTTGGTTCCTGTCCTCTTCCAGGAGACATCGCACCCAGCAGGGCAGGCACAGATGCCCCGCGCGCCAGTCTCTGGCTCCCTGGATTGTGGCGCAGCCGGCCAGGTAGGAGGCGAAGCCGTGGGAAAAGGTCACCAAGCCAAGGTCGGGAGGTGGCCTGGGAGGCTGGGTGCTCCTGCAGGACGGAGCTTCCCGTGGAAGTGCGTCTGCTCCGTCCCCACGGCCTCCAGCGCCCCATTGACCACGCGGGGTTGGGGATCCCTCGTTGGGCCCCACCATCGCTCACCCTCTCGTGTCTGCTCCGTCTTGCTCTCCCACAGGCTAGGCAGACAGAGGACAAATCCCAGGAGTCTTCGCGACGACGACAGGTGAGACCTTCGGGGTTGAAACGCCTCAAAACCAGGGGCTGGGGCTCAAACGCCTGCCCTGAACCCTGGCATTGACCTCTGCATGGCCCCGGGTCGAATGAGACCTTTGCACGGGCCTCTGCTTTGGGCTAATCCGCTAATAATGGAGAGGAAAGGGCGCTCCGTGGTGCCGGTCATCTCCTCCTCGGCCCGTGGCAGCTCAGACGAAGCCTGCCCTGAAGTGGCTGCTGCTCCATGACTTGTGGGGCAGCTGAGAGGGCACCAGTGTGGCCACCGACGCCTAACGCTTCACTTCTGGCCTCCGCAGAGAAACACTTTGTCAATTTGCACCAAGTGGAGCTGATCGAATGCGTTGTCAAAGTGAAAGGTGTCCTGGACCTCCTGCTCGGGGACGTTCTGGACTTCGAGCAATACCAAAGGATCCTGGCGGAGAAAACATCCCACAGCAGGATGCGCGAGCTGTTCAAGCTGATGCTGAGCTGGACTCGCCAGTGCAAGGACCGCCTCTACGAGGCCCTGAAGAAGCAGCACCCACACCTCATTGAAGATCTTGAGAAATAACCCATACCACTCTGCAATACGGAGGAGCAAAGTCCCTCTAGGCAGCTCACAAGTGACTTCACCAATGGCAGCGTCACCGCAGGATCAACGCCTTGCTGAGGTCAGAAAGCACCTCTGGAGATCGCCTATCCCCTCCCCTTTTTTTATAGCAAGGTCACCTAGAGCAGGTTGCCCAGGACCATGTGTGGTCACGTTTGGAATATCTCCAAGAATGGAGACTCCACAACCCCCCTGGGCAACCTGGTCCAGTGTTTCCATCACCCTCACAGTAAAAAATCTTATGTTTAATGGGATTTCTTGTATTTCTGTATGTTCCTGTTGCCTCTTGTCCTGTCCCTGGCTGTCACTGAGAAGAATCTGTGTCCGTCTTCTTTACCCCCTGTCCCCATCGGGCGTTTCTAGACAATGATAAGATCCCCCTGAGTCTTCTCCCCTCCAGGCTGAACGGTCTTGGCTCTCTCAGTCTCTCCTTGTATGGGAGCAGCTCCAGGCCCTTAGTCATCTCGGTGGTTGTGCTTGCTCCACTAGGTCCATGTTGTACTGGTGGACCAAGCCCTCCAGGTGTGGCCTCACCAGCACTGAGGAGAGGGGAAGCATCTCCTCCCTCGACCTGCTGGCAACGCTGCTCCTGATGCAGCCCAGGATGCCATGGGTCTTTGTGGCCACCAGAGCACGTTGCTGGTTCACCGTCAACTTGGTGCCCACCGGGTGCTTCTCTGCAAAGCTCCTTGCAGCTCAGGCAGGTTTTGGTCCACCTCCCTGGCCTCTTATCCAGCTCGTACTTCATCAGTGTTTCTACAAAGACACAACGGGAGAGGCCCAGGCTGCAGAAACATTTGGTTGGACCCAGTGGCCCCTCTCTCCCCTCCTGCACCGAGCTTGGCGATGCTCCTTCTGCCTCCACAGGCAGGTTGCTGCCTCCTGAGCACGAATGGCAGCCATGTGCCCGCTGCTGGCCTCTCAGGTGCTGAGGCACAAGTGACCTCACAGTCATGATGCAATCCATGTGCCTGCTGCTGGCCTATGAGGCAATGAGGCCTAGGTGACCTCACAATCAGCGTGGAAGCCACGTGACTTGTATGGAGTAATGCGGGAGAAGGCGTTATCTCCCAAGGTCCTCACGAGGAGGAGATAGTCCAGGCCACCCCAATGAGCGCTGTCCCAGCAGGGAGAGGAGGCTTCGTGTCCCAGGGTCCTGGTGCCCAAGCGGGCCTCATCTCGGAGCCTTGACGTCCTCCCAGATGCCTGGGCCCCTCGGACGCCTGGGCCCCTAGAAGGACTGGGTCACTCCTAGGCGTCCAGGTCACTCAGACTCCTGGGCCCCTCAGAGAGTTGGGACTCTGGGTGCCTAGATCCCCCAGATGCCTGGGCCCCTTGTTAAATAGGGACGTCCCTGGACGCCTGGGTCCCTAGGACTCCTGGGCCCCTTGGAGAATTAAGTCACCCCCAGACGCCTGGGCCCCTCAGAGGATCAGGTCACTCCCAGACACCTGGGCCCCTCGGGTGCCTGGGCCCCTTAGAGAATTGGGCCATGCCCAGATGCCTGGGCCCCTCGGAGTTTGAGCTGCTCCCGGACACCTGGGCCTCGTAGAGTGCTGGGTACCTGGATGCCTGGGCCCCTCAGATGCCTGGGCCCGTAGAAGGACTGGGTCACTCCTGGATGCCCTGGATGCCCTGGACACCTGGGCCCCTCCGTGAATTATGTCACTCCCAGATGCCTTGGCGCCTCAGATGCCTGGGCCCTTGGGAGAACTGGGCTGTTGCCGGATGCCTGGGCCCTCAGAGTTAAAGTTGCTCCCAGACGCCTGGGCCCCTCGGATGCCTGGGCCCCTAGAAGGACTGGGTCACTCCTGGAAGCCCTGGATCCCCTGGATGCCTGGGCAAATACTCCTCCACTTTATGTAGTTGCTGTGGGTTCATGTAAAGTCACCTCTGGCTGCTGCTGATAGGCCAGAAGCAGGTTTATGGCTTCAGTGTAGACTGTGAGGTCACTTCTGCCTGAGTACCGGATAGGCCAGCAGCAGGAACAGTATCAGGAAAGCAGCTGTGAGGTCACCAGTCTGAGCAGCTGAGCAGCAGCAACGGGGCTGTGAAATGGCTTGTGAGGACACTTCTGTCTCTGAGGACGACAGGCCAGAAGCGCGCTGGCCTTGCAGGACTGTTCCCTGCTGGGCTGGGACTCTCCAGGGAGGCCTGAGCTGCCCCAGGCTGCACTGGGCAGGGGGCTCGTGCCGAGCTCCCGATGCTGTGGGTCCAGCAGGGTGCCTGGACTCCACTGAGTAGACTCATTCCTGAGTTCATGCAAGCAGGGATTTGGTTGGCTTCTTTGGGACTTTTTTGGACACTGAAAGAAAGAGGCTGCTGTTGCATTTAGAAACACTTATCAGCTGGTAGAAATGAACCGCACGCAGCACAGAGCTACGAAACCACAGTTCCTGCAGTTGTGTGGGGAGTTCTACACAAGTGCTCTGTCATTAAATATATACATATATAAAATAAATACACACACACATACATATTCACACATATATGTGTACGTACATATATACATATATTGTATTTTCTTTACATGTCTAGGAACTACAGAAGGCATTCCTGATCATCATCTTTTTTTTTTTTTTTTTTTTTCCCCTTGGGAGAATAGGTGTTTTCACCACTGGAGAAATACATTGAGCCAATATTCAGGAGAGCTTTGCAGAGACTTGTGCAGTCTCCTGTGTTCTGTGGTAGGATGAAGACATTAAATCACAAAATGCAAGGGAATGTATTTCAGCTCTACTTTGGAAGCCGTACTAGGGCAAGTGAGGCATAGGGACTATCCAGGGAAGTTAACCAACATCTCTTGTCTTCTGGGTTGTATAAATCGTATTTGAAAGGAGAATGCAATGTACAGTGATGAGGAATCACTTTCAGGGTTCTGAGGCTGAATTGCCACATCAATGCCTACTGGCATTGCCTACTGGACAAAAGGAAACATTTCTTAACTGCAACAGGTAAATGTCTGTGTCCTTTGGATTCAGACTGCTGGGTCCTTGTAAACAGCCTTGGCTGTTGTAAGAGTGAGGGCTGGGAGAGGAGAGAGTAAAGAAAAGTTTGTCGGGGAGTTTGTATATCAGTCCATGGGAAAAGTAAGCATGAAGCTGAAACTCGGTACTAGAGTTCCCATACAGGACGTCGTTCTTACTGATCAAGTTGAAGGACTCAGCCTCCTTTTCCTCGACCAAAATGGTCCACAAAAGATTTGGGTGTGTTGATTCAATCCATGCTTTTCCTTGAGTGACTCAAGACCAAAGAAATGTGCTGTCTATCTTTTTAGACAAAAGATCTGCATAGATTTGTGTAGCCCTCTTTGCCTTTCAGGCTTTCAGGACTGTTAAAAGAAATGCTGTCCACAAATGTGTTTTGTAACACTACAGTGAGATCACTAGAAAATTTATTTGCAACCGGGGTTAGAAGACAGCACACAAGGAAAGGTGAAACCATGGCAATGACTGAACAAAATCAGTATCTTACTTAGGATAATGCTGTAACCTTACCCATCCATTTTGCAGTTCTTTAGATATAATTCCTGTGTTTCAATGCTCATGTTAATGTTTTTTCTAAAAATGCTGTTCTGCTCTTTTCTCCCTTCCCACCTTCCTTGCTACCTGTTGACCAATTTCAGCTGAACATGACAAATGTAGAGATCTGAATATTTTTGAACTCTAGGCATCATGAAAATGAATGTCTGGGTGAGGAAGCGATCCCGACAGGTGTGTGCTGAGAGAGAAGGTTGTAATTCTCCCCCATATCAGCTAACTGACCCCTTGCCCTGCGTGCATTTGGGGGCCAATGCCCATGAGTGATGTGAGAACCATCACCTGCCCAGCCAGCATGGTGGGGGCCAGCAGCCATGGTGGGGATGGGCAGGATTGCTTAGGGGAGGTGTGGCACGAGCCAGCAAGAAAATGGGCTTTGGTAGTTGTCCTGATCACAGAACAGCTTACTACTTGTTGGAGTACGGAGAGCATTAACAACAACAACAACAACAATAACAATAAAAGTGGGGGGAAGGGTGAAAAGAAAGAAAAAACCCATCTGTTGGCCTTGGTAACTTTCTTTTCAAACTTCTTGTTTTCTGATCATTGTTCTAGAAATGGTGATTGCCACCCAGCACGGTACAGGCCAGGGCTCTAAACGGCTGGAGAGCCAGCGTACAGGCAAAGGTCTCCCCTGGAGCCTGCAGGAATACGTGCTCTGGAGAAGTTGGCAGCTCTGGCAACCCTGGGCCTGTCAGCTCTGTTTGTTCGCACCACATCCCCTGAAGAAAGATGCACACAGGGACCTTTTCACTTCTTTAATCTCATGGGATTCACTGACTCGAGTCAGAGGGGTAGGTGGAACTCATGGTAAGGAGGTGGCCTGGTTTTAATATGCTTCCTATTCTGTCTGAACATCCACATTTGTTTTAGATTGAGTGACACCAGATGATGACGTTGTGCGTGCCCATAGCTTCCATTCCAAATTCAACAGTCAGGAGGTTGCTGAAGGAGCTAGAAGATGCTGCTCATAAACCTCTCTCCCCATGACAAGAGCTCCAGCTGTCTCAGTGGGATTCAGACTGTGGTTTTCATCTCCTCCTAAGTCTCTGTAGCTTCCAGGAGGTGGCTCTGCATTAGCCTGACTGCAGCTCATGCCTTTCTTCTAACCTCCCTTTTTTTTTTTCTATAATAGTATAATACAACTGATTTTTTTAGGGGGGTGGGATGGGGTGGAAAGAAATGCGTTGAGAGTTGTGTCTTCCAGGTCACTGATGAACGTGGACAGATCCCGGTATAGACCCCTGCGTACTCCGCTTGTCACCGGCTTCCGTGTAAAGCACCACCCATTCACAAAAACCCTCTGAGCGTGATCATCCAACCAGCTTTTTACCCACCCAGTTGTCTACCCAGTGTGTTGTCACACTTACTTGTATACAAGAAGATAATGTGAGACAGTGTCAAACACCTTGCTAAAATCATGGTAAATAACATCCACTACTCTGCTCTCCTCTGCAAGTACAGGTCTTTTATCACAGAAGGCAATCAGGTTGCTCAGGAATGATTTGTCTTCAGCAAATCCATGCTGACTGCTCCCAGGCACCTTCTTCTTCATGTGCCCGGAAGTGTGATGTGAGAGGACTGACTCCATGACACACTGCTCACCAAAGTGAGGCTGAGTGGCCTGCAGCTCCCCAGGTTGTCCTTGTGGCTTTTTTTGAAGATGGGCACAACATACTCCTTTTCCTGGTCATTGGGACCTCCCCTGTTCTCCACAGCCTTTCAAAGATGGTAGAGACTGGCTTTGTTGTGATAGCGGCCAGACCTCTCAACATCCTCGGATGCAGCCCATCCAGTCTCATGGACTAGTATGGGTTGAGTTCTTCCAAGTAATCCCTCACTCAACGCTCTTCCACCTTTCGTTGTTGCTGTTGTTGTTTTCCTTTGGACCTCCCCTGATCTCCACAACCTTTCAAAGATGACAGAGAGCAGCCTTGCTGTCATAGCAGCCAGCTCTCTCCATGTCCATGGATGCCAGCCATCCAATCCCAGAGACTTGTATGGACTGAGTTCTGGCAAGCCATCCCACACTCAAGACCTATGCACTGCAGGTTGGTTTTCTCCTCAGGAGTCTTGACCCTAGGCACAACAGCCTGGGAGACCTTGTTGGTGAAGACTGAAGCCAAGAAGGCACTTAGTTCCTCAGACCTACCTGCAGCTGCTGTTACTAGATTCCCTGCCCAATCCAGCAGTGAGCCAATATTTTCCTTGTTATTCTTTTACTTTAACTGAAGCAGTAGACCTTTTCTCCATGTCCTTGATGTCCCCTGCAAGTGTCAATCCTAGGGGAGCTTTGGTTTCCCTAACACCAACTCTGATCTGCTGGACAATACTTCTGAATTCCTGCTTTGCTGCCTCTCCCTCCAATTCACTTCCTGCATGCTGCCTTATTGCCCGAGAGCTGAGGTATGAAAGGAGCTTCCCACCAAGAGGGAAAACCCTGCAGTGCCCAAGGCCAGGGAGAAACGGAGCTGGGCCATGCAGGAATGGCAGGAGAGGGGTTTGCTGGCTGAGCTGACTCTGCAGCACCTTGGGGCCTGTGGCAGAGGTGAACTGATCTCCAGGCAGGACAAGGTGCCACCGAAGAAGTCCCTGGGCCTGGGCAGCCTGTGATCCACCCTGAGGTCATCATTAGCACAATCCCTGCTCATATTGTCCAGGGGCGAGAAGAGGTTCAGAGGGAGGAGAGCAAGAAGGGTTTGAGAGTCCTGAGACTACAGCGGAGACTTTGGTGTGCTGTGCCTCCCATTTGCACAGCACACTTGGGTGTGGACAGTACAGGCTGTGCGTAAAGGCAGAGGAAAGATTCATTTGTTTGGGCACAGGTAGGAAATCAGAGATGCCCTGGGGCACTTGCCCAGCACCACTCCAAAAAGCCATGGCTTTCCTGTGGGTCCCATGCTGTATCTGCTAGAAAAATGCAGTTGTGCTGGACACCCCAGGCATCTGACATGGCCCTGCCAGCCTATTTCTATGTCATTAAATCAAGAGTCTGCACTGAATTACATTAGGATTTTGCACTGCAGAGATCCCCACGTGTCTCAACTCCACAGAGAGTGGTGCTCTAGCAGTATTAGGCATCTAGGGTCACTTGAGATGGCCAAGGAAATTCCCCACCTGGTCCCCACCTAGTGCTCAAGGAGGATCTTGCTCTTAGTTGCTCCATCAGAGCAAGCAGACACTGGCACATGTCTTGGACCACCTCTGTCTCTTCTAATGTCACCAGGTGCTTGTTTATGGGCAACTGACTCCCACCCTCCATCTCCAGCGATTACAGTGGGAGCTTAGACAAGGAGCTCCCATGCAGACACCTCTGTTGTGCTCACTTCAGCTTGGGCAAGGGGAATCCCACCTGCGGCGTGCTTGTGGAGTTCTCAGGAGTTTGCTGAATCCCACTGCAGCCCAGAGGCTTCTAAACTGGCATAAGATGCCTAGACTGACTCATCTGAACCAATATCTGAGCCATGTGTCAGTGAGCTCCTTTCTTGTCCCCATCTAGGTGTCCTGCCTCATTAAGAGATGGGAATAGGGCCTTCCAGAGAGGGACTTTTCCACCTCTCACAGATAACCATCCTCTGATGAGACAAATTGCAATGCTGCAGTGGGTTTCTGTCCTCTGTTTAGAGAGGGACCATAGGTGAATATTTTGGCATGGAGTTTTTCTGCGCCCTGTGCGCACCTTGCCACTTTTCCCTGCACATCTTCAGCAGGTTTCTGTTGTCCAAACCCCTGAGCTCCTCTGCCCTTCAGGGCTGCCTCCCTTTGCCCATGCCATGGAAGAGCTCCATACAGCTGAGCTTCCTCTTCACACAAAGGACATCCCCCCTCCTCACCTTCCCTCCTGGTCTCTCCTGAAGAACTTGTAGCCATCAGTTGCAGCTCTGTCACCATGCAAGCTGTCTCGCCATGTCTCAGCAGCTACTCCAACAATGCCACAATTCTGTGACAGCAGGCAGAGCTCCAGCTCCTCTTGCCTGTTCCCCAAGCCTGAGAGCATTTGTACTCATTGGAGCTGCAGCACCTCAGCTGTGGCACCCGGGCCAAGTGCAGCCTTATGACAGGGAAACCTGTTACTGAGTGCCCAGGACATCACATAAGCAAAGGCTTTGCTTCATAGCAGAGACATGCTGGAGTGGGTGGCACATGGCAATGGAATGGTGAAAGAAGGTGCTGATGAAGAGAGCAAGCCCTGCAGTCCCCAAAGCCAGAGAGAAACACAGCTGGGCCATGCAGCCCTGGTAGGAGAGGGGTTTCCTGCCCCAGGTGACGCCAAAGCACTTTGGGGCCTGTGACAGAGGTGAAGAGGATGTCCAAGAAAGACAAGCTGCTGCTGAAAAGGTCCCTGGGTGTAGCATACCCTTTGATCTAGCCACACTGTGGACATCATTAGCATATTTGCTGTTCATACCATTGGTGGGAGAGAAGGTTCAGGAAAAAGAGAACCATCAGGGTTTGAAAGAATAGGCACCCGAGTGGAGACTCTGGTGTGATGGGCCTCCCAGTCCTGCAGCACCCTGGATGTAGCCGGGATGGACCTTCCCTCCATGACATGGTGGTGGTGTTCGGTTTCTGGCACACAGGCCCCAAACCCCTTTGAGACACCCTGTGGTGTCTGCCCCGTACCCCCTCCACCAGCACATGGCTTTCCTGGAGGTCCTGTGTGGTATGTGCCAGCCACATGCAGTTGTCTTGGCACCCCAGGCACCTGGCACAGCACTAGAGGTCTTTTTTATTCCCTTAAAATGAGAGCCATGAATTAACTGGAGTGTCTGCAATGCCGAGATGTGCATGTGTCTTAGCTCTGTAGTGACTTGAGCTGTAGCATACACAGTTGACAGAGCCTAGAGAGTGACCTGGCTCTCCTTATGGTGAACTCCTTCTTTTGGTCAGCTGAAAAACTCTGTGGGCGCCATGGAAATGCATGGCTAAGGACAGTTCAGATGCCGAAAAATTTGGTGTAGATTCAGGTGGCCAAGCGAACTTGCCCTACCACCCCTCTGGCCCACAGGTGATGCTCAGGCAGGATGTGGGTCTCTCAGAACTGCTCCATCAGAGGTGGCAGACGCACACAAATGACTTGGACCAAGCCTGGAACCTCAGCCGTCACCAGGGGTTTGGGTGCAAGCCGCTGACTCCCTGCTCCATCCCTACTGCTTCTCGTGGGAGCTCAGACAAGGGGCTTGCATGCAGGCACCTCTTCTGTGCACACCTGAACTGAGGCATGAGGAAGCCCACCTCCTATGGGTTTGTGGCATGCCTGGGAGAGAGCTGAATCCCCCTCTGCCCAAGGTTTTCTAAGCTGGGATTAAACACCTGCATTTCCTCCTCTGAATCACTGTCCTACGCAGGGGAAAGGAAGCCCTCCCTGTCACTGCCTTGATCTGCTGCCTCATGATGGGACAGGAATAGGGCTTGACAGAGGGGAACGTTTCCACCCCTGTCCACCTCCGTCCTCTGACAGGATAAAGCACACTGCTGAAATCAGTCTCTCTCCACAATCCAGAGAGGGACTGTAGGTGGTTAGCACAGTTCCAAGAGCATTTCCCAGAAGGGACCCTGCTGCCCCTCAGGAGCTGTCAGCCTCGGAGCCCCAGGAAAATCTCGAGGGAGCCCAGGGGTCAGAGAAAGTCACATGTTCAGCTGGGCCTCTGCTCCTGAGCAGGGCCAGGCTCCAGGGACAGAGGGAGCTCATGGCAACCTGGCAGCACTGCTGAGAGACAGATCTGTCCAAGAGCAGCTCCTCTGCAAAGAGCAGCAGGGCTCTGGGCACTGCCTGCTGCTGCTGCTGACATAAGATGAGAGAAGACAGAGAGAAGTGAAAGGCATTGTGGAGTGCAAGGACAGAAGAGAGCTCATTCTGGGAGAAATCTTCACAGCCCTTGACATGGTAAGTCTCTCTCTCTGGCTTCAGGGTGATACTAGTGAGGTTCCTGGAGGGGTCTTCTGAACCCAGCCCATCCCATGGCTGATAGGCTTTTTAAGGATCGCTCTCCCGGCTCTGCCAGTGCAGAGGAGGAAGTGCTTCAGAGCAGGGATTCCCTGCCACAGCGTCAGAGGGAAACAGGGCATCCTGCTACCTTCTCCCAGGGATGCTGCTGGGGTGTGAAGCTGAGCTGTGCACGCCACTCTGCCCGGGGCTGTTTTTCAGAGCAGTGCCCTGTGCCCCAGGGTGCTGTGTGCCTGGGGCAGTGACTCTGCTGCCTGCAAGGGTCAGCACCCAGCCTGCCCGGGGAGCTCCCCACGGCACTGTGGGGAGAAGCTCTGGGTGAGAGGAGTGACCCCCCAGCAGGGCAGGCTCATTCTCTCATCAAGTGGGTGCTGCATGGGTCTGGGCTGCCCACAGCTCCAGCTCACCATGAGAACATTTTGAGAATGGAGTTTTCCATAGGACTGGTCTCTGTATGGTGGGAATGGAAACGCAGCAGTCAGATTTAAACAAAGGGCTAAGCATCTTAAGCACCACACTGAAGGTGAATAGGTTTGCAAGGAACCTCAGCAAGTGCCTTCACCACCCCTCAGCCTACAGACAGCACCAACATCACCTTGCCAGTCTCATAGGAGATTCTCTCATCTGCTCTTTAGCATCTGCAAAGAGGGAGATGCCCCTGGGAAGTTTCCTGCTGCTTGGAGGTTTCCATAGGGCTGAGCTGAGTGCCCAGCGAGTGGGATGAGGTCTGTGTGGGGACAGAGGAAGAGCTGCCAGCAAGGACATCTCCAAGCAGCAGAGAGATGGTCAGAGAGAGACAGAGCAAACCGCCTCCAGAAACCTCATGCGAGGCTGGGATGCAGGAAATTTTCTGCCAGCCCCTGCAGTGCAGATGCTTTCCCCTCAGCAAGCCCTTCACCTTTCCTCTGCTGCCCAGCAGAGCCCTCTGCCCTCAAGGCCTTGGGATCCAGGACACAAATTGCCTTTTTGGCAGCCGGAGCCCCAGAAGAGGAGAGGAGCAGCTCTCCTGCCACATGTCCATTTCCTAAAACATGACAAAAAGGCTGGGAACAACCGCCCTGTGATGTCTCCATCTGGGAGGTGGTGTGCACAGCTGGGTTAGGGGAAGGCCTTCCTCAGTGTGCCTCTCTCTTTCTGTCTTTGCCAGCCTAGGCAGAAGCATCAAGGTGATTTTTCCTTGCTTCTCTCCCTGTCTGGGCTGCTCTTGTTCTTGCTCTTGGGCTTCCTGGGGAGGAAATTTGCAGCTACAGAGTCTGACACAGACCCTGTGGTTCCTGCTGCAGAGTTGTCTCCAATGGAGGGAGAGGACGAGGATCCCTTCTTGCCTTTGGGGCTCAAAGCAGCACAGGCTGTGGGGCTGGGCAATGAGCTGATTGTCCTTTCAGGAGACCCCACCTTTAAGACACTTGACCCTCCCTGTGGTGTGCTGCCAGGCTGTGTGCTGCCCTCGAGAAGGGCACAGCTCTTCTGTAGGACATGTGTGATAGCTGAATGTCCCATGCAGAAGCCACAGAGGTGCTAAGGAAATGTCAATGCTGCTGGGGGTGGCTGTAAGTGGGCAGCTGAAAAAGCACTGTGTGTCTTTGTCCAGAAACTGGGTGCTGAGTTCTCCCTCCGTACCAGAGCCATGTCACAGAGTCCTTCTTCTGATCATCAGAGCCATGAGCTATGTCACACCCTCTCCATCACTTGGAGTATCTGAGCTGAGAAAGGGAGGTGGGTTTGGAGTTCTGTGCTTTTCTAGTGGACACCACTGTCAGCACAGGCCATGGGCCCTTGAGATGGTCCCCTAGCTGAGAGAAGTACACACCCAAGGCAGCTGGGAATGGGACTGATGTGGAGACCAGTGTGTTGGCTCTGTCCTAGGGCACAGGAAGACTTTTTGCCTCTCAGGATTCACCAGTCTTCACACTGAGAGCAGGGGAAAGAGTACATATTCCCACCTGGCAGAGAAGACAAACAAACAAATAAGCCCTCCAAAAGGGAAGCTGTTGCTTTTGTGGTCAAAATGCCTTAGAATTGGCTGTGAGGAGGTTGAACCGCCCTTCTACATTATAGCAGGACTGACCCCTCTGGAGCCCATGGGCAGAGGACCCTGCTCCTCATGGCACACTGAGGCAGCCCAAACTGGAGCTCCAGAAAGGGAGCTGAACCAAGGTCTTGCCAAGAAAGAGAAAAGCAATGTCTGTGTGTGTGTGTGTGTGTGCGCGCGTGTGTGTTGGCAGGGGTGTCTGTGAGAAAGGGAAAGTGTTTTGATCAGAAAAGTCTCTCCTGACTTGTCACTATTTTTCCTCCTTGGACCGTCCCCTCTGCCCAGAGGGAGAAAATGTCCAACAGCAGCTCCTTCAACGAGTTCCTCCTCCTGCCATTCGCCAACACACGGGAGCTGCAGCTCTTGCACTTCTCGCTCTTCCTGGGCATCTACCTGGCTGCCCTCCTGGGCAATGGCCTCATCATCACAGCTATAGCCTGTGACCACCGCCTCCACACCCCCATGTACTTCCTCCTCCTCAACCTCTCCCTCCTTGACCTTGGCTCCATCTCCACCACTCTCCCCAAATCCATGGCCAATTCCCTGTGGGACACGACGGCCATTTCCTACACAGGATGTGCTGCTCAGGTCTTTTTCTTTGTCTTCTTTATCTCAGCAGAGTATTCTCTCCTCACTGTCATGGCCTACGACCGCTTTGTTGCCATCTGCAGACCCCTGCACTACAGGACCCTCATGGACAGCAGAGCTTGTGTCAAAATGGCAGCAGCTGCCTGGGGCAGTGTTTTTCTCTATGCTGTACTGCACACTGCTAACACATTTTCAATACCACTCTGCCAAGGCAATGTGGTGGACCAGTTCTTCTGTGAAGTTCCCCAGATCCTCAAGCTCTCCTGCTCAGACGTCTACCTCAGGGAAGCTGGGCTTATTGTGGTTAGTATCTGTTTAGCTTCAGGGTGTTTCATTTTCATTGTGCTGTCCTACGTGCAGATCTTCACTGCTGTGCTGAGGATCCCCTCTGAGCAGGGCCGGCACAAAGCCTTTTCCATGTGCCTCCCACACCTGGCTGTGGTCTCCCTGTTTCTCAGCACTATCATGTTTGCCTACCTGAAGCCCCCCTCCCTCTCCTCCCCAGCTCTGGATCTGGTGATGTCCGTTCTGTACTCGGTGGTGCCTCCAGCAGTGAACCCCCTCATCTACAGCATGAGGAACAAGGAGCTCAAGGACGCACTGAAAAAACTGATTCAACTGGTACTAGTTCAGCAGCAATAGGCTGCTCATCCCTCTTTGTAAGTGACTTGAATTTATCTCAGACAACTCTTGTGCTTTGGGCATTCTCCCTGTGATAATCATGTTTGTACAGAAGTGTTTGAATTCATCCCACTTCTCCAGAGGCACAAACCCAGCCTGTCTGAACAAGAGGCTTTCTGTGAATATGTCTATCACTGTTTTGGAGCTGGCCTGGTTCTAATAAAAGAGTATTTCCTCAGTGCTGTGCTTGAAAGTTGATTTCATCTGCCAAGGCTGGAGCCAATAATTCACTCAAGGGTTTTCACCCTGAAAGGGCCTGTTGCTTTTCCAGGGCTCTCCATGGGCTCAAGGCAATGAGCTCATGGGGTGCTGTGTTAGGGAATGAGGGATGCATTCAGCTCTCACTTGTGGGTGCCCAGTGTTCCTGGAGGTGCTGAATGGTCAAGTACCATCTGCCTGGGACTGTCTGCCCTATGACAGGGCTGGTGACAGATACCCACAGTGGGGACCCTGCAGGCATGGGGAAGGGGGCCTGGAGAGTGGTTCATGTCACCTTCATTGAAACACCGTGGACTCACTAGGGACACACCTGAACACAGCCTGAGCCATTTGAAATGCCCTGTGATTGCTCAGAGCATCATCCACAGCCACGGACTCCTTGGTAGGTGTTGTCAGGTGCAATGATGCCCGTCCACCTGGGTCTTCTTCTCGTCCCAACCACGACGGCCAGTGCAGAGTCACCCCTGGCCCTGGGGCACCACAGCCCGCTCGCTCTGCAGAGCAGCACCACCAGCTCGGGGCCCTGCGGGGAGCATAGGGGAGGCTCCAGGAATGGCCAGGCAGGCCAGCACTGATGCACTCCCTGGGGTGAGGAAACACACCAGTGGGTTTGTGCGGCAGAGCCAGGTCTCATGGAGGGGAAGCAAGACATGCCAGGCATGGAAGAGTGGTGGCCATTTCCAGCCCTAGCTGCACACCGCAGGTTTATGGGCGAGTTTTGCTGTGCAGCCAGCTCATTTCTCCTGGGCTCAGTGCTGGTATTGAGGAGAAGAGCCAGGCCTAGGCAGCCTCTCTCCTGGCCCAGACTCCAGCAGGCCCTGGGGACGGCTGTGTGCTAACCCCTGCGTGGGACATGGCCAGGGCTGGGCAAGGTGCAGAAACTGTGGAGGCTGCCAAAGCAGGAGGGCTGTGGGGGACAGGGCACCAAAGGCTGCCACAGGGACTGTGCCAGGGGGATGTTGGCATGGCCGACGAGCTCTTGTTCTTGCTCCAGCTGTGCTGGAGCACAGGCTGAGAACCAAGAGGACCCTCAGGCAAAGCTGTGCTCCTTGGGGAGCTGCCCTGAGCACCACAACAGGCAGAGCACGCTCCTTGTGTGTCCCCGTCCTGCTGGGAGGGTGGCACGGGCACCAGGGAAATGGCCTGTTTCTGCCTGGGGTCAGTGCGGGAGTTTGGCCTGTGAAGTGAATGCGACAGCCACTGCTGCTGAAACACCGGCCACGACCCCTCGCTGCAGCCCCCACTGCCCCTGCCCCTGCCGACCTGCCCCTGCCAACCTGCCACCACCCCCATGCTGCCTCGTCCTCTGTCCCTCTTCCCACACTGCAGGGACCAGTGATGCAGCAGGAGCTGGCACAGCCCCACAGCCACTGCCCGGCCCCTGGCCCTCCCCTCCTGCCTGCCAAACATCACATCCATCTTCAAGAAGGACAGGAAAGAGGATCTGGGGAGTGATGGGCTGGTCAGCGTCACCTCAGTCCCTGGGGAGCAAATCTTCCTGGAGCTAGTTCCAGCCACATGAAGGCGTTGGGAACAGCCAGCACGAAGTCATCAAGGTCAAATTGTGCCTGGTCAATCTGATTGCCTTCTGTGATGGGATGACTGGCTGTGTGGACAAGGGCAGTGCAGTGCATGCACTTCTGGAATTTAGGAAGGCCTTTGACATGGTCTTCCATAACATCTTTGTAGCCAAACAGGGAGATGTGGGGTGGAGGAGTAAGCAATGGAGGGTGTGGGAACTGAGCTGGAGGCCGCCTGGCTCAAAGGGTGGAGAGTAGTGGTACAAAACCCGACTGACTAATTGTTACCAGGGATGTTCTTCAGAGGTCAATACTGGAGCCAATGCTGTTTGTCTTTGTGAATGATTTAGATGGTGGGATGGAGTGGACTCTCAGCCAGTTCATCAATGATGCCTAATTGGGGCGAGTTGCTGACCTGTTGGAGGACAGGGCTGCTAAGCAGAGGGGCAGCACAGGCTGATGATACGGGCTGATGGGAACATGGGGAGTTCAACCAAGTCCAGTCCCTGAGATGGAATAACCCTGAGCAGCAGGACACGCTGGGGCTGACTGGCTGGAAAGCAGCTTTGCAGGAAAGGACCTGGGGGACCCGGTGGACAGCAAGTTGACAAGAAGCCAGCAGGCTGCTCCTGTAGCAAAGATGGCCACCCTTATCCTGGGTTGTATTTGCAAGAGTGCAGACAGCAGGGCAATCGCACTGGAACAGATGAAATCTCCTGGCAGCCTCGACCAAAGAGAAGCAAGATAAAGGTCAGAAGATGACAAGCCCCATGGGCAGGAGGGGACCGGCAGTTCCTGACAGCGCAGCTGCAGCAGCAAGCTCTCAGGCAACAGCCAGGACATGCACGACACAAACAGCACACCTCGGAGAGGAGAACAGCACTTGGCTTTTATTGTGTGCATGCAGGCACAGATGACAAGGGGCAGCTCCTCACTCATCCTCAAGCCTGCAGCCTTTCCAAACACACTGTGCTGTTTGCACAAGCCAGAACACCCCAAGGATATGGGAGCAACGGCAGTCCCGGAGCTGCTGCGACAACCTTGCCCCAGGGCAGTGAGAGACTGAGAGCTGCAGGGCACAGCTGGTGTCTTGGTGCTGTGAGCAGGCAGCCACTGGCCTGCAAGGGCCCAGGGGAGCCTTGGCAATGGGCCGTGCTCACTGCTCCAGCGGAAGGCGAAAAAACCCCAGGGACTGCTGCCAATGTGTCCTGGGGGAAAATTCCTTCCTGACCCCAAAGCTGGCGATCGGCTGTTCCCTGTGCATGTGAGCAAGGCCTGCCTCCCGGCCAGCCCTGGGAGGCTTCTCATGCCCACTGGGGCTCAAGACACCAGCGCTGCCCAACCCCTTTCCTCTCTCAACCTGCAGCCACCTTAGGGGCTACAGAGAGTGGCAAAAAAAAAAACCCAAAAAACACAGACCTGACAGAGCTGAGGGGAAACAAATCTTTCCCGGGCCCTGCAGGAAACCACTGGCTGCTCCAGAGGTTGGCGGAGAGGTATGACACTGAGGATAACCACCTGGAACAGCCTCACATCCCATGCCCTGCATTTCCTGGGTGCTGCATCTGGCGCCGAAGCACATCTGCATGGGGAGCTTTGGAATGGTCTTTGGCTGCTGAGAAAGGATGTCCTTGTTCTTTGCAGGCCCTCGAGTTCACTTTTCCCACTGATTTCCCGCTGAAAAGGCCTGGTGCCCCTGGGCATCTCGAGGTGTGTGGGGGTCTTCTCATGCCAGCAAGGGGTTGGTCCAGTCTCTGAAGGACCACAGCTACATCCGGCTTGGAATCCGAGCCTGCTCGGAGCATGACTTGGATCAGAGCACCTCCAGAGAACTTTTCCAACGGAAATTCTTCCACAATCCAATGGCTACACAAGGGCTGACTCAGCTGTGAGATTCCGCTCACTGCCTTCTCATCAGGAAATGCCTGGGCACAGTCTCTGCTCCCAGAGAAATGGCTGCTGACAGTGGCGGGAGGTGTCACTTCCATTTCCCACTGGAGGCATGCAGAGGCCAGCAGTGCCCAGCAGTGCCACACGAGGACAGGAACAAAGCCTTCCAGCCTGCTTGCCTTGGCCTCGTTGGGTCAGCTCAGCTGACGGGGCTTAGAAGAGACCTGGAGCTGGCAGATGCTGACCTGCCTCTGCTTTCCTGAGAGTGAAAACACTGTGAAAACATTGCTGTCCCTTGGTATTGCTCTCTCCGTCTTTGGAGGTGTCCCAGGCAGAAGAGGAACAGCATCAGCAGTCTTTCTGAGGCTCAGACAAGCCGAAGGCCCAGTCTTAGAGCAGGTGCTGGGCACTGCAGCAGGACTCTCTTGCCCCAAGTCCATGCTCCCCAGCAAAAGCCCTTGCTGGCACAGGCCCTTGTGCCATCAGGCTGGAAGCACTTCCTCTGAAGAAAGAAGGCTATCGGTCCCCAATCAGCAGGCAACCTCTTCTATGCCCGTGCTGCTGCAACCTCCCACAGGTGCAGACTGGCACGAGACGCCAAGCACAGGTGAGGAGAACTGGCACCTCCGAGAGTCCCTTGTCCTCAGGGGGAACATTCGTGCAGTGATGGCGAAGGGCCGCCTGCTTGCCAGTTCCAGCAGCTCTGCGAGGCTTTGCCAGGGAGCTCGGACCTCCCCTCTCCATCAGGCTCTCAGCAGTCCTCATCCCAGGGAGCCATTTCCTGAGGCTCTTTCCAAGACCCATCTCTGCTGTCCCAGGTCAGGCACTGAGGGCCACTTCGCTCAGCAGGCCAGCAAAGGTGCTGCACGCGGGGCAGTTGCCACAGGCCAGGTCGTGGCCACTTGCCACGAGCATCACGAGCTGCTCTAGGTCATTTGACTGAAAGCACACACAGAACACTGCCTCACAATACGCATCATAGTACCCATTGCTGACTCCTGCCACCACATTGAGTCCTGCAACGAGCCAGCAGATTCCTGTGCACTGGAACCTGCATTCCAGTGGTGGCAACAAGGGCCAGGAAATGGCTTCGGAAATAAGGAGACGGCTGCTCTCTTTTTGCAGTCTATGCAAGAGCTGCGTTTTCTGCTCTGGAAGAGCAGTGGAATGGAGCTCTCCCTGGGGAGCTGGAAGTGCAGAACAGCCCTGCGTGACACTCAGCAGGCAAGCCCGCTGGAAGAGCATGATTTGGATAGACACGCGGGCACAGGCAGCCTCTCTGATTTGCTGGCTTGTCTCCCTCCTGTTCGCTGGAGGAAGGAAGCACTCCACAGTCAAACCCCGCACAGCTCCTGCAAATGCCCAAGCAGCCTTACTCGAGCCCTGCGCAGTGCACTGCCTCCAAGCTCTGCACTAGCACCAGAACACAGCACCGCGCCCTTCAACCTCAGCATGTCCCTCCCCGCTGACCTCTCCTGCAAATGCCGCTGCCACAGCTCCCAAGGTGGAGCAGCCCCAAGACAATTTCCACCATGCCCCTTGAGGGCCGGACAACCACCAGATGCCTGAGGTCACCACAAGCTTTCAGAGGACAGCTCCAAACACCCAGCAGCACCCCCTGAGCCAGCACAATGCAGAACACAGCCAACCTGGGAGCTCCAGAAAGGCAGGGCTTTCTCCACCCCAAAAGCACAGGACAGCTTCAGCTTTGTCTCAGCACTGCTGAAGCTCATGCAGTCTCCTCAGAAAGCTCCTGATGCAACACCAATGGCCACCACAAAGGGAGAAACAAGTGCAGCAGGGGCAGAGCAAGAGGAAGGCAGAGGTTTGTTCCAGCGCATGGGAAAGTGGTTGGGCCAGCACCAGGCTCCTCAGTTCCCTGCAGTCTCTTGCCAATGGGAAGTGCAGGCCAGTGGGGCCAGAGAGATCACTAGTGCTTTGGGGCTGTCACGTCTCCCTCGTGGCCTGAGGAGGCTGCAGAGTGGTGCACCTCTCTTGGCTAGGCCCGTTCTCTCGCTCTCCTTGGCAAAGAGGCATCCTAGGGTCTCACCGTGCCTGTCTTCTCCATCATGGTTTTCTTCCGGCCGTGTTTAGGCAGTGTTAGGGAGCGAAGCGGCAGACACAGGCACTCAACCAGCCCGCGAGGCAGAGCAGTGAGTGGTCTCAGCAGCAAAACTGGGCAGATAAGGTGCAAAGCAAGGGCTGGAAGGAAGGTGAGCGGAAGGCCAGGAGGAGGTCTCCGTACCAAATGGAGGTGCAACTGCTGAGTCTTTCCATCGTTCGGTGGCCGGAGGTGCAGGCACTGGTGCCCCCACATGTCCTGCGACAGTGCCCTGCTCGGAAGCCATCGATAGCCCTGCTGCCCTCGCAGGGGTGTGTTCGTGCCCAAGGACAGCCTGCCGAGAGCCTCCCAAGAGCCCTTGGCTGCAGGCAGCTCTGTGCTCTGGCAGGGGGCCCGGGAGGCTGCGCCTCTTCTGCTGCCCCGGGGCATTGTGACTGCGTTGCCAGGGGACAGCACTGTGACATGGGGGCCCCGGGGCCTCGCCGCAGCCTCCCCTGCCAGCTGCCTGCTGGCCCAGCATCGGCGGGTGGCACAACATCCCTGGGTGCCAGCCCTCGCGCAGTCCCTGTGCCCAGGATGCCAGGGCAGCTGGTCCTGTCCTTGCGTGGCTGCACACTGGGCATGCCCAGGAAAGCCTGCTGGGCTCCTTGCTCTGTGTCCCTGTGCACCAAGGTGCCCCTGTCACCGCAGGAAGGGCAGGAGTCCAGTCAGCTGCTGGCTTTGGGCAGTGGCTTCTCTCGCAGCTCCACCAGCAGCCGTGGAGCTTGGCAGAGCTGGGCACAGTGCCAGCAGCTGGGCAGCAGTGACCTGCTGGCAGGTGGAGGTGGGGGTACTGGAGGGGAGGGGCGAGCTCAGTTGTTCTGGGCACCAGATCGTGGCCCCGGGCCACGGGTGCAGGCCCATCTTCCGCCCTGCCTCACAGCATCAGGGCCAGGGCCCTAGCCGGACTTTTTCGGGCACAGAACAGCAGCAGGTCCAGCAAAGAAGGGCTCTCTCTTCTAAACACGTCTCCAGCGTAAGCACAACCTCTTGAAGGTTACCCAGTGGCTCCTGTGGCTGTCAACACTAAGACCATGCCCCGAGACGGCTGCTGCCAGGCCTTCCAGCTGTTGGCGTGTGCAGTTTGAATCACATGTGCCTAGGATTTTCCAAAAGGCCCGCCTGAAAGTCACTGGCCTGAAAGGGCCCCAGGACCCCCTATGACACCCCAGCCGTGTCCCTGCTGCTGGCCTCTCACGTTCTCACACATAGGTGACCCTGCCATTGGCATCCAGGAATGTGGGAAAGGCTGTTCTCCAGGATTTGCTTGCTCCTGCACTGGCTTCCCAGGAGCTGGGAGAGGGCCTAGGAGGTAGCAGTGTCCTGGCCCCAGGCACACGTCAACACCTTCACCTCACGAGTCGTGGGACCGGTCCCTCCTACTCCAAGTCCTCTGAGTGGCCAGCTGGTCTCCAACAGGGTGATGAGCCTGAGGTCTCCTTGCCCACCCAGAGGGCATGCTCCTGGGGGACTCCCATAAGCACCGCTGGCTGCTTGTCCTCAAGCACCTGGCCCAGGAATTGTCTGCAGGAGGGAGATGATCAGTTATCACAGCCCCAGGCAGTGCAGGGCCATGAGGATCCCTCCAGGCCTGTTCTTCCAGCACTTCCTCAAACAACATGCTTGAGAGGAACAGGAAGGGACAGGTCCCATCTGTGCCCATCCAGCCGGCTGCAGGGAACATCTGGGGGACTTGGTTTAGTTCAACACAATGAAATTCTGGGTGTAGCAGCAGGGCTGGCAGTCACTGGTGCCTTCCCTGCCACTCCAGGAGCCGAGACTGCTCCCCAGTGCTGAGGGGCTAAAACAAAAGCTTTATGTGCACAGAGAAAGGCTGGGAAATACTGCAGGTCTTGCTCAGGCCGCACGTTACGGGATCTGCTTCTGAGGGTGTCTCAGTGGTGGCTGTGATGTGACTCAGGTCCCTTGTGAGCCACACATTGGAGGCATCTCACAGTCTTCAGCCACCCTACACTTTAAGGTCCCAGGCTGAAATCTTTGCCTGAGTGCCCAGAAACTTGTCCCTGGCTGGAAGAGGTCCCTCAAATCCTGCTGCCCTCCATCCCACAAGGGGTGTCAGGAAAAACCCTCCTTCCCGCAGGTGCTGCTGGTCATGGAAGAAATGGCCTTGCCAGAGAGGGGGTGAATCCACCTGTACTTGGAGATGTTTACTGGTGGGACTCCTGGCCTGCATTCCCCCTCTTTTGGTTCATTTCTACTTTCTTCCTCTGCCTCTCCCACAGAAATTTATCTGACTCTGTGAGGTGTGTCCTGAGCCCACGGCATGAGCAGAGGAAGCCATATCCAGCCTCGTGGCTCAGGGTTGGGCTCCTTGGCACCTTGCGAGGGTCACTGCCGCTTGCTTTTTCCAGGCCTGTGCTGTGAGGTCTTGTGCACACATTTACTTTCTCAGTGGGCTCCCCAGGCTGCCCAGATCATCAGCGTGGCAGTGGCCTGGACTCGGCTCTTTCCTCACAGTCGGGATCTATTAGGCAAGGGGAAAAATACAGTTCAGTGTAGACTGAGGTGGGACCAGAGGAAACATCACTGAAGAGCACAAAAGGCATCAGGTAGTTTACAGTCCCCCTCAGGACATTCAGTCCTAATGCTTTCTTTTTCAGACTAGAATCAGGCTCCATCTTGCAGCCACTGGAGGCAATGGAAAGCGGTTTTGGGGCTTCTTTTCCCCTCACTGGTGTGCTTGAGCACGAGGCTTTAATCTTGGGTTAAGTTAGATTAGCAAAGTCATGTTCTATCACTACAAAATCATCATCCTGGCCATGCTATTAGAGGTAGAGTAAACCAGAAGTCTCCCGTGAGCAAGTCTGGGACATCCAGCCACTTGGCCACTGGCAGAAATGCCTTTTTCTGACTGTTTTAAAGTGCTTGCAGTACCTGGGCACTCACTGAGCATACCACTCTCTCCAACATGGGTAGTCTGTGAGTTCTGCTCTTTCTTTATTTTGCTCCTCCTTGGTTGAGGCTGCCAGGATATTTTGTGTGTCCCACTGCACTTGCCCTGCTGCCTGCACTCTTGCTAATACAACCCGGAAAAACGGTGGCTGTCCTTGCTACAAGAGCACCCTGCTGACTTCTTGTCAACTTGATGTCCACCACAAGCCCCAGCTCCTTCCCTGGATCCTCTTTCTTGTCCTTCTTGAAGATGGGTGCCATGTTTGGTGGGGGAGGTGGGGAGGGCCAGGGCCGGGCAGCGGCTGTGGGGCTGTGCCAGCTCCTGCTGCACCGCTGGTCCCTGCAGTGTGGGGAGAGGGGACGGGAGATGGGGCAGCGCGGGGGTGGCATATCCCTGCTCTCTGGAGAGCCTTTCCCCAGGTGAGTGTGTCCGTGCAAGGGTGCTGGCCTGCTCAGCCATTCCTGGACCCTCCCCTGTGCTCCCTGCGGGGCCCGAGCTGGCGGTGCTGCTCTGCAGAGCGAGTGGCTGTGGGGCAGCAGGGCCACGAGGTGACTCCACACTGGCCATGGTGGTCAGGGTGGGAAGCAGACCCAGCCGCATGGGCATCAGTGCACCTGACAAGCCCCTACCAAGGGGTCTGTGGCCATGGATGATGTCCTGCGCAGTCTCAGGGCATTTCAAATGCCTCAGGCTGTGTTCAGCTGTGTCATTAAATATAGCCCATGGTTTTGGATTGAAGGTGACCTGAACCACTCTCCAGGCTCCCTTCCTGTGCCTGCAGGGTCCCCGCTGCCTCTCGTTGGATTGCAGAGCTCTCACTAGTCTGGACATTCATTGGTTTATCCTTTCACCTTTGGGTGACTCCACCTGATTTTGAGAAGCTCCATTCACTGCCCAGGTGGTGCCCTTGGAGATGCCCTGTGCTCTCCTGGGGGCTCCAAACTCCCTTCGAGAATGACAGACATCTGTCCCCAGTCCTGTCATACGGGAGATACTGCTTGACCATTCAGCACCTCCAGGAACAATGGGCGCCCACAAGTGAGAAATGAACCCAGCCCTCATTTCCTAACACATCACCCCTTGAGCTCATCACCTTGAGCCCATGCAGAGCCCCAGAAAAGGAACAGTCCCTTTCAGGGTGAAAGCCCTTGAGCACATTTTTGACTTCAGCTTTGGAAGGAGAGCCCAATCTTCAAGCACTGCACCGAGGAAATCCCCTTTTATTAGAGAGAGGCCAGCTCTGGCATAGTGATAGACACATTCACAGAAGGCCTCTGGGTCAGATAGACTGGGTTCCTGCTAGGAATTCCGGCACTTCTGCCCAAACGTGATTATCACAGAGGGACTGCCCAAAGCATAAGAGTTGTCTGAGACGAACTGGAAATCACTTGTGAAGAGGGATGGGCAGCTTATTCCTGCTGAAACAGTACCAGCTGAATCAGTTTCCTCAGTGCCTCCTTGAGCTCCTTGTTCCTCATGCTGTAGATGAGGGGGTTCACTGCTGGAGGCACCACTGAGTACAGAACAGCCACCACCAGATTCAGAGCTGGGGAGGAGAGGGAGGAGGGGTTCAAGTAGGCAAATATGATAGTGCTGACAAACACAGAGACCACAGACAGGTGCGGGAGGCACATGGAAAAGGCTTTGTGCCGGCCCTGCTCAGAGGGGATCCTCAGCACGGCCGTGAAGATCTGCACGTAGGACAGCACAATGAAAAGGAAACACCCAAAGACTAAGCAGGCACTAAATACAATAAACCCAAGTTCCCTGAGGTAGTAGTCTGGGCAGGAGAGCTTGAGGATCTGGGGCACTTCACAGAAGAACTGGTCCAGGGCATTGCCTTGGCAGAGTGGTATTGAAAATGTGTTAGCAGTGTGAAGTACAGCATAGAGAAAACCACTGGCCCAGGCAGCTACTGCCATTTTGACACAAGCTCTGCTGCCCATGAGTGTGCTGTAGTGCAGTGGTTTGCAGATGGCAATAAAGCGGTCATAGGCCATGACAGTGAGGAGACAATACTCTGCTGAAATTAAGAAAAAGAAGAAAAAGACCTGAGCAGCACATCCTGAGTAGGAAATGACTCTGGTGTCCCACAGGGAATTGGCCATGGATTTGGGGAGAGTGGTGGAGATGAACCCGAGGTCGAGGAGGGAGAGGTTGAGGAGGAAGAAGTACATGGGGGTGTGGAGGTGATGGTCACAGGCTACAGCTGTGATGATGAGGCTGTTGCCCAGAAGGGCAGCCAGGTAGATGCCCAGGAAGAGCGAGAAGTGCAAGAGCTGCAGCTCCCGTGTGTTTGCAAACGCCCGGAGAAGGAACTCATTCAGGGAGCTGCTGCTGGACGTTTTGTTCTCTCCAGGCATGGGGTACTGTCCAAAGGAGAAAATACATTGAGAAGTTAGAAGAGAATCTTCAAGCAAGAAAAACTCAAATTGTTGCAGTTCTCATACAACCCCCCACATTGCCGCTGTCTTTACTGAGAGCATCTTTGTGCAGCTCCCTTGCTTGGGCTCCACTTTGCACTGGCTGAGTGTGCTGCTGTGAGGAGCAGGGGCCTCTGCCCGTGGGCTGCAGAGGAGTCAGTCCTGCTGTGCAGCAGTGGGCACAGGGGAATGGGGGTGACTAGCTCTGACATTCACCATTTCTGTCAGCTGAAATACACTTGTCACATAGAAGTGCTTTTCAGCATCTTTACTGTGAATTCTAAAGAACGATGTTTGAGGAACAGAGTTTCAGGGATTTTTTATTTTCTTTGAGATGCCCTTGTCACCCCCGGGGACTGTTCCTCAAAGGTAGAAATCCTTGGCATTTCTACTATGAGTCCCGAGAAAAACGGATTCACTGTCCCTTGTTGCAGCGTGAGGACAGCTGGTCTGTCTATTAGTCTTGTTCCCAGCTGTCCTGTGCTCCCACCTCGTCGATCTGGTGGACGATCACACCCATATGTTGCCCTAAAAGAAAACCAGCCACTGCTGAGAGCAGAGCAGTCCAGTTTCAAAGTGCAGGTCTCCAACCTTCTCACCCTTTCTCCAGGCACCAGAGGGAGGTCTCCACACTCCCCCTCTAGCCAAGGACACACAGGGCTCTTTTCAGATGCCCATATGCAGCCTCCCACCATCATCTCCATACTCTCAGCATCTCTGTATCGTCTTCACAGTCTCTACAGTTTTATCGATATGCTATGAGACAGCAGTGCCTTTTTGGAGGGCAGCTTGCAGTCTGGCAGGACACCACAGGGAAACAGTCAAAGGACTATCAGGACTAAAGATGGTCTCTCCTTAAGGGAGGATCAGCTCATTTCCCAACCCCACAGACTGCATTTCCTGGAGCCTCACAGATTAGAAGGGGGCTGCGGACCCCTCACTTCCATCCAGACCCCTCTGTTGCCCAACTCACAGTGATGGTGTCTGAACTGCAGCTGAAAACCCATCCATCCTGGAGAGCCTGAGAGAAGAACAGGAGCAGCATGGACAGGAGAGGAAACAAGGAGCAAACCCATGATCCTGATGCCAACAGAACTGACCATGACTTGCCCAAATCCATCCTCCCACAATGATTCTGTTAGCAGTTCCCTCTCCTTCCCTGCCCAGCTCTGCTGCCTGGAGCAGTCCCTGCTGGCACCTTTCTCTCTCCCAACATCATTTCCAGTCAGTGCTCACAGACCACATCACCCCTTCTGTGTGCTCAGAGCTGCCCTACAGAAACCTCCCAGGACAGTGCACTGTCCAGAGGTGTCTCTGTGCCTGCAGTTCATGAGGAGCAGGTACCACAAACCCCAGGGAGACCACACAGGTGATGCTGATGCTGTCGCTGGAGGTGCGGTTGAAGGGGTTTGCTGCGCTTTCTCCCAGACCTCCTGATCTCTGAGAGGGAAGGTTTGCGAGTCCCAGATCCTTGCCAAAAGAGAAAACTCTCTTTTTTTCTCCGTGCTAAAATTAGGGAGAAAACTGAAAGCACAGACACCAGAAGGAAAGCTCCTTCCCTTGGAAGTAGCCCTTCTCTTGATGCTCCTCTTGAAAAGACCCCTTGGACATGTCCTGTGCATGAGCTAGAGCTGTGAGCAGCCTTGACCGATGCAGCTCCCTCTTGACAGGAGAATGAACGTGCCTGGCCGGGGGGTCGATCCTCTCACGCAGAGCTTCTCCCTGCAGCACTGACCCTCGCAGGCAGCAGAGTCACTGCCCCGGGCACACAGCACCCTGGGGTGCAGGGATGCTGCTCTGGCTCATGAACCTGGGTAGACCTGGGTGCACAGCCTGGGTGTACACAGCCATCCCTGGGAGAAAGCAGGATGCCCTGTCCCTGTGAGGCTCTGGCAGGGAATCCCTGCTCTGAAGCATCTCCTCCTCCTGCTATGTCCTGGATAATCCAGGGGAGAGATCATGAAAAATCCTATCAGCCATGGTTTGGGCTGGGTTCCGAAGACCCCTCCAGGAACCTCTGGAGCATTGCCCTGCAGCCAGAGACTAACCGTATCAAGGGCTGTGAAGATTTCTCCCACAAGGAGCTCTTCTCTGTCCTCCCACTCCACACTGCCTTCCACTTCTCTCTGCCTTCTCTCAGCTCATGTCAGCAGCAGCAGGCAGTGCCCACAGCCCTGCTGCTCTCTGCAGAGGAGCTGCTCCTGCACACAGCTGTCTCTGGACAGTGCTGCCTGGTTGCCACGAGCTCCCTCCATCCCAGGAGCCTGGCCCCACTCAGGAGCAGAGGCCTGGCTGAAGACACAAATTTCTCTGTCCCTTGTGCTCCCTCCTCCTGGGAAATGTTCACTGCAATAAACTAAAATAATCACTGATGGTCCCTCTCTAAACGCTGAAGGAAGACTGATTGCAGCATTGCAATTTGTCTCATCAGAGGATGGTTATTTGCAAGAGTTGGAAACATCCCACTCTGGAAGCCCCTATTCCCATCTCTTAACTAGGCAGGACACCTAGATGGGGCCAAGAAGGGAGACAAAGGGAGGCAGCTGTGAAGGGCAGAGTTGCTCAGGGATTTGGACAACAGAGACATGCTGAAGATCTGCAAGGAGAAGTGGCAAGGTGTGCAGAGGGGGCATGCCAAAATAATCACTGATGGTCCCTCTCTAAACAGTGGAGAGAAACCGATTCCAGCATTGCCTTTTGTCTCATCAGAGGATGGTTATCTACGAGAGGTGGAAATGTCCCACTCTGGAAGCCCCTATTCCCATCTCTTCACTAGGCAGGACACCTGGATGGGGACAAGAAGGGAGTTCACTGACACATGGTTCAGGTGTTGATTCAGATGAGTCAATCTGGGCATGTCATGACGGTTTAGAAGTCTCCTGGCTGGAGTGGGATTCAGATCCCTCCCATTATATCCACAAAGACACAGGAGCTGAGATTCCCCTTGCTAAGCTGAAGCACGCACAACAGAGAGATCTGTCCATGAGCTCCTTGTCTAAGCTCCCTTTGGAATCCCTGGAGATGGAGGATGGGAGTCAGTTGCCCACACACAAACACCTAGTGACATGTGAAGAGACAGAGATGGTACAAGGCACGTGCCAGTGTCTGCTTGCTCTGTTGGAGTGACTGTGTGACCCCCATCCTTCTGGAGCCTCAGGTGGGGCCAGATGGGGAATTTCCTTGGCCATCTCAAAGGACACTAGATGCCCACTACTATTTGAGCACCACTCACTATGAAGCTGAGACACATGGAGATGCCTGTAGTGCAAACTGCTAATGTAATTCAGTGCAGACACTTGATATCAAGACCTCAAAATAGTCGGGCAGGTCCATGTGAGATGCCTGGGTTTCTAGCACAACCACGTGGGTGGGACCTATGGGAAAAAAATGCCCTTTTGGAGTGCTTGCTGGGTAAACACCCCAGGTTATCTCAGGTTTTTCTACCTGTGCCCAGGCAACAGAATCGCACCACTGTCTTTAGGCAAAATCCATCTCGTCCGCATTAGTGTGCTGCATAAATGGGAGGCACATCCCACCAAGGTCTCCGCTCTAGCCTCTGCACCCTCAAACCCTTCTTGCTCTCTTCCACATGAACCTCCTCTTGCCCCCAGACGACATGGGCTAATGATGTTCACAGGGTGCCTGGATCACAGGCTGCCCAGGCCCAGGGACTTCTTCAGAGGCACCTTGTCCTGCCTGGAGATGGATGCACTTCTCTCACAGGCCCCATGGTGAGTCAGCTCAGGCAGCAAACCCCTCTCTTGCCATTCCAGCACAGTCCAGCTCTGTTTCTCCCTGGCCTTGGGCACTGCAGGGTTTGCTCTCTTAGTGGGAACCTCCTTTCACCATTACATTGCCACCTGCTATCTACGCCAGCATGTCTCTGCTCTGAAGTGGGGCCATTGTACACACAGTGTCTTTGGCTCTTGCTAACCTGTTTCACCATGACCAGTGTGTTCTCTGTGCCACAGCTGAGGCTCTGCAACCCAAATGTATGCACATGCAGGCACCCTGGGGTACACACAGGAACAGCTGGAGATGCACAAGCTGTCAGAGGTCTGAAACATTGCTGGAATGATGGAGATGTGGTGGGATCACTCACAAGATGGGAGGGCGATGCTTGTAGGCTACAATCTCTTCAGGAGAGGTTGCCAGGAAAGATGAGCAGGGGGATGCCCTTTATGTGAAGGGTCAGCTCGGGTGTGTGGAGCTCTTCCATGGGATGGATAGGGGTTTGGGTGAGAGCTTGTGGGTGAGCATCACAGTAAGGGTGACATCATGATGGGAGCTACAGACCACCCAATGAGGGTCAGGAGGTGGATGCAGTCTCCCATAAGCAGTGTGAGAAAGTCTGTTGATCACAAGCCCTGGTTCTTGTGGGGAGAACTTTGATCCGCCTGACATGAAGTGGAAGGGCAAACCGCAGAGTGCAAGCAGGCCAGGAGGTTTCTGGAGGGCATCAAGGACAACTTCTTCACACAGCTGCCAGATGAAGAGATAAGGGTGATGCTTTCTTGTATCTGGAAATGTGAAACAGGGAGCAGCTGATCAGGGATGGGATAGTAAGTGTGAGCCTGGCCTACCGTGACCATGAAAATGTGGAGTCCCAGATCCTGAGGGAAACGAGGAAGGACAGTAGCAGAGTACAGACCCTGGACTTCAGAGGAGCAGACTTCCTGAGCTGTTCAGGGGACTGGTGGGGGATGCCATGGGAGGCAGCTCTCAAGGGCCCAGGAGATCCAGAAAACCAGCAGGTCTGTAAGGACAGACGTGCCAAGCACAAGGATGGGCCATCCCGATACTCGCTAAAACCAGCAGACACCTCAGGGGACCAACTTGACTAAACAGGCACCTCCCACCTTAGCTCCAGTGTAATAGGGCAGCATGCAGCAGGGGCAAGAAGGGAGAGGCAGAGGAGGAATTTAGAAATATTGTCCAGCATCATAGGCATGGTGTTAGGGAAGAAAAAGCTCCCGTAGGATTGATACTTGCAAGGGATGTCAAGGGCATGAAGATGAGCTGCCACTGCTCCAGTAAAAATCGAAAAATAAAAAAGAATATGTGGCCTCACTGCAAAGTGGGACAGGGAATCCTCTAGCAGCAGATGCAGATAGGTCTGAGGAACTCAACCCATGGTTAGCTTTTGTGTCCACAAGCAAGGTCTCCCAGGATGTTGTGCCTTGAGTCAGGACTCCAGAGGAGAAAAACAGCCAACAGTGGATGAGGTTAGTGAGGGATTCCTTGTAAGAAATCGAACTGCACATGTCAGTGGGGCTGGATGGGCTGCATACGAGGATGCTGTGAGAGCTGACTGCTGTCACTGCAAGGCCACTTGCTACCATCTTTGCAAGGTTGTGGAGATGGGACGAAGTCGCAATGACTTGAGAAAGGCAAATGTTGTATCCATCTTCAAAAGAGGCCCCAGGGGCAACCTGGGGAGCTGCAGGCAGTTCAGCCTCACTTTGGTGAGGAGTGAGTCATGCAATGAATCCTCCCAGATCACAGTTCTGGGCACATGAAGGAGAAGAAGATGCCTGAGAACACTTAGCATGGATTTACCCAGGGTAAATTGTGCCTCACCAACCTGATTGCCTGCTATGAATAAATAACTGTATTTGTGGCTGGAGAAGAGTAAATGTCTTTTACCCAGACTTTAGCAAGGTGTTTGACACTGTCTCCCCCAATATTCTTGTTTATCATCTGTATTGGTTACATGCAGGAGGCAACACTTGTCATGCTTGTAGATGACCCCAGACTGGAAGTGGGGAGCCCAGCCATATGCTTGAGGGCTGCCATGCAGAGGGAGCTAGACAGGCAGGAGGAATGGGCTGTCAGGAACCTCAGGAAATTCAACAAGGACAAATGCCAGGTCTTGCACCTGGGAGAAACCAACACCCTGCAGTGTTACAGGCTGAGGCCTGAGTGCCTGGGGAGCAGCTCTGTGGAAAAGGACCTGAGGGTTCTGGTGGAGAGGCAAAACATGAGCCAGCAGCATTCCCTGGCAGCAAAGAAGCCAGAAGCATCGTGGGCTGTCTGAGCAGGAGCACAGCCAGGAGGTCGAGGGAAATGATGATCACCTTCTAGTCAGTATTCATTAGACCACATAGAGAACATTTCATTCAGTTTGGGATTCCCAGGAAAAGAAAGAGGCTGATAACCGGGAGCGAATTTGGCCGAGGGCCCTCGCAGTAGCTGGGGAGCTGGAGCACTTGCTCTGTGAGGAAATGGGGCTGGTTCAACTTGCAGAAGCGATGGCTTTGGAGGGATCTCATCTCAGCCTTCCAATGGCTACCAGGCGGTCATCGAGAAGATGGAGCCAGGCTCTTCACCAGGGTGCATGTTGGGAGGACAAGAGACAAAAAGATGGGCATAAGTTGAAAGAAGAGAAATTTGTGCAAGACATGAGGAAAAGCTTTTCCACTATGGGGATGGTCAAGCATTGGAAGTGGTTGCCCAGAGAAGCTGTGTAGCCTCCTGCCTTGGAGGTTTCCAAGACCAGACTGGATGAAGTGCAGAGCCACCTGGTCTGACCCCAGAGCTGACCGTCCTCTGACAAGGAGTTTGGGCTAGGGACCTCCTAAGGTCCCTTCCGTCCTGAAGGTGTTTTCCCGCTCAGGTGTGTAGCTGAATGTTACAACTCATGTGCTCCAATTCCAACCTGCTTTCCTTAGAGAACTAACTCCAAAGACACACAGAAGGATTTGTCTTAATTGCAAACAAACCAAAAAAAAATGTGAAGCAGTGTCATCAGAAATAAAATACACTCCTCAACTGTATGTCAAGTCCAAGCTGCCTCCGGTGAGCTCCACTGCCCACAAGACATAACCTTCCTTGAAATGTTTTCGACAGATAGATAGGAAAGGATAGACAAGAAGCAGAACAAAGGAACTGGCGAAAGAGACAATGAGACTGCAGAAAGACGGGGCAAGCTTCAGACTCCCAGAAGCTCAGAGCAGCAACTGGAGAGTTGAGAGGCATCTGAATGATAAAGAGCAAGGGGAGGAGGAAAACTGTGAAACTATGGAAAGTGCCTATGTCCAGAGAATCTGATGCAAAGAGGACTTAGAAATGATCAGTTTAATCAGGAGATGTGGAAATATGTGAGAGATCATTGAGATTACATCCACAGCCAAATAGACAGAGCAGTGGAAACACAAGGTCAAGGGCAGATCAATATTTCTCTTCCCCAGATTAAGACCCTTCCTGAACGTCTCCACTCTTTCATCACAGGAAAACATTGACATTAAAATTAGCCAATCATCTGAGCTGATGAAAGCGGACTCATATTTTTTTAACATTGAAAACAGTTCTTCCCCTTTCCAGGCAGAGCTCAGGTGTCCAACCACAAGCACCCAGTGGCACTTGGAGAGGCCCCGGTGTCTCTGAGGCACCTGCCTGGACCTGGCAGCTCTCGCAGGGGACCTGCGGGAGACTGGAGCCCCTTGGAGCTGCAGAGGGAGGCTGGGCAGCGGGGAGCAGGGCACCTGCAATGGCACCACATGTCCATGACCCTGTGACTGCATCCCACCACAGCTCTGAAAATCACTTTTGCTTTCAAAAAAAAAAAAAAAAGAAGAGAAAACACCACTCCCCAAAATATCAGTGCATCAAAAAAGACTCAAACAAAAAAGGCAATAAGAACTCAAAGAAGTTTCAAATGCTGAAAAATGTAACTAAACTTTTTTTCTCTTTAGATAATTTCTTTCCTTCTTTTTTATTGACAGTTTCTAAAGATTTCTAGCAGAGCCTAAGCTATTAAAAAATCTATTCTCATGACTCACACAAGTCCAGCGCCCCTCAAATGACTTCCTGTCCAGGATCTTCCTTGCCACTCCTCGTTCTGTGCATGCAGCAAGTCACACCGTGAGGTGTCACGTGCTCACAGCTTATAGAGGAAAGCAGGCTGATCAGCTTCAGTAAATGCTCTATTTACCCATGGCTGAAATTGCACCAATCTCAATGTACCTGTGTTACGGTGATGTCTTAAAGGAATCCCTGAATATCTAGCCACTCGCCCTTTCCATTCCCTGCATGGTCATGAAGTGCGACTCCATTTTAGGCAACAACAGCGATGGGAATTATATGACCCGATGCCAGACTCCTTCAGGGCAGATGCCTCTGGCTAATCCAATTGTCTGGACTTCCCTTTCTAGTCAGCGGAAAGAAATAAGTTGTCGCACTGAGAAGTCTGGAGATGCTTCTTCTGGTGATCAGCCAATGCTCCAGAAAGTTTCCCATAGTTCCTGGGTCACATTTCCCAGCATTGCATGGGAACACAGCTACACAGGGCATCTCAGGCAGCAAAGGCCTCCATATGTGTCTATAAAGGCCTGAATGTAAAGTTCTCAGCATTGGTTGAAATCTATGCAAAAAATAGCTTTAAGCGAGAACTGGAAAAAAAAGAAAAAATCTTCATTTTCAGAACTTCGAACATTCTTTATCAATTCTAATGACTATTTTTTTTTTGATTGGCAGCACCATATGCATATACTACAGTAATTACTCTATGTGAGTGTATATATTTATATAAATGTACAGCTATTCAATGCAATACATTTCCTACCAACACTCTGAATGGAGAAACTTTGTTCTGAGAAACTACTGTATCCAAATTGACATGTCTCCTCTCTCTTCTTCTGCCTCTCTGTCCTCTCTTCCAACTCCTCTCCTGGCATTCCTGCACAGCCCAGCTCTGTTTCTCCCTGGCCTTGGGCACTGCAGGGTTTGCTCTCTTAGTGGGAACCTCCTGTCACCATTACAGTGCCACCTGCTATCCATGCCAGTATGTCATCACTTGCAATCAAAGCCTTTGCATACATGAGGTCCTCGGTAACATGTTTTCCTGTGACAAATCTTCAGTCAGCACCACAGCTGAGGTGCTGAAGCCAACACACATGCAAACACATGCAGCCTGGGGTGCAGGCAGGAGCAAATGGAGATGCACAAGCTGTCACAGGAGTGCCACATGGTTGGAATAGCTGAGATGTGGTGGGATCACTCGCATGACTGGAGTCCTTCAATGGCAGGGTGCAAGTTCTTCAGGAGAGACCAGCAGGGAAGATCAGGAGGGGGCAGCTTGGATGTATGGAGCTCTTCCATGGGATGGACCAAGGGAGGCAGCTCTGAAGGGCAGAGGAGCCCAGGAAAGCTGGCAGGTCATTAAGCACCCATCAGGTACAAGAATGCTCCATACGAACAGTTTGTAAAATTAGTAGACATCTCTGGACCCATGGAGAAGGCCATGGACATTAGAAGTGATGCCATATGAGCCTGTGGTGCACGCTCACCACAAATGAAGCCAGCTGCATACAGGACTGCATTAGGAAGAGCATGGCCACCCAGGCAAGGGCAGTTCTTATCCCCCTCGACTCAGCACTGCTACGGCCATGTCTGGAACAGTGTGTCCCAGTGTGGGCTGCCCAGTGCTGGAGGAATGGGGAGCAACTGGAGAAGCTTCAGAGGAGGTGTGTCAAGATTAGGTTGGGGGCCTGAAGCACATGGCCTGTATGGAGAGGCTGAGGGACCTGGGCTGCTTTAGCTTGGTGAAGGGGAGGATAAGATCAGTACAGTAGTTGCCTGTGACAGGGTGTTTTCAGAGACGATGGAGCTTTTCTTGGCAGTGGGAAGCAGCATGAGAAGTGCCACAAACTGCATCTTGAGAGGTTCAGATTGCCCTTTAGGAAACAAGAATGTCACTCGTAGGGTGGTGCTGTGGTGCAACAGGACACCCAGAGGGACTCTGTGATCAGCCCCTGGCTTTGTGTCAAGGAGCAGCCAGCAAGGACAGAGGGACGTCAGTAAAGGTGGGGAGATCCTGCAGTGAGAGCGAGGTGGGGAAGCAGGCTGGGTGTCTACAGGCTGCAGAGAAACAGGTGCAGTTTTGGGAGAGACTAGGACAGGTTGTGGTGGAGATGACAGAGGGGAATGCCAAGGCTGAAAGCCTCCAGAAGAACTGAGTTCTTTGTCCCCTTTGCTATGGCTAGCATCTCTGCCATTGAGGCCTATCAGAAGATGATGTTTCCTTACAAGCCAGGGAGCCTGTGGCCAGGGAGCTCAGGAGGCGCCAAATTGTTCTACTGCACTCAACATTGAGTACCCCCCCACACCCTCGTACTGCCCCCAGGAAGAGCCCTGAGCAACATGTGAGGCAAAGGATCACCCTACCCAGGGGCTGGCTGTGAAGCTTGGCCATTCTGCTTGATAACACACATCCAGGTTGACTTGGCATCACAGCCACCTGCACATTGCCTTTGCCTACCTGCAATCAGGGCCTCCAACTTTGTGCTCTAATCAGCCCCTGGGGAGGCCTTCTTGGTAATGACCCTCAGTGGGACCAATTAATTCTCCTAGAAACTTGGAAACTTAGCTTCTGACTTCAACTTCTTGAAAGGTTTGTTCAGTCTCCTCCCAGCATCTGAGGTTCATGGGCTCAGCACCAAATCCACCCAAGGGGTCATTAAAATGCAAAAACCCCTAAGGAGCCATGCCTCTTTCCATAATTTTCTTCAGCTCTTCAATTTTTGTGTGGCTAATTGGGGAGGTTTCAAGAGTACATTTAACAGAAGATTTCAATGAGCATCAAAAAAAAAAATGATTTCTGCTTTTAAAGTTTTCCTTATTTTTCAGCTTACAAACTAGAGTGATAGCCACATTCCCCAACTGAGACTGATCCAGAATGTCTCCTAATGAAGTCTGGGCATGTAGGAAAAGCAGCATCCTTGAGGTCAGACATCCATTAGAAAATATTCCTCCCCAGCTCCCCAGCCCTGCCAGTTCTCTCATCAGCCACTGGGGACTTAGAGCACTCTTGGTAAAATCTCACCTTTTTCCACTCAGGGCTGCAGCTGAATGTTACAGCTCATGTGCACCAATTACCGTCTACTTTCCTTAGAGGACTAGCTGCAAACAGACACAGAAGGATTTGTCTTAATTGTGATCAAAGAAAAATGAACATGATCCAGTGTCATAAGAAATAAAACATACTCCTGAACTCTATGTCAAGTCCAAGTTGCCTCCAGGGAGGTCCACAGTCTACAGGGAATAACCTTCCTTGAAATGTTCTCCACATACAGATAGGAAAGGCTGGATAGACACACCGTGAAGGAGCTGGTTGAAGACACAATTAGACTGCTGAGAGGTGAGGCAAGCTTTACACTCCCAGAAGCTTAAAGCAGCAACTGGAGAGCTGAGAGCTATCTGAATGATAAAGAGCAAGGGGAGGAGGAAGACTGGAAAACTATGGAAAGTGCATATGCCCAGATCATCTGATGCAAAGGTGACTTTAGAAATGATCCATTTAATCAGGGCACATGGAAACAGGGGAAAGATTAGTGAGGTTAAAGCCACAGCATAACAGAGAGAGCAGTGGTAACGCAAGTTAAGGGGCAGATCAACATTTCTTCTCCTGAGATTCATGCCCTTCCTCAAAATTTCCATTATGTCATCATGGGATAACACTGACATTTTATCAAGATCATTCAGTCCTTTCAGATGATGAAAATGTTCTCTTATATATATATATATATATTTTAATGCTGAAAACAGTTCTTCACCTTTCCAGGCAGAGCTCAGGTGTCCAACCACAAGCACCCAGTGGCCCTTGGAGAGGCCCCAGTGTATGAGGCATCTTCTTGGGCCTGGCAGATCTCTCAGGGGACTGGAGCCCCTCAGAGCTGCAGAGGGAGGCTGGGCAGAGGGGACCAGGGCACCTGAAATCCATGACCCTGTGACTGCATCACACCTTAGTTCTGAAAATCACTTTCAATTTCAGACAAAAAGATAATGCATAATCACCCCAGAAGACTAATATACTGAAACAGAACAAATCAAGAAAGACGGTAAGAACACACAAAAATGAAAAGCTGGAAAGTAAAACAAAACATCTCTTTGCTTTAAATCTTTTTTCTTAATTTCTTTCTTGTTTCATTTTTAATGTCATTTTCTAAGCATTTCTGTCATAATCAGGCCTGCACCATTAAACAAGAATTTTTTTTGACTCACACAGAGCCCAGTGCTCAGAAAACCACCACCTGCCCACGGCTGTCCCTGCCACTCCTCACTCTTTGAACAGAGCATGTCGCACTCTGAGGTGTCGGGCTCTCTCGACTGATGAGGAAAGCAGGGTGACCAGCTTCGTCTATTTTTTGGATGGCCAAATTTGCACAAATCTCCACATACCTCTGTTACTGTGACCTTTTAAAGGAGTCCCTAAAACATCTAGCCACACTCCCTTTTCATTCCCTGCACGGTCAATGAAGTGTGACTTCAGTTTAGGGGACAACAGGGAGGAGGCTGATCTCACCCCATGCCAGACCCCGTCAGTGCAGGTGTCTCTGTCCGACACAGTTGTCTGCACTTCTCTTTCTAGTCAATGGAGGGAAATAGATTACTCAACTGAGCTGTTTAAAGATACATCTCCTAATGACAAGCTAAGGTCCCATAGGAGCCCCCTCCAAAATTTCCAGCACCACATGGGAACACAGCAGCTATCCCAGGGCATCTCAGGCAGCAACAGCCTCTCTATGCAGTCAAATGAATCAAGCCCCAGAAGGAGATTGTAGTCATAAGTTGAAATCTTCTCAAAAAATAACTCAATGTAGTAATTGACAAAAAAATCCTCTTTTCAAAAACTTCACACATTTTTACCACTTTGATATATATTTTTTTCTTTCTTATTAATTGGCAGCACCATGTTTGTGCTGCCACTACAGTGACCATGGCTATGAAGCATGGCAGGCACCAGGGTTCCAGATACAGCTCTCAGGATGATGTGTGTTCAGGGCACATTTGCTCTTTTCTGGCATATCATCTCTATCTTAAGCACCACAGACTGGGAAACCCAGCTGAGGGCTTTTAAAAACAAAGAGGCTGCTTTGGTGCCTCAAGCAGGCAGGCTGTGTGCTGTCCCATACTGTCCTACATCCTGCTTCTACAAAAAGAGCAACCCACAGTAGAAACCAGTTTTGAGGCTCACCAAAGCATCTCAAACTGTGGCCACGCTTTGTGTTGTTTCATCCCATGTGACTTTAATCCTGTCTTAAAAAAACACTAAATCCCAGACCAACTAGACCTAGGTCCTAGACTCCCACACAGGTCTGCCCAATGCAGAGACCTGATAGTGCAGAGGCACAGAAGTGACCTCACCAGTGCCCCCCCCTTTAGATATTTCAAAGCCTTTGGCACTGTCTGGAGATGTTCCTGAAGAATTTGTCAGAAATTCTTGGAAAAACCTGGGGTGAAGGAAGGTGAGGTGAGGGGAAAATCTGTCTGCTCTCTCCCTGGCTGTGCCATCTCTATGGCGGTGCCCTACTGAGCCCCCAGATGACACGAGCTGAGGTCACAGGGGGATGTGCTGCATCACAGGGAGGTCTCCCTGGTACCACAGGACTGTCCTCACTTCCCTGGGAGGATCAGGAGCTGCTGGGCACTGCTCATGCGCTCCCCACTGCTGCCCTTCGGAGCTGCTTCATGGCAAGGAGGGGGAAGAGGAGAGAGTGGGGCCACAATGGGGCCCCTCGATGGCAGGCAGAGAAGCAGGTTGAAGAGGAGTTTTGGGTGACGAGACAGGAAGAGCGTCCTTTTTCCTTGGATGGACAGAAGATCTGAGAGCAAGGGGGCAAGTGAGATGGAGGAATGCTGAACCGAGACCATCGGCCTGTTACCACAGTTCCTTGTTCCCAACACTCCTGTGGCTCTCCACCAAGGGTAAGGGCTTTGGGAGCTCCTTCCCAAGGTATTGCACAGAGACTGTTAACTGCAATAACTGCTGCAGATCCTAGGCTGTGAGGGTGGCTGGACAGGGTGGGGGCTGCAACAAGAGCCCTGCCTGACTGTCCCGTCTGGCTTGGGGGACAATATGGCAGCCAGAACTCCTGGGTCCTGGGGATGGCACTGCCCTGAGCCCCAAGGCTCCTGTGGGGCTGGCTCCATCCCCTCATGGAGGGTGGGGGGCAATCCATAGCCAGGCTTCCCTGGGAGGGGGTCCCCCTTTGGGATCTGGCTCTGGCAGTAAAAGGGTCCTGTGTCCTGCAGCTCGGGTGTCCTGCAGCTCCCATGGGGCTCTCAAGAGCCTGCTGGAAATGCCCGTATAGGAAAAGAAAACTTCACCTTGTAATAACCCCAAGGTGTCTACTTGTCTGGGAGAACCTCTCTTCCTTCCCCATGGATCCCTTTATGCTTCCAGTTTGGCAGAGCATGTTTTGGGCTCAGAGATGTTGTCCTCCGATGGCCACAGCCCCTGTCCTCCTGCAACCTGGGGTCAGACCTCTGCACTCAAAAAAAGCCCTTTCTGGAGAACAGGCTGGAAACAAGTGGGGGTGCCATCGCCACCCCACAAGACTCTGCTGACCCCAAGCCTGTTTCTCTGAGCCGTGGGGGGCAGTGCTGGGGGCAGCCCAGCAGGGCCATCTCCCCCAACCCCTCCCAGCCCCACACCTCCGCTGCCCAGCACCGGCAGGCCCAGAGCTGCTCTGGCCCTGGCTGCCCCATGGCCGTGGGGCTCCTCAACCCTGCGGTGTGATGCGCTGGGGATCAGCCCAGTCCCGCAGAGAGCAGCCCCTGCCTGGCCGCAGTCCAGCCCTGTCCGGTGCAGCGCGAGGGCTGCCGAGCCCCCGGGGCTGCTGCCCACAACATGGCACCCCACCACGGTGCGGGGGGCTGCCTGCCGGGTCACACAGGGCAGCAGCGTTGCCATGGCCTCGCCCCCAGTGCTGCCCTCCCATTGGCCAGAAGGGGAGGAGGGCAGGCTAGCCTTGACTGATGGCTCCATCAGCCAATGGCAGTGCAGCAGGCTGCTGGTGGCCTCGCCAGGGCCCTGCCCCAGCCTCGCTTCTGTCCTGAAGAATGTGTTTCTGGGGGCTCGCAGAGAGGCTGTCCCCGCGGGTCCCGCCGGGCCCCAGCCGCTGCGGCTGCTCCGTGCCTCTTGCTGGGCCGCAGCCCTGTGGCCCTGGCAGCAGCCGGGAGGGTGTTTGCAGAGCAGCTCTGTGCTGGGAGCTGCTGGGCTCCTGCAGGGCCTTGGCAGCTGCTGCGCAGCCAGTGCTGCCCTGGCCGGTGCCATTAGCCCTGCTCCCAGGTGGGGCTGCAGAGCTGCTGGATCCCGGCTCTGCTGGTTCCACCCGCTGAGATGCCCTGGCCGCAGTCCTTCCCCGTGTCTCAGAGTGTCAGGGCCCCAAGCAGGAGAGTGCTTGTTGTCCTGGGGGTGTGGAGGATTTGCTGGGTGTGTTCAGCACTGGGGCAGGAACCAGACTTGGGAGTTGTGGGAAGGCTTCTGCCTCTGCCTGGGCCATGAGGCCCTGCTGTCTCCAGCTCCATGGTCACTGCTCCCATGCAATCCTGCTGTTAGGAAACGCTGCCCAGAATTACTTGCAGGCCTTTCTCCAATTGCTAAGTTTCACAGGCCAGGTGGAGGTGCTACTTAAGCAGGAGGTGACGCTTTCTTGGGGCAGTAACTGGTGCGTAATGGGTGTTTTGCTGCACTGTGATTGTTGTGAGGCCTCGGGGTGAATCACGGCGGCCGCTTTGAGCCTTGGGGGAGGCAGGGGGACCTGCAGGCAGCAATAGCCACGTGGCCGGGCTGTGGGCAGGGAGGTCACGACTGTCTGCAAGAGCTGGGCCAGGAGATCCCCAGTGTCAGATCAGTTCTTGGTCAGTAGCTGCCAGGCTAGCAGGAGGCACGTGGCTCAGCTGTTGATGATGAGGTCACTTCTGCCTGAGTCCCTGATAGGCCAGCAGCAGGCAGATGGGTGTGGAAGCAGATCGTGATCTGTCCTGGGTCAGAGTACCTGGTAGGGCAGCAGCATGTTCATGGCAGGGGAAGCCCATAGGCCATCAGCAGGCCCCTGGTGGAGGTATGGACTTGTGAGGTCACTTCTATCAAAGCAGCTGCTAGTTCAGGAGAGGGTCCATGGCACAAATCTCCACATAGCTGTGTTATAGCCATGCCTTACAGGTGTCCCAATGAATCTAGCCACACTCCCTTTTCATTCCCTGCACAGTCAATGAAGTGCAACTCCATTTTTGGGGACAACAGGGAGGAGGCTCATTTCACCCCATATCAGACCCAGTTGTCTGGACTTCCCTTTCTAGTCAGTAGAGGGAAATAAGCTTCTTGAACTGAGTTGTTTTGAGTTACATTTCCTAATGACAAGCTAAGGTCCCATAGGAGCCACCTCCAAAATCTCCAGCACCACATGGGAACACAGCAGCTATCCCAGGGCATCTCAGGCAGCAACAGCCTCTCTGTGTGGTCAAACGAATCAAGCCCAAAATGGAGATTCCAGTCATAAGTTGAAATCTTCTCAAAAAATAACTCAATGTAATAATTGACAAAAAAAAATAATCCTCTTTTCCAAAACTTCACACAGTTTTTACCATTGCCAATTATTTTTTCATTCCTGTTAATTGGCAGCACCATGTGTTAAAGAATAGTGAATTGAAACTGTCTAGGAATAGCTGCTTAGCACAACTTACATAAAACTTGCTTAGCATGAGTGGCTAGATTTGCTGAAGCCTTAGGCCGAGCGTGGGAAAAGTAACGAATCTTTACTTAGCTTAATAAAAAATAGTGCCTCAGAGCTCGTTCAGACTGGGAAAATAAGGAAGCCACATGCAGTCGGCGCACCTGTGTCACCGACTCCGAGAGGGAAGATGCCAAAACAATTGGGAAAATAAGACCTTGGGAGACAACCGCCAGACCCAACAAAAACAGAAGTACAACCGTCATCAGAGACTGCAAAAAACAAAAATGAGGAGAAAACCAGCTTACCTCAGAATGACGATGAGACCCAATGAGGAGCAGGAGACCCCAGACCAAAAAATTACTATTGGTCTAACTATCGCGTGAGGGGTGGGAAATGGAAGTCGAAAAGTCTATAATTACCCAGAATTTGTTTATGTTAGGGTCCCTCTTCGGAGGCACCCAGCTCGAGCTGTAATTACGGCACGCGCGTGATTAAAACTATCTGATTTATTTTGATTTGATTCTGAACTTTTCTGCGGGAACCTAGGGTCGAGCCCTGTTATGGAGGCCGACAGACCTAATTTCCATAACACCCGTCTCCTCAGGAATCTCTCATTTGAATCTGACCCACAGATCATGTTGAAGCAGGAAGCCAGGCTTCCCCCTTTGTCAGCAGAGATGGGGGAAACCTCAGCACCTGCTAGTCTGAGCTCCCTTGGATGCCCTCAGTGCAATGAGGACAGTTTGTTTTTGGCAGTGTCTGTTTTGGCTCTACCATAGCAGGTATTTCCTCTCTGCAGCCCTCACACAGGGGCTGCAGCTTTCCTGGAGACACGTCCACCCACAGCAGCAGGACTTTCTCCTTTCAGGGCTGCTCTCCTCCCTTCCAAGCTGTCCTGCTGTGCTCTGATGTGTGCATATGGCCTAAGCGCTCTCCTAACGTGGTGGTGGTAGGGTTGTGCTTCCCTGTGCATTCCTGTGAGCTCAAGTAGGGCCAGGCACTGGGCACCGTTATGCCAGACCTGGCCTCCAGAATAACATTTCTATAATAAAGGGGGCTGTCCTCAGTGATGTGCCTGAAGTCTGGCCTTTCTTCAAAAGGTGGAGTCAAAAATACACCCAGGGGATTGAACCACTAAGGGATCTGGTGTTCTGCCTGTGAACTCGATGGGCTGCAGAGGATGAGCTCAGAGTCCCTGTGTGATCTGTTAGGGAGAAGGGGATGGATCTGGGGCTCATTTCTCAGTGACCAGTGACCAGTGGAGATGGGGAATGGTCTCTGAATTGCCTGCCTGGGGCTGTCCCACAGGTGACCGTGCTGATGACAGATGCCCATCCTTCTGGAGGGGAACCTGAGCCCCAGGAGAGCTCAGGGGATCTCCAGGGACAGCATGTGCCTGGGTGTGGGCAGTGAGTGGAGCCCCACAAAATGAGGGATGGTCCATGGTGCAGTAACCAGAAGGTAGAGCACTAAATCCAGGTGGGCATGGGGAAACAAGGGCTCTGCAACCCCTGGAGAGGCAGTGGGGACCCAGGGGGCCCAGGGAAGGGGCACTGGAGTGTGATTCCTGCACCCTCAGTGGAACACCACAGGCTGGAGCTAGTGCCCTCCCCCCCAACACATCTCCTGCCATTGCAAGTGTCCTGGAGTCATTCTGAGCACCATCCATGAGCACAGACACGTGCCAGCAATATCAGCGGTGGTGATCCCTGTCCGGCTGGGTCTGATTCCTGCCCTGACCAGCATTGCCTGAGCTGAGTCAGGAGTCATCCCGTGGCTCCACAGCCCGCTCGCTCTGCAGAGCTGCACCACCAGCCTGGTGCCCTGTTGGGAGCACAGGGCAGGGGCTGTAAGAATGGCCAGGCCAGCATGGACACACTGACCTGGGGAAAGGCTGTCTGGGCAGCAGGGATGTCCCAGGAGAAAAGTAGGGCAGCATTCAGAGAGGGAAAATGAGAATGAGAAACAAGTTTTTCTTGTCACCAGCTCGGGGCAGGCTGCTCTGTCCCCAGGGCAGCAGGAGCTGCCAGAGGGGCTGGAGGCAGACAGGGAGGGGGATCTGCTGGGCACAAGAGCAGGGGAGGTAGAGAGTGACCAGCCTCATGGTGAGGTCTCGTCCTCTGTGCCAGGGAGCTGCCCCGCCTTGTCCTTGGGCCTTGCCTGAGCTATGCCATGGACTTGCCTGTGCCTGGCCCTGCACCTCTTGTACCTGACTCTGTCCCCATCCTGCTGACCTGACTCCTCATGTCTACCTTGGGCCTGCCTCCACCCTACAGTCAAGAAAACCTTGGCAAGGGAAGCTGGGACTGAGCAGATCCCAGCTAAGGTTGTAGGTACAGAAGGTGGCCGTATATGCCCACAGCAGCAACCCTTGCCTGACAGCCAATTCAAAGGTGCAAGGAGTGCTTTGGATTTGCCCCCCACCACCACCCAGGTACCACTGCACAGAAAGTCTTAGCTGAATGAAAAAGCAAGCGCAGGCACTTGGGTCTGATTTTATGATACATACTTAGGAGAGCAGGCTTTTCTGTGTCAGAGCTCGAGTGTTTATGCGTCATTTGTGACAAGGCTCCTGCTACAAGGAGTATGTTGTCAGGAGCAGCAAGAGTGGGGCTGCTCCCTGTGGGATGCAGAGCCAGGAGCCAAGGGTGCCGGCAAGGCAGGGCAGGGCAGTGCCTCACCAACGGGAGGTGCCATCCCCCAGTGCCCGGAAAAAAAAAGAGCAGAGCAGGTTTGGGGATGGTAACCAGGGTCAGGCACAGTCCAGCGATCACCAGACAAGACTGTAGGGCTCCAACCAGCCCTGCTTGGTGTGGGAGGTTGGACTGGAGACCTCCAGAGGTCCCTTCCCACCAAAACTCCTCTGCCTCTCCATGAATTCTTGCTCTCAACCTCTGCTCTGGCATGGCTAGCAGGGAGATGAGAGCACCTTAGGGCAGGGCAGAATAAGCCTGGTTGGGGGAGTGTTGGGGGGGAGATCCAAAGGTGCCTGGCTCAGCCCCGGGCTTTGGAAAACTCCCTCATGCATCAGGAGAGGCTCCGTCTGCCACTTCCACCCTGCCCTGTGCTCCCCTCCCCTCAGCCAAAGCAGAGTCCAGCATCCCCTGGGGACTCTCTTCCCCATGGGGAGGAGAGGGAGGGCCTTCACCAGCCCCACGCTGCCTTTCCCACCCCCAGCCTTTGCAGGTGCGTGTGCCTGGCTCTGCCCACTTGCCTTCACCACAGTCATGGCTGAACTGGAAGCCCATGAAAATCCCAGAGCTCCTACTCTTGACCTGGCCTCCACCCCAAACCTGCAGCCTGGCTGCCCACAAAGGCATCGCCTGTCCAGTGCCCCAGCCGCGCAGCTGACGGCAGGGGTCTTGGCCCCAATTTCCCTGCTCCTCCCCATGCTCTGGGCACCATTCACGCATGGGAGCTGCCTGCTGGCATTTTTCCTCTCCCAGGCCCTTTCCAACCCAGCCCCTCCCCAGGTCTCCCTACCTCCCATGCCTTCTCCCCTGCCTTCTCTCCAGCCCAGCAAAGCAGCCCAGGCTGGGGTGGCCCCACAGCAGTGCCTGCCGCAGGGGGCTGCAGAGCTCTGGGCACTCACCCCACAGCCCCAGCCCCTCCGCAGGGCACAGCAGCTGCTGGGGGGCAGAGAGGGGTGTCAGCCTCCCCATCAGCCCCACTCCTGGGGGCCAGCAATGGCACAAGGAAACGGAGGCCAGGCACTCCAGGTCTCCACTGCTCTCATAGCCAGGAGATCCTTAACCCTGGCTGCCTGCAGCCCCTCTGGCAGCCCCTCTCCCCAGCACAGCACTCACTGCCCACTCCAGGCACATGCTGGCCCTGGAGATCCCCTGTGCTCCCCGGGTGGCTCTATATCCCCTTCCAGCAGCATGGGCATCTGTCACCAGCCCTGTAATATGTGCGACAGTCCCTGGCAGAGACCTCTTGACCACTCACCCTCTCCATGGGCACTCTATGAGCTGATAGCCCTTAGTCCATGCAAAACCCAGGCACAGCAACAGGGCCTTTTCAGGTGCAATTCTCTGAGCGCATTCGTGGCTCCAGCTTGGGAAGAAGAGCCCAGCTTCAGGCAGAGTACTGAGAAAATCCCCTTTTATTACAGAGATGCTACCTGGGAGGCCAGCTCTGACACAGTGAGGAGCAGATTTAAAAAAGGCCTCCCAGTCAGACAGACAGGGTTCCTGCCTCTGGAGAAGTGGGATGAATTCAAACATTTCTGTACAAATACTATTATCACAGATAAAATGCCCAAACCACAAGAGTTGTCTGTGAATATTAGAAATCACTTGTGAAGAGGAATAGACAGCTTATTGCTGCTGAAATAGTACCACCTGAATCAGTTTCCTCAGTGCCTCCTTGAGCTCCTTGTTCCTCATGCTGTAGATGAGGGGGTTCACTGCTGGAGGCACCACCACGTACAGAACAGCCACCACCAGATCCAGAGATGGGGAGGAGACGGAGGGGGGCTTCAGGTGGGCAAACATGACAGTGCTGATGAACAGGGAGACCACGGCCAGGTGCGGGAGACACATGGAAAAGGCTTTGTGCCGGCCCTGCTCAGAGGGGATCCTCAGCACAGCAGTGAAGATCTGCACGTAGGACAGCACAATGAAAATGAAACACCCTGAAGCTAAACAGATACTAACCACAATAAGCCCAGCTTCCCTGAGGTAGACATCTGAGCAGGAGAGCCTGAGGATCTGGGGAATTTCACAGAAGAACTGGTCCACCACATTGCCTTGGCAGAGTGGTATTGAAAATGTGTTAGCAGTGTGCAGGAGAGCATTGAGAAAGCCACTGGCCCAGGCAGCTGCTGCCATTTTGACACAAGCTCTGCTGTCCATGAGGGTCCTGTAGTGCAGGGGTCTGCGGATGGCAACAAAGCGGTCGTAGGCCATGACAGTGAGGAGAGAATACTCTGCTGAGATAAAGAAGACAAAGAAAAAGACCTGAGCAGCACATCCTGTGTAGGAAATGGCCGTCGTGTCCCACAGGGAATTGGCCATGGATTTGGGGACAGTGGTGGAGATGGAGCCAAGGTCGAGGAGGGAGAGGTTGAGGAGGAAGAAGTACATGGGGGTGTGGAGGCGGTGGTCACAGGCTACAGCTGTGATGATGAGGCTGTTAGCAAGGAGGGCAGCCAGGTAGATGCCCAGGAAGAGCGAGAAGTGCAAGAGCTGCAGCTCCCGTGTGTTGGCGAATGGCAGGAGGAGGAACTCGTTGAAGGAGCTGCTGTTGGACATTTTCTCCCTCTGGGCAGAGGGGACGGTCCAAGGAGGAAAAATAGTGACAAGTCAGGAGAGACTTTTCTGATCAAAACACTTTCCCTTTCTCACAGACACCCCTGCCAACACACACGCGCGCGCACACACACACACACACACACAGAGACATTGCTTTTCTCTTTCTTGGCAAGACCTTGGTTCAGCTCCCTTTCTGGAGCTCCAGTTTGGGCTGCCTCAGTGTGCCATGAGGAGCAGGGTCCTCTGCCCATGGGCTCCAGAGGGGTCAGTCCTGCTATAATGTAGAAGGGCGGTTCAACCTCCTCACAGCCAATTCTAAGGCATTTTGACCACAAAAGCAACAGCTTCACTTTTGGAGGGCTTGTTTGTTTGTCTTCTCTGCCAGGTGGGAATATGTACTCTTTCCCCTGCTCTCAGTGTGAAGACTGGTGAATCCTGAGAGGCAAAAAGTCTTCCTGTGCCCTAGGACAGAGCCAACACACTGGTCTCCACATCAGTCCCATTCCCAGCTGCCTTGGGTGTGTACTTCTCTCAGCTAGGGGACCATCTCAAGGGCCCATGGCCTGTGCTGACAGTGGTGTCCACTAGAAAAGCACAGAACTCCAAACCCACCTCCCTTTCTCAGCTCAGAGACTCCAAGTGATGGAGAGGGTGTGACATAGCTCATGGCTCTGATGATCAGAAGAAGGACTCTGTGACATGGCTCTGGTACGGAGGGAGAACTCAGCACCCAGTTTCTGGACAAAGACACACAGTGCTTATTTCAGCTGCCCACATACAGCCACCCCCAGCAGCATTGACATTTCCTTAGCACCTCTGTGGCTTCTGCATGGGACATTCAGCTATCACACATGTCCTACAGAAGAGCTGTGCCCTTCTCGAGGGCAGCACACAGCCTGGCAGCACACCACAGGGAGGGTCAAGTGTCTTAAAGGTGGGGTCTCCTGAAAGGACAATCAGCTCATTGTCATGCCCCACAGCCTGTGCTGCTTTGAGCCCCAAAGGCAAGAAGGGATCCTTGTCCTCTCCCTCCATTGGAGACAACTCTGCAGCAGGAACCACAGAGTCTGTGTCAGACTCTGTAGCTGCAAATTTCCTCCCCAGGAAGCCCAAGAGCAAGAACAAGAGCAGCCCAGACAGGGAGAGAAGCAAGGAAAAATCACCTTGATGCTTCTGCCTAGGCTGGCAAAGACAGAAAGAGAGAGGCACACTGAGGAAGGCCTTCCCCTAACCCAGCTGTGCACACCACCTCCCAGATGGAGACATCACAGGGCGGTTGTTCCCAGCCTTTTTGCCATGTTTTAGGAAATGGACATGTGGCAGGAGAGCTGCTCCTCTCCTCTTCTGGGGCTCCGGCTGCCAAAAAGGCAATTTGTGTCCTGGATCCCAAGGCCTTGAGGGCAGAGGGCTCTGCTGGGTGGCAGAGGAAAGGTGAAGGGCTTGCTGAGGGGAAAGCATCTGCACTGCAGGGGCTGGCAGAGAATTTCCTGCATCCCAACCTCGCATGAGGTTTCTGGAGGCAGTTTGCTCGCTCTCTCTCTGACCATCCCTCTGCTGCTTGGAGATGTCCTTGCTGGCAGCTCTTCCTCTGTCCCCACACAGACCTCATCCCACTCGCTGGGCACTCAGCTCAGCCCTATGGAAACCTCCAAGCAGCAGGAAACTTCCCAGGGGCATCTCCCTCTTTGCAGATGCTAAAGAGCAGATCAGAGAATCTCCTATGAGACTGGCAAGGTGATGTTGGTGCTGTCTGTAGGCTGAGGGGTGGTGAAGGCACTTGCTGAGGTTTCTTGCAAACCTATTCACCTTCAGTGTGGTGCTTAAGATGCTTAGCCCTTTGTTTAAATCTGACTGCTGCGTTTCCATTCCCACCATACAGAGACCAGTCCTATGGAAAACTCCATTCTCAAAATGTTCTCATGGTGAGCTGGAGCTGTGGGCAGCCCTGACCCATGCAGCACCCACTTGATGAGAGAATGAGCCTGCCCTGATGGGGGGTCACTCCTCTCACCCAGAGCTTCTCCCCACAGCGCCGTGGGGAGCTCCCCGGGCAGGCTGGGTGCTGACCCTTGCAGGCAGCAGAGTCACTGCCCCAGGCACACAGCACCCTGGGGCACAGGGCACTGCTCTGAAAAACAGCCCCGGGCAGAGTGGTGTGCACAGCTCAGCTTCACACCCCAGCAGCATCCCTGGGAGAAGGTAGCAGGATGCCCTGTTTCCCTCTGATGCTGTGGCAGGGAATCCCTGCTCTGAAGCACATCCTCCTCTGCACTGGCAGAGCCGGGAGAGCGATCCTTAAAAAGCCTATCAGCCATGGGATGGGCTGGGTTCAGAAGACCCCTCCAGGAACCTCACTAGTATCACCCTGAAGCCAGAGAGAGAGACTTACCATGTCAAGGGCTGTGAAGATTTCTCCCAGAATGAGCTCTCTTCTGTCCTCGCACTCCACAATGCCTTTCACTTCTCTCTGTCTTCTCTCATCTTACGTCAGCAGCAGCAGCAGGCAGTGCCCAGAGCCCTGCTGCTCTTTGCAGAGGAGCTGCTCTTGGACAGATCTGTCTCTCAGCAGTGCTGCCAGGTTGCCATGAGCTCCCTCTGTCCCTGGAGCCTGGCCCTGCTCAGGAGCAGAGGCCCAGCTGAATATGTGACTTTCTCTGCCCCCCTGGGCTCCCTCGAGATTTTCCTGGGGCTCCAAGGCTGACAGCTCCTGAGGGGCAGCAGGGTCCCTTCTGGGAAATGCTCTTGGAACTGTGCTAACCACCTACAGTCCCTCTCTGGATTGTGGAGAGAGACTGATTTCAGCAGTGTGCTTTATCCTGTCAGAGGACGGAGGTGGACAGGAGTGGAAATGTTCCCCTCTATCAAGCCCTATTCCTGTCCCATTACCAGCAGGAGACCTAGACAGTGACAGGGAGGGCTTCCTTTCCCCTGCATAGGGCACCGATTCAGAGGAGGAAATGCAGGTGTTTAATCTCAGCTGAGAAGGCCTTGGGCAGGAGGGGGATCCAGCTCCCTCCCAGGCATGCCACAAACCCATAGGAGGTGGGATTCCTCGTGCCTCAGTTCAGGCGTGCACAGAAGAGGTGCCTGCATGCAAGCCCCTTGTCTGAGCTCCCACGATAAGCAATAGGGATGGAGCAGGGAGTCAGCAGCTCGCACTCAAACCCCTGGTGATGGCTGAGGTTCCAGCCTGTGCTCTCAAACCCTGACAGTTCTCCTCTTCCTGAACCTTCTCACCCAATGATATGAACAGTGAACATGCTAACGATGTCCGCAGTGTGGCTCAGTCCCCAGGGACCTTTTCAGCAGCAGCTTGTCCTCTGACATCCTCTTCACCTCTGTCACAGGCCCCAAAGTGCTTTGGAGTCATCTGCAGCAGCAAAGCCCTCTTCTACTAGGGCTGCATGGTCCAGCTGGGTTTCTCTCTGGCTTTGGGGACTGCAGGGCTTGCTCTCTTCATCAGCACCTTGTTTCAACATCCCATTGCCATGCGCCACCCACTCCAGCATGTCTCTGCTATGAAGCAAAGCCTTTGCTTATGTGATGTCCTGGGCACTCAGTAGCAGGTTTCCCTGTCATAAGGCTGCACTTGGCCCGGGTGCCACAGCTGAGTACAAATGCTCTCAGGCTTGGGGAACAGGCAAGAGGAGCTGGAGCTCTGTATGCTGTCACAGAATTGTGGCATTGTTGGAGTAGCTGCTGAGACATGGTGGGACAGCTTGCGTGATGACAGAGCTGCAACTGATGGCTACAAGTTCTTCAGGAGAGACCAGGAGGGAAGGTGAGGAGGGAGGATGTCCTTTGTGTGAAGAGGAAGCTCAGCTGTATGGAGCTCTTCCATGGCATGGGCAAAGGGAGGCAGCCCTGAAGGGCAGAGGAGCTCAGGGGTTTGGACAACAGAAACCTGCTGAAGATGTGCAGGGAAAAGTGGCAAGGTGCGCACAGGGCGCAGAAAAACTCCATGCCAAAATATTCACCTATGGTCCCTCTCTAAACAGAGGACAGAAACCCATTGCAGCATTGCAATTTGTCTCATCAGAGGATGGTTATCTGTGAGAGGTGGAAAAGTCCCTCCCTGGAAGGTCCTATTCCCATCTCTTAATGAGGCAGGACACCTAGATGGGGACAAGAAGGGAGCTCACTGACACATGGCTCAGATATTGGTTCAGATGAGTCAGTCTAGGCATCTTATGCCAGTTTAGAAGCCTCTGGGCTGCAGTGGGATTCAGCAAACTCCTGTGAACTCCACAAGCACGCCGCAGGTGGGATTCCCCTTGCCCAAGCTGAAGTGAGCACAACAGAGGTGTCTGCATGGGAGCTCCTTGTCTAAGCTCCCACTGTAATCGCTGGAGATGGAGGGTGGGAGTCAGTTGCCCATAAACAAGCACCTGGTGACATTAGAAGAGACAGAGGTGGTCCAAGACATGTGCCAGTGTCTGCTTGCTCTGATGGAGCAACTAAGAGCAAGATCCTCCTTGAGCACTAGGTGGGGACCAGGTGGGGAATTTCCTTGGCCATCTCAAGTGACCCTAGATGCCTAATACTGCTAGAGCACCACTCTCTGTGGAGTTGAGACACGTGGGGATCCCTGCAGTGCAAAATCCTAATGTAATTCAGTGCAGACTCTTGATTTAATGACATAGAAATAGGCTGGCAGGGCCATGTCGGATGCCTGGGGTGTCCAGCACAACTGCATTTTTCTAGCAGATACAGCATGGGACCCACAGGAAAGCCATGGCTTTTTGGAGTGGTGCTGGGCAAGTGCCCCAGGGCATCTCTGATTTCCTACCTGTGCCCAAACAAATGAATCTTTCCTCTGCCTTTACGCACAGCCTGTACTGTCCACATCCAAGTGTGCTGTGCAAATGGGAGGCACAGCACACCAAAGTCTCCGCTGTAGTCTCAGGACTCTCAAACCCTTCTTGCTCTCCTCCCTCTGAACCTCTTCTCGCCCCTGGACAATATGAGCAGGGATTGTGCTAATGATGACCTCAGGGTGGATCACAGGCTGCCCAGGCCCAGGGACTTCTTCGGTGGCACCTTGTCCTGCCTGGAGATCAGTTCACCTCTGCCACAGGCCCCAAGGTGCTGCAGAGTCAGCTCAGCCAGCAAACCCCTCTCCTGGCATTCCTGCATGGCCCAGCTCTGTTTCTCCCTGGCCTTGGGCACTGCAGGGTTTTCCCTCTTGGTGGGAAGCTCCTTTCATACCTCAGCTCTCGGGCAATAAGGCAGCATGCAGGAAGTGAATTGGAGGGAGAGGCAGCAAAGCAGGAATTTAGAAGTATTGTCCAGCAGATCAGAGTTGGTGTTAGGGAAACCAAAGCTCCCCTAGGACTGACACTTGCAGGGGACATCAAGGACATGGAGAAAAGGTCTACTGCTTCAGTTAAAGAATAACAAGGAAAATACTGGCTCACTGCTGGATTGGGCAGGGAATCTAGTAACAGCAGCTGCAGGTAGGTCTGAGGAACTAAGTGCCTTCTTGGCTTCAGTCTTCACCAACAAGGTCTCCCAGGCTGTTGTGCCTAGGGTCAAGACTCCTGAGGAGAAAACCAACCTGCAGTGCATAGGTCTTGAGTGTGGGATGGCTTGCCAGAACTCAGTCCATACAAGTCTCTGGGATTGGATGGGATGGCTGGCATCCATGGACATGGAGAGAGCTGGCTGCTATGACAGCAAGGCTGCTCTCTGTCATCTTTGAAAGGTTGTGGAGAGCAGGGGAGGTCCAAAGGAAAACAACAACAGCAACAACGAAAGGTGGAAGAGCGCTGAGTGAGGGATTACTTGGAAGAACTCAACCCATACTAGTCCATGGGACTGGATGGGCTGCATCCGAGGATGTTGAGAGGGCTGGCTGCTATCACAACAAAGCCAGTCTCTACCATCTTTGAAAGGCTGTGGAGAACAGGGGAGGTCCCAATGACCAGCAAAAGGAGTATGTTGTGCCCATCTTCAAAAAAAGCCACAAGGACAACCTGGGGAGCTGCAGGCCACTCAGCCTCACTTTGATGAGGAGTGTGTCATGGAGTCAGTCCTCTCACATCACACTTCCGGGCACATGAAGAAGAAGGTGCCTGGGAGCAGTCAGCATGGATTTGCTGAAGACAAATCATTCCTGAGCAACCTGATTGCCTTCTGTGATAAAAGACCTGTACTTGCAGAGGAGAGCAGAGTAGTGGATGTTATTTACCATGATTTTAGCAAGGTGTTTGACACTGTCTCACATTATCTTCTTGTATACAAGTAAGCGTTACAATACACTGGGTAGACAACTGGGTGGGTAAAAAGCTGGTTGGATGATCACGCTCAGAGGGTTTTTGTGAATGGGTGGTGCTTTACACGGAAGCCGGTGACAAGCGGAGTACGCAGGGGTCTATACCGGGATCTGTCCACGTTCATCAGTGACCTGGAAGACACAACTCTCAACGCATTTCTTTCCACCCCATCCCACCCCCCCAAAAAAATCAGTTGCATTATACTATTATAGAAAAAAAAAAAGGGAGGTTAGAAGAAAGGCATGAGCTGCAGTCAGGCTAATGCAGAGCCACCTCCTGGAAGCTACAGAGACTTAGGAGGAGATGAAAACCACAGTCTGAATCCCACTGAGACAGCTGGAGCTCTTGTCATGGGGAGAGAGGTTTATGAGCAGCATCTTCTAGCTCCTTCAGCAACCTCCTGACTGTTGAATTTGGAATGGAAGCTATGGGCACGCACAACGTCATCATCTGGTGTCACTCAATCTAAAACAAATGTGGATGTTCAGACAGAATAGGAAGCATATTAAAACCAGGCCACCTCCTTACCATGAGTTCCACCTACCCCTCTGACTCGAGTCAGTGAATCCCATGAGATTAAAGAAGTGAAAAGGTCCCTGTGTGCATCTTTCTTCAGGGGATGTGGTGCGAACAAGCAGAGCTGACAGGCCCAGGGTTGCCAGAGCTGCCAACTTCTCCAGAGCACGTATTCCTGCAGGCTCCAGGGGAGACCTTTGCCTGTACGCTGGCTCTCCAGCCGTTTAGAGCCCTGGCCTGTACCGTGCTGGGTGGCAATCACCATTTCTAGAACAATGATCAGAAAACAAGAAGTTTGAAAAGAAAGTTACCAAGGCCAACAGATGGGTTTTTTCTTTCTTTTCACCCTTCCCCCCACTTTTATTGTTATTGTTGTTGTTGTTGTTGTTAATGCTCTCCGTACTCCAACAAGTAGTAAGCTGTTCTGTGATCAGGACAACTACCAAAGCCCATTTTCTTGCTGGCTCGTGCCACACCTCCCCTAAGCAATCCTGCCCATCCCCACCATGGCTGCTGGCCCCCACCATGCTGGCTGGGCAGGTGATGGTTCTCACATCACTCATGGGCATTGGCCCCCAAATGCACGCAGGGCAAGGGGTCAGTTAGCTGATATGGGGGAGAATTACAACCTTCTCTCTCAGCACACACCTGTCGGGATCGCTTCCTCACCCAGACATTCATTTTCATGATGCCTAGAGTTCAAAAATATTCAGATCTCTACATTTGTCATGTTCAGCTGAAATTGGTCAACAGGTAGCAAGGAAGGTGGGAAGGGAGAAAAGAGCAGAACAGCATTTTTAGAAAAAACATTAACATGAGCATTGAAACACAGGAATTATATCTAAAGAACTGCAAAATGGATGGGTAAGGTTACAGCATTATCCTAAGTAAGATACTGATTTTGTTCAGTCATTGCCATGGTTTCACCTTTCCTTGTGTGCTGTCTTCTAACCCCGGTTGCAAATAAACTTTCTAGTGATCTCACTGTAGTGTTACAAAACACATTTGTGGACAGCATTTCTTTTAACAGTCCTGAAAGCCTGAAAGGCAAAGAGGGCTACACAAATCTATGCAGATCTTTTGTCTAAAAAGATAGACAGCACATTTCTTTGGTCTTGAGTCACTCAAGGAAAAGCATGGATTGAATCAACACACCCAAATCTTTTGTGGACCATTTTGGTCGAGGAAAAGGAGGCTGAGTCCTTCAACTTCATCAGTAAGAACGACGTCCTGTATGGGAACTCTAGTACCGAGTTTCAGCTTCATGCTTACTTTTCCCATGGACTGATATACAAACTCCCCGACAAACTTTTCTTTACTCTCTCCTCTCCCAGCCCTCACTCTTAGAACAGCCAAGGCTGTTTACAAGGACCCAGCAGTCTGAATCCAAAGGACACAGACATTTACCTGTTGCAGTTAAGAAATGTTTCCTTTTGTCCAGTAGGCAATGCCAGTAGGCATTGATGTGGCAATTCAGCCTCAGAACCCTGAAAGTGATTCCTCATCACTGTACATTGCATTCTCCTTTAAAATACGATTTATACAACCCAGAAGACAAGAGATGTTGGTTAACTTCCCTGGATAGTCCCTATGCCTCACTTGCCCTAGTACGGCTTCCAAAGTAGAGCTGAAATACATTCCCTTGCATTTTGTGATTTAATGTCTTCATCCTACCACAGAACACAGGAGACTGCACAAGTCTCTGCAAAGCTCTCCTGAATATTGGCTCAATGTATTTCTCCAGTGGTGAAAACACCTATTCTCCCAAGGGGGGAAAAAAAAAAAAATGATGATGATCAGGAATGCCTTCTGTAGTTCCTAGACATGTAAAGAGTATACAATATATGTATATATGTATGTACACATATATGTGTGTATATGTATGTGTGTGTGTATTTATTTTATATATGTATATATTTAATGACAGAGCACTTGTGTAGAACTCCCCACACAACTGCAGGAACTGTGGTTTCGTAGCTCTGTGCTGCGTGCGGTTCATTTCTACCAGCTGATAAGTGTTTCTAAATGCAACAGCAGCCTCTTTCTTTCAGTGTCCAAAAAAGTCCCAAAGAAGCCAACCAAATCCCTGCTTGCATGAACTCAGGAATGAGTCTACTCAGTGGAGTCCAGGCACCCTGCTGGACCCACAGCATCGGGAGCTCGGCACGAGCCCCCTGCCCAGTGCAGCCTGGGGCAGCTCAGGCCTCCCTGGAGAGTCCCAGCCCAGCAGGGAACAGTCCTGCAAGGCCAGCGCGCTTCTGGCCTGTCGTCCTCAGAGACAGAAGTGTCCTCACAAGCCATTTCACAGCCCCGTTGCTGCTGCTCAGCTGCTCAGACTGGTGACCTCACAGCTGCTTTCCTGATGCTGTTCCTGCTGCTGGCCTATCCGGTACTCAGGCAGAAGTGACCTCACAGTCTACACTGAAGCCATAAACCTGCTTCTGGCCTATCAGCAGCAGCCAGAGGTGACTTTACATGAACCCACAGCAACTACATAAAGTGGAGGAGTATTTGCCCAGGCATCCAGGGGATCCAGGGCTTCCAGGAGTGACCCAGTCCTTCTAGGGGCCCAGGCATCCGAGGGGCCCAGGCGTCTGGGAGCAACTTTAACTCTGAGGGCCCAGGCATCCGGCAACAGCCCAGTTCTCCCAAGGGCCCAGGCATCTGAGGCGCCAAGGCATCTGGGAGTGACATAATTCACGGAGGGGCCCAGGTGTCCAGGGCATCCAGGGCATCCAGGAGTGACCCAGTCCTTCTACGGGCCCAGGCATCCGAGGGGCCCAGGCATCCAGGTACCCAGCACTCTACGAGGCCCAGGTGTCCGGGAGCAGCTCAAACTCCGAGGGGCCCAGGCATCTGGGCATGGCCCAATTCTCTAAGGGGCCCAGGCACCCGAGGGGCCCAGGTGTCTGGGAGTGACCTGATCCTCTGAGGGGCCCAGGCGTCTGGGGGTGACTTAATTCTCCAAGGGGCCCAGGAGTCCTAGGGACCCAGGCGTCCAGGGACGTCCCTATTTAACAAGGGGCCCAGGCATCTGGGGGATCTAGGCACCCAGAGTCCCAACTCTCTGAGGGGCCCAGGAGTCTGAGTGACCTGGGCGCCTAGGAGTGACCCAGTCCTTCTAGGGGCCCAGGCGTCCGAGGGGCCCAGGCATCTGGGAGGACGTCAAGGCTCCGAGATGAGGCCCGCTTGGGCACCAGGACCCTGGGACACGAAGCCTCCTCTCCCTGCTGGGACAGCGCTCATTGGGGTGGCCTGGACTATCTCCTCCTCGTGAGGACCTTGGGAGATAACGCCTTCTCCCGCATTACTCCATACAAGTCACGTGGCTTCCACGCTGATTGTGAGGTCACCTAGGCCTCATTGCCTCATAGGCCAGCAGCAGGCACATGGATTGCATCATGACTGTGAGGTCACTTGTGCCTCAGCACCTGAGAGGCCAGCAGCGGGCACATGGCTGCCATTCGTGCTCAGGAGGCAGCAACCTGCCTGTGGAGGCAGAAGGAGCATCGCCAAGCTCGGTGCAGGAGGGGAGAGAGGGGCCACTGGGTCCAACCAAATGTTTCTGCAGCCTGGGCCTCTCCCGTTGTGTCTTTGTAGAAACACTGATGAAGTACGAGCTGGATAAGAGGCCAGGGAGGTGGACCAAAACCTGCCTGAGCTGCAAGGAGCTTTGCAGAGAAGCACCTGGTGGGCACCAAGTTGACGGTGAACCAGCAACGTGCTCTGGTGGCCACAAAGACCCATGGCATCCTGGGCTGCATCAGGAGCAGCGTTGCCAGCAGGTCAAGGGAGGAGATGCTTCCCCTCTCCTCAGTGCTGGTGAGGCCACACCTGGAGGGTTTGGTCCACCAGTACAACATGGACCTAGTGGAGCAAGTGCAACCACCGAGATGACTAAGGGCCTGGAGCTGCTCCCATACAAGGAGAGACTGAGAGAGCCAAGACCGTTCAGCCTGGAGGGGAGAAGACTCAGGGGGATCTTATCATTGTCTAGAAACGCCCGATGGGGACAGGGGGTAAAGAAGACGGACACAGATTCTTCTCAGTGACAGCCAGGGACAGGACAAGAGGCAACAGGAACATACAGAAATACAAGAAATCCCATTAAACATAAGATTTTTTACTGTGAGGGTGATGGAAACACTGGACCAGGTTGCCCAGGGGGGTTGTGGAGTCTCCATTCTTGGAGATATTCCAAACGTGACCACACATGGTCCTGGGCAACCTGCTCTAGGTGACCTTGCTATAAAAAAAGGGGAGGGGATAGGCGATCTCCAGAGGTGCTTTCTGACCTCAGCAAGGCGTTGATCCTGCGGTGACGCTGCCATTGGTGAAGTCACTTGTGAGCTGCCTAGAGGGACTTTGCTCCTCCGTATTGCAGAGTGGTATGGGTTATTTCTCAAGATCTTCAATGAGGTGTGGGTGCTGCTTCTTCAGGGCCTCGTAGAGGCGGTCCTTGCACTGGCGAGTCCAGCTCAGCATCAGCTTGAACAGCTCGCGCATCCTGCTGTAGGATGTTTTCTCCGCCAGGATCCTTTGGTATTGCTCGAAGTCCAGAACGTCCCCGAGCAGGAGGTCCAGGACACCTTTCACTTTGACAACGCATTCGATCAGCTCCACTTGGTGCAAATTGACAAAGTGTTTCTCTGCGGAGGCCAGAAGTGAAGCGTTAGGCGTCGGTGGCCACGCTGGCGCCCTCTCAGCTGCCCCACAAGTCATGGAGCAGCAGCCACTTCAGGGCAGGCTTCGTCTGAGCTGCCACGGGCCGAGGAGGAGATGACCGGCACCACGGAGCGCCCTTTCCTCTCCATTATTAGCGGATTAGCCCAAAGCAGAGGCCCGTGCAAAGGTCTCATTCGACCCGGGGCCATGCCGAGGTCAATGCCAGGGTTCAGGGCAGGCGTTTGAGCCCCAGCCCCTGGTTTTGAGGCGTTTCACCCCCGAAGGTCTCACCTGTCGTCGTCGCGAAGACTCCTGGGATTTGTCCTCTGTCTGCCTAGCCTGTGGGAGAGCAAGACGGAGCAGACACGAGAGGGTGAGCGATGGTGGGGCCCAACGAGGGATCCCCAACCCCGCGTGGTCAATGGGGCGCTGGAGGCCGTGGGGACGGAGCAGACGCACTTCCACGGGAAGCTCCGTCCTGCAGGAGCACCCAGCCTCCCAGGCCACCTCCCGACCTTGGCTTGGTGACCTTTTCCCACGGCTTCGCCTCCTACCTGGCCGGCTGCGCCACAATCCAGGGAGCCAGAGACTGGCGCGCGGGGCATCTGTGCCTGCCCTGCTGGGTGCGATGTCTCCTGGAAGAGGACAGGAACCAAGGTTGGGTTCCTCCACCATAGGGCTGCTCCCGTTCCCGGCGAGCTAGTGCCATCAAGTGGCAGCAAAGCTAATTACAGCCCTCTCAGAGCCCACCACCACTCTCACATTGGCCGTGGGAGCTGCTGGAGCTACAGATGATGTTTGATGGGCACCTCTGACACGGAGGTGAGATCCCATCACCTGGTTCAACACGTATGTCTTGCTGGGAATTCACTGCAGTGGAGCCTTAACCTAATTTCAGACACCGTCATGGCAAATACGTACAATCGAGCTCATCACCCTTGGTTTCTTCTGCAGCCAGCAGAAAAAGACGTTTTGAAGGTTCTGCTTCTGTCTGAAAAGACTTGGGCACCAGCCTTCCCTCCTTGGGACATCTCACAGCTTCACCATGCTGGAGGGGAAAGGACGCGAGACACCTACCTCTTCGCAGCACCGCGTGCCACACGCACTTGTCCTTCCTTTTGTCTTTCAAGCTGAGTTTGACTTCCTCTACCATGACACTAAGGTAGATTTCACTGAAGATCTGCTGCTTATCTGCCCCTCTGAGATGGAAGCCCAGGATCTGGTGGAAAGGCAGGAATTGCTCTCAGGAGCTGCTCTTTCATAGCCAGCACAGCAGAAGAAACCAACCCTGTGACCATCCATCATGGTCAAGCTCATCCGCTGGATGGAGGAGCACAAGAAACCAACCCCATGACCATCCGCCATGGTCAAGCTCATCCACTCAATGGAGGAGCAGAAGAAAGCAACTCCATGACTGTCCATCGTGGTCAAGCTCATCTTTGAAGAGTATGGATGAGATGGAAGAGTAGAAGAAACCTTGTCTTAGCATATGTCCCCAAAATTTGGATATTTCATGGAAACAAATAGCTTAGGCTCCAGGCGGCAATTCTTGCCCCAACCTTAGACACCGATATTGGGGTGGGATAAACTACATTTTGACGGAAACCGGTCTCCTTGGTTGTGGAGCAACCTGAGATGGTTCTTCCACCTAAGACAGATGCATTTTTAGTAACAGAAGTTGGAGAACCATCACATTCTACCAACCTAAAGGGATCATAGGAAGGAATTGGAGACACAGGCCATTTTCTAGAGGTCACAGCTCATGTTGAGGACGTTTATATAGGAGTTGAGGCTTGCTAACAGCGCAAGAACCATCGCTCTGCCACGTGATTGGGCTTATTCCACCCGTAAAACGCTCGGCTCTGCCACGTGAAGTACCGCCGGCCTCAGCTCTTTCCCAAATCCCAGTTACCTTGGGTTGTACAGCTGCGGGTGCGGAGCCAGAAACAACGTAGGACCTCCCGCAGTTGAGACGCTTGGTCAACGGCGGTTTATCCACCCGGTAGGACATGGACGACTTCTCCCTCTCTTCGATCGCCTGCAGAAAGTCAAACATGGTCAGCGCCGGGAGAGAAAGATGAGCAAACACGGACGTACATGTAGATCCGGACTCGTCAGGCGCCACCCAGCCTTGGAGGAGCGGTGACGCTTCCGCAGTGCGACACGTGCTTGCTGGGATCTCACCTGCTTTATGGAGCGGTCATCAGGGATCAAGTAGAGATGGAGGGTGACAGGTTCCTTCCTGGTGGCGTGGTAGATCAGCACAAGGGAGTGGAGAGGCAAATGGAGAAGCAAAGCCACCTTCCTCCAAAGCACCCCCAGAAAGGAGAAGCTGGGGTCTTCCAGCACCGCGTGGAACGGCTGCACCTCCACCGGCATCTCCAGGACCAGCTTCCCATCCGCGAAGCAGCCAATTTGCATCTTGGAAGCGTCGTCTTGGCCTGCTGGGAGGAAACGAGGTCTCCTTCGGCCTCCAGAGGCTCCCGCCAAGGGTTTAACCTGTGAGTCTGGAGCGGGGACTCCCGGACCTTGGCTTTGGAGGAAGAGGAGGACAGAGAAGGAGGTGCGGGACACCACAAAGCCAGGGCAAAGCCGCGGCCCGGCTGCTCCACCTCCGAGGCACACGAAGTGTGGCAGGTAGACGGCACCCATGGCGCCAGCTGGCTCCGCCCGGATGTTGAACAATGGGCCGACGAAGGTCCATCTCTCCGCATCGGCTCCCTGCAGGTGCTGCTGCCAGGAGCCGTACTCGTAGCTCAGGGTAACCACCGCCTTCACGTCGAAGCACAGGTCGGTCTCAGTGCACCGAAACGAGCTGGCACCAGGGAGGGAAACTCTGCGCGGCAAAGAGGAGAGCTGGATCAGGGAACGGTCAGCAGGTCTAGCTTGGACCCATGATGGAGTTAACATCCTGCACAAGCAGCGCTTAAAACCTGGCTCCCAGAGAGGCCAAAAGCTCTCAGATTAACAGCAGCCGCCTGGTAGACACCATAAATTCAAGCAGGCTGCTCCTACCTCAGTCCCGCCAAGCATTCGGCCATGTTCCCTGAGACGCCCCCAATTTGGAGCCACCACCTCTCACCTGTAGGCTTTCTTGCCACCCTCATCTCAAATGATCTCTGGTGCAGTCGCTTCTGGGAGACACTGGAGAGAGGAACGAGCGTTAGCTTGGCACCCACCAGAGATGTCCCAGGAGCTCTGTGAGGTGCCGTGGGAGAAGAGCTTGGTAGTTTTGGAGCCAAGGAGGTGAGAGGGACCAAAGCCCAGCCTCGTGGTTTGCATCCTTGCGGGAGTATCATGCGCACGGAGATGATCCCCAAAATTCAGCGCAAGGAAGGAAAGGCAGAGCAGACGGAGAAGATGCATCACACCGTTCTCCATCACCAGCTCAGCAAATGGGCAGGAAAAACTAAAAAGCAGGCAGAAAAAATGAAAAAACCCATCTCAAGCCCATCCCAGCAGGTCCCCAGAGACCCAAGGTGGATGTATGTCTCTCCCACCATGCGGGCCAGGGCTGCCCAGGCATCTAACCCTGGGCGAGGTGACTCTTGGGGACAACGGAGAGGGATGCCGGAGATAAGGAGCTCCCACCTTGTCCCTCTGACAGCAGCCACAGCTGTCCTCCTCCCTGCGTCAGGCCACCAGGGAAACATCTGTCACGGAAATAGCAGAAGAAATAAATCCCAGACGGCTTTCGAGGCTCTTCAGGGTGTTGCGAGGCAATGGTAACTGCATGCTAGAGCAGCTGCACTCTCGCTCGCGGTGTGCAACGCTACAGCGTGATCCCCTTTGACCTCGTTTCAACCAAGATCAGACCTGGACCATCCTCCTCTCCCTGGCTGAAGGTTGGGTGAGTTGCGTCCCGCCGTTGGTCCTACCAGGGCTGAGGCTCGGTGAAAGGCAGCTCCCCGTTTCAGCAAAATTCAGTGCGCCGGCAACGGGACACGAAGCCCCTGAAACGCCCATGAAACCTCCCTGCGGACAAGCTCAGCACCACTCACCGGGATCAGATGAGTCCTCCTTGGAGCTGGATGAAAAGCCAAACCTGGACATCACTGAAGAGACACGAGAATAGGTTAAAAGACACAAAAGAAAGACGATGAGCGACACAGAGCCTCGGCGGAGGTCGGAAACATAACCTTGCTCACCCATCAGCGCAGCATCTTGCTGCACCCAGGACACAACTTCAGCTCATCTGTGGGTTTCTGGAGGAGAAAGAGAGGGAAAAGTCCTCAAAATCTGGAGCCCGGATCAGCTCTCCGCTAAACTGCCGGCTGTGGGCAGGAGCCAGGCTGCCCCATTCCCCGTCGCAAGCGGGAGGGACTTTGTGCCATCTCAGAAGGGTTCAGGACCCAGCTGGATCAAGCCCTGCTTCAAGCAGGTTGGGCCAGAGACCTCCCAAGGTCCCGGCCGAGTTGGATTGTCCCCGCGTTCCCACAACGCTATGGCTGAAACCACCACAACACCCCGTCCCTAAGCGGATGAAGACGGGACCGACCTGCTTCTTTTGCTGCCACCAGAGAAAAGCCACGATTGTTGCTTCTGCTCATTTCTGGAAGGAGACGCAGAGAGGAAACTGGTGGGAAACCCGATCCGGCGGAGCGACGTGGGACAAGGACCCCAACCCAAGAGGACACCCTTAACCCCCCTCCAACCTCTGCCCCAGGGAGGGGGTGCAAGGAAAGAGGACCAGGTTTCACACCCATTATTTCTGCCCTGCTTTCGGCTTGGGAAGTCCCAGCTCCTTCTCCAAGTGACCTAGGTCAAACCGAGCCGCGGCTCCAGGGCGTTTCGTTCCTCGGAAAATGCACGTGCAAGGAGGTGGACGTCACGTGTTGGGACAAAGCCAGGAGGAGAAAGGTAGCTGCTCCAACTAGGAGGGTCCAAGCAGCTCTTCCGCACCCTCAGGAGTCAAAAAGAACCAAAAACGGGGCCAGACTGAGCACCAGAAGAAGTAAAAACATGATCTGGGAGCAACTCAGCTGGTAGATCGCATCCTTGTTGGCTGAGAGTCCATAGAGACGCATTGAAGTGACGTGTTGGAGGCTTCATGTGTCCAAGGGACCACGTGTCCGAGGGACCACACGTACTTCAGAAACGGAGGAGCCCACCAAGACCCGACAGAGATGACTGAGTGGAAGGGGAAGGACGAGGCAGTACTGGGAGCTGGAAGGAGTTTTGGTGTCTAAAGCTGGGGCTGAATCCCACCGCAAGGGTTGGAGGGGCCAAATCCCACCACGAGCGCTGGAGGAGCTGAATCTCCCCTGGGAAGCGGGAGGAGATAAAACCTACCCAGAAACTTGGAGAGGGTAAATCCTACCTGAAGAGTTGAAGAAGATAAACGTCACCTAAAAAATCAAGTATGAATCACACCAGGAGAATTGGAGATGAATCCCACCTGGAGAACTGGAAGAGAAGGAAAATCTCACCTGAGAAATCAAATATGAATCCTACCAGGAGGGTCAGAAAAGGCAAATCCCACCTGGAGAGTTGGAGGAGGAGATAAATCCCACCTGGAAGAACAGGTGTGAATCCCACCAGGAGAGCTGAAGAAGCCAAATCCCACCTGGAGAGCCAGAGGAGAAGGAAGATCTCACCTGGAAAGACAGAGGAGGTTGGATGAGGTCAATCCCACTCCAAAAGTTGCATGAGGTCAATCCCACTGCAAAGGTTGGATGATATCAATCCCACCCTGAAAGCTGGACAAGCTGAATCCCACCAAGAACACTGGAAAAGCTGAATCCCCCCAGGCAAGTTGGAGAAGGTCAATCCCACCCAGAAAACAGGACAAGGACAATCCAACTGGGAAAATCAGAAGGAGTCAATCCCAACTGGAGAGCTGCAGGAGCTGAAACTCACCCAGAAGGCTGGAAAAGGTCGATCCCACCACAAAAGCCCACCGAGATCAATCCCACCTGGCAAATTAGAAAAGCTCAGTCCCGGCCCAAAAGCTGGATGGGATCAAGCCCACCTAGAAGGCTGGATGGGATCAAGCCCACCTAGAAGGCTGGATGAGATCAAGGCCACCTAGAAGGTTGAATGAGGTCAAGCCCACCTAGAAGACTGGATGGGATCAAGCCCACCTAGAAGGCTGGAGAAGGTCAAGCCCGCCCCAAAAGTCGATGGAGTCACTGTCACCAGGGAGACGGAAAAGGCCGTTCCCACCCCAAAAGCTGGGGGAGGTCGGGGCCACCAGGGAGATCAAACGAGGCCATTTCCACCCAAATGTTGAAGAGGTCAGTGCATTGCTTGCACAACCCTGGCCCTTGCACCCCCGTCCCTCACACACCCCATTCCTTGCACACCCTGTCCCTAGTGTACGCCAATCACTCGTGCACCCCTGTCCCTCGCACAACCTATCCTTCGCACACCCTGTCCCTCACACACCCTGTCCCTAGTGTACCCCAATCCCCCTCACACCCCGTCCTTCACACCCCCGTCCCTCGGGCACCATGTCACCCCGGTCCCTCTCACTCCCATCCCTCGCACCCCTGTCACCTGGTCCCTTGCACCCCCGGTCCCTCGCACCCCCGTCACCTCATCCCTCACACACCCATCCCTCGCACACCCTCAACCCCGTCCCTTGCACCCCTGTCCCTTGGGCACCATGTCACCCCATCCCTCACACACCCATCACCCTGTCCCTCGCACCCCCGTCACCCCATCCCTCGCACCCCCGTCGCACCCTCGTCGTTGTCATTGTCGCCGCCACCGCCGCCGCCCCGGAGCCGCTTTCGCTTGGAGCTGCTTTCGCTTTTGCTCCTGCCGGAACTGGAACCCGGCGGCCGCTCGGGGTGGGGGGGTGCATGGTGCTGCCCCATGGCTGCCCCACGGCTGCCCCATGGCAGCCCCACGGCAGCCCCACAGCACTGCCCCACGCACAGGCCAGCCCCACGGCAGGGCCCCATGGCAGCCCCACGGCACTGCACCACGTGCACACCAGCCACACAGCAGCCCCACGGGAGCCGCGTGGCAGCCCCACGGCCACCCCATGGCCACCCCATGGCATCCCCACATCAGCCCCACAGCGCTGCCCCACATGCACACCAGTCCCTCAGCAGCCCCACAGCAGAGCCCCACGGCACTGCCCCCCTGCACACGCCAGCCCCACACACATACCGGCCCCACAGCGCTGCCCCACGGCAGCCCCACGGCCCTGCCCCACGCACAGGCCAGCCCCACGGCAGCCCAAGGCAGGGCCCCATGGCAGCCCCACGGCACTGCCCCATGGCAGCCCCACAGCAGGGCCCCACAGCAGCCCCCCGCACACGCCAGCCCCACGGCAGGACCCCACAGCAGCCCCATGCACACAGCAGCCCCACGGCGCTGCCCCACGGCCACCCCACGCACACACCAGCCCCACAGCAGGGCCCCACAGCAGCCCCCTGCACACACCAGCCCCATGGCAGGACCCCACAGCAGCCCCACGCACACAGCCGCCCCACGCACACACCAGCCCCACAGCAGGGCCCCATGGCAGCCCGGCGGCACACGTGTGCAAGGCAGCCGCACGGCGATGCCGGGGGGGGGGGCACACGTGTGTGGTGGGGGGCGGGGGCCAGCGGGGCCATGTGTCCCCCGTCCCCTCCCCCCAGGGACCCAGGCGTCCAGGACCCCCCTCCCCCAGGTGCCATGGGGATCCCCCCCCAGGGGACCCGATCCCGATCCCCTCTGCCCCCAGGGACCCAGGTGTCCGGGACCCCCCCCGCCAGGTGCCATGGGGATTCCCCACCCAGGACCCAGGCGTCCGGGGCCCCCCCGTCAGGTGCCCAGGGGATCCCCATCCCCCCGCAGGGACCTAGGCGTCCGGGACCCCCCCAGGGGCCCAGGCGTCCGAGCACCTCCCCTCCCCCCACACGGGGCGCCCGGCGGCCGTTGCCTCAGGGCCGGCTCGGACGCCTGGGTCCCCCCCCGCCGGGAACTACAACTCCCAGCAGGCGGTGCGGCCGCCGCGCCCCCCGCCCTCCCGGCGTCCCACGCGGGTGCTGAGGCGGCGGCGCGTCTGCGGGGAGGGGGCGGGCGCTGGGGCGGCGCGTCCGCGGATTGGGTGGGCGCTGAGGCGGCGGCGGCGGCGGCGGGGGCGCGGGGGAGCTGCCGCCGCCGCCGCCCTACGCGGCCTGGGCCCCCGCCGAGCTGCAGGCCACACTGGCCGACATCGGCGCCCCCGCGCAGCGTCTGGGGGGAGGACGGGACCGGGACGGGGGGGCAGGGATGGGGGGTGTTTGGGCACAGGGAGGGGGTTTAGGGACAGACCCTGGGGGCTACTTGGGGACGGGGGGGGACAGGGATAGGGATGGGAGGGGACAGGGATGGGGGGGAATTTGGGGACAGGGATGGGGGGGTTGGGGATAGGGATGGGGGGGAATTTGGGGACAATTATGGGAGGGGATAGGGATGGGGGGGGGTTAGGAACAGGCCCTGGGGGCCATTTGGGAACAGGGATGGAGGGATGGGGGGGTTTTGGGGATGGGGGGTAGGGATAGGCCCTGGGGGCTATTTGGGGATGGGGTGGGGGGACAGGGATAGGGAGGTTTGGGGGATGGGGGGGTATTTGGGGATTAGGGGTTTGGGGACAGGGATGAGGGGATATTTGGGGATGGGAGGGGGTTAGGGACAAGTCCTGGGGGCTATTTGGGGACAGGGAGGGGGGTTGGGGACAGGCATGGGGGGGACAGGGATGAGGGGGCTATTTGGGGAGGAGGGGGGTTAGGGACAGGCCCTGGGGGCTATTTGGGGATGGGGGGGGGACAGGGGGTTGGGGACAGGGAGGGGGAGCTATTTAGGGACTGTGGTGGATTGATTCACGGACTCCGATGTGCTGGATCACAATCAACTTTATTCAAGCAAGCAAGCCCTTTACATGAGCTCTAGCCCGGATCGGTACTTTCCCGAAGGTCACATTCCCATCATCACTCCTTACTCCGCGCGGCTACTACCTTATCTACATACTGCTATTTATTCCTCCCAAGGCTTTCGGCTCCTTAACTCTATCTTGTCCAATCCCTCGCTGTCTGCCCCAACATCTCTCCCTTTTTTATTTTCTAAACTAAATATTGCCAGTGCAGTGTGTATTTGTACAGCAAGTACTTGATGCAAAGCCCTTCGAGTCGTTCTCTGCATAAGGCTTATTAAGCAGGGGAGATAGATAGCAAGGGCTAGAAATCTTAGCAAGATTACCAATCCACACGCCAGTACCTTCTTAACCCACGACCCCAAACCTAACATCCAGTCCTGTCCCTCAAAAGGGTTCCACTCTGATTCTATCTACAACTTATTAGTAAGGTCGCGTAGTCGCGGTAAGCTTTTATGAATCGATATTGACCCTGCACGAGGCAGGCAGGTATTGCCAGAAAATGTCCTGAAATGGGCTCATCTTAACTGGCTCTCAGTCCTCGTTTGGTGTTTTGAGGGATGTGTCAACAGGTCGAATCAGCCGTGCAGGCATTCAACGAGGCCCATTACCTGTGGAGACACAAGCATAACCTTTCCCCCATGTTATTAAGTCTACTGGTTCACTCCATTGACCTGTTTCCAGGTTCTTGTAGTGAACCTGAGGCTGTCCTCGCCACGTTGGGCATGAGAAATGCTTATTAACTGCACTTTGGTCTGTATAACGGTTTAAGAGGTTGAGAACATATAAGGCTTTCCAGAGCTGCTCTTGTGGGGAGGCACTGGGGCTATTCCCCCTTTTTAGAGTACGATGGGTATGTTCCACTATTGCCTGGCCAGTTGGGGAATAGGGAATTCCGGTCACGTGAGTGACCCCCAGGTTTGAGGAAATGCCCGCGTTCGTTGTATGCGGGACCATTGTCAGTTTTAATTTGAGTGGGAACCCCCATTGTGGCGAAACAGGCAAGCCAGTGACGATATACATCATGGCTTTTTTCCCCAGCATGGGCAATAGCGACAACGTAATGGGAAAAGGTATCTACAGAGACATGGACATATTTCAATTTTCTGAATAAGGGATAATGGGTAACGTCTGTCTGCCAAATACTGCAGGGTTGCAGGCCTCGAGGGTTGGTCCCTAAGTAGGGTGGTAACAGGGATACATTTTGGCAATCAGGGCAACTTTGAATAAAGTTTTGGGCCTAGTCCCTTGTGATATGACAAGTTTTTTGTGGCGCTTTTGCATTTTAGTGGAAAAAAAAAAAATCGTGGGACAATTTAGCCTGCTGATCCAAAGTCCCTTGCTGGGTTCTGCTGAGTTTTCCTCCTTTGTCAGGAATGGGCAATCCTCCTGACATAGTTGGACCAACTCTTTTTTTTTTTTTTTCCTTTAATCACACACTCTCTTTCTCTCACTCTCTGGGAACCGCACTCCCACCCCCCGAGTCTTTAACTGCTAGGACTGCTGTCCCTTCGCAGCGGGCGGCTTCCTCAGCCAACGGGTGCCCCGATCGGTTCCCAAGCTATACGCACTCACACACAGCACTGTTCACGCTCACACCAGTCACAGTGACTCTAGATTTCTGTCTTACAGTTTTGCAGTGCGCCTTATGCTGATCAGGCTGCGCACCCCTTCTCCGGCCGGACCGAGCTGGGACTTAAAACCCACTCTAACCCTGGGGATGGGACTCGCACCCGTCCCCCTGGTACGCCTTACGGTGATCAGCCCTCATACCCCTTACAGTGCACTGTTCCCAGACCAGAATTTAGAATTTAGGCAGGAATTTAAGACTCACCTTTTCGGTGCCTCTCGGTGCCAAAGATCCCAGGTGAACTCACCCGATGGCACCAGATGATCGTTTGGAGATGAGAGGCCCTGACAGTGGTTGCCTAGGGTCCCATCGGGGGTGCCAAAATTGTTATGGAAACTAGGCTTGTCGGCCACCATAACAGGGCCCTAACATGAACTGTCCTACAGTAAGAAGAACTATGCCCTAAATCTGACTAAGAATAACTATAACTAATAACTAGGACTAATGCTCCTAATGGTGCCGAATAGCTCTAACCAATAACTATGGCCAATGCTACTTAGGATGCCTATAAGAAATAATTGACCCAAGGGGAACTAAAAATAAGAACTCTATCCTACACTTAGCCAAATACCTATGAACTTAGACCCCCCCCCCACAACTGCTCTAAGAATTCTCTAAGTAACTGCCTAAGAACCCACTAAGACTGCAATAACTATAGGGTTATGGGGTGGTGGGAGCCGTTGCTGGGTGCTGTCTCCATCCTGCAGCGGAGGTGGAGGGGAGTCCTGGCAGGGAGGTGGCCCCGTGGTCGGCCCTGCCTCTGCTGGGCAAATGTTGGTGCCCGGCAGTCAGGGGCGGGCCAGGAGGTGCCGTGCAGCCCGGCGCTCCTCAGCCTCCAAGCCCAGCGCCTTGGGCTTAGCTCCCCCGGGCTGAGTGCCAGCCCCAGCCTGGTCTTGCTGGGGGGCTGTGCCCTGGCTTGTGGGCAGCGGGGGCCTTCTGCCGGGCTAGCGCCTCCTCCTCCTCTTTGGCCCCTGGGGCAGGTCCAGGGGCTGCGGGGCGGGCTGCCCCTCCACAGGGTCCACCTGCATGGGCTCCTCCTCCTCCTCCGCGCGCTCCACCTCCACGGGCTCCGGGGCGGCTGCGGCACTCGGCAGGAGGGTGGCGCGGCGGTCCCAAACGATCGGGCCCATCTTCCTCCTGATGCGCAGCGCCGCCTTCCTCCTCATCCACAGCCGCTCCGGCTGGCTCATGGCGGGCAGGAACGGAGAGCACCTTCCTGGCCCTTCTCCCACCAACGGTCTCCCAGCGGCTCTGGAACAGCGGTGCTGAGGTCACTGATGATGACATAGGTGGGCCATGGTGACGGCATGCCTGGTTCTGTCCCCGCCTGTGGGGGCCCTGCCGGGCTCTGCCCTGCGGGGGGATCCTGGGGGCTGGAGGGGGCCCCCATGGGCAGGGCCTTGGTGAATATGTGTGTGTGTGTGTGTGTGTGTGTGTGCGCGCGCGTGAGACAACTGGGAAACCAGGGGATCCAGGGCCAACGAGAGGACCGACTGAGTGTCTAAGGGCAGTTCTTGGAGGGAGCCACAGTGCGGGTGTGTGTGCATGTGCGTGTGCGTGTGTGTGTGTGTGTGTGAGTGAGGGCCGTGCTGGGCACAGATGGCTCGGTTTGGGAGCAGGGCTCTGCAGGGGCCCTGTGTGCGAGGAGACCATGAGCTGCCCTGGGCCAGGCTCAGCCCCTTCCAGCCAACTCTGCAACAGATGACAAGAGCCCATTGCGCACCAGGACTTCAGGCAGTCAGAGGAGCCCATGGTGCCTCTGCTCAAACATCCTGAAGAACGGGCAGGAGACGCTGCAGGCAGGAGACACAGGAGGAGGCACATGGGAGGAGACACGGGAGACATGAGAGGCCCCCGTGAGGAGAACTGTGATGAACCATGTTTGGAGAAACAAAAGGCAGGAGCTACGTGGCAGGGGACATTGTCAGGCAAATGGCTGGAGTCGCACTCTTGCAAGGAGGTGCTCCATGCTGGAGCTGGTCCTCCTCTGAGGGCACCGTGGCCCGGGGAGGAGCCACGCTGCAGCAGGGACAGCCCCGAGGGACCACCGCCCGGGGAGGACCCACGTTGGAGCAGGCACACGCCTGAGGGACAGCTGCCTTGGTGGGAACCCGTGCTGGGGCAGAGGAGTGGCTGCTTCCTGTAATGTGACTAGTAGCCCGTGGAAAGCCAGAAACAGAAGAGAACCCTATTCTTTAAACAAACTGTTTCAAGAGTGCTACATGTATGAAAAATCACAGGGTTGTCCAAGGGGAACAGTCACTCTTTTACTCCACTCTAGTCCCTGATTCTTTTCACACACTTTCTGGCCATCTTGTGAAAGCTGAAAGCCTCCAGGTTCACAAGCCTTACTCAGGTCCAGGGCAACAACCTCCACTGCTCTCCCCTCAGGCACCAAGCTAGTCATCTCCACGGAGAAGCCTATCAGGCCACCTTTAAGCACAAATACTTAGAGAAGCCGACCCTCCAAGGGATCTTTTCCCATGGCAATGCGCTCCCTCGCCTGCCTTGCAAACTGCTCTTTCCTTGGAGGCGTCTGAAAGTGCCAAAACGTCCTTTCCTTTGGACTCAGGAAAACTGGATGGCCGCTGCAGACACCTTTTCCCCTGGCGCAAGTAGGGATGCCTGGCGTCCTTGCTCATAGAGTCACTGAGACACAGGTCCCAAGGGCTTTCCCTTGTCAAAAAGGGCATCGCCCTTTGCCGCACCTCCTCCTTCAAGGGGGGGGCCTCCTCCACCCGCAATAACTGCCATGCATCTGGAGGCAGCAACAGGCAGAAAGGGGTGGGCAAAGAGCCTCCTGCCAGGGGAGACTCTGGGCCAGGGAAAAGGGGGGCCGTGTGTTCCATGGGGGAGCGAGGTGATTCCCACGGACACAACAGCTGTGTGACCTGGGAATAGTGATGGACACCTGGCCCAGGGAGGTGCGTCTCCTTGGGAGGGGCAAGCGCGTGCCAGGGTTTGGGGAGACACTGCCATCGGTTGCGTTTTTCTCCTGACGAGGAATTAGAGCCTCCTCTTGTGCCTCTGTCTCTCTCCCCCTCGCTTTGTGGATTTCAGCGCCTGCAGTCGCATCTACCTCCCTCTCCTGCAGGACCACCTGCTGCTGCGCAGGCAGGCGCACAGCTCGGCAGCAGGGCACAGAGACCAAACCCCTCTGGTGCTCACACCAGCTCACCCGGCGTGTGCAGTCACGGGCAGCTTCCAGCAGCTGCCTTCTGGAGCTCCCCATCAGCGATGCAGGGGACTCCCTGCTTTGACTGCCCGCTTCCACTTCGCTTTGGAAGTCTCACAAAAAGCATCCAGGCCCCACAGCTCTCCCTCCCCAGGCCCTCGGGGATCCTCTCCGGCAGAGACACGGGAAGGTCTCTCCGGGGCAGCTGCTGCCCCCGCGGCAGCACCTCAGCAGCCCCCCCACGCCTTGCCCAGGCCCCAGGCCGCGCACGCGCAGCTGCTGCTGCCTCCCCAGCGCCTGCGGCCTCCGCGCATGCGCGCAGCCCCGCCCCTCGCCCGCCCTGCCCGGGGCGCTCTGCCGCGGGGCCCCGCACTGCGCACGCGCACGCCCACTGCCTCGCCCCGCCCCTGCCCTGCTCGCCCTGCCCCTCCCCTCCCGCCTGTGCAGCCCCGGCAGGCCACGCGCCGCCTCAGCCAATGGGGAGCGCGCAGCAGGGAGGGGCGGGGGGCGGAGCGTCGAGGCGGGAGGCCTCACTCGCATTGGGGGTGGGCAGGTGGGGCGTGTGGGGCAGTGGGTGCCGGTGTGGGGCGGCAGCTGTGGCTGGGTTGAGCTGGGCCAAAGCCTTTCTGAGCGCGGAGGGGATTCGTCAGAGCTGGGGGCGACGGCGCGGAACCGGCCCGTTTCTGCCTTGCTCCGCTTCTGCCGTCGCTGTCTCGGCAGCCTGTGCATTTCCGGAAGGCAGGTAAGGCCTGGAGCTCCGCGAGCCCGCGAGGTGCCCGTGGGCAGAGGCCTGTCCTCTTGCCAGGCTGGGGACGGAGGGGCAGTTTTTGCCAGGAGAGGGTCCGGCTTTGCGAGGAGGCTGTGAAAGGACAGGAGTGCTGTTGGCAGAAGGCTGAGGTGTCCTGGTGCTGCTGCTGGGCTCTGGAGAGGCTCTTGGAAACGCCTGTGTTAGAGCTGGATCGTTTGCTTTGCCAGAGCCTGTGATTCCTGCTGCTGAGCTTGGCTTTGTGTTGAGAAGCGCAGTCACGGCCCCTGGTTTCTCGCCCCTGGTTGTGCTGGTGTCTGCAGAGCGGGGAAGAGGCTCTGCTGTCGGAGACGCCTCGGCCTCCTGGCTGGGAGGAAGCCCTTGTGGCAAGCCTTTCTTCTGCCCTTCTTTTGTCTCCAGAGCTCTGGTGGGGCCAGCGGAGGGCTTCTGGTTGGATGTCAGTTAACGTGTCAGCTCTGCAGCTGCCCGCTGTGCAGGTTCTCTTGGGATTGGTGGAGGTGGTGGTGGTGGGTGCTGCGTGTGTCTGCTTGGTTTGGAGCGGGTGGGATGGTGGTGAGCTTGTTGACTTCAGGCAGAGCCCATGTTTTTCTTGCTGCCCAGATGCAGCTAAAGTTTGGGAGAGCGTGTGTGAGTGCTACTGCCAAGCGCTGCTGCTGAACGAGGTGGGGCTCATGTCCTCCTTGTCCCTCCGACCTTGATGAGTGCTGGCTCCTGCTTGCATGCTGCCACTGAGCAGCCTTCTTCCTGCCTGCCTTGGAAAGCAGCAGCCAGGCCCCAGCAGGAGCCTGCAGCTGGCAGTTTTGCCCCAGAGCAAGCTCTCCCTCAGCGGAGAGCAGAAGCAAAGCGCAGCTGGAGAAGCTGAGTGTGGGGTTTCTCCTCTGGGGCCCTCTCTAGCTGCTCCTGGCAGGGTGGAACAACCCGCCAGAGATGGTGGCATGCTGTGGAGAGTTTCTGCCAGGTGTGGTCCCTCCTCGGAGGTTCTGAGGCTCCAGGGGTTTTTCCCTGCTTGTGCGTCAACTCTCAGCTGGTGGGAGGTGAAGGAGTGGGAGAGGGGGAGACTGGAGAGTGCAAGGCTCTCCTGCAAAGCGCCCCATCTTGCCCCTTTGGAGATCACCCTTAGTGTGCCCTGACAAGTCTAGTCTTCGTTATTGTGTGTGTGAAAGCCCTGCTTTTGTTCCTTTGTTGCTCTCCTGTTTTCAGCCTGTCCAGCTAGCAGGCGTGGGTAACATGTCCGTTCCGGAAAACTACTTGCGTGATGTGGATAAGAAGAGTTTGCATGTTTGGAGACGAGTGTTTCGGGTGGACAAGGTGTTTCTGCTGGAGAAGAATCTCAGCTCTGAGAAGAGCCCGTGGCCTGGTAAGAAGCGAGATTCAAAGCTGGGCTTGCCCCTGTGTCGTAGCGAGGATCTGCTTCACGATTAGTGAAATACAGCTGCATCTTTGGCAGAACTGCCTCCCACTGCAGAGGCAAGAGCCCAGCACGGGCGCACGGGACGCAGAACAACGTCCCGCTGTGCTCATGCCAACTCCTCCTGCTGTCTCCTTGTAGTCTGCTCCCACCGTGTCCAGGCAGCTCCCCCAGGACCAAGGAGGCCGGCAAGCAGCACCCACCTCCTCCAGCCAGGTCCACGGCTGCTCTCGCTGTTCCTGAAGGCTGTTGGAGACTATTGCAGGTACATGCCCTGGGTTGCTGTAATGACTGTGCTGTTGCAAACGGTGCCAAAGCCCCATTGTGCACATACCGACTCTGCCAAGAGCCCTTAAGCACTCTTCCATTTGTTGTCCGAAAAGCGGATTCGTTGCCCGGTGTGCAGTAAGCCAATAATTACACACTCAGGAGAGACATTTGTTTATTTATTTTCAGAGTTGCGCAAGCCTGGGTGCTCGGTGGTTTTCCACAAATCGAGCACACCCCCCCAACTTTTCAAGTAGCATTTATACAATCAAATTGCCAGATTTACGACTTTCCCTTTTACACTGATTGGTTAGTGATTTCTTCATTCCCTGGATCCCACCCCTGCTCCTCAAGGTCCTGGTCAATTAACACTGCCCCAGCTGGCTCAGTAGGTGTTATCTCCCAAGGCCCTGAGGAAGAAGACATAATCCAGACCCCTTAATCAGCACTGTTTCAACAGTGAGAGGAAGCTTTGCTTCCCAAGGTCCTGGCGCCCAAACAGGCCTTATTTCTCAGCCTTGGCATCCTCCCTTTCGGAGAGTGGGGCACAGGAATGCAGACTGCTTGTAACTCCCTTATCTTTCCAGCCTGCACCAGCTCTGAGGCCCTTTCTTACCGCACTAGGAGCGCGGCCTAAGGCTTCAGCAAATTTAGCTACTCATGCTAAGCAAGTGTGCGGCTACTCATGTTAAGCAAATTCTGTCTAAGATAGAAGTTATCCAAATCTACCTACTTCAAACATTCTTTCTGAGCTTCTCAGGGTTGTCTTGTAACAGTTCCCCCCTTTGAGACTTATATGATCATTTTCATATTAGTCTCACTCTTTTAAAATCTTTCCCATATTAATTTTGTAAAACACTTAGAAATGCATTGAATCACTACATAAACGCATACAAAAACTACTAGCACCATTCCCTAAATTGTTAAACATTTTTTAACCCATGAACTCACATCAGGGAACCAGGAAGTCAACCATTTCCATGTTTCTTCAAATCCAAAATAAGTATCATCTTTCTGAACCCCATGTAAGATTTCAGTCTGCTTCCAGATTTCATTTAGATCGGTAGAAATTCTCCTACTTTGATCCACATATACACAGCAACTAGTATTTATTACTGTACATATGCCTCCCTGAGATGCCAATAACATAAAGCTGCAATGGCATCAGAGGTTTTATCACTCACTCCTAATTGTGGAAACAGCTACCTTACAAATGACTGAAACCTAGTAGGTCGATCTGTTAAAGGATTATTGACCCTCTTTTGTCTCCTCATGAATGTTCTTAGCCAGGGTTTTTTATATTTATTACTCAATTCTTTTCTTATAGTAACATTAGGGATTATTGCCCCTAAAGTACACGTCCCTGACCAATTAGGAGGTAGCACTTTTCGTGCCTTGTTCCCACACAACCAATACCATCCACTACCTTTCGGAACACGCCACCCATTTAGTTCCTTACTTGGCTACTTACAACCTATTTCAGGTATATGAGAGCAATTTTTATAACCTCCTATCTTAATGGCTCCAGTACAGTTGATCGGTTGCTTTCTATAAAGTACAGTTTTCTCCCACCATCTATTACTATTATTACATCTTCGGATACATTGATAATAATCTCCTGTCACACTCTGGACTTCCCATTCCTGTTTGGTTGTTTCATCATATTTCGTTTGATCACTATCATTTCTTATCTGTTTCATAAATTCCATAAAGGAAAAATTAAGAGGCACTCCAATTAGTGGGAAGCCCTTGTTGGAATGTTCAGGGAAGTGGGTACACACCCAGCAATCCCTCTGGTTAACTATCTTCATAGATTTTGTAATTACTTCCAAATGGAGATTGTGACCCCAAAATCCTTCCTGATTCCCTTTAATTGTTTGGCTCAGGCAACCTAGAAAAGCTAACCACCACATTTCTCCCCTGGTTGTTAAGGAGAACATCATTTTTACACAGATACCATAACAACAATATTAACCCTATTCCTAACAAACAGATTAAAGCAATTCTTCCCTGCGTACAATCTAAATTTAAAACCGATTCGCTTCCAGTACAACTCATATATCTTTATATATTTTTAACTTTAAAGGGTGAACTTGTTCAGCTTTCCACGTCTCTCGAGGTACTGCTTTCACTCGGGTGTAGTGGATCCAGGAATCAATTCCCTGCAGTTTCACAGCAGTATTTGTTGTTAGCAGTACAAGATACGGTCCCCTCCACTTTTCTACCAATGGCTCGTCCTTCCAGGTCCGAAGATACACTTGATCTCCCGGCTGGAATGAATGTACAGGTGAATCTAAAAGTACAGGAGATCTTAACTGGATGTACCTACGGAGAGAAGTAAGAACCTTTGCCATAGACAAGAGAGAATCACTTAAAATTTGATCGCCCTTAACGTGCATTTGAATTTCATTTCCAGTTAGATTTACAGTGTAAGGTTTACCATACAGAATCTCAAATGGACTAACTTTCTCTCTAACCCTTGGGGTTATTCTGATTCTTAATAATGCCAGAGGTAAAACATCAGTCCATTTCATCTGAGTCTCCTGACACCATTTTCCTATCTGTCTCTTAATTGTTTGATTCATTCTTTCCACTTTTCCACTGGATTGTGGCCTCCAGGGGGTATGTAAGTCCCATTTAATTTGTAGTATTTTTGAGATTTGCTGTACTATTTCTGCTATAAAATGAGGTCCCCTATCTGAAGAAAACCCTTCTGGTACCCCAAATCTTGGTATGATTTCTTTTAATAACATTTTTACTACTTCCCTGGCTTTATTGGTACGACACGGGAAAGCCTCAGGCCATCCTGAAAAGGTGTCAACAATTACCAATAAATATTTATATCCATTACATTTTGGTAATTCAGAAAAATCAATTTGCCAGTAATCCCCAGGCATGAAGCCCCTTTTTACTTCCCCTGGGGGGGGCTTCTTCTGAATCTTGGGATTATTTCTAAGACAGATTTCACATTTCTGTGTAATACCCTTTGCAATTATTAGCATACTGACTCCCACAGCAAATCTTTTAACTGTTTCAACCAGTGACTCGGCTCCCATGTGGGTACTATCATGTATTTGCTTCATCAGCTTCTTCATTATCGGCAAAGTTACCACACATTGTCCAGTAGATGTCACCCACCATCCTTCGGGAGTTTTTATGCATTTCAGTATTTCTGCTAATTTATTTTCTTTTTCAGTGTATACTGGAATTTCCATTTTTAACATTCTTTCTGGAACTAAGGCTGCCACCGACACGGATAATGCTGCCCTTTTTGCAGCCTCATCGGCCCTTTTGTTCCCTTTAACTATGTCAGTCTGTCCGGACTGGTGCGCTTTGCAATGCATTACTGCTATTTCCTTGGGTTTATTAACTGCTTTGAGTAGTCTCATAATCTCCTTACTGTATTTTATAGGATTCCCTTGAGAAGATAGCAATCCTCTTTCTTTCCAAATTGCGCCATGGGCATGTATAACCCCAAAGGTGTATTTTGAATCTGTAAACACATTAGTCCGTTTTCCCTCTGATAATTCCAGAGCCCGGGTTAAAGCAATCAGTTCTGCTTTCTGGGCGGATGTATTTGCTGGTAGCGATCTTGCTTCGATTTCTCCTTCCAAAGTGACAACAGTGTATCCAGCCCTTCTTTCTCCCTTTACTATAAAACTGCTCCCGTCGGTAATTAATTCCCAGTCTGGATTCTGCAACGGAGTATCTCTCAAATCTGGACGGCTGGAATATACTCGCTCAATAGTTTGCAGACAGTCATGAGCCAACCTCCCCTCTTCATGAAGTGGTAATAGAGATGCCGGATTAAGGGTATTAGACACCTTCATGGTTACATCTTCTTGCTCAAGTATCACTGCCTGGTACTGCACCATCCTACTTGGGGATAACCAGTGATGCCCTTTTTGTTCTAAAACTGCTGCAACAGCATGTGGCACATAAACAGTCACTTTTTGTCCCAATGTCAATTTTCGTGCCTCTTGTATTAACAGCACAGCAGCTGCAACTGCTCTGAGGCATCCTGGCCACCCTGCACTCACTTTATCCAGCTGTCTTGAAAAGTAAGCCACAGGTCTTTTCCAATTTCCTAAAGTCTGTACAAGCACTCCCAAAGCCTGGTGCCCTCTCTCATGTACATAAAGCTCAAATGGCTTTGTTAGGTTCGGAAGTCCTAATGCAGGGGCACTCATGAGAGCAATCTTGATTTCATCAAATCCTTTTCGGCATTCTGGAGTCCACTCCAGCAAGTCTCCCGGCCCCTTAGCAGCTTCATATAAAGGCTTTGCCATTAATCCAAAATTAGGTATCCACAGGCGACACCACCCAGCCATTCCTAAAAATCCCCTGAGTTCTCTTTTTGATTCTGGGGGGGCGATCTGACAAATCGCTTCTTTTCTTTCGATTCCTAATTTTCTTTCCCCCTGGGATATTTCAAATCCTAGATAGATTACGCTTTCCTTCATGATCTGTACTTTTTTCCGAGATACCCTGTATCCCGCTGTTCCCAAAAAATTTAATAAACTGATGGTTGTTTCTCTACATTCTTCAATAGTGTCTGCCCCCAGTAAGATATCGTCCACATACTGTAATAAGGTAGTGGTCTCTTTCTTACCTTGCCATAATTCTAATTCTTTTGCAAGTACATTACCAAAAATTGTAGGGCTGTTCTTGAATCCTTGAGGGAGTACTGTCCAGCACAACTGCATTTTGCGTTTCGTTGTAGGACTTTCCCACTCAAAGGCGAATAATTGCTGACTTTGCCCCTCCAAAGGGATACAGAAGAGAGCATCTTTTAAGTCCAATACTGTAAAATAGACATTGGAATCATTTATCGTCGTTAACAAAGTGTATGGATTGGGTACCACCGGGTGCACATCAGTCACTATCTGGTTAATAGCTCGCAAATCCTGTACTAGACGATATTCTTGTGAATGTGGTTTTTTTACAGGCAGGATTGGAGTATTGTACTCGGATTGACATTCTCGCAACAGTCCATACTTTAAGAAATTATTAATCATAGGCTCCAGTCCAACATGGGCCTCTAACTTCATGGGATACTGTTTTCGCCTTACCGGTTTGGCTCCTTGTTTTAATTCCACCTTTACCGGTTCTGCACATCTGGCTCGTCCAGGTTTCTCCGTTGCCCACACAAAAGGGATTACTGCGTCCATTACTTCAGAGGGAATTTCGCTTGGTCCATCCTCCACCTGTTCGGAATCCAGTGCTTTCTGCAACATATATGCTTGTGCCTTCCAGGCGTTACTTTGTGGAATGTGCACCTTAACTTTGTTTTGATCAAAGGTTATCTGTGCCCCCAGTTTATTCAGTAAATCCCTCCCCATTAGGGGTAATGGGCATTCTGGCATGTATAAGAATTCATATGTTAACACCTTATTTCCTATTTCACATTTAATTGGTTGACAGAAAGGTTTGACCTCTCGCTTTCCCGTGGCCCCAATTACTGGCATAGAGAATTTACTCATTGGTCCCTTACAGCTATTTAGTACTGAGTATGCTGCTCCAGTGTCTACTAAAAATTTAACTGTTTCGTTCCCCAGCTTTACTGAAACCAGGGGTTTGGCTGGGGAATCCAGTTCCTCAACCCCCGGTCCCCGTCAGTCTGAATCCTCTGTACCAATCATGAGCAAATCTGCCTCTGGAACAGATGCAGACTGAGGTTTCCAATGATCTGTTTGTCTCTTCGGGCACTCATTTTTCCAGTGCCCCTTCCCCCTGCAAATTGCACATTGATCTCTCCTTAGCGGAATTCTATCTCCCAAATTCCCTCTTACTCTATACCCTCTTCCACGTCCTTGTCCTTTCAGAAAACTCCTTCCCTGAGAGGGAGTTTGTGCTTGGGCAAATGCAGCTGCCAAGATTGCAGCATTTTGCCTCTTATCTTTCAGTTTCTCCTTTTGTTTTTCCTTTCTCTCCACTTCTTCCCTGTTATTATACACCTTATATGCAATTTCTATTAATTGCGATATCGACATCCCTGACATACCATCTACTTTCTGAAGCTTTCTCCTTATATCTGGTGCTGACTGTCCTACAAATAACGTAGTAAAAGTCATTTTATTTGCTTCGTCCTCAGGATCCAAGTCTGTCCATTTTCGGGCAGTTTCACATAACCGCTCGTAAAATGCAGAGGGATCCTCATTCTTACCCTGTGCAACTTGATATAGTTTTGCAATATTTTTGGGCCTAGGTACTCCATGCTTTACCCCATATAATATTAACTGTTGGTACTGTTTAGTCATTAACCTGCCTGCCCCTGTGTTTTGATCCCAACCCGGTTCCCGGGTCGGCATAAAACAGTCTGGTCCGTCTCTGGCATTTTTTCTTTCATTCTCCTCTTGAGCTTTGTCTCATACCATTCTTTTCTCCTCAGGTGAAAGCAAAGTATTTAAAAGCACCTGTAAATCCTGCCAATCTGGATTATGATTTTCAATTATCATTTTAAAGGATTGATACATCTTTTCTGGATTTTCTCGGTACGACCCGGCAGACTCCTTCCAATTCATTAAATCTGTAGTTGAAAAAGGGACCTTCACATACACAGGCGTCCCGTCTGGTCCGACTGCTTGACGCAGCGGGGCCTGAATCACGGGATTTTGTTGAGCCCGAGTAGCCCGAGTTCTGCCTGCAATCGGGTTACATGCCTCACTTCCCTTATTTCTGCTATCGACACTATCTTGATCTCTTTCCAGAGAGACCAATAATTGTACATCCTCTTCCTCATCACCCACTTTTAAACATCTTTTCCCAATGCTACAAGCAGAGCAACACCGAGGCATTTTCTCTTTGTTTCCCATCATCATTAACACATTTGAGTCAGAGATCAACAGCTTACATTTTTTTTCTAGTTTCATGATCATTTCTCAGAGAGAAGAACAAATCTACATATGGGACCTCATCCCATTTGTTCTGTCTTCTGCAAAACAACACGAGTTGCAAGATTGTATTATAGTTCAGCGTTCCCATTTCTGGCCATTTTTCCTCATCCTCCAGTTTATACATTGGCCACCACTGAGTACAGTATTCCTTTAATTTTCTCCTTGTTAAAGGATTCCCACCAAACTTTCTCCAATGTTTCAGGATGCATCCTAAAGGAGAGCAGGAGGATACCCCCACAGATTGTCCTGTTCCCATATTATTACCCTTAAAAGAACGTTCTTACCAATTACGCTTTCGTACACTCCAGTCATCACTGTCCAAACGTGTACAAAGCTTACCTTTGGTTACCACAACCAATTACCCTTGTATCATACCCTCTATGCAATGTCTCTTAATAATTACTGCGTTGCACCTTTGAGTCGCTTACCCGTTCCGACTAGGGAGGGTGCTCACGGAGTCCCCGAACAAAACGGTCGGTGCGCGCTGGAGTCCGATGAGCAGTGTCTCCCCGCTGGAACTGGCAAGACGATCCAGGCAAGGCTTTACAGCGAGGGTCCCATCTGGGTCACCAGAAAACTGTTGTCCGAAAAGCGGATTCGTTGCCCGGTGTGCAATGAGCCAATAATTACACACTCAGGAGAGACATTTGTTTATTTATTTCAGAGTTGTGCAAGCCTGGGTGCTCGGTGGTTTTCCACAAATCAAACACCCCACCATGCGCCACCGCGCCCCCGCCCCACCACCTTTTCAGGTAGCATTTATACAATCAAATTTGCCATATTTGTGACTTCCTTCCTCTTATTTACCATATTTGTGACTTCCTTCCTCTTTTACACTGATTGGTTAATGATTTCTTCACATTTCCCTGGGTCCCACCCCTGCTTCTCAAGGTCCTGGTCAATTAATTAACACTGCCCCAGCTGGGTCAGTAGGTGTTATCTTCCAAGGCCCTGAGGAAGAAGACATAATCCAGACCCCTTAATCATCACTGTTTTAACAGTGAGAGGAAGCTTTTTGCTTCCCAAGGTCTTCGCGCCCAAACAGGCCTTATTTCTCAGCCTTGGCATCCTCCCTTTCGGAGAGTGGGGCACAGGAATGCAGACTGCTTGTAACTCCCTTATCTTTCCAGCCTGCACCAGCTCTGAGGCCTTTCCTTAACGAACTGGGAGCGCGGCCTAAGGCTTCAGCAAATTTAGCTACTTATGCTAAGCAAGTGTGCGGCTACTCATGCTAAGCAAATTCTATCTAAGATAGAAGTTATCCAAATCTACCGACTTCAAACATTCTTTCTGAGCTTCTCAGGGTTCTCCTGTAACACCCACATGCCCCCGGGGGCAAAAGCAAGAAAAGCCCAAGCCCCGTGAGTAGGAAGAGGTGCACAGGTGAGGGCAGGGCCTGCTTGCCCCGGTGGCCTGGCGGTCCAGCAGCTGGACGTCCCGAAGGCGAGCCAGCAGCGAGGCACCAAGGCTGGGGGGTGTCACGCTTCATCAGGAAGCAGAGTGTGCCCGTGTGCTGACGTGAGGCTCAAGCCGGTGGCCAAGGTGGTGAGGAGAGCCCAAAAGTCGGCACCCCTGAGGGGAGAGGAGGATGCACGGAAGAGTGAGGAAGGGATGGTGTGGGAGGGCAAGGCAAAGGTGCATGGTGATGTGGAGCAAAGAAAGCCTGGAGGGGCCCAGCGCAGTGCGTGCACGCCAACAGGGAAGTGCTTAGAGAGCAACAGTCTGGAGAAATCAATCTCTGGCAGCTTTTGTGGGAAATCTGCAGAGCCGGGCACCTGTCTCGGGGGTCTGTCCGCTAATGCCTGCAGCCTGGGGACCAGACAGGAGCACTTTGCAGTCTGTGTGCAGCTGCGGGCCTGCAGCGTGGCATGCCTGGAGCGCTGCGGTGGATGGCTGCAGCCTCTTTGGGAAGGCCCGTCTGGGAAGGTGCGGAGGGGCAGTTGGCCTTTCTGTGAGCAAGCAGCGGGAATGCAGGAAGCTCTGCCTAGGGCTGGACGGTGAGGCATATGGGTGAGGCTTAGTGGCCCGAGCAAGAGGAGTGGTCTTGCAGTGGCTGTGTGCTCTAGAGGGCCTGAAGAAGGGCAGCATCTGCACGGTCTGGGAGGCAGAGAGGTGGGGAGAGGAAAATCCCTGCTGCGGCACAGATGGCAGCTCGGAGCTGGGCTCAGAAGCTGGCACCAGAGGCTTGGAGGCAAAGCCGTGGTGCTGGAGGTGCCCCCGGTGAGCAGCAAGGCCTTGTGATGTCGGTCCTAGCACGGTCACCAGCGAGGCCTTGTGATGCAGGTGCCCTGGTCACAGCAGGAGGTGGTCACGGGGGTCCCCATGGCAACGTGCAGGGCTTTGTGATGGGGGTGGCATCATGCCCCCAAGGCCATTGTGATGGGGCGGTGCCCGTGGTGACCGAGTCCGTGCTGGGAGCAGAGCCCCTGGGTGTGCCCTCTGAGGAGAGCAGCTCGCTGAGGAGGGAGCAGCTCTCTTGAGGGCCAGAGTGGCAGGTGCGCAGGAGAAGCTCCTGCAGATGGAGAAGGGGCGGCAGGCGAATGCCGGCTCCCAGCCCGTGCATGGGCTTTCTGTGAGGCCGAAGCGCAGAAGCAAGGTGAGCGGTGGGGCTGGAGGGAGAGGCAGGCAGCAGGGCCGGGAGCCGCACGGAAAGCGTGAGGACGGTGGGGAAGAGGAGGTGGGGCAAGCGAGCCAGGCCTGATCTTCTCTGGCCAGGGGGTATTTCTTGCTGGTGCTGGGGATTTTCTGGTGCACAAAGCACACCGACCGGGGTGCTGCAAGGCCCAAATGGAGCCTGTGCGCTGTGCTGAGGGTCAGAGAGCACCTCTGGGCTTAGCGCAGCTGGGCTGTGCTCGGCCTTGAGCTTCCCTTCGACGTGGGGCCGGGCTTTCCTGTGCCTGAGGGGCAGCTTGTAGAACACAACCGCCTCCATCATGGGCTTCCTTCTCCTTGCAGGGGGGCCAGCGGGAGCCACGCGCAGCACTGCAACGCATCCCGACCCCGACTTCGTCGCACCGAAGGGACAGGCGGCCGTTGCTGCCCGGCCCACAGAGCTTGCAAGGCCTCGAACACCTCATTGCAGAGGTACCGAGCTGAGCAGCGATGGTGGCAAAGCCTCTGCCTGCCTGGCTGCAGCTGCGGAGAAGCAGGCGGGAAGCGGTGGGAGAGACCAGGAGGTCTCAGGGTCCTCAGGGGAACTGCCTTTGCCCCTGTCCTGCGCAGTGCTGATGAGCCCTGTCCCCATGCAGCCTTTGGGAGCAGGGTGGGAGCCGCCTGCGTGGCAGAGCGCTGCCGCTGTTGAGGGCATCAGAGGTGCTGGAAATTGTGGGAAGGATGGAGAGTGGGGGCGGGGGGGGAGGAAAGGGCTGCAATCACTTTCCTATCTCCTGGGCTTGGATTGCAGACGGTGAAGGACACTGCCAGAGATGTTCTCATCGCAGCGTTCAAGGGAGAAACGGAAACACTCCATCTGCCCAGCTTAGCACCTCGTGCACCCAAGGCAGCTAGGCAGCCCCTTGGGGGCCTGGAGGCCGCTGCAGCTAAAACAGCAGGATCTGCCCGTGGAACCAAGCTGCCTGCTCTGGAGACATCCTGCAGATCTTCTGCAAGAGGCAGGGCCAAAGCCAGGGAGCAGCTGCCGCCTCTTAGTGCTGCTGTGATGTGTCTGGAGTGCAGGAAAAGCCTGGCAGAGGAAGGTCTACAGGCAGTGCATCTTCCTTTGCCTGCCCTTCAACAAGGCAAGTGGGAGGCTGAGGCTCTGCCCCGGGCACTTCAAGCTCCTGTCCGCTGCTTGCCTGAGGCCAGGGCTGGGTCTTCCGCGCTGGGAAAAACAAGGCTGCTGCGAGCTGATGGTGCCAGGACAAGTCTTCCTGTGCAAAGCCGGCAGCTGCCAGGAGGCACCTCCTTTGTTGTGGGAGCACAGAGCATTCCTCAAAGGCAGATGCGAGGCATGCCAGCATGCAAGGAGCAGCATGAGCCGTGGCCAGGCTGCCTGACAGAGGCAAGGCTGCCACCGTCGCCGCTGAGGGTGGCTTTTTCGAGAACTGTCGAAGGACTGTGCCAGGAGCTAGGCAGCAAGGTGCTGGCAGCTCCCAGAGATGCCTGTGCGCAGGAGACCAAGGCACAATGGTTGGAGACGATGGCGCACAGGCAGGACTTGGTGCGGAGCAAGGCCTCAGCGTCCCAAGGTGTTGAGGTGCAGCCTGCAGAAGGGCAAGTTTCCCCCGCTGAGAATCCCCAAGGAGAATCAGCCTCTTCTGGCGTGGGGGAGGTCCCGCAGTGGGAGACAATGGCCAAAGGTGTTTCACAGCAGGTTGGGCTCAGCAGCCCCCGCTTCGCAGAGGTGCCACCCAGCTCTGCCAAAGCCGTTGCTGGCAGCTGCCCCAGTGAAATGGTCACAGCAGAGTCCTCCTGGCCTTCCTGGCCTTCGCCTGCTGGCCTTATTCAGAGCATCCTTGCAGATGCGTGCATGGAATTGAGGGCTGAGAGCCAGAGACTTGCTGCACACAGCCCTGTAGCACCTGCCGCAGCTCTGGAATCCACAGGCCTTGAGCTCGTGTCTGCAGCCTGGAGCTGTGCTGATGACATGAGTCTTGGACATGACTGGCAGCTGGTGCAGCCTGATGTGGACAAAGGCACAAAGGAGCTCAGTGCAGCCGTGCCACGGAAGATATCGGCACACACCCTTGGTCCAGCAGCAGTGGCAAAGAGAGCCCAAGAGGAGAGCAGCGAGCATGGCAACAGCACAGCTGCCACAGCTCTGCAAGGGCCTGATGCCCACACTCGTGATGGCAAAAGGAAGGTCACGGGGGCCGGTGCACCAGCTTCCCCGGGCAGGGGCCATGGACTGGTCACACTAGGATGGCAGCTTGCAGTGCAGAGGCCCAAACAGCAGCCTCTGGGCATCATCTGTCGCCTTCGAGGCACGCCGCTGCACATACACCCCGACAACCCCGCGCAGTATCTCGCCGTGCTCTCAATCAAAACAGAGACGCTGGAGGAGCTCGACAGGAGCTGCGTGGCGCGCACCGGGCAGAGCTTGGCCCAGCTGCGAGAAGCCTGTCTGGAGAGGAAGGAGCCGAGGCCGAAGGAGAGGGAGGGCAAGGAGCGGAAGGGCAAGGGGAAACGTTTCTCCCTGACAGCATCGGGATGCCTCAATGTTCGCCCCAAGGAGGTGAGTGCAAAGGGTGGGCCGGGGCAGATGGTGACCCTCCGTGTGCTGGGGCCAGCCGCTGCGCCCTGCTGCAACAGCGTGATGGTGGCAGTGCTGGCAGGGCTGCGGGGGGCATTGCTGGTGGGAAAAGCAGCTGCCTTCACAAATCTCCCTCTCTGGCTTCAGCTCTGTGCCAGAAACTCCTTCTATAACCTGTGGCAACCGGAGGTGACGCGAGTGGAGCTCCTCAAGGACGCCAGGTCCAAGTGGGAGGTGCAGGAGCGGCTGTATGCCCATGCGCCCAGGAGGGAGCTGGGAGCTGGGAAGAGAGGCCGGGGAGCGCCGGAGGATGCTGGCGTGGAGTGGAGTGATGAGGAAGAGGATGTTGATGAGGAGCCTTTGCAATGGGAGGAGCTGGAGAAAAACACGGCCTTGGTCATGAGCTGGGTCAGACCGAGCCTCAGGAGCCTCTTGGCAGACACAGAGCCGTGCCCTGAGGAGGTGCCCTGCTGCCCCGTTGTGAAGGGCAGAGATGCTGCCAGGGAGGCAGCTGGTGACCTGCAGAGCACGCCTCTAGCCCCAGCAGTGCCCCGAGGAGCCGAGGCAGCGGCATATCCTTTGGCAGGAGGCTCCCAGGATGCGGGGGACAGTGTGCCTCTGGCCCCATCGGCCAGCACAGGGACAAAGGCGGAGGCCTCCCCCGCAGCCAGAGGCCCTGAGGATGCAGGGGAAAATGCTCCTCTGCCTCCATCGCTTCCCACAGAGGCTGCGCCAGAGGCCTCCCACTTGTGCGCAGGCCCTTGTGGGGAGAGCAACAGCCTGCCTCTCCAACCACCGTTCCCCGAAGAAAGCGCAGCAGAAGGCTCTGCCCTGGCCGCAGGCCTTCCTCACCAGGTGAGCAAGGAGCATGGCGTCAGCACCCACCACCCAAGGGAGGTGCGGTGTGAGCAGTGTCTGGGGTGTGCAGGGTGGGTGAGAAGAGCTGCCCCATCGCATGTGTCCCCCGCGGCCGTGGTGAGAAGCTGTCCCCCCAGCCCTTTGCCCTCTGCACTCTCTGCCCTGGGGAAGATGCCTGGTGCTCTGCGTTTCCAAGTGCCAGAGGCCCAGGGCTGACGTGCCCTCCCCGGCCTGCACAGCACCCAGCCCTGGGGCATGGCTGCTGAGCGAGGAGGGCAGGGGCAGCCCCAGCAGCAGCCGCCTCCCCCAGCCAGCGAGCCAGCCCCCTTGTGCCCCGCACCCGGCCACCTCCATCCCCCGCTGCCCGTCGTGGCCCCCGGCCCAGCCCTGCTGCTACGGCCCCAAGACAAGCCTTGTGCCACTGCCCAGCTAGCTGCATGTGCCTCCCCTTGGGGCTCGCGGCCACTCACAGCATCCCCCCACCCCAGACCCTTTCCCCCCTCACATATCCCAGGGCACCAGGATGCTGAGCATGGCCAGCTGATACCACACAGGGGTGTGTTGCTGCTCTCCCCATGCAGGTTGCCTGGGAGCCCCAAGAGGAGCACAAGTCGTCGTCTTCCCTCAGGCCCACGCCAGAGGTGGACTCAGGTAGGTACCCAAGTCGAGAGCCGTTTTGGGGACGGCACAGCGAGCGGCACTGAGGCTGGCAGCAGGAAGCACCCAGGGGCTGGCCATGCCGAGGCCGTGAGCCCTCGGGAAAGCCCTTGGTGCCAGGGACAGGCGGGTGCTTGCCCTGCGCCTGCCCAGCCCCTTGCCCACGGCTCTCCTTCCTCCACAGGCATCACCGCCCTCCCGCATGCTGCGCCTTCCAGGCGATGGCCGTCGCGGCTCAGGGCAGCGCTTCGGGCTCTGCGCAGAGCTTTTAGCTGCCGCTGTGTCTCAGGGCGGTGAGAGGAACAGCGCGAGGATGCAGCTGCCAGACAGGTCGCCCGAGATGGGGCATGGCGCAGAGCAAAGAGGCAGAGCGACGGAGGCTCTCTCCTGGCTGCTACAGCAATGCTGCCGCATCGTGTCCCAGAGCCCATGTTCTGCTCCAAATAAACCCTCGGCAGCTGTTCCCGCCGTGTCACTTGGTGTCAGGGAACTGTCAGGAGAAAGACTAGTGCAGGCGCTGCCAAGGAAGGCAGTCAGGGCTGCAGAGAAAGCCCTACAAGCAGTCGCAGAGTGAGAGAGCAGCTGGGGTGGGAAGGGTCTTCCGGAGGTGTCTGCTGCAACCTCCTGCTGCAAGTGGAGGCAAGCGGAGGAGGTTTCGCAGGGCCTGTCAGGGTCGAGCTCTGACCGTCTCTGGCGATGGATTCCCGCACAGCCCTGGCACCCTGCTCCAGTGTTGCACCACCATTCGGCTTCCAAGGCCATTTGCAGTCTCTCAGGGGACTTTTCCCTGCCACAAGCCGTGCCGTTGCCCTCAACCTGTCCCCAGGCCCCTCAGGACGTCTCTGGCTCCATGCTCTCTGCACGCTCCCGTTAGGCACTTGCAGGCAGCAGTGAGATTCCCCCTACGCCTTCTATTCCGCCGGCTGCACAAAGCCAGCACCCTTGGCCTCTGCTCCTGTGTGCTGTGCTGCAGCTGCCAGGCAGCTTGGGGGCCTGCGCTGGGCTTGCTGCAGTGTGGCCCCATCTGCGTGGGGCAGGGGGCTGGGGATATGGGTGCAATAGGGCGGGGGCCTGGGGATGTGGGTGCAATGGGGCAGGGGGCCTGGGGATGTGAGTGCAATGGGGCAGAGGGCTGGGGATATGGGTGCAATGGGGCGGGGGGCTGGGGAGGTGGGTGCAATTGGGCAGGGGCCTGGGGACATGGGTGCAATGGGGCAGGGGGCTGGGCATATGGGTGCAATGGGGCGGGGAGGCTTGGGATATGGGTGCAATGGGGCAGGGGGCTGGGGATATGGGTCCAATGGGGCGGGGGGCTGGGGAGGTGGGTGCAATGGGGCAGGGGCCTGGGGACATGGGTGCAATGGGGCAGAGGGCTGGGCATATGGGTGCAATGGGGCGGGGAGGCTTGGGATATGGGTGCAATGGGGCATGGGCCTGGGGATGTGGGCGCAATGGGGCAGGGGGCTGGGACCATGGGTGCAATGGGGTGGGGGGCCTGGGTTCATGGGTGGTGGTGGGTGCTGATGGGGTGGCCACCTGGGCCCATGGGTGACAACACGGGTGCAATGGGGCTGGACACCTGGGTCCATGGGTGGCGGACGGTGCTGATGGGGTTGGACACCTGGGTCCATGGATGGGTGTGGGTGCTGATGGGACTGGATGCCTGGCTCCAGGGGTGCAACGGGGCTGGATGTCTGGGTCCCCGGGCAGCTCCTCACCCATGGGTGCCACCTTGGGCAGGTTTCCACATCTTCCAGTAGACCTATGGGTGCAGGGAGTGGGCCGCGGGCCACCTACCAGCACTCGGCCTTCGATGGGCGCCACTCCCTGAGCTCCCACTGCTGGCCCCGTGTCCCCATCGCCATGTCCCTGTGGTCTCCTGTCCCTATCCCTGCCCCCGTCCCCGCATCCTCGGGTCCCCATCTCCACCGCCGGGTCCCCGTCCCTTGGCCGAGCCAAACTCCATCCCCGGAGCTGACCCCTGTCCCCACCGTGTCCCCCCGTCCCTGTGACAGAGCCAACTCCATCAGCATCCCCACAGCATCCCCGTCCCCATGGTGTCCCCATCCCCACAGCATCCCCATTCGCCTGCCGTCCTCGTCCTCACCATGTCCCCATCCCCATGGTGTCCCCGTCCCACTGCCCCTGCGACAGAGCCAACTCCATCTCCAGCCCCACGGCATCCCCGTCCCCACGGTGTCCCTATCCCCACCACGTCCCCCTGCCCCTGTGACAGAGCCAACTCCATCTCCAGCCCCATGGCATCCCCATCCCCACGGTGTCCCTGTCCCCACCACGTCCCCCTGCCCCTGTGACAGAGCCAACTCCATCCCATCCCAATGGTGTCCCCGTCCACACATCGTCCCCAACCCCACATCATCCCCATCCCCACAGTGTCCCCCTGCCCCTGTGACAGAGCCAACTCCATCTCCATCCCCACATCGTCCCCATCCCCACGGCATCCCATCCCCACATCGTCTCCATCCCCATGGCATCCCATCCCCACATCGTCCCCACTTCCACATTATCCCCATCCCCACATCATCCCCATCCCCCCAGTGTCCCATCCCCACATCATCCCCATCCCCACATCATCCCCGTCCCCCCAGTGTCCCCGTCCCCACATCATCTCCATCCCCACATCGTCCTCCTCCTCCCACATCGCCTCCGCGCTCCCACCCACCACGCGCTCCGCGGAGATCTGCCCGGCGCCCGGTGGCGTCACCACTGCCGCGCCGCACCATTGGCGGGCGGCCGCCGGCGCGGCCAATGGCTGCGCGACAAGGCGGGGCGGGAGCCGCGTCTCGGCCCTGCGCAGCGCCCTCCGCGCGCGCCCTCGCTGTCGCTTCTCCCAACCTGCCGCGCCGGGATCTGCCCAGCGCCTGGTGACGCCTGGGTTGACGCGAGCCGCTATTGGCGGGTGGGACAGAGTGCAGCCAATGGCAGTGCACAGCAGCGGAGCCAATGGCGGTGTGGGGGCGTGGCCGCCGTGGGCTTCGGCGCTGCGTGAGGGCGACGGCGATGGCAGCGAGGAGGCGGTAGCGGGGCGGGTGATGGGGCCGGGGCTGCTGCTGGCGCTGGTGCTGCTGGGGGGCGGCGGGGCGGCGGCGAGTGGTGAGTGCGGGCGGGTCCCCGGCCCCCCTCTGCCCCCCACCCCCGCCGCCGGGCTCCCCGTCAGCGGCCCCACGGACCTGCCTGCCACCGCCCCTGGGAGGTGCTGCCCGCCCGGAGCCCCCCAGCCTGCCCCCCCGGGAGGTGCTGCCCCCCCGACCTGCCCCCCGGGAGGTGCTGCCACCCCCGAAGCCCCCCCGACCTGCTCGCCCGCGATGGGCTGCCCCCTCCCTGGACCTCCCCGACCTTTTCCCCCGGGACGTGCTGTCCCCCTTGACACCCCCTCAACCTGCCCCCAGGGAGGTGCTGCCCCCCCACCCGACCTGCCCCCCGGGTCGTGCTGCCCCCCCGACCCCCGCGATCTGCCCCCCGGGACGTGCTGCCCCCCTGACCTGCCCCTCCGAGACATGCAGCACCCCCCGACCCCCCTGACCTACCCCCCGGGACGTGCTGCCCCCCCGACCCCCGCTGACTTGTCTCCCCGGGACATCTTGATTCCCCAGATGCCCCCCAATGTGCCCACCCCAGCCCCTCACCGCACCCCATGTCCCCGCAGGCCCCCACTCCCTGCGCTACTTCAACACCGCCGTGACAAAGCCCAGCCCTGGGCTGCCCGCCTTCATCTCCGTGGGCTACGTGGACGGAGAGCTCATCGATCGCTACGACAGCGAGACGCAGAGGGCGGTGCCGGGCGCGGCCTGGATGGAGCAGGAGGGTCAGGACCACTGGGACGAGGAGACCCGGATCAATCAGGACTGTCAGGAGACTTTCCGTGTGTACCTGGACATGCTGCAGAAGCGCTACAACCAGAGTGGGGGTGAGCACGGGCTGGGGCTCCAGGGGCCAGGCCGGGGCTCCCGGCGGCAGCCGCTCGCCATCAGCGCTGGGGGCTGCGGGGCTGGGGTGCCCCCGGCCCTGCACTGGGTGCCGGGTCCGAGCCCCTCTGCTGCCCCTGAGCCCCCGTCTCCCTGCTTGTGTCTCAGGGTATCACACAGTGCAGCGCACGTACGGCTGTGACCTCCTGGAGGATGGCGGGACCCGGGGGTTTATGCAGCTTGGCTACGACGGGAAGGACTTCATCGCCTTTGACAAGGACACGCTGACATTCGTCACGGCGGATGCTGCTGCGCTAATCACGAAGAGGAAGTGGGAGGCTGAGAATGAGCCTGAGCGCTGGAAGCACTACCTGGAGAACAGCTGCATCGAGGGGCTGCGGAGATACGTGGAGTACGGAGGGCCGCGCTGGAGAGGAGAGGAGAGGTGAGGGCGAGGCGGGACCCCCCGGACACGGGGACGGGCCCCGGGCTCGGCGCTGGGCCCAGGCGCCCGAGGGCGCTGCTGGCGGCACGGTGCGGCGTGTGCATCCGGGCCTGGGCGCGAGCTGCCTGACCTCCCTCCCTCACGCCGTCTCCCCAGAGCGCCCCGCGGTGAGAGTGTCGGCCAAGGAGAGCCACGGCTTCGTGACCCTGTCGTGCCGGGCTCACGGCTTCTACCCGCGGCCCATCAGCATCAGCTGGCTGAAAAAGGGCCGCGTCCAAGCCCAGGAGACCAAGCGGGACAGCGTCACGCCCAACAATGATGGCACCTCCCTGTTTGGGCCAGCACTGAGGCCCTCCCCACAGAGAAGCACGAGTACCAGTGCCGCGTGGAGCACGCCAGCCTGACGGAGCCCGGCCTCTTCTCCTGAGGTGAGTGCGGGCGGCCAGAGCTCGTGGAGTGCCCGCTGGGGGCAGCTCCCGGCCCCTGCTCCTGGCCCCGCTCTCTTCCAGAGCCGCCGAGCTCCCTGCTGCCCGTTGTCCTTGGGGCGGTCGTCGCTGTGGTGATTGTCATCGCAGCGATCGCCAGCTTTGTGGTCTAGAAGAGCAGATGGGGTAAAGCGCCAGGGCTGGGGAGGCGGGGGGAGGGAGGCCGGGAGGAGAAGGGGCTCGAGCTGGTGCCCTGGGGCCGGAGCAGAGCCGGGCCGTGAGGGGCCGCGTGGCCTGATGCCTCTTTCTTCCCGCAGGGAGGAAGGAGCAGGGGTACGCGATTGCCAAAGGTGAGTGCCGGGGCCGCTCTGTCCCGGGCCGCGCCCGGCAGCGGGGCGGCATTTGCTCTCTGGTTTCTGGTGGCCGCGGGGCTGGTGCATCTCGTCCCCTGCCTGCCCTCGTCTCCTCTCTTCCGCGCCCCGCAGCTTTTCCCCAGCTGCAGGGCAGGGAAAGGGTTGGCGTCCCGCCGCTGGAGGCTGAGGCGCCCGGGCGCTGCCCTCTGCTCGTGGCACCTGTGAGGCGGCTCCAGGGCTGGGTCCCGGCCCAGCGGGCTCTGCCCTGGCCCGGCTTTGCCCGTGGCTGGTGCGGGGCCCGCAGTGCCACTGGCACGGGGCCGGGGCTCACTGCCGCTCCTCTCTCACAGGCCATGACGGGGCATCCAGCAGCTCCGGAATGGGTCAGAGCTGGTGCTGGGAGTGGGGCGGGGGGCCCCGGCCCAGCGCGATGCCAGGCTGGCACCCGCCATGGGGCTGCTGGCTGGCCGGGTGCTGCGGCTGGGTCCTCGGGGGCTTCTGCCTGCTCCCCTGGCTCCGGGAGGGGGGATTTAGCCCCGCAGCGCAGCTCCCATGGGGGACGGCGATGTGGGGCTGGGACCTGCAGGACAGGGCGCGCACGGGGGTGCGGGGGTACCCCCCGTCCCCCACACCTCTGCCTTTATTGATTTTTTCCTCTCTTGTCTTTGCAGGAAGCAATGCCGCCATTTAAGCGCTCCATCCTGGTAAGCGAGGAGCCGCGGCTGGACCCGGCAGCGTGGGCAGCGGGGACCAGCCCGCCCGAGCACCTGCCATCTCCTCGCTGCAGCTTCCGGGACGCCGCCACGTCCCCTCGGCTCCCACAGCCTGGGAGCAGCAGCACCCGACGCCCCGCTCGAGGCTAAACCCGCCCCGTTTGGGTGCTCGGGCACTGCGGGGTGCAGGTGGGCACCCGGGGGCAGGTCGGGGGGCTCAGGCTTTTGTCTCACTGTGCCTTGGATCTGCTCCCTGGCTCCGACGTGCTGCAAAAAGCTGTGAAGGTGGCAGGAAGCCCCCAGAGAAGAGGAGCGCTCGGAGCCTGCTCCTGCCGTGGTCCCAGCTCTGAGCTGGGGTAAAACCAGTTTTATCAGTGTGCGAGGCAGGGTTTCCATCTGCCAGTTGCCTGGGAAATAGAGAATTTGCTGGATTTTTTCAGCACTTGTCCTGGTGGCTCTCTTCGAACAAGAATGCTGTTTCTGTGGTGGGCCTCTGAACAAGAATGCTGTTTTTTTGGTGTGTCTCATAGCACAGGAACGTTGTTTTTAGGTGTGTCTGTTACAACAACAGTGCTGTTTTCTGACTGTACTGTTATGGAAATTAGGCTTGTCGGCCCCCATAACAGGGCCCGACCCTAGGTTCCCGCAAGTAAAATTCAGAGCCAAATCAAAGCAAATTAAATAATTAAATTTTAGTTACACGTGTGCAGTAATTACAGCTCGAGCTGGGTGCCTCCAAAGAGGGACCCAACAAAAAAAAATCCTGGGCAATTATAGTTTTTCAACTTAAATTTCCCACCCCTCACGCGGTAGTTAGACCAATAGTAATATTTAGGTCTGGGGTCTCCTGCTCCTCATTGGATCTCATCATTGTTCCTAGGCAGGCTCTTTTCCTTCCTTATCTTTACTGTTGTGGTTTCTGCCGACGGTTGTACCTTCGTTTCTTGCTGGGTCTTACTGTTGTCTCTCAAGGTCCTAAGGAGGAGGAGGTGATTCTAAATCATAACAGTGAACACTGCCCCAGCAGTGAGCTAAGGCTTTGCCCCTCAAGGTCCTAATGCCCTGCACTGGTCTTATTTCAAAGCCTTGACACCCTCCCTTTCGGAGTGTGAGACGCAGGAATGCAGACTGCTTGTAACTCCCTTATCTTCCCAGCTGGAACCAGCTCTGAGGCCCTTTTCTTACTGGACTAAGTAAAAGTTCATTATTTTCTCTAAGTGCGGCCTAAGGCTTCAGCAAATGTAGCTCCTCATGCTAAGCAAGTTTTAGAGAAGTTGTGCTAAGCGGCTACCTCTAGACAGTTTCAGTTTGCTCTTCTTTAACACAAGTGGCAGTGTCCCTCCTGAGGTGCCAAGAATCCCAGTCCCTGAGCCATGGGGCTGGATACGACCTCCTTGGATTATTCATGACATGGGCTCATGACACACACCCCAGAGTCAAATAAATTTCTGTGGGAGAATGGGAGGAAGAAAGTAGAAATGAATCAAAGGAGGGGGAATACAGGCAAGGACGCCCACCAGTAAACATCTCCAAATACAGGTGGATTTTGCCCCCACTCTGGCAAGGGTGTTCTTCCACAACCAGCAGCACCTGGGGGACGGAGGGTCTTTTCCTGATAGCCCTCATGGCTTGCAGGGCATCAGGATTTGAGACAGCCCTTCCAGCCAAGGGGCAATTTCTGGGGATCCATGGGATCTCTTCTTGCTTTCTCCGCAGGTCTCATTACTGATTACTTGCAGAAGAGATGGCTTTGGAGGGATCCCAGGGCAGCCTTCCAATGGCTACAAGGAAGTCGTCAAGAAGATGGTGCCAGGCTCTTCACCAGGGTGCATGGGGGGAGGACAAGAGACAATGGGCATAAGTTGAGAGAAGAGACATTCGTGCAGGACATAAGGAAAAGGTTTCCACTGCAAGGATGGTCAAACATTGGAAATGGTTGCCCAGAGAGGCGGTGTGGTCTCCTCCCCTGGAGGTTTCCAAGACCAGACTGGATGAAGGCCAGAGCAACCTGGTGTGACCCCAGAGCTGACCCTGCTGTGAGCAAGGAGACTGGGCTAGAGACCTCCTGAGGTCCCTTCCACCCTGAAGGAGTCCGTGATTCATCCCACTCTCGATCTTCTCTTGTTGATGTCAGGGAAAGGAGGCAGGTTCCATGTGACGGTGGAAGTAGGCCAGCTTTCTTGTGCTCCTCCAGGCAGAATTGTTCAGATGCAGGGCTTCTTGGCAGGAATCCCCAAGACAGCCATGACCAATCCTTTGCTTCGCTTTTAATTTCCTTGTTTTTTTCTTTTCCCCCTTCTAAGTGTGTCTCTTTCACCGTCCTAATCCCTTCCCCTACAATCAGCCCACTCCTAATTACCCTTAACTCTTTGGTGCTGGGGATTTCTTGTTTTTTATTTTGGTGTGTGGGGGGTTTTTTTTTTGTTTTGACACAGAGGAGCTTTTGTCCAGAAGGATCTTGAGAAACTCGGGTGATTCGGACAACAGATATCCTACAAAGATTTACAAGAGAAGTGTCAAGTCCTGTGCCTAGGCAGGAATGACCCAGTCCATGAGTAGAAGTTGAGGGACCTGGGCTTCTTTAGCCTGCTGACGTGGAGGCAAAGGGCAGTAGAGTAGGAGCCTGTGACTGCTTGCAGGGTGGTTTCAGAGATGATGGAGCTTTTCTTGGTAGTGGGAAACAGTATGAAAAGGGGAAAGAGCCACAAAGAGTAGCTTGTGGGGTTTAGATGTGACTATAGGAAAAGAAAATGTCACTCGTAGGGTAGCGCTTTGGTGCAACAGGTCACCCAGAGGGAGTCTGTGATCAGCCCCTGGCTTTGTGTTTCAAGGAAAAGCAAGTGAGGACAGGAAGACATCAGGAGAGGTCAGGAGATCCCGGGGTGAGAACAAGGTGGGGAAGCAGGTTGGGTGTGTACAGTCTGCAAGGAAACAGGCGCAGACATGGGAAAGCATAGGACAGCCTGAGGTGAAGATGGCCAAAGGCACTGCCAGGGTTGAAAGCTTCTAACAGAACTAGGTCTTTGTCCTCTTGGTGATGGCTGGGTGCCTCTGCCACTGAGGCCCACAAGATGTCATTCCTTAAAGCACTGTGGCCTTGCTGCCTCCTTGTCCCTTGCAAGCACAGGAGGTGCCGTATCATGGTCCTGCACTCAGCCCTGCACACCCCCACCCTCACACTGCCCAGGATCACCCTACCCAGGGGCTGGCTGTCAGTGCCTGGCTGCTCTGCTTGGTAACACACATCAAGGTTGGCTCGGCACCTGAGCCACCTGCACATTGCCTTTGCCTACCTGCAATCAGGGCCTCCAACTTTCTGCTCTAATCAGTCCCTGGGAAGGCTTTGTTGGTAATGGCCCTCAGTGAGACCTGTTAACGCTCCAAGAAACTTGGAATTTTCTTCTGTATTTAACTTCTGGAGAGGTTTGTTCAGTCTCCTCTCAGCATCTGAGGTTTGCAGGCTGAGCACCAAATACAGCTGAGGGGTCATTAAAAAGCAAAAACACCTAAGGAGCCATGCATCTTTCCATAATTTTCCTCATTTTGTCAATTCTTGTGTGGCTAATTGCGAAACTTTCAGGAGAGTATTGAAATTAGGCAGATTTCAATGAACACCTGAAAAAGAAAGATGTCTGCTTCTGAAGCTTTCTTTATCCCTCAGTTTTCAGAATAAGCGATACCCACATTCTCCAATTCACACTGACCCACAAAGTCTGGACATGTAGGAAAAGCAGTATTTTTGATAGGAGACATGTATGGACAACCTTCCTCCCCAGCTCCCCAGCCCTGCCAGTTCCCTCATCAGCCACTGGGGACTTAGAGCACTCTTGTTAAAATCTAACCTTTTTCCACTCAAGGCTGTAGCTGAATGCTACAGTTCATGTGCATCAATTCCCACCTGCTTTCCTTCGAGAACTAGCTGCAAACAGGCACAGAAGGGTTTGTCTTAATTGCAATCAAACGAAAATAAACATCATCCAGTTTCATAAGAAATAAAATACAGTCCTCAACTCTATGTCAACTCCACGTTGCCTGTAGTGAGGTCTAGAGTCTACAAGGAAATGTTCTTGACAAATAGATAGGAAAGGCTGGATAGACACACAGTGAAGGAGTTTAAGAGACAATGAGCCTGCTGAAAGACGAGGCAAGCTTCAGAATCCCAGAAGCTCAGAGCAGCAACTGGAGAGTTGAGAGCTATCTGAATGATAAAGAGCAAGGGGAGGAGGAAACTTGGGAAACTATGGAAAGTGCATATGTGCAGATTGTCTGATGCAAAGATGCCTTTATAAATGATCAGTTTAATCAGGACATGTGGAAATATGTGAAAGGTTGTTATGGAAATTAGGCTTGTTGGCCACCATAACAGGGCCCGACCCTAGGTTCCAACAGAAAAGTTCAGAGCCAAATCAAAGCAAATTAAATAATTAAATTTTAATGACGTGAATGCAGTAATTACAGCTCGAGCGGGGGCCTCCGAAGAGGGACCCCGAGCAAAGAAATCCCTGGGCAATTATACTTTCCAATCTGAGCTCTCCACCCTTCATGCGGTAGTTTGGACCAATAGTAATATTTAGGTCTGGGGTCTCCTGCTCCTTATTGGGTCTCATCACTGTCCCTAGGTAGGCTGTTTACTGTTGCGGTTTCTGCTGACAGATGTGTCTTCTTTCTTCGGGTCTTGCCCTTATCTCTCAAGTCCCTGACAGAGAGGTGTTGTTCCAGCAATTAGCACTGCCCCAGCAAGGATAGTAGGTGTTATCTCCCAAGGTCCAGACAAAGGGAATATAATCCAGACCCTGAGATAGTCCAGACTCCCCCCCCAATCAACACTGGTTCAGCGGTGAGAGGAGGCCCTGCTCCCCAGGGTCCCAGCGCCCAAGCAGGCCTCACTTCAAAGCCTTGACATCCTCCCTTTTGACAGGAATGCAAACTGCTTGCAACTCCCTTATCATTCCAGTTTGAACCAGCTCTCAGGCCCTTTTTACCTAGTTCAGTAAGAAAGTTCATTATTTTATCTAAGTGCGGCCTAGGGCTTCAACAAATATAGCTACTCATGCTAAGGAAGTTTTATATAAGTTGTGCTACGCAGCTACCTCTAGACAGTTTCAGCTCAATATTCTTTAACAAGGTTACTGAGATTATACCCACGGCATAATATAGAGCAGTGGTAACGTGAGTTAGCAGGCAGATCCACATTTCTTCTCCTGAGATTCATACCCTTCCTCAAAATTTCCAGTATCTCATCATGGGAGAGTGTCCCTCATGTCTCTGAGGGTCCTGCCTGGGCCTGGCAGCTCTCACAGGGGACCTGCGGGAGACTGGAGCCCCTCGGAGCTGCAGATGGAGACTGGGCAGAGGGGACCAGGGCACCTGCAATGGCACCATATGTCCAGGACCCTGGGACTGCATCCCACCCCCAGCCCTGAAAATCACTTTTCCTTTCAAAAAAAAAAAAAAAAAAAAAAAGAAAAAGAATCTCCCCAAAAGACCAGTGTATCAAAAAAGAAGCGAACAAAAAAGGGCAATAAGAACACAAAGAAGTTTAAAAAGTTGAAAAGTGTAGCAAAACTTTTTTTTCCATTTTTGATAATTTATTTCTTTCTTCTGGCCATATTTGAGCACTACAGTAATTACTCTATGTGAGTTTACATGCTTATATATATGTATATTTTATTCTTCATGATACATTTCCTGGCAACACTGAATGGAGAAACTTTGTTCTGAGAACTACTGCATTCAAATTGGCATTTTTCCACTCTCTTCTTCTGCCTCTCTGTCCTCTCTTCCTCTGCCTAGTCTGTCTTTACAGAGCCCTCATGGCCCCTTTGCCCTCCAGGGAAGTCTCCTGGGGGATCCTGCCAAGCAGGATTCAAGCTGAAGTCGGCTCTCCTTCAGTCCTGGGTTGTGATTCTGCTTCTTGTCTTACTTCTCCACCATCTCATGATCATTGCAGCCAGGGCTGCCCTCAACCTTTACGTCTCCATCTGCTTCTGCTTTGCTTGTGACTGACAGAGTCCAGCTGTTGTTTGCTCACTGATTGCCTGTGCCAAGAAATTGTTCTCAGCACTCTCCAGGAATCTCCTCTCCACAAGTGAGCTAAGACTCAGGCTGTGCCCAAGCTGATCAGGCAGGAGCTTCAGAACCTGCAGGCCTCAACCAGCTCAGTGACACATTGCAAAACGTGCCCAGCTGAGTTGGACACCTGAACTGCCAGGTCAGAAATGACTCCCTTAGAGCAGAGAGGAGCACGTGGAAAGGTGAGGAACTTAATTCTGAGGGGGATTGCAAGTTATCTGCACAAAACAGCTTCAGCTTTGCAAGCTGATTCTCAGCTATGACCCATGAAGTATTTCCTGCTGACTTGCAGGCAAGTGCTTGAGCATCGCGACTCACTGTAGCCACTGCGCATCTGGGAGAAGTGTTTTTAAAGGCCAATTATTTTCTGAAGAAATACTTTGTCAGTGGAAGATTTCCTTATTTTGCGCAGGATTGTGGCACTGCCACTTGAAAGGGTGCCTCTGAGTGCTCCACTGTGGCAAGACCATTTCCTTGTGAACTGTGTGGGTGAAAAAAGTCCCACATGATCTAAACTGCTCTCAACAGCCTCCTGCTCCCTCTGAGGCCTCCTGCTATATGCCAGCCCCTGAATGTCTGGTGTCAGAGCCCAGGGCAGTGCGCAGGGTGCAGCGAGCAGCAGAGAGCCCTGAACCAGCGAGGCCTTCTGCAGGAAGAGCTCAAGACCCTCTCTCCCAGCTATATTTCACTGGATTGAAGGGGGATTAATCGGATCGTGAAGTAATGGCTAATTGGGGGATACTACTGCATTATTAGCAAAGAGTTTCTAGGGTCCTGCCACATGAGAAGAAAAGAGTGTCTGCACCAATTAGGTATATGGGCAGTATGCCCCTGTAGCCTTTGCTAATAGGAGAGAGAGGCAACTACTGTGCCTCTAGCCTAAAAACACTTGTGGTTGGACAGATCCCAGAAGTGTTAACTTCAAGAATCTCCAAAAAGAAAGCCTTTTGGAAAGGTGACCACTCCAAATACTCCAAGCTCCAGATCTATATGTATTTCACAGTCTATGTGGAATATCTGGCTGGAGATCCTGGCAAGAGCAGAGGAAACTCAAGGCCTGAACCTCAGCACACAGAAGGCAGCAGGCTGCCAGCATCCCTGGCTCTCACCACCAGGGCAGCCTGGGCCCTGCAAGCCAACTCACCTCCTCACTTCACCCCACTCGCCAGCTCCCCAGCCTGGCAGCACTCCCCACGCACAGCACTGCTCTCTCCAGGAACATCTTCCCGTGCCAAGCAGCAAAACACTGAGGTCACCACTCGTCCCCACCGCAGGGGACCTGGCCAGTATGACACCCCATACCCCCTGCCCCTCACCTCACAGAGGGTGGCCAGCCAACACATGCCACTGCATCACAGACACGCAGGACATAGCACCACACATGGCAGCAGCCAGGCCACCCTCAAAGGGCCCAGAAGACACAAAGGCCAACTTTCCAGCCCTTCCATTCCCTTCTAGTCCTCCAAGGCCTTGCAACAGGCACTTCCTCTGAACAGCCACTCACAGCCTCGGTCCTCCTCAGCTTCCCCATTGAAGAAACAAAGCACAGAGATGCCGTTCAGACCTTAAGGGAAATTTCACAACCCCTGGTGTTTTGATGTGGCAGAATTTCTACAGCACACGGACACTGGAAATCAGAGATTACCAACTTCAGTGCTCACACCAGTGCTAGATTCATTTAGCGGCCTAAAAAATTGAGCTGAACTCCCTGGACACTGGAAGCAGGTTGTAAGCCTCCAGTTAGCAAGAAGTACAAAGTTAAACTCCATATCTACGTTTACCAGAGAACATCGTCCTCATTTTAAATGTAGCACTACTAACTCATGATGACGGAGTGGAATAACATTTGTGTCAGATGATAGTGTGGGCATTATCATCTACTTCTGCTTCATTTATTAGTTGCATTTCTAGTCTGCTGTAGAGCTCTGCCGGCATCAATCCCTCCTCTGGGCACACACAGCAAACCCAGAAGTGACCTCACCAATGACAACCAAGCCATGTGCCTTCTCCTGGCCTATCAGCTGCTCAGATGGAAGTGACCTCACAAGCGCGTACCCCCAGCATGTGCCTGCTGCTGGCCTATGGGCTTCCAAGTCAGAAGGCACCTCAAGGTAACTTCCCCAGCCATTTGCTAATGCTGGCCTACGAGGTACTCTGACAAAAGAGACCTCCCAATCAACGGTCATCTGCCTGCTGCTGGGCTATCAGGGACTCAGAAGGAGATGACCTCACACTCAACTTCACAGCCATGTGTCTGTAGCTGGTTTATAAACCTCTGGGACAGAAATACTCTCATGACAACTTCCCCAGCCATGACACAAATGCTGTCCTATCAGCTGCTCTGGCAGAAGCGAGCTCCAAAGCCCATGTCCCAGGCATGGACCTGCTGCCACCCCATCAACTGCTCAGCCAGAAGTGACCTCACAAGCACCTTTCCAGCCACAGCTCTGCTGCTGTCCAATCAGTTCATCACTCAGAAGTGATTACCTCACAATCAACATCCAAGCCTTGCTCCTGAGCTGGCCTACCAGGTACTCAGGCAGAAGTGACCTCATCATCAACAGCTGAGCCACGTGCCTCCTGCTGGCCTGGCAGCTACCGACCAAGAGGTGATTTGACACTGGTTATCTCCTGGCTCAGCTCTCGCAGACAGCCGTGACCTCCCTGCCCACAGCCCGGCCACACAGCTATTGCCACCTGCAGCTGCCCCTGCCTCCCCCAAGGCTCAGCCAGCTCCTGAGCAACAGCCCTGATTCACCCCGGAGCCTCACAACAATCACAGTGCAGCAAAACATCCATTACACACCAGTTACTGCCCCCAGACAACATCACCTTCTGCCTAGGTAGCACCTACACCTGGCCCGGGAAACTCAGCAATTGCAGAAAGGCCTGCAAGTAATTCTGGGCAACATCTCCTAACAGGAGGATTGCATGGGAGCAGCGACCATGGAGCTGGAGACAGCAGGGCCTCATGGCCCAGGCAGAGGGAGAAGCCTTCCCACAACTCCCAAGTCTGGTTCCTGCCCCAGTGCTGAACACACCCAGCAAATCCTCCACACCCCCAGGACAACAAGCACTCTCCTGCTTGGGGCCCTGACACTCTGAGACACGGGGAAGGACTGCGGCCAGGGCATCTCAGTCAGTGAAACCAGCAGAGCCGGGATTCAGCAGCTCTGCAGCCCGGCCTGGGAGCAGGGCTAATGGCACCGGCCAGGGCAGCACTGGCCGCCCAGCAGCTGCCAAGGCCCTGCAGGAGCCCAGCAGCTCCCAGCACAGAGCTGCTCTGCAAACACCCTCCCGGCTGCTGCCAGGGCCGCAGGGCTGCGGCCCAGCAAGAGGCCCGGAGCAGCCGCAGCGGCTGGGGCCCGGTGGGACCCGCAGGGACAGCCTCTCTGCGAGCCCTGGGAAACGCCCTGTTCAGGACAGAAGCGAGGCTGGGGCAGGACCCTGGCGAGGCCACCAACAGCCTGCTGCACTCCCATTGGCTGACGGAGCCATCAGTCAAGGCCAGCCTGCCCTCCTCCCCTTGCTGGCCAATGGGAGGGCAGCACTGGGGGTGATGCCATGGCAACACTGAGGCTCTATGTGACCTGGCAGGACACACGCCCCCCGCGCCGCAGTGGGGCGCCATGTTGTGGGTGGCAGCCCTGGGGCTCGGCAGCCCTCACGCTGTGACCGGCAGGGCTGGGCCGCAGCCAGGCAGGGGCTGCTCTCTGCGGGGCCGGGCTGGGCTGCAGCACGTCGCTCCACAGGGCTGAGGAGCCCCAGGGCCCCAGGGCAGCCAGGGCCAGAGCAGCTCTGGGCCTGCCGGTGCTGGGCAGCAGAGGTGTGGGGCCGGGAGGGGGCGGGGGAGATGGCCCTGCTGGGCTGCCCCCAGCACTGCCCCCCACGGCTCAGAGAAACAGGCTTGGGGTCAGCAGGGACTTGTGGGGTGGCAATGGCACCCCCACCAGTTCCCAAGCTGCTCCCCCAAACAGGCTGTCTTTTGGGTGCAGAGGTCTGACCCCCATTTGCAGGAGGACAGGGGCTGTGGCCATCGGAGGACAACATCTCTGAGCCCAAAACATGCTCTGCCAAGTTGGAAGCATAAATGGATCCACAGGGAAGGAACAGAGGTTCTTCCAAACAAGAAGATGCCTTAGAGTAATTACAAGGTGTAGGATCCATTTCCAACATGGGCCTTTCCAGCAGGCTCTTGAGAGCCCCATGGGAGCTGCAGGACACCCCAGCCTCCAGGACACAGGACCCCTTTCCTGCCAGAGCCAGATCCCAAAGGGCGGCCCCCTCCCATGGAAACCTGGAGCTGGATTGCCCCCTGCTATGATGGGCTAGGCTTGGGTCTCAGGCCAGCCTGAGGCCCAGGACCCAGGAGCCCTGGCTGCCACATTGTCCCCTGAGCCAGGTGGGACCCTCAGGCAGGGCTCTTGTGACAGCCCCCAGCCCTGTCCAGCCACCCCCACAGCCCGGGAACCACAGCAGTTTTTGCGGTTTACAGTCTCTGTGCAACACCTTGGGAAGGAGCTCCCCAAGCCCTTACCCTTGGCGGAGAGCTGCAGGAGTGTCAAGAACAAGGAACTGCGGTCCATGCTGATGGTCTTGGTCCAGCATATCCCTCCATTTCCCTTGACCCGTGTCCTCGGCTCACCTGTCCTTCCAAGGAAAAAGGACACTCTTCCTGTCTCATCCTGCAAAACTCTTCTCCAGCATATCCCTGCTCCTCTGCCTTTCAGCGAGGGGCCCCAACGCAGCCCCACTGCCTCCCGTCCCCATACTTTGCCATGGGACAACTCCAAAGGGCAGCAGTGGGGAGCGTGTGAGCAGTGCCCAGCAGTGCCCACGTCTTGCAGGCAAGTGAGAGTTCTGCCGTGGCACTGGGGAGACCTCCCTGTGATGCAGCGCTTCCCATTGTGACCTCAGCTCGTGTCATCTGGGGGCTCAGTAGGTCACTGCCATGGAGATGGCAGAGCCAGGGAGAGAGCAGAGATAACTTCCCCTCACATCCTGGAAAGCAGTCACCTGCCCTCAGCCCAGTTAGTTTCCAAAAGTTGCTCATAAATCCTTCAAGAACATCTCCAGATGGCGACAAAGGCTGTGAAATAGCTAAAATGGGGCACTGGAGAGGTCACTTCTGCACCCCTGCGCTGACAGGTCTCTGCACTGGGCAGATTTGTGTGGGAAGCTGGGGTTTGGGGGTTGGCTTGGGGATTCATGTTTTTTCAAAGACAGGATCAAAGTCATGTGGGATGAAACAGCACGAAGCCTGGCCACAAGCTGAGATGCTTTGGTGATCCTCCAAACTGATTTCAGCTGTGGGTTGCTCTTTTTGTAGAAGCAGGATGTAGGGCAGTATGGGACAGGACGCAGCCTTTCTCCTTGAGGCACCAAAGCAGCCTCTTTGTTGGGTGCAAGCAGGCCTTGTGGGGTGGCGATGGCACCCCCACCTGTTTCCAGGCTTCCATGTTTCCAAAACATGCTCTGCCAAGTTGGAAGCATAAAAGTATCCAGGGGGAGGGAAGAGAGGTTCTCCCAAACAAGTAGACACCTTGGGGTTATTACAAGGTGAAGGATCCATTTCCAACACAGGCATTTCCAGCAGGCTCTTAAGAGCCCCATGGGAGCTACAGGACACTGCAGCCTCCAGGACACAGGACCCCTTTCCTGCCAGAGCCAGATCCCAAAGGGGGACCCACTCCCAGGGAAACCTGGCCATGGATTGTCCCCCACCCTCCACAAGGGGATGGAGCCGGCCCCACAGGAGCCTTGGGGCTCAGGGTAGCACCATCCCCAGGACCCAGGAGTCCTGGCTGCCACATTGTCTCCTGAGCCAGATGGAACCCTCAAGCAGGGCTCTTGTGGCAGCCCCCCACCTTCACAGTCCAGGATCCACAGCCGTTTTTTCAGTTAACTGTATCAATGCAACACCTCAGGAAGGAGCTCCCAAAGCCCTTACCCTTGGAGAGCTGCAGGAGTGTTGGGAACAGTGAACTGCAGTGCGGACTGATGGTGTTGGTCCAGCAGTCCTCCATCTCACTTCCCCCCTTGCCCTCAGCTCTTCTGTCCATCCAGGGAAAAAAGGATGCTCTTCGCATCTCATCACCCAAAACTCCTCTCCATCCTGCTCCTCTGCCTTTTTCAGAGGGGCCTCACTCAGAGGTGGTCTGCTACCTCCTGTCCCCAATCCTTGCCATGGAGCAACTCCAAAGGGCAGTGGTGGGGAGCACATGAGCAGCGCTCAGCAGCTCCTGGGCCTCCCAGGGAAGTGAGGGCACTGGTGCGGCACCAGGGAGACCTCCCTGTGATGCAGCACATCCCACTGTGACCTCAGCTTGTGACATCTGGGGGCTCAGTAGGTCACTGCCATGGAGATGGCACAGCCAGGGAGAGAGCAGACAGATTTCCCTTCCCCTCCCCGTCCTTCACCTCAGGTATTTTCCAAAAACTTGCTGATAAATCCTTCAGGAACATCTCCAGATGGTGCCAAAGGCTGTGAAATATCTAAAAGGGGGCCCTGGAGAGGTCACTTCTGCACCCCTCCACTGTCAGATCTCTGCACTGGGCAGACCCATGTGGATAGCTGGGGTTTGGGGGGTTGGTTTGGGGGTTGGCATTTTTCAAAGACAAGATCAAAGTCATGTGGGAATGAAACAGAACAAAGTGTGGCCACAAGCTGAGCTGCTTTGGTGAGCTTCAAAACTGGTTTCTACTGCGGGTTGCTCTTTTTGTAGAAGCAGGATGTAGGACCATATGGCAAGAGGACACAGCCTTCCTCCTTGAGGCACCAAAGCAGGCTCTTTGTTTTTCAAAGTCCTCAGCAAGGTGTCTCGGTCCGTGGTGCTTAAGGTAGAGATGATACACCAGAAAAGAGCAAACGTGCCCTTAATGCACATCATCCGGAGAGCTTTATCTGGGACCCTGGTACCTGCCATGCTTCACAGCCATGGTAACTGTACTGCATGAACATGATGCTGCCAATTAATAAGAAAGAAAAAAAATAGAGAAATGGTAAAAATGTGTGAAGTTTTTGGAAAGAGGATTTTTTTTTGTTAATTATCACATTGAGTTATTTCTTGAGAAGATTTCAGCTTATGGCTAGAATCTCCTTTTGGGGCTTGATTCTGTTGCTGCCTGAGATGCCCTGAGATAGTTGTGTTCCCACGTGGTGCTGGAAATTTTGGACGTGGCTCGTATGGGACATTAGCTTGTCATTAGGAAAATTATCTCAGAACAACTCTGTTGAGAAAACCTATTTCCCTCCATTGACTAGAAAAGGAACTCCAGACAACTGGGTCTGGCATGGGGTGAGATCAGCCTCCTCCCTGTTGTCCCCTAATATGGAGTTGCACTTCATTGACTGTGCAGGGAATGAAAAAGGTGTGTGGCTAGATTCATTGGGACACCTGTAAGATGTCACTATAACACAGGTATGTTGAGATTTGTGCAAAATTTAGCCATCCAAAAATGGAGCATTTCCTTGAAGCTGGGCACCCTGCTTTCCTCATCAGTTGAGAGAGCCCCACACCTCAGAGTTCGACGTGCTCTGTGCAAAGAGTGAGGAGTGGCACGGACAGCCGTGGACAGGGGGTGGTTTCCTGAGTACTGGGATCTGTATGAGACACAAAAATGTCTTGTTTAATGGTGCAGGCTTGATTATAGCAGAAATGTTTAGAAAATAACTTTGAAAATGAAGCAAGAAAGAAATTAAGAAAAAGTTTTAAAGCAAACAAATATTTTGTTATACTTTCCAGCTTTTAATTTTTTTGTGTTCTTATTATTTTTCTTGATTTATTTTCTTTTTCTTTTTTAATACAGTGGTTCTTTAGGGGAATGTTGTGTTTTTTCTTTTTTTTAAAGGAAAGAGATTTTCAGAGCTGAGGTGGGATGCAGTCACAGGGCCATGGATGGCTAGAGCCATTGCAGGTGCCCTGCTCCCCTCTGCCCAGCCTCCCTCTGCAGTTTTGAGGGGCTCCAGTCTCCTACAGGTCCCCTGTGAGAGCTGCCAGGCCCTGGCAAGTCCCTCAGAGACACCAGGGCCTCTCCAAGTGCTACTGGGTGCTTGTGGTTGGACAGCTGAGCTCTGCCTGGAAAGGTGAAGATTCCTTTTTCAACATTAGGAAAAATATGAGCCCACTTTCATCAGCTCAAATGACTGGATAATTTTAATGTCAATGTTTTCCTGTGATGAAAGAGTGGAAATCTTCTGGAAGGGTCTTAATCTCAGGAGAAGAAATATTGATCTGTCCTTGACCTTGTGTTTCCACTGCTCTGTCTATTAGGCTGTGGATGTAATCTCAGTGATCTCTCACATATTTCCACATGTCCTGATTAACTTGATCATTTCCAAAGTTATCTTTGCATCAGATGACCTGGACATATGCACTTTCCATAGTTTCACAGTTCTCCTCCTCCCCTTGTTCTTTATCATTCAGATGCCTCCCAACTCTCCAGTTGCTGCTCTGAGCTTCTGGGAGTCTGAAGCTTGCCTTGTCTTTCAGCAGTCTCATTGTCTCTTCAACCAACTCCTTTGTTCTGTTACTTGACTGTCCTTTCCTATCTATCTGTTGAAAACATTTCAAGGAAGGTTATGTCTTGTGGGCAGTGGAGCTCACTGGAGGCAGCCTGGACTTGGCATAGAGTTACGGAGTGTCTTTTATCTTTTATTAAACAGTTTCAGATTTTATTTTTGTTTCATTGCAATTAAGACATCATTCTGTGCCTGTTTGCATCTAGTTCTCTAAGGAAAGCAGGGGGGAATTGGTGCACATGAGCTGTAACCTTCAGCTACAGACCTGAGAGAAAAAAGGTTAGATTTTAACCAGAGTGCTCTAAGTCCCCAGTGGCTGATGAGGGAAGTGGCAGGGGTGGGGAGCTGGGGACGAAGGTTCTCCATACATGTCTCCTATCAAAAGTACTGCTTTTCCTACATGTCCAGAGTTCATTCGGAGACCCAGTGGGTCAGTGTGAATTGGAGAATGTGAATGAAAAAGTCAAGAATAAAGAAAGCTGCAGAAGCAGACATCTTTCGTTTTCAGGTGCTCCTTGAAATCTGCCTAATTTCAATACTCTCCTGAAAACTTTCTCATTAGCCACACAAGACTTGAAGAACTGAAGAAAATTATGGAAAGAGGCATGGCTCCTTAGGGGTTTTTGCATTTTAATGCCCCTTTGGCTGTATCTGGTGCTGAGCCCATGAACTGCAGATGCTCAGAGGAGACTGAACAAACCTCTCAAGAAGTTAAAGTCAGAAGCAAATCCCAAGTTTCTTGGAGGGTTAACAGTCCCACTGAGGGCCATTACCAAGAAAGTCTCCCCAGGGGCTGATAAGGGCAGAAAGTTGGAGGCCCTGATTGCAGGTAGGCAAAGGCAATGTGCAGGTGGCTGTGATGCCGAGTCAACCTTGATTTATGTTATCAAGCAGAGCAGCCAGGCACTGACAGCCAGCCCCTGGGTAGGGTGATCCTTTCCATCGTGCATTGCTCAGGGCTCTTCCTGGGGGCAGTGTGCGGGTGGGGGTGCGCAATGCTGAGTGCAGGACCATGATACGGCACCTCCTGTGCTTGCAAGGGAGAAGGAGGCAGCAAGGCCACAGTGCTTTAAGGCATGGTGTCTTCTTGTGGGCCTTAGTGGCAGAGACTCCAAGCATAGGCAAGAGGACGGAGACCTCAGTTCTGTTGGAGGCTTTCAGCCTTGGCAGTGCCCTCGGCCACCTCCACCACAGGCTGTCCCACACCTGTGCCTGTTTCCTTGCAGACTGTAGACTCCCAACCTGCTTCCCCACCTTGCTCTCACCCCGGGATCTCCCGACCTCCCCTGCTGTCTTCCTGTCCTCACTTGCTTCTCCTTGAAACACAAAGCCAGGGGCTGATCACAGGCTCCCTCTGGGTGACCTGTGGCACCACAGCACTGCCCTTCAAGTGACATTTCCTTTTCCTAATGTCACAGCTGAACCCCACAAGCTGCAGCTTGTGGCTCTTTCCCCTTCTCATGCTGTTCCCCACTACCAAGAAAAGCTCCAGCATCTCTGAAACCACCCTTCAAGCAGTCACAGGCTCCTCCTCTACTGCCCTCAGCCTCCCCTTCACCAGGCTAAAGAAGCCCAGGTCCTGCAGCCTCTCCATAGAGGCCTTGTCCTTTAGACCCCTAACCTCACCTTCGCAGACCTCCTCTGGACCCTCTCCAGTTCCTCCCCATTCCTCCACCACAGGGCATCCCACACTGGGACACCCTATTCTAGATATGTCCACACCAGTGCTGAGACGAGGGGGATAATAATTCACCTTGTCTGGGTGGCCACTCACTTCCTAATGCCGCCCCATATGCAGCTGGTTCATTTGTGGTGAGCACTCACCACTGGTTCATATTGCATCCCTTGCAACGTCCAGGTCCTTCTTCTCAGGGTCACTCCTCTACCGGTCAAGTCCCAGCCTGTCCTGATGCACAGGCTGTTCTGCCCGCTCTGATACAGGACCTGCCATTTCTCCTTGTACAATGTCATGAAGTTTCTGTTGGCCAAATCCCCAACTCTTTCAAGACCCCTCAGCTTTGTACCACTGTTCTCCACCCTTTGAGCCAGGCGGCCTCCAGCTCAGTTCCCACACCCTCCATTGCTTACTCCTCCATCCCACATCTCCCCAGTTTGGCTATAAAGATGTTATGGAAGACCATGTCTAAGGCCTTCCTACATTCAAGAAGTGCATGCACTGTGCTCCCCTTGTCCACACAGCCAGTCATTCTGTCACAAAAGGCAGTGAGATTGGTCAGGCACAATTTGACCTTGATGACATCATGCTGGCTGTTCCCAACCCCTTCATGTGGCTGGAACTAGCTCCAGGAAGATTTGCTTCCCAGGGACTGAGGTGACGCTGACCAGCCCATCACTCCCCAGATCCTCTTTCCTGTCCTTCTTGAAGATGGATGTGATGTTTGGCAGGCAGGAGGGGAGGGCCAGGGGCTGGGCAGTGGCTGTGGGGCTGTGCCAGCTCCTGCTGCGTCACTGGTCCCTGCAGTGGGGAGAAGAGAGACAGAGGATGAGGCAGCACGGGGGTGGTGGCCGGTTGGCAGGGGCAGGTCGGCAGGGGCAGGGGCCAGTGGGGACTGCAGCGAGGGGTCATGGCCGGTGTTTCAGCAGCAGTGGCTGTCGCATTCACTTCACAGGCCAAACTCCCGCATTGACCCCAGGCAGAAACAGGCCATTTCCCTGGTGCCCGTGCCACCCTCCCAGCAGGACGGGGACATACAAGGAGCATGCTCTGCCTGTTGTGGTGGTCAGGGCAGCTCCCCAAGGAGCACAGCTTTGCCTGAGGACCTCTTGGTCCATGGCCTTGGCTCCAGCACAGCTGGAGCAAGAACTAGAGCTCGTGGGCCAGGCCAACACCCCACTGGCACAGTCCCTGCGACAGCTTTTGGTGCCCTGTCCCCCACACAGCCCTCCTGCTTTGGCAGCCTCCACAGTTTCTGCACCTTGCCCAGCCTTGGCCATGTCCCATGCAGGGGTTAGCACACAGCCGTCCCCAGGGCCTGCTGGGGTCTGGGCCAGGAGAGAGGCTGGAAATGGCCTGGCTCTTCCCCTCGGCACTGAGCCCAGCAGGAACGAGCTGGCCGCACAGCAAAATCCGCCCATAAACCTGGGTTGTGCAGCCAGGGCTGGAAATGGCCTCCACTCTTCCGTGCCTGGCATGTCTTGCTTCCCCTCCACAAGACCTGGCTCTGCCCCAAAAACCCACTGGTATGTGTCCTCACCCCAGGGAGTGCATCAGTGCTGGCCTGCCTGGCCACTCCTGGAGCCTCCCCTATGCTCCCCGCAGGGCCCCGAGCTGGTGGTGCTGCTTTGCAGAGCGAGCGGGTTGTGGTGCCCCAGGGCTATGGGGTGACTCTGCACTGGCCGTGGTGGTCAGGGTGGGAAGCAGACCCAGCCGGATGGACGTCATTGCACCTGACAACCCCTTACCAAGGGGTCTGTGACTGTGGATGATGCTCTGAGCAATCAGAGGACATTTTCAAATGGCTCAGGCTGTGTTCAGGTGTGTCCCAAGATGCTGTCCAAGGTTTTTCAATGAAGGTGACATGAACCACTCTCCAGGCTCCCTTTCCTCTGCCTGCTGGGTCCCCACTGTGGGTATCTGTCACCAGCATTGTCATAGGGAAGACAGTCCCAGGCAGATACCACTTGACCACTCAGCACCTCCAGGAGCACTGGGCACCCACAAGTGAGAGCTGAATCCAACCCTCATTCCCTAACACAGCACCCCATGAGCTCATCGCCTTGAGTCCAGGGGAACCTTGGAAAAGCAACAGGCCCTTTCATGGTGAAAGCCCCTGAGTGAATTCTTGGCTTCAGCTCTGGAAGAAGAAACTGCCTTTCAAGCACAGCACTGAGGAAATAGTCTTTTATTAGAACCAGGCCAGCTCTGACACAGTGACAGACACATTCACAGAAGGCCTCTGGGTCAGACAGACTGAGTTCATGCCTCTGGAGAAGTGGGATGAATTTAAATCATTCTGTACAAGCATGATTATCACAGATACAATACCCAAAGCACAACAGTTGTCTGAGATAAATTCAAGTCACTTACAAAGAGGGATGGGCAACTTATAGCTGCTGAACTGGTACCAGTTGAATCAGTTTCTTCACTGCATCCTTGAGCTCCTTGTTCCTCATGCTGTAGATGAGGGGGTTCACTGTTGGAGGCACCACCGCATAGAGAACAGTCACCACCAGATCCAGAGCTGGAGAGGAGATGGAGGGGGGCTTCAGGTAGGCAACCATGTCAGTGCTGACAAACAGGGAGACCACGGCCAGGTGCGGGAGGCACATGGAAAAGGCTTTGTGCCGGCCCTGCTCAGAGGGGATCCTCAGCACAACTGTGAAGATCTGCACGTAGGACACCACAATGAAAACGAAACACCCAAAGACTAAACAAACACTAGCCACAACCAGGCCAGCTTCCCTGAGGTAGGAGTCTGAGCAGGAGAGCTTGAGGAGCTGGGGGATCTCACAGAAGAACTGGTCCACGGTGTTGCCTTGGCAGAGTGGTATTGAAAATGTGTTCCCAGTGTGCAGGAGAGCATAGAGAAAACCGCTGCCCCAGGCAGCGGCTGCCATTTTGACACAAGCTCTGCTGCCCATCAGGGTCCCGTAGTGCAGGGGTCTGCAGATGGCAATGTAGCGGTCATAGGCCATGATGGTAAGAAGGAAATATTCTGCTGAAATTAAGAAGACAAAGAAAAAGACTTGGGCAGCACATCCCGAGTAGGAAATGGCCCTGGTGTCCCACAGGGAATTGGCCATGGATTTGGGGACAGTGGTGGAGATGGTGCCAAGATCAAGGATGGAAAGGCTGAGGAGGAAGAAGTACATGGGGGTGTGGAGGCGGTGGTCACAGGCTACGGCTGTGATGATGAGGCCATTGCTCAGCAGGGCAGCCAGGTAGATGCCCAGGAAGAGCGAGAAGTGCAAGAGCTGCAGCTCCCGCCTGTCCGCAAACCCCAGGAGCAGGAACTCATTGAGGAAGCTGCTATTGGACATTTGCTTCCTCTGGTCTTTGGGGGACTGTCCAGGGAGGAAAAGACATTGACAAGTTAAGACTGACTTTGAACAAAACCCACAGCATTTCTCAGAGCAACTCCCCACACGTCCTTTCTCCTTACCAGGAGGACCATCCTTCACCTCCTCTACTTTTGCTCTAGTCTGTGCTTTCGGAGTCTACCATGAGCAGCAGGGTCCTCTGTCCATGGGCTCCAGAGGAGACAGCCCTGCTTGTCACACAGACAATCAGAATGAAATCTCAAAACCAGGATGGTCAGTCATTGTGCAGTGACAAAATGTCCTTGCGGTGCTGTCAGCGGGATTAGGTGAGACTCCTGAACCTCTGGTTGGCTCAGTTCTAATCCAGTTGGCTGGGGACCCACATGACCACCCAGCACATGCATAATTCATTGCTCTTGATACACCTTAACCTCAGAGTATGTGACAGTTACTGCAGGAACACTTTGTATGGACTATTTACAAATGTCTTAGCTATGCACAAGCTGATCACTTTTGCAGCAAGGACACTTTGGGACACCCCACCCAGGATGATTATCAACACATTTTGGCATGCAAAATGGACTAGACACAGCAAGATTTGCCACGGGGGAATTTCTAGAACCTTCAGAAATTCCCACCTGCAAGGCTGCCATAACTCTCAGTCGAATACTTAATTGCCTAGGTCCAGTCAAGCACCTAGTTTCAAGGTGGTCCATTGTCTCATGACAACCTATTCTCCCATCTGTGCAGATGACTGGCCAGAAAAATCTCAGGCCAGGCAAGGAGCTAATGACCGAAGTGCTCTGGGTGTGCACACAAGTGTAGCCCTGGTACCCAGCCAAATCACAAGTATGACTCAAGAACAAGACTGATTTTTCATATGTGAAACTCACCTGTAACTTCAGTTCCTTAGCTCACACCAGATGCTCTGCCACACTGGGTACATGGAGATAGCAAACAGCAACATGTATTTGGGGGTGGGGTGGGGGGGTAGTTTCTGGGGATGGATGTCCTGAGTTGAGTGAGGGGGATTTCAAGCAGTGACCCCATGGGAATACTCTCCATGTCCTGCAGGAAGGGATGACATTAGCATCCAGCCCATCAGCCTCTGAAAGAGAAGAACCCTGGGAGGAATTCATCTCCTCCTCTTTCACCCTTCTGAACAGAGGTGTCTCTATCCAAATCAACCACCCCCAGCTCCCACTCGGTGCAAGGGAGGAAAATAGGCACATGAAGGCAGGGGTTACAGGACCATTGCAGAGGTCCCCGTTCCACTAAGATAGATCCTATCCTCACATCAGTTTACCACCTGCACCCCATCTGCAGCCACAATAGGGGTTGCGGGGCAGGGGGTTCAGGCAAGCTCTGTGTCCACATCCTCTCTCTGATTAAGCCTACTCCTAATGGGGAAGGGGTCTGCAACATCCTCACAACCCATTCTCCAGAAGAAGGGCTGCAGCAGAGGGGCTTACTCACCACACATGGGACACATCTACTTAAGGGATAGAAATCCTTGGCTTTTTTCCATTATTAGAGAATCCTGAGGGGGAAAAGTGTGTGGGTTAGTGCATCGTCCAAAAGAGGATGTCTCCTTAGGGAGACTTGGCACATTCCCCAGCCCTGCAGACTGCATGGCCCAAAGACACACAGGCCAGGAGGGGTCTTTGACCACTCGCTCCCATGCAAACACCTCCAGATGGGCACCCAGGAAAGCCTGCATCTTACTCAGCTGTGCACATCCCCCTGCAGAGGAGGTTTTGCTCTCAGTCCCTCTGTCAGGCAGTGGTAAAATGGGCACGTATAGGAGAGACGCACATCTGCTCTCCTGGAGCCTGGACTGCAAAGGAGGTGTCTCCTGCCCTGGATGCTGTGGCCTTGCAGGCAGAGGCTCTGCTAGGTGGCAGAGGAGACACAGGGGCTGGCTCAGGGGAAGGCATCTGCATTGCAGAAGCTGTCAGGGAATTGCCCACATCCACCCTCCCACAGCCTTTCCTGTGAGAAGCTTCCTCTCTTTCATGCATCATCCTGCTGCTTCCTGGCACTGTCCCAGGGGCAGATACCTTCAGGTCTGCAGGTGCTAAGGAGCAGGTAAGACCAACCCTGAGGAGGCTAATAAACATTGTGTTGATGCTGCTACTAAGCAGAGGGGTGGCTGAAGGGATTTGCTGAGGTTCCTTGCAGGCGTTTTGATCTCTCAGTGGTGAAACAGTTTAGGAGTCGCAGTTTCTTGTCTAAACTAAACACCTCTGTTTCCATTGCAGCCCTGTCAAAGGATGGGGAGATTAAGCACAGACTCAGGAAGGAAAACTCTGCCCTTTGCAGGTGTGACCAGCATATACTTTCCTCTTGAAAAGTCCCCTTCGGAAAATATCCTGCAGGTGAGCTAGAGCTGAGAGTAGCCCTGACCCGTACAGCACCCTCTCAACAGGAGAAGGAACCTGCCCTGATGCAGATTGCTCCTACCATGCAGATTCTCCCTGCAGCACCATCATGGGGAGTTCCCTGGGCAGGCTGAGTGCTGACCCTCGCAGGCAGCAGAGTCACTGCCCCAGGCACACAGCACCCTGGAGTGCAGGGACACTGCTCTAAATTACAGCCTGTGCAGACCTGGGTGCACTCCCTGGCTTCACACCCCTGCACCATCCCCTGGAGAAGGTAGTCATGATGCCCTCTCAATCTGATGGTGTGGCCGGGAATCTCTGCTCTAAAGCACCAACTGCTCCAAACAGGAGAAGCTGGCAGAGCTGCCCTGACCGACCCTATCAGCTGTGGAACGTGCCAGCTGCAGAAGAAACTGCCAGGAACCACAGCAGCGTTGCCCTGCAGCCAGAGACTTACTGTGTCAAGGGCAGTGAAGATGTCTCCTCACAGTGAGCTCTCAGCTGTCCTCCTGTTGCTGACTGTCTTTAATTTCTGAGCAGCTCCTCTCATCCTGGCCCCTGCAGGCAGCACCCTGAGTCTTGCTGCTCCTTTAAGAGCAGCTGCTCCTGGACAGAGCTGTCTCTCTGCAGCTCCTGCCAGGTTGCCATGGGCTCCCGTGGTCCCAGGAGCCAGGCCCAGCTCAGGAGCAGAGGCCCAGCTGAAGACATGACTTGCTCTGTCTGTCCCTTGTGCACTCTCAAGATTTTGCCAGGGTCCAGGGTTGACGTTTCCTGAAAGGCATCAGAGTCACCCTTGGAAAATGTCCACTGAAGTGGATTAAAATAATCACCGATGGTCCCTCTCTAAACAGTGGAGAGAGACTGAGTCCAGCATTGCAGTTGGTCTCATCAGAGGGTGGTTATCTAAAGAGAGGTGGAAATGTCCCACTCTAGAAAGCCCTGCTCCCATCAGGACACATAGACAGGGATGAGAGTGAGTTCATTGACTTGTGCTTCAGGGGCTGATTTAGAGGAGTTAATCAATGCATCTAATGCCCACTGAGAACCCTTTGAATTGAAGTGGGATTCAGTTCCCTCCCATGCACTCCACAAACTCGTAGGAGGTGCAATTCTCCTTGTCCAAGTTTTGGTGTGTACAAAATAGGTATCTGCATGTGAGCTTCTTGTCTAAGCCCCCACTGTAATCAGTGGAGATGAAGAGTGGCAGTCGGTTGTTCGCACACAAACACCTTCTGACATTTGCAGTGCCAGAGGTGGTCCAAGATATGTGTAAGTGTCTGCTTGCTCTGATGCAGCAACTACGAGACTCAAATCCTTCTAGAGCATTGGCTGGGGGCCAGGTGGAGCTAATGTAATTCAGCTAATGTAATTCAATGCAGACACTTGATCTAATGCAAGGACAATAGGCTTGCAGAGCCACATCAGATGCATGGGGTGTCCGGCACAACTACCATGTTTCTAGCTGATACAGCACAGGACCTACAGGAAAATCATATGCTTTTGGAATGGTTGCTGGGCAAACACCCCAGAGCATCTTGGGTTTGCTACCTGTTCCCAGACAATGGATCCCCACCACTGCCTTCAGGCAAAGTCCATGCCATCTACATCCAAGCATGCTGCAAAGATAGAAGACACATCACACCAAGGTCTCCACACATATGCCTACACTCTCAAACCCTGCTAGTTCTCCTCTCCCTAAACCTTTTCTGATTTCCAGGGATATGAGCAGGGACTGTGCTAATGGTGCAGCTACTGCATGGCTGCATTGCAGGCTGTTCAGGCCCAGGGACCTTCTCAGGGGCACCTTGTCCTTCCTGGACATCCGGTCACCTCTGTCACAGGCCTCAAGATGCTGCAGAGTCAGCTCAGGAACCAAACACCTCTCCTGTCATAGATGCATAATCTGGCTCTGTTTCTCTCTGGCCTTGGCTACTGCAGGGTTTGCTCTCTTAGTGGGTGCCTCATATCATCATTACATTGCTGTCTGCTATCTACACCAGCAGGTCTCTGTGCTGAACTTTGGCCTTTGCATACACAGCGTCCTTGGCTCTGGGGAACAGGTTTCACTGTGGCAAGTCTGCACTCAGCCCTGGTGCCACAGCTGAGGTTCTGTAGCCCAAATGCACACAGACCAGTCCACAAACAAGAGGAAGAGGAGATGCACAGGCTGTCACAGAACCACAAATCTTTAAGCAACCTGAGGAAGTCTATGGATCACAGACCCTACTTCTTTTAGGGGGACTTTAATCTCCCTGGCATTCATTGGGAGGGCAATGCAGCAGGGTGCAGAGTCCAGGAGGATTCTGGAGGGTGTGGAGGACAACTTCCAAGCACAGCTAAGCCAGGCAGGTCAACAAGGGTGACACTTTCCTGGACCTGGAACCTGCAAACAAGGAAAAACTGACCAGGGATGGGATAATCAGTGTCAGCCTAGCCTGCAGTGGCCATGAGGTAGTGGACTTCCTGCTCCTGATGGGAGTGAGGAAGAACAGTAGCAGAGTCGAGACTCTGGATGTCAGAGGAGCAGACTTGGGCCTACTGGGAGAGGAATGGTGGAGGAATCCCATGGGAATCAGCTTTGAAGAGCAAAGGAGCTCAGGAAAGCTGTCAGGTCTTTAAGGCAGCATCCTCCAAGCTCAAGAATGGCCCATAGTGATATCCAGGAGAACAGGTAGACATCTCAGGAGACAGGGTGGCTAAACAGGGAACTTGCCCCTGAGCTCCAGTACAAAAAGGCAGCACACAGGAATGGGCAGCAGGGAGAGGCTGCAAAGGGGGAATTTAGAAATATCATCCAGGGAAGTGGTTAGGAAAGCCAAAGCTCCTCTAATATTGATGCTTCCAAGGGACGTCAAAGGCACAAAGATGATCTGCTCTTCCTTCAGAAACAGTAAAAGCATAAATAAGGAAAATGTGAGCCCATGGCTGAATGGGGCAGGGTATCTGGTATCAGCAGATGCAGATAGGTCTGGGGAACTCAGTGCCTTTGCTTCAGCCTCCACCAACAAGGTCTCCCAGGCCATTGTGCTTAGAGTCAGGACTTCCAAGGAGAAAAACAACCAGCAGTGCCTGAGCGTTGAGTCAGGAATTATTTGCAAGAACACAGGTCTATGGGATTGGATGGGCTGAAGCTAAGGGCGCTGAGAGAGCTGGCTGCTATCTAGTAAGGCCTCTCTCTATCATCTTGGAAAGCTGTGGAGACTCGTGGAGGACCCAATGACTGGAGAAAGGCAAATGCTGCATCCATCTTCAAAAAAGGCCGCAAGGACAACCTGGGGAATTACAGGCCATTCAGCCTCACTTTGGTCAGGAGAGCATCATGGACCGAGTCTTCTCCGATCCCATTTCTAGGTAAACAAAGGAGAAGAAGATGACTGGGAACAGTCAGCATAGATTTACTTAGAGGAAATGATGCCTCACCAACCTGATGGTCTTCTGTGTTAAAAGCACTGTATTTGTGGAAGAATGGAGAACAGTGAATATCAGTTAACTCAAGTTTAGGAAGGCTTTTGGCACTTTCTCCCACAGTATACTTGCATACAAGTCAGTATGCAAGTTAGTCAGACAGCAGTGTGCCCGGACAGCAAGGAAGGCCAACTGCCTGAAACAGGCTGAAAGCCTCCGACAGACCTGATGTCTTTGTCCTCTATAGCTGTTGTCTCTGCCACTGAGGCCTATGATTAGACACCAAGGCCTCGTTGTCCCCCTTGTCCCCTGGGGAGCCCAGCAGGTCTCATGTCATTGTCCTGCATTCAACATTGCACACCCCAACGTGCACACTGCCCCCAGGAAGAGCCATGGAAAACATGTGGGGGAAAGGATCTCCCTTCCCAGGGTCTCAGTGTCCATGCTCAGACGTTTTGCTTGAAAAACACATCAAGGGTTAACATGGTATCAGAGGCACCTGCACATTGCCTTTGCCTACCTGTAATCGGTGATTACAATTTTCTGCTCTGATCAGCCCCCAGTGAGTCTTTGCTGGTAATGGCCCTCAGTGGCATCTATTAAGGCTCTACAACAGTTTGGGATTTGCTTCTGACTTCGGCTTGAACATTTTGCTCAATCTCCTCGCAATAGCTGAGGTTCATGGACTCAGCGCCAAATACACCATGAGGCTCATTACAATGCAAAAAGCCCCAATGAACCACGTCTCTCCCTGTAATTTTCTTCAAGTAATGTACAGCTAATTGGTTTCAGCAGTGTAACGGAAAGATAGTGACTTCAGTTAGAACATAATGTAAAGGTATTTCTGCTTTTTAAGGTTTTTATGATTAGTATTCTTATTCAGCTTTCACAATAAGTGACAGCAACATTCTCCAAATGATAGAGATGCAGAGTGTCTCCTAAGGAAGTGTGGACATGTAGGAAAAACAGTGTCCCAGAGGTCAGACACTGTATAGACACTCTTCCTCCCCATTTCCCCAGCCCTGCCATTTCCCTCATCAGCCACCTGGGACTTGCATCACTCCTGTTAAAGTCTAACCTTTTTCCACTGAAGTCTGCAACTGAATGTTACAGCTCATATGCCCCAGTTCCCACCTGCTTTCCTTAGAGAACCAGCTGCAAATAGACACAGAAGAATTTTTCTTAATTGCAAGGAAAAGAGAAAAAAAAAAAGAGCATGATACAGTTTCCTTAAAATAATTACCTCAACCTTATGCTAAGTCCAAGCTGCCTCCAATGAGGTCCCCTTTCCCCAAGGGATAGCCTGACTAGAAAGCTTTTGGACAGATAGGAAATGCTAGATAGAAACAGAATTTAGGACTTGCTCAGAGGAACAAACTACTGAAAGATGGAGCAAGCTTTAAACTCCCCAAAGCACAAATCAGCAGTGTGGTATGGGAATGAACAAAGAGTAATGGAAGGAGTCACAATGTTACAACCTCCAGACAGTTTGCTGTAAAGGGCATGTTAGAAATTGTCAGTTTAATCAGGACATGCAGAAACAGAAGGGAGAGTCATAGAGCTCCTGGGGGTCCTGGACCATGCTGGGGGCTGTCCTGCTCTTGGGCATCTTGGACCAGGTTGTGTTTCTGTACAAAAGTCTGGAAAAGCCTTGAGGCAAGCCCCTAGAGAAGAGAGATTTTCCTGGGCACTCAGAGCAACTCATTCAGTATGCAGGGATGTCGAGGGAAACCCATCTGACCCACACCAAACCCACTGCTCTCCCCAGAGACCTCCCTGGGGCCTTGGACCAGGAGCAGGAGGGGGCGTGGGGGCATGGCCACATCCCAGACTAGCTTCCATCAGGTCTGCAGCTCCATGACATGTCACAGCTTCAAGTGAGCTCTCCAAAGCAACACTTCCCATGCCCCTGGTGCATTGGCAAGACTTTGGGTAGACACCCAGGAGACAGGGCAGAGAAAGGACAGAGACCTCAGGGTGCAGAGCTGGGCTCACAGCATCACAGAGAGGGTGCCACAGGCTGGAGAAGCAACCCAAAGAAGTAAATGAGTCCTTCCTTTTGCAGTGACTTGGAAAGCCACATCTCTGACAGTATTCAAGGGCGATGGAGTCTCCCTTCTACAGGAGTCACCCAAGACTGTGCAAAGACTAGGAAGAGCAGGAAGGCTGGTTGCAGGGACGTTCTCAAGCTTCAGCAGCTGCAGAGGTGGGAGCTGGTCACCTCACAGGCCTCTGAATGACCCCAAATGCAGGTCCTGAGACATTGCATTGCCTCACAGGCTCTGCACCAGAGCCTGCACAGCAGCCCTGCAGTGTGTGGGCATGTCGGGAGATGTGCAGGGTCAGCAATGTGGGAGATCCAGGGTGCCAGGGCTGTAAATTCCCCCAGGAGAGCTTGGGTGGTGGCTGGATATGTCCAAGGTGCCACAGGCTTTAGCAAACCCCTAGGCAAGAAGCACTGCTTCAAGGGGACACTGAAAAGCCCAAGGCCCAGCTGAGGCTGAGGGAGGAGAAATGGCATTTCCTAGGCTCAGGGAAAGCTCAGCCAGAAGGAAAGCTGGGCAAAATGCATGGGAAATGGGAAAACTTCCCCAGATTTGCTCCCTGGCCTGACCCTCCAGATGATGTGTGTTAAGGGCACATTGGCTCTTCTCTGGCCTATTATCTTCATCTTGAGCATTGCAGACGGAGTCACCTTGCCAAGGACTTTTAAAAACGAACAGCCTGCTTTGGTGCCTAAAGGAGGAAGGCTGTGTCCTGTCCCAGATTGTCCTACATCCTACTGTGACAAAAAGAGCGACCCACAGCAGAAAACAGTTTTGAGGCTCACCAAAGCATCTCAGCATGTGGCCACACTTTGTGCTGTTTGATCTCACATGACTTTGATCCTGGCCTTGAAAAATGCCAAACCTTAAACCAGCCCTCAAGCCCTGGCTTCCTGCACAGGTCTGCCCAGGGCAGAGACCTGTCAGTGCGGGGTTGCAGAAGTGACTTCTCTAGTGTCCCTTCCTGAGGGGTCGCACAGAGGCTGTGAACTGCCAAAAGGACTGTGGATCCAGGGCTGTGGGGGTGGCTGGACAGGGTGGGGGCTGCCATGACAGCCCTGCTGTAGGGTCCTGATGGGGCTGAAGAGATGAGAGGACGCTTCCCTGCCCTGCCCTGCCTGGGGGCAGCAGGATGCTGCCTGTGGGCTCTGGTGCCCCAGCCATGCCCAGGGCCCCCGCACCAGCACCAGCACCGGCACCAGCACCGGCCTCGGGGCTGGTCCCCTGCACCTGGCATGGCCCCCGGGCGCAGGGCAGCCAGGAGCCCCGCAGGGCCTCTGCGGCAGAGCCCAGACCCTGCGGGGCAGAGGCTGGGCCCTGGGGCCCCGCATTGCTTGGGCACATGGTGCTGGGCTGCCCCCAGGCCCTGCCACGCCCCTGCTGCCACCCACAACACGGTGCCCCACCACTGTGGGGGGGGAGGGAGGGGTTGCCCGCTGGGTCACACAGGGCTGCAGCGTTGCCATGGCATCACCCCCAGTGCTGCCCTCCCATTGGCCAGCAAGGGGAGGAAGGTGGGCTGGGTCGGACTGATGGCTCCGTCAGCCAATGGGAGTGCAGCAGGCTGCTGGGGGCCTCGCCAGGGCCCTGCCCCAGGCTCCCTTTTGTCCTGAACAAGACGTTTCCCAGGGCTCGCAGAGAGGCTGTCCCCGCGGGTCCCGCCAGGCCCCAGCCGCTGCGGCTGCTCCGGGCCTCTTGCTGGGCCACAGCCCTGCGGCCCTGGCAGCAGCCGGGAGGGTGTTTGCAGAGCAGCTCTGTGCTGGGAGCTGCTGGGCTCCTGCAGGGCCTTGGCAGCTGCTGGGCGGCCAGTGCTGCCCTGGCCGGTGCCATTAGCCCTGCTCCCAGGTGGGGCTGCAGAGCTGCTGAATCCCGGCTCTGCTGGTTCCACCCGCTGAGATGCCCTTGCCACAGTCCTTCCCCGTGTCTCAGAGTGTCAGGGCCCCAAGCAGGAGAGTGCTTGTTGTCCTGGGGGTGTGGGGAGGATTTGCTGGGTGTGTTCAGCACTGGGGCAGGAACCAGACTGGTGAGTTGCGGGAAGGCTTCTGCCTCTGCGTGGGCCATGAGGCCCTGCTGTCTCCAGCTCCATGGTGGCTGCTCCCATGCAATCCTCCTGTTAGGAGATGTTGCCCAGAATTACTTGCAGGCCTTTCTGCAATTGCTAAGTTTCATGGGCCAGGTGTAGGTGCTACCTAGGCAGAAGCTGATGTTCTCTTGGGGCAGTAACTGGTGCATAGCCGGTGTTTTATTGCACTGTGATTCTTGTGAGGCCCCGGGGTGAGTCCGGGCGGCCGCTCAGGAGCTGGCTGAGCCTTGGGGGAGGCAGGGGAGCTGCAGGTGGCAAAAGCCGCGTGGCTGGGCTGTGGGCAGGGAGGTCACGGCTGTCTGCGAGAGCTGGGCCAGGAGATCCCCAGTGTCAAATCAGCTGTCAGCAGCTGCCAGGCCAGCAGGAGACCTGTGGCTCGGGTGTTGATTGTGAGGTCACTTCTGCCTGAGTCCCTCATAGGCCAGCAGCAGGCAGATGGGTGTGGCAGCAGATCGTGAGGTTTCCTGGGTCAGAGTACCTGGTAGGGCAGCAGCATGTTCATTACTGGGGCTGTTATTTTGAGGCAACTTGTGTCTCTGAAGCCCACAGGCCATCAGCTGGCCTCTGCTGGGGGTATGGACTTGTGAGGTCACTTCTACTGGAGCAGCTGATAGGCCAGGAGAAGGCCCATGGCTTGGATAGTGGCGGTGAGGTGACTTCTGGTTTGGTGAGTGTGCTGGGAGGAGGGATTGACACCTGCAGAGCTCTGCAGCAGTACAGAGATGCAACTAATAAATCAAGCAGAAGTAGATAATAATATTCCACACCATCTGTCACAAATGTTATTCTGCTGCCTCATCATGCATTTAGTAGTGCTACATTTAAAATGTGGATGATGTTCGCTGGCAAATGCAGACATGGACTTTAACCATGCACTTCTTGCTAAGTATAGGCTTCCAGCCTGCTGCCGGTGGAGGAGGGTATCCAGCTAGAATATTTACGCTGCTAAATGAATGAAGTGCTGGTGTGAGCAGTGACATTAGTAATCTCTGATTTCCAGTGTCTATGTGCTGCAGAATATTCTTCCACATCAAAATGCCAGGAGGCTTCTGAGTTGTTTTCTCTGAGATCTGAACGATATCTCTGTTCTTTAATTCTTGGAGGTGGGAAGTGAGCAGGCGCAGGCCTGTGAGTGACTGTTGAGTGGAAGTCCCTGTTGCAAGGCCTTGGAGGCATAGATGAGAAATGAAGGGCTGGAGAGTTGGTCTATATATGTTTTGGGGCCCTGGGGGTGCCCTGGCTGCTGCCATGTCTGGTCATGTGCCCTGTGTGTCCCTGCTGCACAGGCACGTGTTGGCAGGCCACCCTCTGTGAGGCGAGAGTTGGGGGTGTGGTGTGTCACAGTGGTGGGGTGCCCTGTGGTGGGGATGGGTGGTGGCCCCTGTGTCTTGGCACTTGTCCCAGGAGGAGGTGCCTGGAGAGAGCAGTGCTGTGTGTGGGGAGTGCTGCCAGGCTGGGGAGCTGGGGAGCGCTGCGAGGTGAGGAGGTGACTTGGGTCGCAGGGCCCAGCCTGCCCTGGTGGCGAGAGCCAGGGATGCTGGCAGCCTGCTGCCTTCTGTGCACTGAGGTTCAGGCCTGGAGTTTCCTCAGCTCTTGCCAGGATCTGCAGCCAGATATCCCACACAGACTGTGAAATACATAGAAATATGGAGCTTAGAGTATTTGGAGTACAAGAGGTCATCTTTCGGAAAGGATTCCTTGTTGGAGATTCTTGAAGTTAACACTTCTGCGATCTGTCCAACCACCAAGTATTTTTAGGTTAGGTGCATAGCAGTTGCCTCCCTCTCCTATTAGCAAAGGCTAAGGGCAGATACTACCCCTACACACAATTGGTGCAGACACTCTTTTCTTCCCATGTGGCAGGACCCTAGAAACTCTTTGCTAAACATGCAGTAATATCGCCCAATTAGCCCTTACTTAACCATCCGATTAACCCCCCTCCAATCCAGTGAATTATAGAGAGAATCTTGATCTCTTCCTGCTGAAGGCCTCACTGATTCGGGGCTCTGTGCTGCACCCTGCACCCTGTGCACTGCCCTGGGCGCCGACATGGGACATCCAGGGGCTGACATCCATCAGGAGGATGCAGAGAGCAGTTTAGATCACATGGGACTTTTGTCACCCACACAGTTAACAAGGAAAAGGTCTTGCCACAGTGCAGTGCTCAGAGGTGCCCTTTTAAGCGGCAGTGTCACAGTCATTAGCTTTTAAAATGGCTAAAATAAGGAAAACTTCCAAAGACAATGTATTTCTTCAGAAAACAACTGGTCTTTAAAAACACTTCTCCCAGATGTGCAGTGACTACAGTGAGTTGTGATGCTCAAGCACTTTCCTGCAAGTCAGCAGGAAATACTTCAGGGGTCATAGCTGAGAATCAGCTTGCACAGCTGAAGTTGTTTTGTGCAGATAACTTGCAATCCCCCTCAGAATTATGTTCCTCACCTTTCCACATGCTCCTCTCTGCTCTAAGGGAGTCATTTCTGACCTGGCAGTTCAGGTGTCCAACTCAGCTGGGCACATTTTGCAGTGTGTCACTGAGCTGGCTGAGGCCTGCAGGTTTTGAAGCTCCTGCCCGATCAGCTCGGGCACAGCCTGGGTATTAGCTCACTTGTGGACTCTTCCTTGCAAGTGAACCCCCTGTGAGATGACACCCCAAGTGTGGATCTGAGGCTAACTTCGAGAAAGGTGCCCTCTTGGCAGTGAGGTGTGGATAAAAGCAAGTGAGGGTCAGTTCCTTCTGGAGTGGTCTGGGCTGTCCCAGCAGGCCTTGCACAGTTCATCTCTCCCACCCATCATCAAAGTGTACATTGGAGCTTGCAGGATGACTCCTTCTTGGTAGCACACTATAAAGATTCCATCTGACTGGTAATAATGCATCATGCACTACTTTGGGAAGGTTGAGCTGCCAAAGGAAGCCTCCAGATAATGTCCATGGTACCTCTAGGCCACAGGGGCAAAATGCTGGGCTCGGAGAAGACCTAGGTGAGGAGCTGTGCACTTCCTGGTGGCAGGTCCACTCCAGAGAGCTAGCCCTGAGCAGGGTGGCCATCAGCCGTGCCTGCCTGCCTGCTGGCTGCAGGTTGGTGGGGTGGCTGCAACAGAGGTGCCCTCACAGTCAGCATCCAGATGGGTCCCTGTCACCTGCATCACCCCCTCACCTCCCCAGGGCAGTCATGTCTGCTGGGTGGGCTCTCTGAGGCACTGGGTGACATCACAAAGCCTGCTGGCCAGCACATCTGCTGAGGGCCAATCAGGCAGCTGCAGTGGAAGTGACCTCACAGTCAACACTGCAGCCATGTCCCCTTTGCCTGCCTCTTCCCATCCTCCTGCCCGTATATGATCTCTGGTGGGATGAGTAGTGGTGTGATTGTCTTCTTGTCTTCAAAATGGCTCCTAGCAGAACCCAACCCATGAGGTTCCTGTACAAGAGGTGACCTCACCACCAACATTGCACATGTGTCACTTCTATGTTTTTTTCTCTCCCATCCCTCTTCTGAGTCATCCTCTCTTCTAGACCCCCACATTCAACATCCCAGCCATGTCCCCTTTACGGGCACCTCCCTCTCCCCTGTCCCCGTGGAATTACACAGACATGGTGGGACAGCTCACATGGCAGGATGAAAATGGGCTCCTGAGGAAGGCAGGCTGGGATGGCGAGGAGGTGCAGGTGTGTTCTGTGCAAAGGGGTGGCTGGAGTGCACAGGGCTTTGCGTTGGAGCAGGTGATGAGCCAGCTGAGACCTTGTAGGAAGGATGAGAGGACACAGCAGTCTGGGTGACATTCTGGGAGTGTTTGCTAACGGCTGCCTGAGGAGGGAAGGGAAGCAGCTGAAACCTTGTGCAGGCAGCTGGGGGAAGCTCATGGTCCCACATACTGGTTCTCACAGGGTAGTTTAACCCCCTTGAAATCTGCTGGGAGGGCAGTGGGCCTGGGCACAAGCAGCCCAGGAGATTCCTGGAGAATTTGCTGAAAATGATTTCTTGGCCCAGGCAATCAATGAGCCAACACCAGATGTTGGTCACAAACTCAGTCACAAGCAGAACAGACCTGGATGGAAATGTAAAGGTTGAGTGCAGCCATGGCTGCAATGATCATGAGATGGTGAAGAAGTAAGACAAAAAGCTGAAGCAGAGACGAGGGCTGAAGGAGAGTGGTTTTCACCTAATTGAGGATCTGCTTGGCAGGATCCCCCAGGAGACTTCCCTGGAGGGCAGAGGGGCCATGAGGCCTCCATAAAGACAGACTAGGCAGAGGAAGAGAGGACAGAGAGGGAGAAGAAGAGAGGAGACATGTCAGTTTGAATGCAGTAGTTTCTCAGAACAAAGTTTCTCCATTCAGAGTGTTGCCAGGAAATGTATCATGAAGAAAAACATATATATATATGTATATATATATAAACATGTAAACAGAAATCTTTAGAAACTGTCGATAAAAATGAAACAAGAAAGAAATTAGATTTTCAGCTTTTGAAACTTCTTTGTGTTCTTATTGCCCTTTGTTGTTTGGTTCTTTTTTGATACACTGGTCTTCTGGGGAGATCCTTTTTCTTTCTTTTTCTTTTTCTTGAAAGGGAAAGTGATTTTCAGAATTGGGATGGGATGTAGTCACAGGGGCATGAATGGCTGGTGCCTTTGCAGGTGCCCTGGTGCCCTCTGCCCAGCCTCCCTCTGCACCTCCAAGGGGCTCTGGTCTCCTGCAAGTCCTCTCTGAGAGCTGCCAGGCCCAGGCAAGTGCCTCGGAGACACCGGGGCCTCTCCAAGGGCCACTGGGTGCTTGTGGTTGGACACCTGAGCTCTGCCTGGAAAGGTGAAGAAGAACTTTTTCACTGTTTAAAAAAAATCTGAGCACATTTTCATGAGTTGAAATGACTGGCTAACTTTTATAGAAATATCAATGGCTTTCCATGATGACATAATGGAAATTTTGAGGCAGGGTATGACTCTCAGGAGAAGAACTATAGATCTGCCCCTGAAATTCTGTTACTGCTGCTCTATTATGCTATGTACATAATCTCAGTAATTTTCTACGTATTTTCACACATCCGGATTAAATGGATCATTTCTAAAGGCATGTTTGCATCAGATGGTCTGGGCGTATGCTCTTTCCCTTGTTTTCCTCCTCCCCTTACTCTTATTACACTCTAATACTCCTATTCATGGAGATTTCTCTACCCGCTCTGCTTTGAGTTCCTGCTTTGAGCTTGAGGGCATCTAAAGCTCGCCTCATCTTTCAGGAGTCTCCTTGTCTCCTTAGCCTACAGCTTAGTTGTGTTTCTCTCTATCCTTTCCTCTCTACCCATCTGACACATTTCCACGAAGGTTATTCCTGGTGGAAAGGGGACCTCACTGGAGGCAGCTTGGACTTAAGGGACAGCTGAGAAGTGCCCAACTCCATGATGTTTTATTTTTGCTTGATCATAACTGAGACAAATCCTTCCGTGTCTGTTTGCATCTAGTTCTCTAAGGAAAGCAGGTGGGAACTGGTGCATATGTGCTGTAACATTCAGCTACAGACTTGAGTGGACTAGAGGTTAGATTTTAACAAGAGTGGTGATTTTTAAGAAGAGTGATTTAAGTCCCCAGTGTCTGATGACAGGGTTGGGGAGGGGAGAAGGAAGGTTGTCCATACATGTCTCCTATCAAAAATGCTGGTTTTTTACACATAAAGATTCATTCGGAGGCACTCTGGATCAATATCAGTTGGAGGATGTGGATATCTCTTATTCTGTAAACTGAAGAATATAGAAACCTTTAAAAGCAGAAATTCTTTTTTTTTAAAGCTGTTCATTGAAATTTTCTGTTAAATGTACTCCTGAAACCTCCTAAATTAGCCACACAAGAATTGAAGAGCTGAAGAAAATTATGGAAAGAGGCATGGATTGTTAGGGGGTTTTCCATTTTAATGACCCTTTGGGTGTATTTGGTGCTGAACCCATGAACCTCTGATGCTGACAGGAGACTGAACAAACCTCTCAAGAAGCTGAAGTCAGCTAGATTCGTGCTGATTAGAGCACAAAGCTGGAGGCCCTGATTGCAGGTAGGCAAAGGCAATGTGCAGGTGGCCGTGATGCCAAGTCAACCTGGATGTGTGTTATCAAGCAGAATGGCCAAGCCCCACAACCACCCGCTGAGTAGGGTGATCCTTTGCCTCACGTGTTGCTCAGGGCTCTTTCTAGGGGCAGTGAGGATGGGGGGTGTGCAGTGTTGAGTGCAGGATAACAATTTGGCACCTCCTGGGCTCCCTGTAGGTGAGGAGGCAGCAAGGCCACAGTGCTAAAAGGAAATGTCATCTTCTCATAGGCCTCGGTGGCAGAGCCAAGAGGATAAAGATCTCAGTTCTGTTGGAGGCTTTCAGCCTTGGCATTGCCCTCGGTCATCTCCACCACAGGCTGTCCTAGGCTGTCCCAAAGCTGCACCTGTTTCCCTGCAGCCTGTAGACACCCAACCTGCTTCCCTACCTCGCTCTCACTGCAGGATCACCCCACCTTTACTGGCGTCCCTCTGTCCTTGCTGGCTGCTCCTTGAAACACAAAGCCAGGGGCTGATCACAGAGTCCCTCTGGGTGTCCTGTTGCACCACAGCACTACCCTACGAGTGACATTCTTGTTTCCTAAAGGGCAGTCTGGACCTCTCAAGAGGCAGTCTGTGGTTATTTCCCCTTCACGTGCTGCTTCCCACAACCAAGAAAACCTCCATCATTTCTGAAACCACCCTGTCACAGGCAGTCACAGGCTACAGCTGTACTCTCCTTATCCTCCCCTTCAACAGGCTAAAGCAGCCCAGGTCTCTGAGCCTCTCCATACAGGCCATGTGCTTCAGGCCCCCAGCCCCACCTTGGCAGACCTCCTCTGGACCCTCTCCAGTTGCTCCCCATTCCTCCAGCACTGGGCAGCCCACACTGCGACACACTGCTCCAGATGTGGCCACAGCAGTGCTGAGTCGATGAGAATAAGAAGTGCCCTTGCCTGGGTGGCCATGCTCTTCCTCATGCAGTCCTGTATGCAGCTGGCCTCGTTTGTAGTGAGCATGCACCACAGGCTCATATGGCATTGCTCGTAACATCCATGGCCTTCTCCTCAGGGTCCCTCCTCTGCCAGTCAGGTCTCTGCCTGTGCTGATGCACGTGTTGTTCTGCCCTGCTGAGGAGCCTTTCAAACAGGACAGGATGCAGTGTATACCCCTGCATACCCCACCTTTATCTGCCTTCCTGGTAAAGCATGACCATTCATGAAAACCCTCTGAGCTCAATCATCCCACCAGCTTTTTTCCCATCTGGATGTCTAGTGCGCATCCACTATGCTCCTTTCCTCCACAAGTGCAGGTCTTTTATCACAGCAGGCAATCAGGTGGATCAGGAATGATTCACCATCAGGAAATCCATGCTGACTGTTCCCAGGCACCTTCTTCATGTCTCCAGAAATGTGATCAGAGAGGATGCGCTCCATGACACACCCCTCAACATGAGACTGGATGGCCTGCAGCTCCCTGGTTTGTCCCTGTGGCCTTTTTGGAAGATCGGCACAGCATATTCCTTCTTCTGCTCATTGGGACCTCCCCTGATCTCCACAACCTTTCAAAGATGACAGAGAGCAGCCTTGCTGTCATAGCAGCCAGCTCTCTCCATGTCCATGGATGCCAGCCATCCAATCCCAGAGACTTGTGTGGGTTGACTTCTAGAGACGTGGGCACTGTGAGCTGGTTTTCTCCTTGGGACTCCTGACTCGAGGCACAACAGCCCAGGAGACCTTGTTGGTGAAGACAGAACCCAGGAAGGACTTCCCCAGACCTATCTACATCTGCTTTTGCTAGAATCCCTGCCCCTTTCAGCAGTGAGCCCACATTTCCTTGTTTATTCTTTTACTGCCACTGAAGCAGTAGCAGCTCTTCTTCCTGTCCTTCACATCCCTGCAAGTGTCTGTGTCCCAGGGGAGCTTCAGCTTCCTGAACACCATCTCTACTTTGCTGGACAATATTTCTAAATTCCTCCTTTGCAGCCTCTGCCTTCTTCCCCTTTCCGTATGCTGCCTTATTGCCCTGGAGCTCATGTGTGAGCTCCCTGTTTAGCCATGCTGGGGTCCAGAGATGTCTGTTAATTTTACAAACTGTTCGTGTGGAGCATTCTTGTGCTTGACGGGTGCTGTTCTTAATTACCAGCCGGCTTTCCTGAGCTCCGCTGCCCTTCAGAGCTTCCTCTCTTGGTCCATCCCATGGAAGAGCTCCATACATCCAAGATGCCCCTTCACACATAGGGAACCCACTCCTGATCCTCCCTGGTGGTTTCTGCTGAAGAACTTGCACCCTGCCATTGAAGGAGTCCAGTCATGCGAGTGAGCCCACCATATCTCTGCTATTCCAACTGGCACTCCTGTGACAGCTTGTGCATCTCCATTTGCTCCTGGCTGCATCCCAGGCTGCATGTGTTTGCATATGTGTTGGCTTCAGCACCTCAGCTGTGGCACTGAGCAAAGATTTGTCACAGGAAGCATGTTACCCAGGACCTCATATATGCAAAGGCTTTGATTGGAAGTGGTGACATGCTGTCATGGATAGCAGGTGAAACTGTAATGGTGAAAGGAGGTTCCCACTAAGAGAGCAAACCCTGCAGTGCCCAAGACCAGGGAGAAACAGAGCTGGGCTGTGCAGGAGAGGGGTTGACTGCCTGAGCTGACTGCAGCACCTTGGGGCCTGTGACAGAGGTGAACCAATCTCCAGAAAGGACAACATGCCTCAGAAGAAGCCCCTGGGCCTGGGCAGCTTGTGATCCAGCCACCCTGAGGACACCATTAGCCCAGTCCCTGTTCTTATCATATATTGGGGGGTGAGAAGACATTGAGGGGGAGGAATCTAGAAGGGTTTGAGGGTGTAGAGACTAGAGCGGAGACCTTGGTGTGATGTGCCTCTCCCATTTATGAAGCATGCTTGGATGCAGACAGTGCAGACTTTGCCTAAATGCAGTGGTGGGATTTGTTTGGGTAAAGGCAGGACACCTGAGATGCCCTGGGACACTTGCCCAGCAACCACTCTGAAGGGGCATAGTTTTCCTGTAGGTCCCATGCTGTATCTACTAGGGAGATGTGGCTGTCCTGGACACCCCAGGCATCTGAAATGGCCCTGCAGGCCTATTTCTGTGTCGTCAAATCAAGTGTCTGCCCTGAACCACAATTGCTGTTTTTAACATTGGGATCTTCAGATGTCTCAGCTTCCTGGTGAGATGAGCTTTAGTTGTAGTAGGCATCCAGGGTCATTTGAGATGACCAAAAAGATTCTCCACCTGGCCCCCACCTGGTGCACCAGAAGGATGTGGGTCTCGTAGTCGCTCCATCAGAGCAAGCAGACACCGGTTCACAGGGGGAACTGAATCCCACTCCAGCCTAGGTGCTGCTAAACCAGCATGAGATGCCCAGATTGACTCATCTGAATGAAAACCTGAACCATGTGTCCATGAGCTCCCTCCTTGTCCCCATCTAGGTGTCTAGTTATGAGATGGGAATAAGGCCTTCCCTAGTGGGACATTTCCACCTATCACAGATAGTCATCCTCTGATGAAATAAATTGCAATGTTGGAATCTGTCTTTCTCCACTCTTTAGCAAAGGACAATAGGTGATTATTTTAGTCTACCTGAGTGAACATTTCTCAGGAGGAGGGAGCACAAGGGACAGAAAAATTCAGGCCTTCAGTTGGGCCACTGCTCTTGAGTGGGGCCAGGCTTCTGGGATGGAGGGAGCTCATGGCAACCTGGCAGCACTGCCCAGACACAGCTGCATCCAGGAGCAGCTCCTCTGCAAAGAGCAGCAGGGCTGCGGGTACTGCTTGCTGCTGCTGACATGAGATGAGAGAAGGCAGAGAGAAGTGACAGGCAGTGTGGAGTGGGAGGACGGCTGGGTGCTCATTGTGGGACAAATCTTCACAGCCCTTGACACGGTAAGCCTCTGGCTGCAGGGCAGTGCTAGTGAGGTTCCTGGAGGGGTCTTCTGAACCCAGTCCATCCTAAAACTGATAGATTCGGACATGAATTCAGTGATCTCTGGCAGGACAGGTTCATTCTCCTGTCAAGAAGGTGCTGCATGGGTCAGGGGTACCAACAGCTCAAGCTCATGCACAGACTATGTCCAAAGGGTCTTTTCAGAGGAAGGTCAAAAAAAGACTAATTGAAAGGCAAGGAGTTTTCCTTCTAGTAAAAGCTCATTAGTACTAGTAAAATTAGAAAAAATACATCCTGATTTTGTCAGGGAGAAAAGAGGAAAGAGCCTTCTGGTTTGGCAAGGAACGTGGACTTCCAAACTTTCACTCTCAGAGATCAATAGGTCTGTGAGAAACTTCAGCAAACCCCTTCAACCCCACCTCAGCCTACAGAAAGCACCAGCAGCACCTTTATTGCCTTATAAGAGTTTTTCTGACGTGCTCCTTAGGCCCTGTGAGAACTGAGATGCCTGTGCCCAGTGCCCTGTCCTGGGTGGTTTCTGTAGGGCAGAACTGAGCACAAAGAGGGTGGGATGGGGTCTGTGAGCACTGACAGGGAAAAGATGTTGGGACAGAGAAAGAGCTGGCAGCAGGGACAGTGCCAGGCAGCGGAGATGGGCAGGGAATGAGAGGGAACTGCCAACAGAATCGTCATGGCAGGATGGATTTGAGCAAGTCTTGGTCAGTCCCTGCAATGCGGACAGCTTCTTCCCAGCAAGCCTCCCATGTCTCCTCTCCCACCCAGCAGAGCCTCTGCCTTGAGAGCCATGGAGTCCAGGGCATGAGCTGCCTCCTCTGAAGCCAGACTTCCAGCAGAGGAGAGGGGTCTCTCTCCTGCCAGGGGCGTTTACTGCTGCCCGACAAAGGGGCTGAGAGTGACTGCCCTGCAATGTCACTGTCTGGGAGGTGGCATGCCCAGCTGGGTAAGGTGAAGGTTTTCCCGAGTGCCCGTCTGCCTCTCTCTCCTTGCCTCCCTTGGCAACAGGATCATGGTGTTGCTCCTTGTTTCCCCTCCTCTCCATGCTGCTCCTGTTCCTCTCTCGAGCTCCCTGGGGTTGGGGGGGTTTCAGCTGCAGTTCAGACACTGACTCTGTGAGTTGTGCAAGAGAGGGGTCTGCATGGGAGTGAGGTGTCCTCAACCCCCTTCTAACCAGTGTGGCTCCAGAAAATGCAGTCTGTGGGGATAGGAATTGAGCTGACTGTCCCTTAAGGAGAGCCCACCTTCGGTCCTAATGTCCTTTGACCATCTCCCTGTCATGTCCTGCCAGACTTTGAGCTGCCCTCCAGAAGGGCACCACTGCTCCATAGCATCTCTGTGATGTCCGAGAGACCCGTGAAGAATCTGCAGAGATACTGAGAGTATGGAAATGGTATTGGGAAACTGTATATGGGCAGCTGAAAAGAGCCCTGTGTGTCCTTGCCTAGAAGGGGAGTGTAGAGACCTCCCTCTGGTGCCCTGAGAAAGGGGGAGACGGTTGGACTTGTGCAATTTTGAAACTGGGCTCCTCTGCTCCTAGCAGTGGCTGGTTTCATTTTAGGGCAACATATGAGAGTGATCATCCTCCGGCTCAAAGAGGTGTGAGCACAGGACAGCTGGGAACAAGACTGATAGACAGACACGCTGTCCTCACTCTGTACCAAGTGGCAGTGAATGTTTTTTGTTTTTAAAGACTCATAGTAGAAATGCTGAGAATTTCTGCCTTTGAGGAACACTCCCCAGGGGTGACAGGAGCATCTCAAAGAAAATAAACATTATTAAAAAATCCCGAAAACTTTATTTTTCACCCCTCATTCTTTAGAGCAGGCAGTGAAGACATTGAAAAGCCCTTCCATGTGATGAATAGATTTTATTTGACAGAAATTATGAGAGTCAGAGCTGTTTACCTGCATTACCATGTTGCCGCTACTGTACAGAAGGACTGACTGCTCTGCAGCCCATGGGCAGAGGCTTCTGCTCCTCACAGCACACTCAGCCAGCACAAACCAGAGCTCAAGCAAGGTACCTGCCCAGTGACCCTCCCCAAAAAGAGAGAGGCAATGTGATGTTTTCAATGAGATTTTTTTTTCCCCCCCTTGGAAGGTCTCCCCTAACTTGCCACTGTCTTTCCCTCCTCAGACAGTCCCCAAAGCCCAGCGGGAACAAATGTCCAACAGCAGCTCCTTCAACGAGTTCCTTCTCCTGGTGTTTGCAGACACGTGGGAGCTGCAGCTCTTGCACTTCTCACTCTTCCTGGGCATCTACCTGGCTGCCCTCCTGGGCAACGGCCTCATCATCTCAGCTGTAACCTGCGACCACTGCCTCCACACCCCCATGTACTTCTTCCTCCTCAACCTCTCCCTCCTCAACCTTGGCTCCATCTCCACCACTGTCCCCAAATCCATGGCCAATTCCCTGTGGAACACCAGGGCCATTTCCTACTCAGGATGTGCTGCCCAGGTCTTCCTGCTTCTCTTCTTGTTTTCAGCAGAGTATTCTCTTCTCACAGTCATGGCCTATGACCGCTTTGTTGCTATCTGCAGACCCCTGCACTATGGGACCCTCATGGACAGCAGAGCTTGTGTCAAAATGACAGCAGCTGCCTGGGGCAGTGGTTTTCTCAATGCTGCACTGCACACTGCTGACATATTTTCGATACCACTCTGCAAAGGCAATGCCCTGGAGCAGTTCTTCTGTGAAATCCCCCAGATCCTCAAGCTCTCCCGCTCACACTGCTACCTCAGGGAAGCTGGGGTTCTTGTGGTTACTGCCTGTTTATTCTTTGGGTGTTTCATTTTCATTGTGCTGTCCTACGTGCAGATCTTCACTGCTGTGCTGAGGATCCCCTCTGAGCAGGGCCGGCACAAAGCCTTTTCCATGTGCCTCCCGCACCTGGCCATGGTCTCCCTGTTCATCAGCACTGCAATGTTTGCCTACCTGAAGCCCCCCTCCCTCTCCTCCCCAGCTGTGGATCTGGTGGTGTCCATTCTGTACTCGGTGGTGCCTCCAGCAGTGAACCCGCTCATCTACAGCATGAGGAACAAGGAGCTCAAGGAGGCACTGAGGAAACTGATTCAAGAGGTACTGGTTCAGCAGCAATAGGCTGCCCATCACTCTTCTTGTCTTATGTCAGACAGCTCTTGTGCCTTGGGAGTTCTGTCTGTAATAGCCACGTTTGTACACAAATGTCTGAATTCATCCCACTTCTCCAAGAGCACAAACATCATCTGTCTGACCCAGAGGCCTTCTGTCAATCTGCCTATCACTGTGTCAGAGCTGGCCTCCCAAGTAGCATTGCTGTAATAAAAGGGGATCTCCTCAGTACTGTGCCTGAACAATAGGCTCTTCTTCCCAAGCTAGAGCCAAGAATGCACACAGGGAATTGTTCTGTTGCTGTGCCTAGGTTTTCCATGGGCTAAAGAACATGACCTCTTCTGGGTGATGTGTTAGGGAATGAGGGCTGGATTCAGTTGTGGGTGCCCAGTGCCCCAGGGAAGGGTGAGTGGTCAAGAGGTCTCTGCCAGGGACTGTCTCAAATATTAGAGGGCTGGTGACAGATGCCCATCCTTCTGGAAGGCAATATGGAGCTCCCAGAAGAGCACAGATCTCCAGGGGCAGTTTGTGCCTGGAGTGGGCAGTGAGTGGAGACTCCCCAAACCAAGTGCAGTCACCCAAAGGTAAAGGGCCAAACCAAGGAATGCACCAACTCAGGGCTCTGCAGTCTCAGGAGAGGGAGTGGGCTGGGCCTAATGACACCCCTGAACATCTCCTGAGCAATGTGAAATGGCCTGTGATTGCTCCAAGCATCCTCCACAGCCACAGACCCTGGGGAGGGTTTGTCAGGTGCAGTGATGCTGGTCCAGCTGGCTCTGCCCTGACCTGCATGGCCAGTGAGGGAAAGGAAGGGTCAGATACTGGCATAGAGAGACACTGAAGGTTCATGATAGGTTAATCAGGACATATTTAATAGAAGAGTTACTCTCCAAACTGCTTGGGGAGGCCTGGGAACTGCCCGGGGCGGGGGGGAGGGGGGTCGCTGATGGGAAGCTGCTGGAGACACGGGTCAGATGCCCAGGTGGAACTCAATTTGTTGTATCCTAAGGGACCCTTACATCTGCTAGAACTATTTCCTTATCTCAGTGATGCTAAGTTTGAGTAGCTACTGGCTGCGAAGCAGCTACACCTTGTTGACAAAATGGAATATGCATGTCTGACCTTTGACGGGAGTTCAGTTGGTGTGCAGAGAGCACACACTGGGGCTGCAATCACATGCTCTGTCGGTCCCCTGACTCCTCGCCAGATCTCCCGCAGGTGTTCTCACTACACATGCACACACTGGAGAAACTGCCCCATGGTCATCATCCCAGACCAGCCCTTCCAGTGCTGGCTGCACACCCCAGCTGTGGGGTGGGCCATGGCCAGCTCTGTTCTCCTGCATGTCTCCATATGCCGACGGAGAGGAAAAGGCCAGCCTTGCACGGCCTCTCTTCTGCACTAGACCATGGCAGATGCCAGAGCATGGCTATCTGCTGACCCCCACATGGGGCACAGCCCAGGCTGGGCAGGGGCCGGGTGCCTGGATCCCCAAGACTCTGGGGGATCATTTAATAGTCATTTAATAATAACCTAGCCCGTTTCATGTCAGAGGTCTCTGGTGCCAGCTCCACCTCAGCACACTCCTGAAAGGTTTCAGCACAGCCCTTGAGGGAACTGGAGCTGCCTCGGGCGTCGGGGCAGTCTGGCAGCAGGAGGGTTTGACATGAGCACAGCAGCAGTGGTGCCAGGAGCAGGGAAACTGGGGCGAAGACCCCTGCCGTCGGCTGCACAGCCGGGGCACTGGATGGGTGATGCTATTGTGACCGGCCAGGCTTCAGGTGCAGGGTGGATGTCAGCTCAAGGGTAGGAGTGCCACAATGGACTTCAGTGCAGCCGTGACTATGGGGAATGCAAGTGGACAGACCCAGACAGGTGCAACTGCAAAGGCTGCGGGCGGGAAAGGCAGTGTGGGGCTGGTGAAGGCCCTTCCTCTCCTCCCCATGAGGAAGAGAGTCCCCAGGTGATGCTGGATTCTGCTGTGGCCGATGGGAGGGAAGCACAGGGCAGGGTGGAAGAGGCAGACAGAGCCTCTCAGGCTGCATGAGGGAGTTTTCCAAAGCCCAGGGCTGAGCCAGGGGCCTTTGGATCTTCCCCCTGACACTCTCCCATTTGGGCTCGTTCTGCCCTGCCCTAGGTGCTCTTGTCCCTGTGCCAGCTGTGCCGGAACAGAGGCCGAGGAGCAGGAATTGATGGAGTTGCAGAGGAGTTTTGGTGGGAAGGGATCTCTGGAGGTCTCCAGTCCAACATCCCACACAAAATAGGGCTGGATGGAGCCCTCCAGTCTTATCTGGCCATTTCTGGACTGTGCCTGACCCCAGTTACCATCCCCAAACCTGCTCTGCTCCTCTTGTCCAAGCACTGTGGGACGGCACCTCTCATCAGTGGGACCCTGCCCTGCCTTGCCTGCACCCTCATCTCCCAGCAATTCTTCCCACATGGAGCAGCCCCGCTCTTGGTGCTCCTGACAACATACTCTTTCTGGCAGGAACCCTGTCACAAATGGTTCATGAACACTTGAGCTGTGATACAGCAAAACCTGTGGTCATAACTATGCATCACAAAATCAGGCCCAAGTGCCTGGCTCACTTTTTCGCCCAACTAAGACTTTCTGTGCAGTGTTACCTGGGTAGGGGTCTCAAATCCAAAGCTCTCCTTAGGCAGGAGTTGCTGCTATGGAGCTAGGGTCACCTTTTGTACCTACAACCTTCTCTGGGATCTGCTCGGGTCACAGCTTTCCTTGTCAAGACTTCCTTGACTGTAGTGAGGAGGCAGGTCTGAGGCAGAGATGGGGAGTAAGGTCAGCAGGACAAGGACAGGGTCAGGTCAGCACCCAAGAGGCGCAGGGCCAGCCATGTTCACAGCATGACTCAGGCACAGCCCAAGGACAAGGGCAGCAGCTTCCTGGCAAGGGGGATGAGGCCCCGCAATGAGGCCGGTCAGTCTCTGTCTCCCCTGCTCTTGTGCCCAGCAGATCCCCCTCCCTGTCTGCCTGCAGCCCCTCCATGCCCACCCCGCTGCCCAGCTCAGCACGACAGCCCTGGCCCTGCAGCCCCTCTGGCAGCTCCTGCTGCCCTGGGGACAGAGCTGCCTGCTCCGAGCTGGTGCACAGAGACCTGCTTCTCCTTCTCATTTCCTCTCTCTGAATGCTGCCCTGCTTTTCTCCTGGGACATCCCTGCTGCCCAGAGAGCCTTTCCCCAGGTCACTGCGTCCATGCTGGCCTGGCTGTTCCTGCACCCCTGCCCTGTGCTCCCTGCAGGGCCTCAGGCTGGCGGTGCTGCTCTGCAGAGTGAGCGGCTGTGGGGCCACGGGGTGACTCCTGACTCAGCTCTGGCCATGCTGGTCGGGACAGGAAGCAGACCCAGCCAGAGAGGGCTCACCACCACCGCTGATATTGCTGGCACCTCTCTGTGCTCATGGACAGTGCTCAGAGGGACCCAGGACATTTGCAATGGCAGGAGATGTGTTTGGGGGGGGGCACTAGCTCCAGCCTGTGGTGTTTCACTCAGGGTGCAGGAATCACTCTCCAGTGCCCCTTCCCTGGGCCCCCTGGGTCCCCACTGCTTCTCCAGGGGTTGCAGAGCCCTCGTTTCCCCATGCCCACCTGGATTTAGTGCTCTACCTTCTGGTTACTGCACCATGGACCATCCCTCATTCTGTGAGGCTCCACTCACTGCCCCCTTAGGCACATGCTGTCCCTGGAGATCCCCTGAGCTCTCCCGGGGAATCAAATTCCCCTCCAGAAGGATGGGCATCTCTCATCAGCACTGTCACCTGTGGGACAGCCCCAGGCAGGCAATTCAGAGACCATTCCCCATCTCCACTGGTCACTGACAGATGAACCCTGAATCCAGCCCTCAGTCCCTAACAGATCACCCGGGGACTCTGAGCTCGTCTCCTGGCTCCCATGGAGTTCACAAGCAGAGCAGCAGGCCCTTGTGTGGTGCAATCCCGTGGGCGTAAATTTGACTCCATCTTCTGAAGAAAGGCCAGACTTCAGGCACATCACAGGGGAGATGCTCTTTTATTATAGAAATGTTATTGTGGAGACCAGGTCTGGCATAAGGGTGCCCATTGCCTGCTCCTGCCTGTACTTCCAGGACATCTGCACATGGATGCACAACCCTACCACCACCAGGTTATGAGAACTCCTGGGCCATGTACACATGGGAGCACAGCAGGACAGTGTGGAAATGAGGAGAAGAAGCCTTGAAAAGAGAAAGTCTCACTGCTGTGTCGATGTATCTCCAGGAAAGCTGCAGCCCCCACACAGAGGCTGCAGCAGGGCAATGGCTGCTGTGGCAGAGGGGGGAGGTACTGAGGAGCAGAAGGTCTGTCCCCACAAGCTGCTGCCTGACTCTCCTCCCCTTCTCTCCTGCTCTTCTTGGAGTGTTGGAGCTCTGTAGAGGAAAGGGACCAGCCCACAGTGACACCTGGCTGTCACCCTCACAGGAGAGGGGTGTGCGATCACACCCTGACAGTGCCCAGGGAAGCTGAGCTCTCCTAATGGACATGGGACCCATGGTCTCCCCCTACCTGTACTCATCCGAGCCTGACTGTGCCCCTGAGCTCCCTTGGTGTCAGTGCCAAAACAGACACTGCAAAGGGAAACTCTCCTCATTGCGTGGGGGGCATCCGAGGGAGCTCAGACTAGCAGGCTCTGAGGTTCCCCCATGTCTGCTGATGAAGGGGGAAGCCTGGCTTCCTGCTTCAACATGGTCTCTGGGTCAGATTCAGGAGAGGAATTACTGAGGAGAAGCAGGAAGAATCCAAATGTTTTTCTTTCAAAATGAATATAGTATAGAAATATAAGACAAAAAGAAATGAACAATCCATAGCCTTGACCAAAAATATCCTGAGAATGATGAAGTGATGCACAAGGGATGGTTATTACTGCTGACATTGTACCAGCTGAATCGTTTTCCTCAGTGCCTCCTTGAGCTCCTTGTTCCTCATGCTGTAGATGAGCGGGTTCAGTGTTGGAGGCACCACCGAATACAGAACAGCCACCACTAGATCCAGGGATGGGGAGGAGAGGGAGGGGGGCTTCACGTGGGCAAACATTGCAGTGCTGACAAACAGGGAGACCACGGCCAGGTGCGGGAGGCACATGGAAAAGGCTTTGTGCCGGCCCTGCTCAGAGGGGATCCTCAGCACAGCAGTGAAGATCTGCACATAGGACACCACAATGAAAATGAAACACCCAAAGAATAAACAGGCACTAACCACAAGAAGCCCAACTTCCCTGAGGTAGGAGTCTGAGCAGGAGAGCTTGAGGATCTGGGGGATTTCACAGAAGAACTGGCCAAGGGCATTGCCATGGCAGAGTGGTATTGAAAATGTGCTAACAGTGTGCAGTACAGCATAGAGAAAACCACTGCCCCAGGCAGCTGCTGCCATTTTGACACAAGCTCTGCTGTCCATGAGGGTCCTGTAGTGCAGGGGTTTGCAGATGGCAACAAAGCGATCATAGGCCATGACTGTGAGAAGAAAATGCTCTGCCGTGAACAAGAATACAACCAGGAAGACCTGGGCAGCACATCCTGTGTAGGAAATGGCCGTCGTGTCCCACAGGGAATTGGCCATGGATTTGGGGACAATGGTGGAGATGGAGCCAAGGTTGAGGATGGAGAGGTTGAGGAGGAAGAAGTACATGGGGATGTGGAGGCGGTGGTCGCAGGCTACAGCTGTGATGATGAGGCCGTTGCCCAGGAGGGCAGCCAGGTAGATGCCCAGGAAGAGTGAGAAGTGCAAGAGCTGCAGCTCCCATGTGTCCGCAAATGCCAGGAGGAGGAACTCACTGAGGGAGCTGCTGTTGGACATTTGCTGCCTCTGGGCTTTGGCGGACTGTCCAGGGAGGAAAAGATACTGACAAGTTAGCACTGACTTTGAACAAAACCCACAGCATTTCTCATAACAACTCCCCACATGTCCTTTCTCCTTACCAGGAGGACCTTCCTTCACCTCCTCTGCTTCTGCTCTAGTCTCTGCTTTTGGAGTCTGCCATGGGGAACAGGGTCCTCTGTCCATGGGCTCCAGAGCAGTCAGCACTGCTTGTTACACAGACACTCGGAATCAAAACGGGATGGTCAGTCATTGTGCAGTGACAAAGTGTCCTTGCAGTGCTGTCAGCGGGATTAGGTGAGACTCCTGAACCCCTGGTTGGCTCAGTTCCAATCCAGTTGGCTGCGGACCCACGTGACCACCCAGCACATGCATAATTCATTGCTCTTGATGCTCCTTAACCGCACAGTATGTGACAATTACTGCAGGAACACTTTGTATGGACTATTTACAAATGTCTTAGACATGCACAATCGGATCACTGTTGCAGCAAGGACACCTCAGGACACCCCACACAGGATGTTTATCAACACATTTTGGCATACAAATTGGACTAGACACAGCAGGATTTGCCACAGGGGAATTCCTAGAACCTTCAGAAATTCCCACCTGCAGGGCTGCCATAACTCTCAAATACTTAATTGCCTAGGTCCAGTCAAGCACCTAGTTTCAAGGTGGTCTGTTGTCTCATGACAACCTATTCTCTCACCTGTGCAGATGACTGGCCAGGAAATTCTCAGGCCAGGCAAGGAGCTAATGACCGAAGTGCTCTGGGTGTGCACACAAGTGTAGCCCTGGTACCCAGCCAAACCACAAGTATGACTCAAGAACAAGACTGACTTTTCATATTTGAAACTCCTCTGTCACTTCAGTTCCTTAGCTCTCACCAGATGCTCTGCCACACTGGGTACATGCAGATAGCAAACAGCAACACGTATTTGGGGGTTAGGGGAGGGCAGTTTCTGGGGCTGGATGTCCTGAGTTGAATGAGGGGGATTTCAAGCAGTGACCTCATGGGAATACTCTCCAAGTCCTGAGGAAGAGATGACATTAGCATCCAGCCCATCAGCCTCTGAAAGAGAAGAACCCTGGGAGGAATTCATCTCCTCCTCTTTCACCCTTCTGAACAGAGGTGTCTCTATCCAAATCAACCACCCCCAGCTCCCACTCGGTGCAAGGGAGGAAAATAGGCACATGAAGGCAGGGCTTACAGGACCCATTGCAGAGGTCCTCGTTCCACTAAGATAGATCCTATCCTCACATCAGTTTACCACCTGCACCCCATCTGCAGCCACAATAGGGGTTGCGGGGCAGGGGGTACAGGCAAGCTCTGTGTCCACATCCTCCCTCCGATTAAGCCTACTCCTAATGGGGAAGGGGTCTGCAACATCTTCACAACCCATTCTCCAGAAGAAGGGCTGCAGCAGAAGGGCTTACTCACCACACATGGGGCACATCTATTGAAGGGATAGAAAACCGTGGCTTTTTCCATTACTAGAGAATCCTGAGGGGCAAAAGTGTTTGGGTTAGTGCATCGTCCAAAAGAGGATGTCTCCTTAGGGAGACTTGGCACATTCCCCAGCCCTACAGACTGCATGGCCCAAAGACCCCCAGGCTAGAAGGGGTCTTGGACCACTCGCTCCCATGCAAACACCTCCAGATCCAGGGCGTGCAGGAAAGCCTGCATCTTACCCAGCTGTGCACATCCCCCTGCAGAGGAGGTTTTGCTCTCAGTCCCTCTGTCAGGCAGTGGTAAAATGGGCACATACAGGAGAGATGCACATCTGTGCTCCTGGAGGTTGGACTGCAAAATCTCATGCCCTGGATGCTGTGGCCTTGCAGGCAGAGGCTCTGCTAGGTGGCAGAGGAGACACAGGGGCTGGCTCAGGGGAAGGCATCTGCATTGCAGAAGCTGTCAGGGAATTGCCCACATCCACCCTCCCACAGCCTTTCCTGTGAGAAGTTTCCTCCCTTTCATGCATCATCCCGCTGCTGCCTGGCACTGTCTCAGGGGCAGACATCTTCAGGTTTGCAGGTGATAAGGAGCAGCTAAGACCAACCCTGAGGAGGCTAATAAAGATTATGGTGGTGGTGCTGCGTGTACACAGAGGGGTGGCTGAAGGGATTTGCTGAGGTTCCTTGCAGACCTTTTGATCTCTCCGTGTAACAGTTCAGGAGTCCCAGTTTCTTTTTTAAAATAAACACCTCTGTTTCCATTGCAGCCCTGTCAAAGGATGGGGAGATTAAGCACAGACTCAGGAAGGAGAGCTCTGCCCTTCACAGGTATGACCAGCATACACCTTCGTCTTGAAAAGTCCCCTTCAGAAAATGTCCTGGGGGTGAGCTGGAGCTGAGAGCAGCCCTGACCATGCAGCACCCTCTCAGCAGGAGAATGAACCTGCCCTGATGCAGGTCACTCCTTCCATGCAGAGTTTCTCCCTGCAGCACAGTAGGGAGTTCCCTGGGCAGGCTGAGTGCTGACCCTCGCAGGCAGCAGAGTCACTGCCCCAGGCACACAGCACCCTGGAGTGCAGGGACACTGCTCTGAAATGCAGCATTGGGCAGATCTGGGTGCCCTCCCTGGCTTCACACCCCTGCACCATCCCCTCAAGAAGGTAGCTGTGATGCCCTCTCAGTCTGACAGTGTGGGAATCTCACTCTAAAGCACCACCTGCTCCAAACAGGAGAAGCTGGCAGAGCTGCCCTGACAGACCCTATCAGCTCTGGAAGGTGCCAGCTGCAGAAGAACCCTCCAGGAACCACAGCAGCGTTGCCCTGCAGCCAGAGACTTACTGTGTCAAGGGCAGTGAAGATGTCTCCTCACAGCGAGCTCTCAGCTGTCCTCCTGTTGCTGACTGTCTTTAATTTCTGAGTTGCTCATCTCATCCTGGTGCCTGCAGGCAGCACCCTGAGTCTTGCTGCTCCTTTAAGAGGAGCTACTCCTGGACAGAGCTGTCTCTCTGCAGTGCCTGCCAGGTTGCCATGGGCTCCTGCAGTCCCAGGAGCCAGGCCCAGCTCAGGAGCAGAGGCCCAGCTGAAGATGTGACTTTGTGCCTTCTGCATCCTTCAGATATTCTTGGGGCTCCAGGGCTGACAGTTCCTAAAAGGATCAGGGTCACCCAAGGGAAATATCCACTGAAGTGGATGAAAATAATCACCGATGGTCCCTCCCTAAGCAGTGGAGAGACACTGATTTCAGGATTGCAGTTGCTCTCACCAGAGGATGGTTATCTGAGAGAGGTGGAAATGTCTCACTCTAGGAGGCCCTGCTCCCATCTCATAAGAAGACAGGACACCTGCAAAAGACAAGAAGCGAGTTCACCGGTTTGTGCTTCAGGGACTGATTTAGAGGAAGAAATCAATGCATCTAATGCCCACTGAGAAGCCCCTTGGCATGGACTGGCATGCAGCCTCTTGTGCACTCCACAAACTCACAGGCGGTGGGATTCCCCTTACCCAGGTTTTGGGGTCTGCATAAAATGGGTGTCCGCAGGCAATCTCCTTGTCCAAGCTCCCACTGTGATCAATGGAGATGAAGGGTGGGCACCAGTTGTTTACACACTTTTGGACATTTGAGGTGCCAGAGGTGGTCCAACACGTGTACCAGTGTCCCTTGCTGTGATGGAGCAACTAGGCGACCCACATCCTTCTGGATCATCAGGTAGGCCAGGTGGAGAATCTCCTTGGCCATCTGAAATGACACTTGATGTCTACTACTGCAAGAGCTCCCCTCACGCTGAAGCTGAAATATATGCAGATCCCAGCATTGCAAATACCTAATGTAATTCAGGGCAGATACTTGATTTAATGCAATGACAAGAGGCCTGCAGGACTGTCCAATACATGGGATGTCCAGCAGGAAGGCACATCACACCAAGGTCTCCATTCATATGCCTAGACTCTCAAACCCTGCTCGTTTTCCTCACCCTAAGCCTTTTCTCATTCCCAATGATAGGAACAGGGACTGTGCTAATGATTCAGCTGCAGCACGCCTGGATCACAGGCTGTTCAGGCCCAGGGACTTTCTCAGGGCCACCTTGTCCTTCCTGGACATCCGGTCACCTCCATCACAGGCCCCAACGTGCTGCAAAGTCACCTTGGGCACAGATGCTACAGGCTCAGCTCAGGCACCAAACACCTCTCCTGACATGGCTGCATGGCCCAGCTCTGTTTCTCTCTGGCCTTGGCTACTGCAGGGTTTGCTCCCTTAGTGGGTGCCTAATATCATAACATTTCTATCTCCTATCTATGCCGGCAGGTCTCTATGCTGAACTTTGGCCTTTGCATACACAGTGTCCTTAGCTCTTGGGAACAGGTTTCACAGCAACAACGCTGTGCTCAGCCCTGGTGCCACAGCTGAGGTTCTGCGGCCCAAATATACACAAATGCACATAGCCTGGGCCACAAAACAAGAGGAAGGGGAGATGAACAAGCTGTTGCAGAACTACAAAGCAACCTTAATCAACCCGAGGCAGTCTGTGGATCACAGGTCCCAGCTCCTATGGGGAGACTTTAATCTCTCCAGCATATGCTGGGAGGGCAATGCCACAGGGTAGAAAGAGTCCAAGAGGATTCTGGAGGGTGTGGAGGACACCTTCCGAGCACAGCTAAGCCAGATAGGTCAGCAAGGGTGACAGGAGTGTGTCATGGACTGAGTCTTCTCCGATCCCATTTCTAGGTAAACAAAGGAGAAGAAGGTGAGTGGGAAGAGTAAGCAAAGACTTACTGAGGGGAAATGATGCTTCACCAACCTGATAGCCTTCTGTGTTAAAAGCACTGTGTACCTTGACTTTAGGAAGGCTTTTGACGCTTCCTCCCACAGTATACTTGCATACCAGTTAGTATGCAAGTTAGTCAGACAGCAGTGTGCCCGGGCAGCAAGGAAGGCCAACTGCCTGAAACAGGCTGAAAGCCTCCTACAGACCTGGTGTCTTTGTCCCCTATGGCTGTTGTCTCTGCCACCAAGGCCTATGAGTAGACACCAGGGCCTCACTGTCCTCTTGTCTCCTGGGGAGCCCAGGAGGTCTCATGTCATTGTCCTGCATCAACATTGCACACCCCCACCCTCACACTGTCCCAGGAAGAGCCATGGAAAACATGTGGGGGAAAGGATCTCCCTTCCCAGGGTCTCAGTGTCCATGCTTGGCCATTTTGCTTGAAAAACACATCAAGAGTTAACATGGTATCAGAGCCACCTGCACATTTCCTTTGCCTGCCTGTAATCAGTGATTACAGTTTTCTGCTCTGATCAGCCCCCAGTGAGTCTTTGCTGGTAATGGCCCTCAGTGGCATCTATTAAGGCTCTACAACAGTTTGGGATTTGCTTCTGACTTTGACTTGAATATTTTGCTCCATCTCCTCGCAATAGCTGAGGTTCACAGACTCAGCGCCAAATACACCATGGGGCTCATTACAATGCCAAAGGCCCTGATGAACCACATCTCTCCCTATAATTTTCTTTGTCTTGCATGGCTAATTGGAGAGGTTTCAGGAGTAGAGCTGAAAGATGAAAATTTCAAGAATATATAGGTGTTTCTGCTTTTAAAGGTATTATTATTATTATTATTATTATTACTATTACTATTATTATCCAGCTTTCAGAATAAGTGACAGCAACATTCTGCAACTGCTATCAAAGGGTGTCTCTTTATGAAGTCTGGACATGTAGGAAAAGCAGTGCCCCAGAGGTCAGACACAGTATGGACAATCTTCCTCCCCATCTCCCAGCCCTGCCATTGCTCTCGTCAGTCACCTGGGACTTTTATCACTCTGGTTAAAAGCTACCCTTGTTCCAGTGAAGCCTGTAGCTGAATGTTGCAGCTCATATGTCCCAATTCCCACCTGCTTGCCTTAGAGAACTAGCTGCAAATAGACACAGAAGAATTTTTCTTAATTGCAGGAGAATAAAATAAAGTTTAATACAGTTCCTTAAAGATAATTACACACCTCAACTGTTTGCTAAGTCCCAGCTGCCTCCAATGAGGTTCACTCTTCACAAGGGATAGCCTGACTAGAAATCTTTTGGATAGACAGAAACAGAATGAAGGAGTTGCCCAGAGGAACAAACTACTGAAAGACGGAGCAAGCTTTAAACTCACGGAAATGGAAATCAGCAGCTCGGTATGGGAATGAACAGAGTGATGGAGTTACAGTGTTACAGTGCCCAGATAGTGTGCTGCAAAGGTGATGCTGGAAACTGTCAACTTAATCAGGACATGGGGACATACAAGCGAGAGCCACATGGCTCCTGGGGGTCCTGGGCTGTGCTGAGGGCTGTGCTGCTCTTGCGGATCCCAGACCAGGCTGTGTTTCTGTACAAAAGTCTGGAAAACACTCTCTGCAAGCCCCTAGAGAGGAGGGATCTTGCTGAGTGTGAAAAGCAACCCATGCAGGATGCAGGCATGTCAAGGGAAACCCAGCCCACCCACACAAAACCCACTGTTCTCCCCAGACACCTTCCTGGATCCTTGGGACAGGAGCAGGAGGGGGTGTGGGGGCATGGCCACATCCCAGCCTAGTCTCCATCAGGCCTTCAGCTACAGAACGTGTCACAGCTTCAAGTGAGCTCTCTAAAGCAACACTGCCCATGTCCCTGGTGCACAGAGAAGACTTTGGGTAGACACCCAGGAGAGAGGGGAGAGAAAGGGGAGAGACCTCAGGGTGCAGAGCTGGGCTTACAACGTCACAGAGGGGGTGCCACAGGTTGGATAAGCAACTCAAAGAAGCAAATGAGTCCTTCCTTTTGCAGAGACTTGAAAAGCCCCATTTCTGACAGTATTCAAGGGCGATGGAGTCTCCCTTCTGCAAGATTTGCAGAGCTGGGAGCTGGTCACCTCACAAACTTCCGAATGAGCCAAAATGCAGGTCCTGAGGCACTGCACTGCCTTACAGGCTCTGCACCAGAGCCTGGGCAGCAGCCCTGCAGTGTGTGGGCATGTCCTGAGAAGCCCAGGGTCAAAAATGTGGGAGGTCCAGGGAGCCAGGGCTGCACATCCCCAAGTGAGACAGTGTCCTGGAGGGAGTTCAGGATGCCAGGAAATGTACCCAAGGGAGAAGCACTACCTTGAGGTGATGCAGAAAAGCCCATGGACCAACTCATGTCAAAGATGAGAAACAGCTTTACCCAGCCTCACCCAAAAGGAAAGAGTGCAAAACTCATGGGAAATGGGAAAACCCCCAAATTTGCTACCTGTGTTACAAGACAACCCTGGGAAGCTCAGAAAGAACGTTTCAACTAGGTAGATTAGGATAACTTCTAACATTAAGTATAAAACTTGCTTAGCATGAGTAGCTGAAATAAATCTGCACACTTGCTTAGCAGGAGTAGCTACCTTTGCTGAAGCCTTAGGCCGCACTCCTAGTTCAGTAAGAAAGGGCCCCAGAGCTGGTGCAGGCTGGAAAGATAAGGGAGTTACAAGCAGTCTGCATTCCTGTGCCCCACACTCTGAAAGGGAGGATGTGAAGGCTTTGAAATAGGGCCTGCTTGGGCACCAGGACCTTGGGAAGCAAAACCCCTTCTCACTGCTGAAACAAAGTTAATTAAGGGGTCTGGACTATCTCCCCCTTGTCAGGACTTTGGGAGATAACACCTACTGTCCCTGCTGGGGCAGTGTTAATTGATCTCCCCTCGTCAGGACCATGAGAGACAGGGGTGGGACCCGGGGAATGACGAAATCACTAACCAATCAGTGTGAAAGGGAAAGTTGCAAATCTGGCAATTTGTTTGTATAAATGCTACTTGAAAAGTTGGGGGGGTGGTGCTTGATTTGTGGGAAACCACCGAGCACCCAGGCTTGCGCAACTCTGAAAGAAATAAGCCAATGTCTCTCCTGAGTGTGTAATTATCGGCTTATTGCACACCGGGCAACGAATCCGCTTTTCGGACAACAGGGGCAGGAAGCTTTGCCCCTGCCCTGGGTCTGAGACCCATTTTCCAGGGTTTCCCTGAGCTGCTGCTGCCACCGCAGCCCCCAGGTGCTGCTCAGAGCTGCGTTTGGGAGCTGCTGGGCAAAGGCTGAGCAGGCTGCTGGTGTCCTCGCGAGGGGCCCTTCCCAGGGGTCTCTTCTGTTCTGAAAACCGCATTTCCGAGGGGCTCTGAGAGGCTTTCAGAGAAGTTGAGGCACAAGCGAGAGGCAAGAGCTGCCTGATCAGCCCTGTGAGAGCCCTTCTCCTCTGCTTCCTGGAGGTGGGAAGTGAGCAGGCCCCGGGCTGTGAGTGGCTGTTCAGAGGCAGTGCCTGTTGCAAGGCCTTGGAGGACTAGAAGGGAATTGAAGGGATGGAGAGTTGGGCTTTCTGTGTTTTGGGGTGCTTGGGGGTGCCCTGTCTGCTGCCTTGTGTGTTGCTGATGCAGAGGCGCGTGTTGGCTGCCAACCTTCTGTGTGGTGCGGGGGTAGCAGCGTGTCCCAGTGCGGGGTGCCCTGTGGTGGAGCCGGGTGGTGGCCCCAGTGTTTTGCTGCTCAGTGTTATGGAAATTAGGCCTGTTGGCCTCCATAACAGGGCTCGACCCTAGGTTCCCGCAGAAAAGTTCAGAGCCAAATCAAAACAAATCAGATAATTTTAATCACGCGCGTGCTGTAATTACAGCTCGAGCTGGGTGTCTCCAAAGAGGCACCCCAACATTAACAAATCCTGGGTAATTATAGTCTTTTCGACTTCCATTTCCCACCCCTCACGCGATAGTTAGACCAATAGTAATTTTTTGGTCTGGGGTCTCCTGCTCCTCATTGGGTCTCATCGTCATTCTGAGGCAAGCTGTTTTTCTCCTTATTCTTGTTTTTTGCAGTCTCTGATGACGGTCGTACCTCTGTTTTTGTTGGGTCTGGCGGTTGTCTCCCAAGGTCTTATTTTCCCAATTGTTTTGGCGTCTTCCCTCTCGGAGTCGGTGACACAGGTGCGCAGACTGCGTATGGCTTCCTTATCTTCCCAGGCTGAACGAGCTCTGAGGCACTATTTTGTATTAAACTAAGTAAAGATTCGTTACTTTTCCCACGCTCGGCCTAAGGCTTCAGCAAATCTAGCCACTCATGCTAAGTAAGTTTTATATAAGTTGTGCTAAGCAGCTATTCCTAGACAGTTTCAATTCACTGTTCTTTAACAGTTCCCCCCCTTTGTTTTTATGAAGCATCCCTGCCAATATTTTAAACAGAGTTCTCGAAGCCTTTCGAGGCGTAATATCACTTTTCCTAATCTTATGTATAATATGATCGTAAGTAATAGGCATAACGCAGTTAAACTTAACACAACTACTACCGGGTGCACTACATGATTATAAATCCCTGTTGCAGTTGGTGACCACCCTAGAAGAGTTTCCCAGCCATGATGTTCTCCGTCCCTTTTTACCCTTTCTAAGATATGATGTATCTCTTTTGCATCATGGTGAACAGTGACTAGAGTTTTCTGTCCACCGTTCCGGATGCGCTCTAGCAGCCGATGCAAATCATCATGTTGTAGTAGTTTCCTTACCAGGGTGAGATTCATCCCAATGGGGGTAGGTAGTAAATTTTGAATTAATGTATAATTAGATTGTAACAATTGATAAGACATGATAGGAGCTGAATAATTAAAATCACATCCCATGATTTTGGTAAAGTTACAAATACAGATATTTGAATGATTACTTATATCTACTACAATGCCATCTATAACTATAAGACTACAAAAGGTTCTCATACATACGCATCCTCTCCCAATATATACAAGCATAGTTTCAGCTGTTTCATCAGGGTGTATTTCAAAATGACAAACATTTTGCTCAGTGTCAAGACAAATGTCTTGGGCTTTGATAGTATTACTTTCACAAATAAACCCTTGCTGTTCCCGTACAATACATGTGCTAACGTCCACAGTTTGCCATTTATTTCCATTTCGTTGGGCCCATACTCTGTGTTCCAATGGATAGAGTATAGCTCCATTGTGATTTAATCCTAACGCAATGATTGGATATATTGTATATGTTGAAGCATTACGTATTGTTAAAACAAAGGCTGTGGCCTTAGTGTTGATAGGATCATAAATAAAATTGACCAGATACCACCAGGATTGGAATTCCTTTTCAAATTCAGTCGCATTATCCCAAATTACCTTTGGAATTTCAGTGGGTAAAGTGCCTTCTTCCCCTTCCCTTATAGTCACTGCTGCCATAGATTGCATCCACAGTTGAGCTTGGATGCAACTGAGGGCCAGGGAAATATTAATTTGGGCTTCCCCAAGTGCATCCACTATCAATTGGTGATCTTTTTCATTCATTTTTTTCCCATTGAGGTAATATCTCGGATGAAAGCCATTAGTTAGTTCCTAATGCTAACAGAGAAGACCTCAGTGGATGTTTTAATCTGTGTAAGTCACTTGTTGTTGTGCTCAGTTTATTTACGAGTACTTCAGCATCTATACTGTTTAGGACTCCCAATCCTGTTCCTATGTTACTGGTCACATCTCTCCTTGTTCGTTTTGGAGAGGTGAGGGTTTGCCTATGTAACCACACTGTCCATCCCACATTGGACGTACTTAAGAATGGTGAACAGGTCGGTTTGATTGTAGAGATATTAATTTGCATTAATAGCTCT